>NC_138127.1:72462770-73062770 GCF_964188305.1 Podarcis bocagei
ACATGGTGCAAAAGGGAATCTGGATGAGCTTGTCTGAAACATGCTGTACTGTTTCACTGATCACTTGTGTGCATCAGTTATGTAAGGGAGAAAAAGTAGAAGAACAAATGGAAAGAAGAAAAGCTGCTGCAAACTGCTGATTGCAGAAAATTCCTCCATGCTTAAATAGGAAGGAGCAGAATTCCAGAATGAGCAAACCCAAAGAATACATATATCCTCTGTTTCCATCTATTGAGGCTGTGCGTGCCATTGCTTATGTAGCCAAGCAACTCCACTCACACAGGAGGGTGATATGAGGTATGGGGAAAAAGACTGAGGTATGAAAAAATCTTGAGGGGAGGGGAATCCTAAGGGGGAATTGCAAATACAGCCCAAAGTCAACTGGGTACTCAGTGGCCACCAACTGCCTGCTGTTAGTCAAGGGATGGAAAATAGTGGGTGAGAAGGAATGGAATCTTGAACATAGACTCCACACTGCAGCATTTTGCTGCAGCTCCCACATCCAAGAATGCCAATGTTCTTGGATTTGCGCCTCTGTTCTGGGATTTTGAAGGTATGCAAAGACTTCTGTGTTCCAAGAATGCTGCACTGAAGCATACATTCCTGAATAATACATCACAGTGGCACAAAACTATTGCAGTGCCTTCAGTTTTGAAAGTTTCTAGGTATTTTTAGGTGAAGCATTAGCCTTTGTCGATTAGAATTTCAAATCAGTAGGAAGTGTAAAATTTCATGAGAGAGGTGAAGGTGACAAGAACTTGAGTGGAATTCTGTACAGGAATAACTGTGTCATTATTAAGGTTAGTTTTGAAGTGGCTCCAAATGAGTTATCTGTAAAGAAACAAATGTTTTATTTAAATTTGAATCGTGACATGAGCTGCAGATTATGGGTGATTTGAACTCTTGTGCCCTTTCACTCAGAAATAAAGTTGACAACCAGCAACGTTTGCATGAAGCCAGGGCTAAATTTAAAATGTCAAGTGTCCTGATTTTAGATGAGATTATTGGCTCTGCTCCCAAGCCCATAAAATCCAGGAATATTTCCTTTAAATGTTGCCACTGCGGTCACTGAATACTTATGGGAGTCTGTGTTCCAAATTAATTGTGTGTGTAGTAAAAACCCTTGTATTAATTTTTGGAAATTTAAAGATTCCTGCCCTAAGGCTGTGTTTGGGGAGGGTTTTCTTTCACTTTAGGCAGTGAAGCAGGAATTACTCTAGCACTTCTCACAAACAGTTTTATTGTAATCATATTCATTCTAATTACAGATAGTTACATTATTTTTAAAATGTACAGCTTACCCTTCCTTCAGTGTTGCTATTCTCATGCTGCAACATTCCTACGTGGAAATTTTTGTGTGAAGAAACACTCAATCATGTGAGGCACTCACTTGCAGTGTGACATGGCGAAGCCCATATTCAATTCATTATCACAGTGGCAACTGGCCACCAGCAGGCTTGTGAAAAGCAGCTGGGGGCGCTGTTTGGATCAGGAAAAACTCCCCTACTCGCACTGTGGTCTCACAGTTTACCCAAATGGCTGCCTTTGAGGGGGGGAAGAGAAGATATCAGTAGAACTGACTATGAACTCCCACATTTTGTCTAGCTTGGTTTACTAGCCTGGCTATGGTCACCGTGCTCTAGTAATCTTCAAGTCAAGACTACAACAATGCATTAAATGTGGGACAGCCTTTGAAGACTTCTCAGAAACACAGTTGCTACGTTACTGATTGAGGTCCAACAACTACATTGGTACCCAAAGGGCTGTGTTCTCTCACATAAATCTCACATAGTCCAATCATCTAGTTTTCTACGTGGGTGTTGTTTTGCTTTTTAAGAGCACCTACCTGCAATCTGAAGTGGGTACAGTTCAGCTCAAGCACAGATTTATCTCCTTAGTAAAAAAAACCTAGATCTAGTGTGGAAGGCAGAATGGAGCTTCCTTATGATGTGATCAGTCATAATTTATGTGTGTGAACAGTGGACTTGATGCAAAAGGCACAAGAAAATGTTGTATGTAAACAATATTCTTTCTCGTTACAGATAGGTAGCCGTGTTGGTCTGCCATAGTCAAAATAAAAAAATTCCTTCCAGTAGCACCTTAAAGACCAACTAAGTTAGTTCTTGGTATGAGCTTTCATGTGCATGCACACTTCTTCAGATACACTGAAACAGAAGTTGCCAGATCCTTCTATATAGTGAGAAGGTGGGGGGGGTATTACTCAGAAGGGTGGTGGGAATGGGAGATTGGCAGATAGCTGAGATGAGCCTGTTGACGACTCTTAACGACTGTAATAGGTCTTACAGGAAAAGGCAAGGGGTGAGAAGGTGAGAAATGGCTTAGTCATGTATAATGAGATAAGAATCCAATGTCTCTGTTCAGACCAGGTCTCTCCATGGTTTTAAGTTTGGTAATGAGTTGCAATTCAGCAGCTTCTCTTTCCAGTCTATTTCTGAAATTCCTTTGTAGTAAAACAGCTACTTTGAGATCTTGTATAGAATGTCCTGGGAGATTGAAGTGTTCTCCTACTGGTTTCTCTGTTTTGTGATTCTTGATGTTAGATTTATGTCCGTTTATTCTTTGGCGTAAGGTTTGGCCTGTTTGTCCAATATAGAGAGCTGAAGGACACTGTTGGCATTTGATGGCATACACAATGTTAGACAATGAGCAATTAAATAGTCCCGAGATGGTATGTGGTATCGTTTTGGTTGTATAATTTTACGGATGGTTCTAAGGCATATATGGCAGTTTGAAAATCACTTTGGAGAAGTCCTGCTCTCTGAGGCTCATTTCCCAATTAGAAAAATGAACAGCTTTATATCCTAGTTTCTCACTTCTGATAACAGAGACTCCCTTCACTCTTTGTAAAGGTTTAATGGCAGGCTGTGTCGGAGTATGAATAGCATTCCTTCCCATCCTGTCCCTGCACAAATCACTGTTCTTCAGAGGTTCTCTGTCAGGAGTGAGTCAGGGCCAAACTAGATGAGATGCCATTAGCCATTTCATGGATGACGTAAATTGAAGGTGCAGAGGCCCCAATCTGGGCCGATACCCTGACAGGGAGGGGGCTTTAACCCTTTCCCCATGCTTCAGTCCCAATCTGGGACAGGAATCCCACACCTGCTGCTTGCTTTAGGGCACAAAGTTCCCATTAGAGCAAACAGGTAGGTTCTTTCCAGTACAAATAATAGGCGCAGTGAGGCTGATCTAGGCAAAGCAGGATAAAGCCTCTCTATGTTCTATGCCAGGATCCCAGTCTAAAACAGCCTTCCCCATGCCTGTAACTTATAAAATTGCTAATTGTGCAAATGCAATCATGTCAGTTTAGCCCTTAGCAATATTTTTTGCACTTGATGCAGCAAAGTGGTCAGCCCCAACAGAAGCTGACTAGAAAGCTAAAGCAATGAATCGTGTGGAGATGCAACAGACAGCTGTCTCCAAGTGTGAGCTCACAGGAGGATTTGACTGTTAATTAATTCATTTATTTGTGTGGAGCCCAGTTTGTGAACTGCAACCCTAGATGCTGCGGTCTTGTTGCTCTATAGAATTCTGGGTTTTAATGCTGTGTTCTCGTTTTTCTCTTTCTCTTTCTCCTTCCCCCACTTCTGTCCTTGCAGGTTACGTGTTCTGTATGTTGCATCGCCTGCCTGAACAGCACGATTGCACATTTGACCACATGGGACGTGGGCGTGAAGAAGCCATTATGAAAATGGTGAAACTGGACCGGAAAGTGGGGCGGTCATGCCAGCGCATTGGCGAGGGCTGCTCCTGAGTTGCAAGACTCTCTACAACCAAATGCCGTTCTCTTAGTTCACTAATGTTAGCCTTATTTAGGACAAAGTCAGCCAGACACCTTGTACTGGGCAAGTTTCAGACTACAGCCAATCAATTTCCTTTCTTTAGCCAACCATCCTGGTACTGTAGTTTAGGGGTTAATGGTGATTGACATTGATTTCTGGCTGGTTGTTAAGGTGCCTACTAGCCACCATATTAAAAACGAAAAAACAAAAACCATGAAGAAATATTTTTGAGCATGGCTAGTGGATTTTAACAGAATTCTAAAGGCTTCTATTATTGCAGGAGTCAAGCTCTTAAAAAAAGAAAAAAAAGCCTTATGCTGGTAAGCTTCCAGCAGCTGAGTAGAAACTGATGTAAAAGACTGCAATGTGCACACCTGTCTGGAAGAAAGTACCCTTAATAGCCTGGTTTTCTTATCCTCACTTCTAGCTAACCTTGAAGGGGTGAAACTCTGCTTAGAGCTGGCAGTGTAGCTGCTGAACCTAGAAGACCTAAATGGTTGCTCGTTCCATCTTCACGTGTGTCTTCTGAGGTTAGGTAGCATCACCATCATCAGGGAATCTCTCTGGGTGGGAACATTTTCCGGGAAGTCAAAAAGAAGGGGACAGATTCTTACGACAACTTTTTTTATCAAACACATTACAGGGAAACTGTTTCTTCACTTAGGTGGAGGATGGTGATGATATTGCTTTAAAATTAGCTCCATTCCTGGAACAAGCAGTAAGCGGTGTGCAGTTTTCTACGCAGCATCAACAACATTTCTGAAGCAGTGTGTTTGGATTCCACATGCCAACCATTGTGACTGTTTTCCCATCGGCCAAAACCCGATTGGCTCTTGTTTGCCTTTTGCTAAGTGCAGGTATCTGTTAATTGATCAAATAAGGCTAATTTCACAGCACAGTAGCCATGGCCGGATCCTACAGACTGACTTTCTGTAGTTAGACTTATATTGAGGGGGTAAAGGACATTTTGTAGCAAACAGAATTCAGTAACAATATTGGGGGAACAACCAGGAAAATCACCCCGTATTGAATTGAGTTTGTATGCCTCACTTCCCGTGGTGTTAAGGAGATAATCAAATGGGCTGTTCCAGCCTTGTGACTATGCAGCTCTCAGTGAAGGCCTCTGTCCATCACCTGTGGCAAAGCAAATGATGATGAAATGCATTGCTTAGAATTGGGACTCTCCAGATTTGTTCTTTAACGCTCCAGTTCTGTATTGTGGTCTGTCTTATCTCATTGAGCCAAACTGCACCATCCTTAGCGTGCAGTGGTGAGAAAATGGCAGTGTCTGTTTGCCTCCAGCTACTGGCAAAGATTCTGTAAGAAAGAAGAATTATTTAATGGTGGTGGCCCTATGTGGAGTCTTTGCTCCCCAAACCGGTTTTAAAAGCTCCACTAGCAATTTGGAATTAGGTATATAGTTGGGAATGGGAGGGAGGGCTGCTGGAGGAAGGGGGAGGTTGTGTTGTCTTATGCTTTCACAAAAAGGTTAAATTTAAGGCACCCAAAGAGTGAATTACCCTGATGTCACTCTTAAAAAAATGGTTTGTGGGGTATAGTAGTTTAGATGAGGCACCGACTATTCCATTTGTGCTGACGGTAAATTGCTGGTTTACAGGCTGAATTGTATTTACTCTGGTACCCACTCAGGCCAGTGATGGAGACTGGGCCTGTATTGCAAATTGTAATGAAGTAAATCTGAGATATTCCAACATTCTAAAGTTCAATATGGAGAAGCCATTCTGTGTTGTACTCAAGGCTTTGAAATCGGCAATGGAATTTCCAGCTGCATTCTCTGTTTCCTAAGGAAGTATTCCCTTTCCATCGGCGTGGGGGAAAACGAGACAATTTTCTTTGCATTTGCCATGAAGAGTTTAAAAAAAACCATGGACTTCAGCTGCTGCCGCGCTATGCACTTTCTTCCCTTCTAAAATCCTAGCATAGCATTTGATGGACATTCTGATTGATACACAAGACTTTTGCAGATTAATAACGAAGATGCTATTTTTCCCTTGTTAACCCTTTCTTTAGCCCTGTTACAAGTGCACAGTTGGTTTCAAGGTGGCTCTCGAGCAAACACTACTCAAAGTTCATGTGGATTATGGACAATGTTCACTTTAAAAAAAAAGTGTGGGGGTTGTTCCTTTGCAGTATCTGTTCTGTGAAGTTTGTTAAACGTAAAGAAAGCTTCAGTTCTTGTATCTTTAAAGAAAATCTTATTTAACCCTTTTTTGTGTTCTAGATTTACTTACACATGTAGCCTAGAGCTCAGTTTTAGTTTAACATTGTGAAAATATTAAAAGGATTGTAATTCTTTTTCCTCCTGCTTAAAAGAAACAAAACCATTAAACAGATCAGATTAAACTTTGAATTCCTCTCTGAGTTTTGCAATAGGTATTGCTACTTATCAGTGCAATCCCCATTTATGGCTTGGTAATTTTTTCAAAGTGATTGCATGGGGTGTAGAGGTGGGGAAGAGGTGACAGGGGTCTCATTGCTATTCCACACGCTTCAAGACGAATCATTTTCATCTTCTGTATTGGGGCATCCACTTCAGATTGACAAACATGGAGCACAAAATTAGATATTTAACTCTTTTCTATAAGAATATTATTCTTCCCATAAGAATAAATGATGCTGAAGCACGTAACCAGTTTTAACTTGGGCATTTTGCACTCTGTAAAAAGTAATCTTAAGAGTGTCAAGCACTCCTAAAATTAGTTAGTTCCAGGAGCCAAAAACATGCTGAGTTATCTACACACTGCCATCACTGCTTTGGCATAAAAAGCCATTGGGTCTTCTGTAGCAGATGTTCTTCCATTCATTTTAACAGTTTCTTCACCTGCAATTTCAGCCCATGCCCGGAATCCAGCTTTCGTGGTTATTAAATGAGGGTGTGACTGAATTGCACAATCTTCCACAAAAAATAAGTCCTTGACTGTCGGAGATCTTAAAATGTGCAGTTATTTGAATGAAAGTACAATTTGTTGGACAGGAGTGCAGACTCTGGTACTACCCAACTTAATTCCTTTGATTTCTTATTTAAATTTTGAAATGTTCCTTTTAAAAGGAGGCACACACATCTTTACTCTTACACAGAGGTGTGTATCTGTAGCTTTTTTCCATTTAGAAACAGTATAGTCTGAGGTTTTTCAGGGATTTATTAGTTGAATTCCACAGAGGAAATCAAAATTTTCAGAAGAATCCTGCATATTCAACTAATTTCATTCTTTCTTCTTCATATCTGTTCATTTTTTTGAAAACTTTGGTTTTGGTGCTTTGATATGTTTACCAAAACACTACATATCAAAACGTGTAACTTCTGAGGTTAGGCAGTTAACTTAAACTTGGCTGTTTCTGCCTGTGTCCTGTGTTCCGCTAAAGCAGATTTAAATGGATGTTCATTAGGCAGCTTGAGGGCCCTTTGGTCCATATGCTGAAATACACCAATTTGAAATTCCCCCAACATATTTTTAAGTCACTTTTCTAGACTTTGCTGGTCTCAATAAGAAATATGCCTTTTTTAAAAATTGGTCTGACTTCTGTTACAGGAAACACACACATTCAAGGTATGCACTTGTCATGCAAAGTGGAAAGGGAGCTAATCCTAGATATAGCATTTATTTATTTAAAAACAGCTTCAGTTTCGTAAGGTGTTAAGCTTGTTAGCTACTATGTGGTAACCATAGCCTTTTGGAAACCCTTATATATCTTTGTAGTGCCTCACCAGTGTCTGCCTACCTTCATGAAGGTTTCCCTGCTCATATTTTCATCAAAAATAATAATTGTACAGCTATACAAATGAACTACAATTGCACATGTTCGAGTTATTTCTGTCTTTTGTGGTTAGGATTCTCCCTCCTGAAATGGCTGAAGAAGGTTGCATTTTGCAAACAATTTTGCTTTCTGTACAACTGAAATTTAGGATGGATAAGGACAAATTACTTCCCAGGGTGCATTGACTTTTGGAGGTGTCACGTATTGACAATCAAGCTGAACCTAAGTTGATATCAATTCAGCTACAGGAATCTTAACAATTTTTGAGTTTTCATCGTTGGTCCAAGAAGCATTGGCTGCAGAGTTCATGGACTGAACCCCTATAGATAAATCAATGAGCCATAGCTTGCAAAAATTGAGATCACATTTGATGCAAAACTGTCCAGATTTACCATTAGCTGCCATATACAGTGGTACCTCGGATTAAGAACTTAATTTGTTCTGGAGGTCCGTTCTTAACCTGAAACTGTTCTTAACCTGAGGTACCACTTTAGATAATGGGGCCTCCCACCGCCGCCATGGCAAAGTTCTTAACCCGAGGTATTATTTCTGGGTTAGCAGAGTCTGTAACCTGAAGCATCTGTAACCCAAGGTACCACCGTATATAATCTAAGAAGTTCTGATTTATTAATTTTGTCTCACCAGTACTGGGTTAACTACTCTGAGAGATAAAAATATGGCTAGCTTTCAAAGCTCTTTTTATGAGTCACACATTCTATCCAAGAGTGAATTTTGTAGAGCATTGCACCCATTCTGACAGAGCATTTTTATAATTGTTGGAAAATAATGAGTAAGGAAGCTATTCTGTTTCAAGGTTTTCCATGTAAACCCCCTGCTTTACTGTCAATTTACCTGTGTCAAAGCCCGATTTGTAAACTTGATGCAGGGCGGTGTGTAGAGCACCTGCCCATAAGATAATTTCCCAAGGCACAGGGGCGGTGAAACTGGACCCTCCAGGTGTTGCTGGACTCCATCTGCCCCAACCATTATTGCCAATAGTCAGGGATGATGTGCGATGTAGTCTAGCAACATGTGAAGGCCCACAATTTCTCCATTCTGTTTTACACGCATGGCCTGATGCATGTTTTAAGTGTTGTACCCACAACTCATTTCCACCTTAAGCCCTGTTTGTGGGCTCCCTATAGGCATCTGGTTGGTCATTGTATGAACAGAACGCTGGACTAGGTAGGCCTTGGCCTTATCCAGCAGAACACTTATTATGTTCTTTAGCTGGGCCTTAATCTTCTGCATATTCACATCTTGAGAGAACTGTAGCCTAAGTACTCCCATTGCTAAACTTGTACCTCCTGCTATGTGAAACTGCTATACTTTACTTTGTTGTCCAACTAGAAGACATAACACCCATCACTAAGAAACCAGGACAAAAGACGTGGATGCGCAATTTACATCACTGAACCTGCTCTGAATCATGAAAATCAATGTTTTATGACTGTCTACAAGACCAAGTGCAGCAATGGTGTACAGTCTAAGAACTGTAATAGGAGACTGCAGTCTTCAGTGTTCGACTTTGGAGGGGGGGGATTGCCTAAGTCTAAAATGTCATTTAAATACAAATGAAATCAGAACAAAATGCTTGAACCAAAACAGATGTTGTGTTTTGTATTGAATGGGAATTAATTTTTGCTGAATAGTTTTCTGGTTTTGATACTACTATTTCCTACTCCAGAATGTTATTGCTATATATTGCAAGGAAGGCATCACTTTGACAGATCATACACCTAATTCAAAGCAATGTAATCCTTGAAGAAAGTCGTGTTGTTTGTGGTGGGAGTTTTCTCTATGCATTCAGTAGAACAAAAGAATTTTTCAGATGCACTGAGAAGGTAGCTCTCATTCCTTGATGTAAACTGAATTGGATGTCAAGATTGCATACTTACAGCAGGGCTTTACGCATGCAGAAAATAAATCACATTGCAGACTTGTGGCGGGAGGTGTGCACATCGGACCCCCATAATGTGAAGGAGGAAGCCAAATGCCGCAAACAACCTGCTGCAATCCTTTGGGTTTTTAGAAGTTCAGCAACCCTCTTCTGACTTTCAGCAGAATTTAGTGTCCAGTCTTTTCAGCATCTGTAAAATAGATGTGCTTCCTCTACGCATCTGCCTACACTAGTGAAATTTCCAAGTCTCCTTTGCTTAGCCGGAACCTATGTATTCAAGTGTCCCACTGTATTCAGTGGGATATACCGCGAAGTAGTGGTCATTTCCAAAGTGCAGGAGCTTGCAGTGGCTTTCCCCAAGAAAAATCCAAAAATGTAGGCAGATGAAATGATCCATATGACTTGTATTACACACACACACACAGAGAGAGAGAGAGAGAGAGAGAGAACTTCATATACACACACATAGTTTGTGTATATGCACACATACATGGCATAAAAGCCAATTTATTAGGATCAGTGTGGTCGTAACCCTATGAATAGTTTCCACCATTGAACTGGGTGGTGCTTGCTTCTGACAGGTTCAACTTGTAAAACACACTGATCTTGAACAAAAGACCTTCAGCTGGCTGAAATGCAACATTTGTGATTTAACTGAATTAGAAACCAAGGCTTGAAGTGTTGCTGTTTAAACTGTTAGCAGGAAGTACGAACTCCCTAAAATAAACAGTCTTCGATGTATTGTTTTCTTCATTGTTTACTGCCAGTGATTACCTGCCACAAGCAAACTTGAAAGCCTTGTTAGCACTTGATTCACTTGCCAGAGCAAGGACTCCTCAATTAGCCTGGTTCTCTGGCTGATGATGCCATTGATCCTTCTGGGGGGCAAGAAGCCCTGGAGCTGTGCTCCCCTGTTTTCTCCCTCCACTATACCACTGCTAGTGATTTTAGCTTGTATCCAACTAAGGCCCTATCCGCACTATGCATTTAAAGCACCATCATACCACTTTAAAAAGCCAAGGCTTCCCTGAAAGAATCCTGATCAAAATTAAAGGGTGCTGAGAGTTGTTAGGAAACTTCTAGTCCCCTATTATTGAGAGTTTCCTGGGGAAAGGGATTGACTTCATCCCACTCTGGGCATTGTAGCTCTGAGGGGTCTAGGAGTCTCCTAACAACTCTGAGCACTTTTAACAAACCACAGTGACCAAAATTCTTTGGGGAAAGCCATGACTGTTAAAAGTGGTATGATAGATGGTGCTTAAGTTATATTCAGAGTAGACCTGTTGAAATTAATGGAGTGAATTTAGTCATGGCCATTATTTTAAACAGGTCTACATAGAACTAACCTGGGGCAAAGCACATTTCAGTATTGCATCGTTAATCCTTGCTGCCCTGCACTGAATTATGTCAGTTTAATCTGTGTAGAACACAACAAGAAGTTTCTCATATTTGTAAACCACTTTGAAATTTTATTACAATTAAATAGTATGTGGAATAAATGAATAATCATACCTGATTTTCTGCCTTTCTCTCCTGCTCTGTGTTAAGTAAACTAGAGGCAAACCGACCCCAGAGACACTAGGTTGTGTGTGTGCGATGCATATTTGACATACAGATAGCCACAAGTTCTTCATCGCTGTCTTAACATTTATAGTTTTTGTTAGAAGTTGTGTTTGTTAAATGTGTGTGTGTGGTGGGGGGCTATTCTTGGCTTTATCTACTGTACTCTGTGCATCAGTTTGAACAAAATGTGAAAACAATGTTTTAAAAGTGTGTAAATAAAAAAACATCATTTTCAATGCTGTTTTTACATAGTAGCATGGTAGATGCTGAAACTGTATGCCTATAATTTATAAAACAGGAGTGTGATGATACCACACCTGCGGATTTGTCCTGTGTTTTTAAACATGCAGGTTGTGAGAAAATCCACAGTGGAGACATTTAGATGCAATACTAATTAGGTAAGTTTCAGTTAATTGGAACACTGCCCTTTGTAACCATGTTCAAACAGACCTGAAAGCTCATTTGTGTGTTCTTTTTTACTTTGGATTTCTCTCTCTCTCCCCCTTTTTAATATATTTTTTATTTTTTGCTCCTGGCTTTCTATTGACATTGCTTCAGGGCCTGTAAAATTAAACTGTTTCAAAGGGGATTTTTTTCCCTGTGCCTTTGTTAGGCAAAGAGATGTTTGTTTTCTTGTAAATCAAAGGCCTGGGGGAAGCAGAACTACCATGCTGTTTGGGAGTAAAACAAACACAAATTGCATTATGTTTGCACATTTGCGCACACACATCACCCCAGAAGCATCTCACTGAAGCTCTGAGTGGAAGCCAGCCTACCCTGGAATCACATTGCCCCCATCTGTCTCTTTCTTGTTCTCTATCCATGGCTTCTCTGTCCTCCAGTGGCTGCCGTGCGCAAGAAGGTTATTTCATTGCCATTCACCCCAAAAATGGTTCTTCTCTTCCCATTTTGTATATGTTTGGGCTGCGCTTGTGCCTATAATGCGAAATCTGCCTTTCAGCAGTTGGACAGATGCTACCAGTGGGAAACATATTCAGTTACCTACAGTATGAACAGTCAAGAGAAAGTAGCTCCGCCATGCCTGGTCTGCACAAAGGAGCAGATGGAGGTAAACTTATTGGACGGCATCACTTCAGAAGATGGACAGCAGTGAGAGGAGCTACCCTAGGACCTTTCTCTCTGATGTCTCATTTTCTTTTTAAATCAAGGTGCTTTTTTTAAGTGAGCGTTCAGTCATGGGCAGTCTGGAACAACTAAGTGCTAATCATGCCACCATATTTTTCGTTCTATAAGACACACCCAACCATAAGATGCACCTAGTTTTTATTTTTATTTTTTTATAAAATTTTTTATTGCGTTTCTTTCCATAGGTTAACAGATTAATTTACATAGCAACATACAAGAAACATTTTTTTTTATATATGAAGAAAAATAGAAAAAAGAAGACAAAAGTTAAATATCATCAAATTCACTTTCTTTTAGACCTCCTCACATCCTCTCAACATTGCTTTCATTATTCTAACCAGTTCAGCAATTTGTTATCTTGTTTCACGTCTTATTGTACCTTTGAGTTTATTATGTTACCAATTTCGAAAGTTTGTAATTTGTTTTCAAGACTTTTAATAAACATAATATTTTGTTTCTAATTTATCTCGTTTTTTTCATCATTACTTACTTTATCATTTACTTAGATAAATTGCAGAAGCGTGACGTTTCTTAATCGTGCACAATCTTAACATTCAAACAACTTATAGTATTTTTGCAAATAGTCCTTAAATTTTTTCCAGTCTTCCTCCATTGTTTCTTCGCTCAGATCTCGGATTCTGCCAGTCATTTCTGCCAACTCCATGTAGTCCATCAGCTGCGTCTGCCAGTCCTCCAGTGTGGGTAAAGCTGGTGTCTTCCAGAACTTTGCAATAAGGATCCTTGCTGCTGTGGTTAAGATGCACCTAGTTTTTAGAGGAGGAAAGCAAGAAAAAAAATATTCTGAATCAAATGTTGTACTAAACTATTTAATAAACATAGGGGCGATGGGAGTTGCAGTTCAACAACATCTGGGGACCCACAGATTGAGAAAGGCTGAATAATGAGAGGTGGGGCTTACCTCCCCCCCCCCCAATATTTTATTCAAGTTGGAAGAGAGAGGGAGAGCTCACATTTCCGTGTGCCTGTGGCGTGTAAGCGGTTCTGCTTGCTCTACAGTCAGCTGGGGCTGAAGGGGCTGCTGTCTGTCCCTCCTCCCGCCTTGCTGTAAAGCAAGCAGAGCAAGACTTGTGTAAGCGACTCTGCCTTTGCTTGCTTTAAAGCTAGCCATGGAAGAGGGAAGGAAGGGGAGCCATGGCTCCTGTCCGTCCCTCCTCCACGGCTTTATCTTCATAAGGCGCACAGACATTTCCCCTTACTTTTTAGGAGTAAAAAAGTGCATCTTATGGAGCGAAAAATACGGTAATTTGCTGTTTGTGTCCAGGCTGATCCCTTGTGTGAGAGAGACACTCCTCTATTCCTGGACTGCTAGCTTTTATGGAGGCAGTAAATCTGTGTCAGGGCTTTGCCACTTCAGATCGGGGGGGGGTGTCACATGACTTAATTCCCCATTATCTGTATCTTCTGGCACACAGAAAATGATGCTGGCGGCTGGGGGGGGGAATCTAACCTATCCTTCATTACATACTAGTTTTCTGTCTAGAATTACTGTTTGATAAGGAGGGAGCATTCAATCAGAAGACTCCCCAACTGAAATGGTTGAGGCTTACTATCTCTGTGAGACTAAGGCCTCTTATCACGTAAAACAGGGTTTCCCAAACTTGGGTCTCCAGCTGTTGGACTGCAACTCCCATCATCACTAGCTAGCAGGACCAGTGGTCAGGGATGGTGGGAATTGTGGTCCAAAAACAGGTGCAGACCCAAGTTTGGGAAACTGGCCTAAAAAAATCTGGCCTGGTGTCATTCCCTGTCTACTCTACTCAGGCCTGGTCATGTTTTAAAGAGCAATCCCCTGCCCTGCCCTCTGCCACCCCAATCCCAAATTACTGATCAATTTTTATTATACTGGAGCAGTGAAAATATAATCTAGATGAGAAATTTGTAGAAATCAGCATTTTGGACAAGTGTATTTTAAATACAACTTTTCTACTTTTGCTCACTTGACTATACTAGCGAGGTAATAAGAAGTTTAGGTAGGAAATCTTGAAATGTAGCCATGGCTGACAACAATTACCACAAAAACTACGATTGGAGTTTTGCTGCTCTTGGACCATGGAAGTGAAAAGTCATCCAAGTAAGATAACCTGTCCTGTAGCAATTTCAGATAATTAGGCTACCATCCTGATCCCACCTACCTATTTAATGCAATTTGAGTTTCTTCTTAGTAGACATGGTTAGGATTGTACAGTTACTCCAGCTTTCACACTTCTTGTCTACTTTGCTCCTCAGGGTGGGTGTGGGAGAGATGTAAGTAGTACAAGCATTAAATCCTGCCTCTAAACATCTTTTTATAAGTGGTTTGTCAAAACTTTGTCACACTGAATTTTTCTATCCTTAGACTAGGAAAACAGATAGTAGCCCAAGATATTTGGTACTTGTCATTTTGCTGGTGGTGCAATCCAAACCGAACAGGTAGACATTTGAGCAGGAAATTAAAACACAAATCATCATTACCTCAACTCTGGTTAGATCAAATGCATTATATGTATTCCCTTTTTTAAAAGAATCAGTTAAAATATGGTGACCTTGGACAGCTAATGAGGATAATTGGAAACCACTTATTGAATAGTTGTGGATTCTGAACTCTCTGCATTTACTGGGCAGCATGCATCTCTAGCCTTGTGGATCCATCACAGCATGCATAATTCAGAAAGGGCCTTTTCCAGGAAAAGCATCTCCTCTGTTTGTACAAGCAGTTCAGGCACACATGCTGCATCACAACTAGCAGGAAATCAGCAGAGCCTGCCTAATCCCTCACTGCCTGTGGGTCTCCCTTACCTGTATTACATGGAGCCTTTATACTGTGAATGTAATTTGAAACAGCTGTAATCCAGCATTTGTGGACAGAGTAATCCTAGTATTTGGCCCTTCGATTTCCAAATGTGTGAAACTAATGTATTGGGACACGGTGTTGGGACGATTACTGGTGGAGGTAACTCTGAAATGCAATGAGAGAGCAGCATAGTTTTCTCTGAAGACAGACTCTTTTCCTGTAGGTTTCATTAGTAAAGGTAAAGGTACCCCTGCCCGTACGGGCCAGTCTTGACAGACTCTAGGGTTGTGCGCTCATCTCACTCTATAGGCTGGGAGCCAGCGCTGTCCGAAGACACTTCCGGGTCACGTGGCCAGCGTGACAAGCTGCATCTGGCGAGCCAGCGCAGCACACGGAACGCCGTTTACCTTCCCGCTGGTAAGCGGTCCCTATTTATCTACTTGCACCCGGAGGTGCTTTCGAACTGCTAGGTTGGCAGGAGCTGGGACCGAACAACGGGAGCGCACCCTGCCGCGGGGATTCGAACCGCCGACCATGTGATCGGCAAGTCCTAGGCGCTGAGGTTTTACCCACAGCGCCACCCGCGTCCCTGTAGGTTTCATTAGGCAATTTAAAATCTTGAGAGTTCTGCAAAATGAGGCTTTTTTTCAATAGTTATTGTTTGGTTTTTTCAGTTCAGAAAGTTCTTCAGGGTATCCTTCAGTGCAATATACATTGGAAGTGATAACGGTGTGGTATTTTGGAACCCCTTGTAGTATTTCTGGAATTTCTTTTGTGTGTGTGAAATGTTTTTATTTAATTAATGGAATAAGACACAACACATACAAATATTTCTGGAATGTGACAGGAGTAGGGGAGTTTATCAGGGGCTTCTGGGGCTAGTTAATGGTGGAGGAGGTGCAATGGAGCCTACACACTGGGAAAAGGGTGTCCTTCCCATCAGCTACTCAAAGCCTTATTATGAAGTTATTGGCCAGAAATGCAAAGGCTTGATTTTGCCCATGGTATGTAGGTGCTAGCAACAATAACTAGGGGTTTAAATAGGATTCGGTAAATACTTGAGAAATTACTAAATCCCATACAAGTATGGTATTTTGATAAATCATTTTCCCACAGTCAAAGACTTCAACTTTAAAGGTAAGGGGTTGCACTTAATTTATTTCATTTATATTCCAGCTTTCTTCTGTGATGGAATTTAAGCCAGTGTCCATCTGCTTTCCAGCAAGTCCCAGTCTCTCTCTCTCTCTCTCTCTCTCTCTCTCTCTCTCTCTCTCTCTCTCTCTCCCTGCCCAGGCACTGATGAGGAGACCCAGATCTGCTTAGCTCTGGTAAGGATGCAGCGCCAAGTGCCTTCAGACCTTGATCTGGGGTTAGAGAGCAAGTTCTTCCTGATTCATGTGAATGAACACCGTCCCCAAAAGAACAAGGGACTCTGCATTCGTTCTCAAACCTATATGTACTCTCCATCTCTTACCAAGATGCTTCACCAAAGGAAAAGGATGGTTGTGCTGAGACAAAAGCACAAACAATTTAAGCTGAAGTAGGAATTCTTTTTAAAAAATATGTATATCTGAAATATCTAAAGAAGGTCCATGAACCTGTGGCCCTGGGCTGAATTTCTTGCGAGAGGAAAGAGCCTGGAGGGAGAGAAGGAAGGCAGGAGGGGGAAAATGGAAGCCGGGTGGGAGGAAGTGGGAAATGACTGCCCACTGCAAGCAATCAGTTCATATCTCTGCAAGAGCAATCTGTCCTTGTCTATGCAGCTGTTGTCCAGGGAAAGAGAGGGGGGGGTCATCGCACCACTGTTTCTGGCCCTGCTCACCGCAGGTATATGCCCCCTGCTTGCTTAATCCCAGTGGAATGCAGCCCTTGACAGAAAATAGACTGCTGCAGTCTAATATAACCAGATGCTTTGCTTCTTTCTTAGCCTAATGCATTCCTGTAGCTATGCAATGCTGGCGCATCAGCACCTAATGCCTAAAAGCAGCATTCCTTGCTGAATCACAGTGCTGCAGGGATTACCTTAATGCCTTAGTTTTGGCATGGCATGTTCTGCCACTGAGCACAACTGTTGCTGGAAAATGGAGGAGACGGGAACAGCCACACTAATTATACTATTGGTTTGTTTAAAAATATGTTGTCTTCTGCTCTCCGTTTTGAAATCCCAGGACAGTCCACAATAGCTTAAGACATGGGAATACAATGCACTTCAATGAAAGCAACATTCACAGGTTAAAATTCCAGTGCCTGGGTGAATGAAGAAGGAGATTTGCCTGGCAGCTTGAGGATAAGAGGCTCGGACAAGCCTCCAGGAGGGTATTCTACAGTTGCTATTTCACTTATTGTTAATGACAAAATACCAGTAAATGCAACCAACACACTTCTCCTAAGGAGATCTAACTGAAGGGGTGTGGATCTGCTGCCTCTCCATTCTGTTTTTATCCCTGCGGTTCAGTTGTATGTTTATGTGTGGAACAAAAAGTTCACTGCACAACTCCTTGTTCTTTCTCAAATCATATTTATATATTTATATTTATTATAGAAAGATAGTGTGTGCTTATGCAAATTCCTTTAAATGAGTACTGCATTAGAACTATCAACAAGGTAATTTTAAATATATTTGTACTTATTACATTTTACACATATAGTTCGCAACCAACTAAATTTCAACTTACAGTGTGGCTTGTGTATTAACAAAGATGTGTATGTACATTTGCTCTTAATACAGCTGTTCCCACCAGAATATTTCTCCTCAAAAACAGATTTTAGGGATGTGTGACCATTTGCAGTAGGATCTTCTCAACATCCTATTCTTAGGAAGTGCAGTGCCTCAGTTCCAAATAAAAGTTTAAAGGATATTCTTCTTCAGATTCTAAAAACTTCAAAACAAAGGCAAAATAACCACTGCCTGCCCACCCAAGGGAGTCAAATTTCCACCTACTTGACAGTCCTGGGAAGGCTTCAATTTCTCTTCTATATTTACTCCGGCGATCAATGGAAAACTCTTATTGGATTTGTGGTGTCTGAGCTTTGGAGGAAAGTAAACCCACATATATCTAAGAGTGGGGATCCTTTGTGTCTGGCCAGAACAAATGGTATTCTTAGTGAAAGAGGCAGGTCATTTTGTTCCCTTGAGTTGGTCCGTATGAGATTCTTCCCACTTCCATTATCAAATGACTCTTGAAATGTTGCTGTGTAAGAGGAATTGGACAAGGGATGTTTGTCACCCCTGGTACTCTTAAAAGGAAGTGTGTGTGTGTGTGTGTGTGTGTGTGTGTGTGTGTGTGTGTAATAGTATGGAAGAACAAGACACTGCTTTGCACCACTGCAGTCATTGCTAAGCCAGCTTGATAGGTTACCACTTCCTAATGTGTTTGCAAATGTCCAAGTCATTGCATCCCTGTACCTTTCTGCTGCATCTTGCTATTGCCCTGTTTTACTTTCCATTAACCTCATCTTCAATGCCTTTTTATTTGGAGTTGTGTCCTTGCATTATGTGGAATGGAGTGCTGCATTTCTCCTCATCCCCAGAAGCAAGAGATGCAGTACAGCCATCTATATAAATTGGTTCATTTTAGATATCTGCTCCCCCTCCCCATTCCCCAGCCCTTTAAAAAAGAGGCATTCTAGCTCTTTGAATGCATTGATAAAAATGGAGGAAGGGGGAGAATTATGGCAGGCCAATAAAGTCTCATAAAGCGACTGAGATGACCCCAAGGATTTTGCTTTTACATCTCTTTGGTTTCTAAACTCCTTTGATAATATTGAGGGATTGGCTCTTAACTATATGAAGGTATCCCTCTCAATGACCTAAATTATGTCTAGCTGAACCACATTGTGGAATTGGATGGAGGGGTCAGTGAACAGATTGTTATATCAATTTCCTGCTATTCACTTCCAACGGTTCTCAACGCCCATCATCCCTGAGCTCTGGCCTTGCTTAGCTAGGGGTGATGGGAGTTGTAGTTCAACAACATCTGGGGACCCACAGGTTGAGAAAGGCTGCTTTAGGCTATCTACAGGTGATCATGGGTCCCCGTCCTCAACAGATAGAACAATAGAGGTGGCTATTGGCTGCCATGTTGGCACAATCCAATATGAAGTGACAACAGGGTGCCATCTTTGGCTGCTTCATCCTGTGAAGGTCCTGTACAATTGGACCCTGAAGCTCAACTGATCAGAAAGGACATTTTCCCCCATCTAGAATTGTTTCCTTCAACAGCCATCACACAGAATCAATGGCTTTGTGGATTATACCACTTGGATAATGGATGCAGCCATTTTACAGGTGGCTCTGCAATTTCTTACTACTGCATTGCTGCACAATAAGGCATTATAAACCTAGACCAGGTAATACATTTGTCAAGATTGGTATTTTCAGAGCTCTTCGGTCCAAGCAAGGACTGACAGTCAACTACTGGACAAACCAAAGGCTACTTTTCCATGACTACACCCACTCGCTGAAGCTTAAAGTCTGGTAGGAGATTGCAATGGAAGGACGATTCCCTTTCCTCCTTGCCACCCAGAATGAAACTACACAGAAGGTAGTTGCTAGTTAAGTGCCGCTTGTTCTTTGCACATAAATAGCATTTCCCATAATCTCCCTTTCTTGATGTCAACAAATGACAGTAATAAAGAAACTGAGATAACTGGAGGTCCCTGGGAGCACAGGGGCATGTCTGGGTCTCAGATGATGGACAGTTGAGTAGTGTCTGCCAGATGGCCTTAAAACCTGTGCTTTGGAGCTTGCAGCTTTCTGTGGCTGCCCCCTGCCACACTATGCAAATGGAGAGCACTTGCGCAGGGAAGGGGAGGCACTGGGGTCTGCATAATTCCTTTTGCTCCCTTTCCTTGTGATGAAGCCTCTGTGAAGATGCCATTGGATCAGAGATGTTAAAAGCTTTGGTTATTCAGCTGCCTGCAAACAGATGTTTCCTCTTCGTGGGCTATGGAAATCTGTGAGCGTGCTTGCTTTCATAACAGCTTTAGAATAAGTTATATCAGCTGCCTTTATTTGTTTTTTTCAAAGGCACAGGAAGGTGGGAGCTCATTGCCTACGATCGGTTCCACTTGTGTCTTCACCAATACATTTTCATGGAGATCGATATCCTGTTCACTGAGTCAAACTGCGCCAGCCCAATCAATCTTGGGTGCTGAATCTAGCACACAGAAGTGAGAGTGATGCACTTTCAATTAATGACATAGATTTTTGTTAATTGCAATCAAACTCTATTTTCTTCCCCTTCTTAACGGCACGTTTGAATGTATTAATACAGCTTTGCCAAGGGGCAGTTTTTCACCACTCAAAACACCCGCTCAGCTGCCAGAAAGATGTAGAAACTTAACCTTTTGCAGTATTGTAACCAAGTCCCTTTGCCTGTCTCCTCACCTTCAATTCTGTGCAGGGGTAGCCCTCCATGTTGTTGGACTTCAGCTTCCATCAACTACAGCCAGCAAGACCAGTTGTTAGGCATGATGGGAGTTGGAGTCCAGCAACTTTAAGGGTAGCCCTTGAAGTTCCCTGGGTGACCCTTAGAGGCCTGATAGCCAATCGCTTGATTTAGATTTTAAGCTTTGTATAGACATGACCAAAGGCATTAGTAGGTTTTGGGGTTGTTTGTAGAACATTTATGTTTTCTTTGGTGGAATCACAGAGTGGATTCATACCCCCGTTACGATCATGCAATGAGCAGGACTAGTCTTACTAAGCTGCCTTGGGCAAGGTCAAATTTTCATGAGGTGTTGCCAGGAGGAGTCTTATAACCACAATTCCATGTGTGCCTTATGTTTTGAAGCATGGCCGCTGCTAGCTAATGATGATGGTTTGTAGAAGGGATGCGAATAGCTCCAAGGTGCCGTGAGAGGGCAAACTCATATTTATCAAGAGCTTTCAGACCTTCTGATGAAAGCTGCTCCTGGTCTACGTGGGATTTTAGTACTGTACTTTGCTTGCTACTTCTTCTCGAAACTCAAGGTTAGTACTTTCTCTTCTAGATGTGTTGTATTGCAAAACAGAAACAAAGAAGTGGAAAAGGAGGGTCAGAAGATCTGGAGCCGAGGCGAGTTCAGTAGACAGAAGTCCTGGCATTCTGCCTCTTAATGAATTCAGAGTTAATTAATTAGTGACTGCCCTGAGAAGAAGAGGGGATCTGAATTGCAGGGGAAAGGCCTGTGTGGTTAAAAACAAAGCTGCCTGAATGCTTGAGCCTGTCTGGCCAATAGTCAGGGATATCAGGCATAATGGAAGTTGTATCCAGTAATACCTGGGAGAGCTCAAGGTTCCCCACTCCCAGATCTATTTTTCTAGAAAAAGAGGTGCCAGAGCTCACTATGAACACCTACCTTGTTCTCTTATAATGGCAATGGCGCCCTCCAGCTGAAAAACGCCTTGCCCACTCCGGCACAAAAGCATCAGGATAATTAACAAACTAATACAGTAAAATGTACACTAAAGTTATAAAAATTAACCCAAGCCAAGTAAAAGTGGTAATATCATATTATCTAAAGTTGTAAATTGTATAAAACCCATAAAGATTTTAAAAAAGAGAGAGGCACCTTCAATATTTCCTAAAAACCTAAACATATGGACTATGATAAGTGGTTCATTTTGGGTGTTCCAAAGCGCGAGCGTCACTGTATAAAAAGTCATACTCAGAATCAATGTAGAGTTTAGGTCACATTGGTTTTCTAAGAGGAGTTCTTAGTACACTGATTCCCCAATCCAAGACCATAGAACCTTCTGTTTTAGGTTGCCTTGCCTCAAGCACACTTGTCTAACCATGCTCTAACATAATTAACATTAACAACAACCAGAGGATACAATAATACAAATCCTAAATATTTTCCAGTCTTGGGCATGCTCAGTTCCAAAGGTAGCCCTGCTTTACTGAAAATGGCCAGCCAGCATGATGAGAGGGCTCTGGCTTGGTAAACCCCCTCTCAGGCACAAAGCTCACTAGATGACCTGAGGTCAAGCATTCCTTCTCAGCCTACCTTACCTCATGAGGTTTTTGTGAGGACAGGAACACCCTGAGTTCCTTGGGAGAATGGTGAGATAAAAATACAGTACACAAGTGGGACCTGTCTTCTTCTTCTTTGGTGATCGCTCGTAGCCGATTAAGTTTGTCTTCCATAAACACTGTTATGTACTTAAGTTCTCATCCTGGGCCAGCAGGGGGATACTGTAGATAGTTCAGGTCCACATATGCAAATAAGGGATCGAAAGTGACGTTCAGTGATTGGATAATTACAGAAAATGGTTACTGTTGCGTCCTAGTGGAGCTCTATATAAGCAGGCTGGCTGAACCCTTCAGTTCAGTTCTATTCTGGCCTGTGAATAAACAAGAGCTGTTTGAAGAATCGCTGTGTCGTCTGATATGTTCACCCACAACTTAACAAACACGGTTTTAACAGTGAGTCCGTAAGTGACTGTGAAGGCCAATTCTGGATCCACATGTCCTTCCACAGTGGGGACATAGGTTTCCGGGCGGGAATGGATCATGGTGAGGGTTTGCCAAGCATGCCTTCCTCTTAGTGTGTTTCTCCCTTTCGTCCTGAGTTTGAGCATCTTCAAAGTCCACGACACCTTTGGTAAAGGCTGTTCTCCATTTGGAGCACTCGCAGAGCAGTGTTTCCCAGTTGTCAGTGTTTATACAACATTTTTTTTAGATTTGCCTTGAGAGAGTCTTTAAACCTCTTGTTGACCACCGGCCTTACGCTTTCCATTTTTAAGTATGTTCTCACTCTCTCACAGGTTCCTGATTGAGGTTCCAGGCAACTGTTACTTCCTTTTAGATACTGTTACATGCTACCCTAGACCTGTGCAGAGCTTGTGTGAGGTCCAGGGAGGGAGTATTCTTGGCATGATGGCGTAAGTCCGTTCAGACAAAATGGCATGGTGCAGTTAATCAAAAACAGGAGTGGAACCTCCTAGGCACCTTGTGGTTGCAGTGGGAAAGTAAAGCCAAGGCTCTGAACTTAAGACTCACTGCAGCTGATTACCATTACAGTAAACTAGCCTTTCCTAACCTGAAGCCATCCAGATGTTTCGACTACAACTCCCATTAAGCCCCAGTAACGTCTGATAAAGCTGCAGCAAGGCATGTTTATGGTGACATTAAAACTGGTCCAAAGGTCCCATTTCTGTTGATGTGGCCCATTGTCTTTTTTAATTAGACGGATTAATAAAAAAAGAACAGGCTTCTTTGGCATTTTGCCCCCTAATGCCCATGATCTAGCTGCTTCACTTCATTTTACTTCTTATCCATTTGTTCTAAAATGTGTATCTCACCAACTGGATAGGAACAAATCCTGTAGTGGCTTAATTCTTTTTTAAAAAAACAACGACAGGGAAACCGGGACATCCTCATGTTGAGAAACATTTGAAAATATGTGGGCAGTGTCTCCTGATGTCTCTCCTGCTAATTTCCCGGATGGTTATGTTTCAGAAAAACGTAGCGAAATACGTGATCTGGCCGTAGTATATCCTCACCCCCAGCTCATCATGCAGAGCACAAGGACCAGGGCAGGCAAGCAGCAAGAATGGATAAATCATATCCGAAAGGTTCATGAAACTAATAAAGAAGATGCATAATTAGAGGAGCTTGGAACGACACAGTCTCTGCATTTTTAAAGGGGGCGTGTGATCAGCCTGACTCCAAGCGGATTGTAGGGGTCTCTTCTTTGCAAGCTTTCTTCCCCAGCCACCTGCTGCCTGCCTCATCCTTGGTGCAGCAACTCTGGGCAAGTTGCCTCCGCTCTAGCTCAGCTTCTGCTAAGCCTGGAAGGGGGGGGGGGCAAGGCTGTTTAATGATGCTAGTTATGCCATACACGGCCTTGCTGTTTCTAGGAATAGATATGCTCAGACATCAATTAACATCTAATTGCTGGAATTACTCTTGTTACTCTGCTATAGATGCCACAGAGATCAAACCAGGCCTATTTACAGTTCTATTTTTAATTTAATGGAACTTCAGCTTTTTCTATCCAGCAAAATAATATAATATAATATAATAAATAATAAATAACTGACATACCATTCAGAGAATATACAGTTCAGGGATCAGAACGTTCTTAAGGAAATGACATCTACAAGATCACGTCTTAATTGTTTGTGCCAAAGAGGAGGTTTGATTGTCTTTGCAGGAACTTTTCACCACCACTTTGTCCTTGCTCCCCCCCCCCCACTTCACATTATATCCTCTTTTCATCTTTGCCTTGTTTGTCTCTGTGATCTTTACCGCAGAGAGATGGGGTGGAGGGAAAGGAGAAAGGGTCTTGAAATTACTTGCTTAATTCAATGGGTTAGATGCTGCTCCAGTCATCTGTGGGATCACCTTCAGGGAAATGGCTTCTCATAATTTGTTTTTATTTCATTTTAAATTTTGTGTGTGTGTGTGTCTTTAACCTATTGAAGGAGCCAGCTTGGACTCAGAGGTGCAATAAGAAGAAATAAATGTCTGTGCGAGAGGCAAAGTAAATTGAGAAGGGACATCAAATGCTGGCACAGGGACTATTCTCACCTACAACATGACGTGTCCTCCCACTGGGCCTACATTGTCTTCTACCAGCATTAGGCTGCTTTTGGCCATGCCTGAATCACCACAGCTGTAAGGTAGAGCAAACACTCGGTATGCACAAGGTCCCAGGTTCAATTCCAGGCATTTCCAGATACAAGGATCTCAAGTAACAGATGTCTCTTGCAGCCTCAGAGAGCCACGGCCATCAAGAGCATATCAGATATTGGGAGCTGAGCCAGTGCTCAGTATAAGGGCCACTCTCTATGTTCAACCCACTGCACAAGGCTCAGATAACAGAGACAAACGTCAGCTAGAGGGACCTATGTCTTTCTTTGGACAGTTATCAGGTACCTGCCACTTCTCCATGTGAGTGGAGTGAATGGAAATCTCCAAGGACAAATAGAAATTGCTGCTAAGCAAATACATTTCCCACAAAATCACAGTAACCCCCATGGTGCAGAGCAGTGCATTTAGTCTCATGTCTACATGGCGTTCCCATGCACATGGGTTTTCCCATTCACTTCAGTGGGAGGGAATTATTATTATACTCCGCCTGTTTGTCTGGGTTTCTCCAGACACTCTGGGCAGCTCACAGAATATATAAAGCATAATAAAAGAAAAGGTAAAGGGACCCCTGACCATTAGGTCCAGTCGCGGATGACTCTGGGGTTGCGGCGCTCATCTCGCTTTAGTGGCCGAGGGAGCCGGTGTACAGCTTCCGGGCCATGTGGCCAGCATGACTAAGCCACTTCTGGCGAACCAGAGCAGCACACGGAAATGGCGTTTACCTTCCCGCTGGAGCGGTACCTATTTATCTACTTTTGATGTGCTTTCAAACTGCTAGGTTGGCAGGAGCAGGGACCATGCAACGGGAGCTCACCCCGTTGCGGGTATTTGAACCCTTGACCTCCTGATCGGCAAGCCCTAGGCTCTGTGGTTTAACCCACAGTGCCACCCGCATTCCATAAAGCATAGTAAAGGTAAAGGTACCCCTTCCCGTACGGGCCAGTCGTGTCCGAATCTAGGGTTGCGTGCTCATCTCGCTCTATAGGCTGTGAGCTGGCGCCGTCCGAAGATACTTCCGGGTCACGTGGCCAGCGTGACGAAGCTGCAGCTGGCGAGCCAGCACCAGCGCAGCACACGGAAACGCCGTTACCTTCCCGCTATAAAGCGGTACCTATTTATCTACTTGCACTTAAGAGTGCTTTCGAACTGCTAGGTGGGCAGGAGCTGGGACCGAACGACGGGAGCTCACCCTGCCGCAGGGATTCGAACCGCCGACCATACGATCAGCAAGTCCTAGGCATGAGGTTTTACCCACAGCGCCACCCGCGTCCCAGCGCCACTCTGGATCACACTTCTCCCGTGAGTTGATTGAGACTGACCTTTAGGAAGGAATGAAATCCAGCATTCTGTGTCTTTGAGATGGCTGTGGGATGTGCAAACTTATCATTTTGGCTCAGCTGCTCCATCTACAGATAGTTTAGCTACCCTGCCACCTGCTTTCCCATTCCCGAGTGGCAGGTGAGACATTTGTATTAGTATATTTATCATAGCAATTTCTTTGGTATTCATCACTAATATGTGAGTGCTTCGCTATTATGAAAGATAAAAATGCCTTGTACGTTTCCGTCACCAAGGGCTTCTCTGCTATTATGGCATCACTTATTGTGTTTGTCCTTGTAGTTACTTTGGTGTGTGCCATCCATCTTTTGAGCACGTATGAGGCACTGCAGAGACAAGTAGTGTGTGTGCTCTCACTGTGTGTCTTTGCATCGAGGTGGCCATTTATATTTCCACTCTAAAACTAGCCCTTTGATTTTTCTCTGCATTTCTAAATGTTAACAGGACCTTAGCATTAGCGCAGGTTTCGTTATCATCATAACGTAATGCTCAACACTCAATCATTGTAACACTCCGCTGGTGAAATGCTATTCCCTCTTCCACTGAAGAATGTTTTCAGTATGACAAAAAGTGCTGTGTGGAGTGAAAACTCCACAGTGAGCACTTGAGAATATGTGAGCAGAGCTTGCTGAGGCTTGTGTGGATACGATGCACACACAAATGGTTGGCGCAGCTTTGAAAATGCTGGTTGCTTGTTGGGTAACAAGCTGGTTGCTTGTTGAAAACTGAATGAATGCCCTCCAAAAGGTGGCACATGAAGTCAACAGTGGCTGTACATATTGGACATGTAGACCTTTGCTGAGAGTAGTGAACTGTAACGTGGTAGCTCAGCACTACGTTATGCCTCCGAATACTGGTCACAGGGAATCACAGGTGGGCAGAAGGTTGTTGCACTCATGACCAGCTTACAGGCTTCCCACAGGTATTTGTGAGAACAGGGTGCTAAACTAGATTGGCCATTGGCTTGATCCAGCAGGCTTGTATTATTATTATTATTATTATTATTATTATTATTATTATTATTATTATTATTATTTTATTGGGTTTTATAAACAAGAATAATGTTATACAAACAAGTATACCAAGTTTTCTCATGTCATTTGTATATCACAAAAATAGCAAAATAAATGTGGAAAAATATCTACAGCATGTTTTATTATTAGTGGTCAATGTATAAGTCCTTGGTTTAAGAACTGGTTTAAACAATTAGGAAGAAGAAGAAAGGAAAGGGGGTTGGGGTCAGGTGGTTATGCTTCTATTATTCTACTTAAGTGTGTGTGAGGGGTTGTGTCAGTGTTACTTGTATGGATTCATTTACTATTCACTTGTTGTATTGCCTTGCTGGTGAGAGAGGTTGGGTGTGGTCAGCAGGCTTGTATTATGTTTTTAATGTATTGGACATTTTCCAAAGTGGTCCTAGAATGTAGGTATGGAAGTCTTCTTCCCCCTAGCTGCTCCCATAAATCAATAAACCCCTAATAGTGCTCTGCAGGGCAAAATGTTCCTCACTTCAAAATGCCCCCATCCTCAAATGAGTGTTGTTGTTTAAAAAAAAATACAATTTGGCTTCTCACCGTTGATACCAAAGAAGACCTTTTCCCCTATGCCTTTTAGCCATTCTCTCTCTCTCTCTCTCTCTCTCTCTCTCTCTGTGTGTGTGTGTGTGTTAGAGAGAGAAACTCATTCTGATCATGGTGGGTGAATGATGAGAGAAGTATTCCCTCTTCCTGTGTACCACCTCCTTCCAAGAATTGCCTCTTCCCCCACCCCGACCCACTGCCCACCCACCTATAATTTTAAACAGAAAAAATAAGATGTGTAAAATGTCTGCTTTAGCCCTTATTGAGTTTCTTTCCTATGTCTGAAAAGGTAGACCCTGTGAAGGCATGAAAGAAGGGAAGTAGGTCAACAATGCCAGGTGTGATTATAATAGGCTGTTGGTGAAGGTGGCTCCCTGTTTGACACTTAATCCACAAAACAGGAAGCAATATGGAATAACAGCAACCGTTGTGCAATGTCCATCAGACTCAGCACCCCGTCATCATTGGGAACCATTGTTTGACAGCTGCTTTCTTAAGGCTTTTCTTCATTGCACACCACATGCCTAGGAGAAACTGCACATTTAGCTCCTTGTGTGCTGATGATGGAAGTGGTGCCGTTTTCTGGTCTTCCTAGTAGTTGCAAGACACTTCCTTTCCTTTTGTTGGGTGCAGAATTGCCTACTCTAAGGCTGAAGTCTTCTCTTTGTCTGTTGAAAAGAATTCTTTCACTCATTTATCTATCGTTTTATGTCAAATGATGTGAATATAGTCAGATGGCTAATATGCAGGGCTGGTCCAAAACACTTTGCGGCCTGAGGCCACTGATCCCATTCCTTGTACAGAAACCAACCAGCTGGGGAGTTGAACCTTATTTCAATACTGGAGAAAGAGGCTAGCTTACACCCCACTCTGCTCTCCAGCACTTTGCCACACACCCTGCCCCTGTCATCTACTGCCTGAGACAGCCTCCTCACTTCATCTAATGGCTGGACTGGCCTTGCTAATATGACCATAAAGGGGACATTTGGGTTAATTTGGAAGTTGCCAACATAGTGGCCCTTGGGTGCCATGGTGCCCAGGAAGCCTTCATTGGCACCCTCAGGCAGAAGCCCCAGATTCTGAGTTTTCTTGTTTTAAAAAGTAGCCCTCCTAGAAAAAGGGTTATGAAGCAAAATGTGCAGGTACTCTTCCAAGTAATTTCTGTGAAATATTGCAGCCCTGCTCCTCTCACCTGTCGGTGTTTTTAGCCAATGAGTGAAGTCACAGCTGTGATTGATAAGTGAGTTGTTTGGACATCCAGCGATAGGAATCCCTGGGATTCTAAAGAGTTGTTTTCCTCTCTTTATTGCACTTCCCCTGCTTCTTTCTTACTTCCTATTCCTTGGCTCCACCTGTTTTGTTTTCCTCCCTGATATGGAGCAGGTGGCAGTCAGCTTCTTGACAAGCCTTTAAAAAAAGTATGTGTTGAGGTAGTGGAAGAAGCACAGTAAACCTTCATTTTGCTGCCTTCTGGCCATGTGGAACACTGGGCAGACAGCTGCTTGAGGAACTTTTGGAAAATGTTGAGGTGAGGAAACAAATGCAGGAATCTTCCCACTCATGCTGTGTTTTGTTTTGCTACCTACTGGTACACGGAGCAGGCAGCTGCTTGGGAGAGGCTTCCATTGAACACAGGGGTGGGGCTGTGAGTGAGAGGGCAGGGTATCCCTTTTTCTTTTCATTTTTTTGTTTCTGCTGCTTGCCCCACAGCAGGGATTGCTCCAAGGTTGTCTTTTGGAGGCAGGGGAGAGCTCAATGGAAATGCAGAAACATTACAAGTATTGTTATTGCCTCCTCATACAGAGTTTTGAGAAGCTTGTAGATGACTTTCAGCCTCAAACGTCACACTACTCTGGGCCAGAATTGTTCAGCTACTACTCCGGTGAGTATTTTCTGTGTGTTTTCATTGTATTTTTGTTCTTCTTTTTATTCCACAAATGTAGTTTAAAAACCCATATTGCCAGTATGAATATGTATTTTTATTCCATAGAATCATATGCATGCGTATGGCTGGCTGTAGCAATTCAAAATTGTACCTGGATTCAGATACCTTTTATTTTCTAGCTCTAAACGACACACTGGGGAAAAAACTGCATAACAGCCAAGACTTAACAGTATATGGAAAAGAAGAAAGTTTTTCAAACATGTTTGTTTTTTTTAAATCAGAATAGGTTTTTTATTTTCCATATTTGAACCATTTTATGTTCTGGTCCCTTTTTCTGCCATACATACTCTTTTGGTGGTGGCAGCCATTTCGTGATGGCAGCAGCCATTTTCTGACTAGTGCCTTTAGGACCATCTCAGAATTCCAGGTTGGCAAGCACTGGATAATAGATAGTTGTTTTGAGGAGGTTTTGTTATAGAGTTGACTGAGACTCCTCTGTGGAAAGCTGAATTCATATTGAGAGTTACTGAAGGCTAACATGGGGTGGGGTGAATGGGGTAATTTGTGGTTCTCCAGAACAGCATTTAAGCTTTTAGGGCTCTGCTAATGTTTCAGAGTCACTTTGGAGTGTGTTTCATATGCTACATCCAGGCTTTGTACGAGCGAATGTCTCTGGGTGACATGTAAACAATTTTGTGCTTATACCTTCAGTAGTAGTGTATACATTAGGACCCAAATATAGATGTTTAACTTTTTTTAAAAAAAATTGTGTTTGATGCCAGGAAAGTTAATGGTCTCTCCTTTCATTCTTCAAGTACATGACTTTCTGACGCTTAAAGTGCTCGGCAAGTTGTGTGCCTGAACATCAACAAAAGTGCAAGTTCCATTCCCAGGAAGCAACAATCTGTGCATCTGGACTCAAAGACAAAAATATTTCCATTTGTTAAAATATTGGAGAAAGGTGCTACTTTATTGGTTGTTGTAACGCAGTAACACAAGTAGGATGGCAGATGGGAGAAATCTTCCCCCGACCCCTTTAAAAAATGGTGAATACAGCAAATCAAGGTTTTTCAGAAGGTGAGAAAGGATTGGAAAAGGCAGGAACACTATACTTAGCTCTGTGAGCGCCAGGAATATCTCACAATTAGGAACTTGCAGGAGTTGTGTGCGTTGAGAGGCAAGTTGGTTGAGGGGCAGGGTGATGTTCATCATCCTGAAATGCATGCATAGGCAGCCTACTGAACTAACTGAACTTTTGATCTGATATAGGCTAGCAGGTCTTATGCACTATACATATGACAGGTCTTTAAAAGGCAGTGTGTTCCTTCCTTTTGACCAAACTAGACCATACACATTAGTTCTGTGTCTGTGTCCTCAATTGCGGGAGAAAGAGTTAACATATGGGACACCTGTTAATGATAATGGTTTGATTTTCTGAAACAGGAATGTTTGCTTATGTTGAATTGCTGTGTATTTTTAGCATGGTTTTTCCCCTTTGATAGAAGGTCTCCTGTGATTGGCTGACTGTGAGTCACATGAGAGAGCCATTCTATTCTGTTGTGACTGTTATTAAAGTAACTGTCATTTTTAACTGCTTTCTGTTCTCTCTGTGTGCGTGTGAGGGCTCATGCGGCTGTGAGAGGTTTCTCAAAATACTGCTGAGGACAATGTGTGTTAGTGTGATCTGTCTGAAGTGAAACAGACAGAGGACATCCCTAAATGTTAATAGGAGAAACCCAGGCATGAGATTGTAAATATATTCTTCTAAGTTATATTTTTGAAAGTAAAGTTTCTTTGGAATATAAAGTGTCTGGACATTGCATATCATCAAAATTTGATGTCTACAACAACAACACCTGATCCAGATTTTGACCGCACGGTGGGTGGTAGAAGACTTTAACCTAAGGTGGGAAAGCCCAGACTGGGGCAGGGGGCAAATGAGACCCTTCATGGCCCTTGTATCTCACCCTTGGGCTTTTCCCAGCCATATCTCTCACTGCCCCTGCTGTGAATCTTCCTCTAATGATTTTATCTGACAGGAACCTGACATTCGGCTGTGGTAATGCCTCTGGCTTGCCTGGATTAAGTGGTGTTTGTTGGTATGCGGCCCCCAGAAGGTCACCCATGAAAGAATGTGGTCCTTGGGCTGATCAGGCTCCTGATTTAACCCTAAGCTCCCCATTATGCTCCCAATCCAAATTAGCTCTCCTCCCATACACTGACTGTTAAGTAACATTATTTAATTGACACTGAAATAGAGAATGTACGGTTGCCATATGTCCAGAATTGCCTGGACATAGCCAGGATTCAGCTGCTGGAAACAGTGTTCGGGTGGAAATTGCTGAAATGTCCAGGAAAATCCATGGTAACCCATGTCAGAAGTGTAGATTTGGGGGGATTTCATTTTTTAAAAAACCTCAAAAACTTCCTTTTTATTTTTGTGATTTTTTGGGGAGGGGAGCTCAACACCCCCCCCTTTTGTGTCTGGATTTTCACTTTTTGAAATATGGCAACCCTAGAGAATGTCTATGTGTATTGCTGAAAGCTGAAGAAAAGCAAAAAGAGATCTCTGAGCTCCTAGATGGATAACTGTTGTTACTGTTCTCTGGTAGCTCTGAGGAGGTGTTTAACTTTAGATCACATGGGAAGCTGTCAGTGGCGTAGCGTGGGGGGTGCAGGGGGGGCCGGCCGCACCGGGCGCAACATCTGGGGGTTAGGGTTAGGGGGCGCAAATCCACCGGTTAGGGGGTCAAATTACTTGCCTTGCCCCGGGTGCTGACAACCCACGCTACGCCACTGGAGGCTGTTGAATTGCAAATTTGCCATCGTGGAAGGGTGGTGGCTGAGTCTTTGTTCTCAGGTTCTGTTGGAGCTCCATAGCCTTTGGGGCTAGAATGCAGGCTAATGGAGCCTGTGTGTGAGAGCTATATTTGTCAGCTCTGGCTATAAATTATTTTCTTATAAGATGCTGAGCCTATGCTTGACAAGTACAAGATATTGTACAATTGTTTGGATGCATCCTTTACTGGGTTTTGTTCTGTTTTGAAGAAACTTGTGCAAGTAAAGTTTTGAACAATTGAATGGGTTTAGGTATAGGGACGCGGGTGGCGCTGTGGGTTAAACCACAGAGCCTAGGACTTGCCGATCAGAAGGTCGGCGGTTCGAATCCCTGCGACGGGGTGATCTACCGTTGCTCGGTCCCTGCTCCTGCCAACCTTTACCTTAATGGGTTTAGGTAAAGGGACCCCTGACCATTAGGTCCAGTCGTGACCAGCTCTGGGGTTGCGGCGCTCATCTCGCTTTATTGGCTGAGGGAGCTGGTGTACAGCTTCCGGGTCATGTGGCCAGCATGACTAAGCTGCTTCTGGCAAACCAGAGCAGCGCACAGAAACGCCGTTTACCTTCCCGCCGGAGTGTTACCTATTTATCTACTTGCACTTTGACGTGCTTTCAAACTGCTAGGTTGGCAGGAGCAAGGACCGAGTAACGGGAGCTCACCCTGTCATGGGGATTTGAACCACCAACCTTCTGATCGGCAAGTCCTAGGCTCTGTGGTTTAACCCACAGCGCCACCCGTGTCCCCTCTAATGGGTTTAGTCCATGTTTAATTCCAAACGGAGTCCGTTTTTATGCCTCTAGTCACTTCAAGCTGCACAATATTAATATCTGCAATATTGACAATTTGCATAGGGGCAGGAAGCTCCCATCGAAGCAAATTCTCAGTACAGGGCTCCCAGCCCAAATCAGTGCCATGGGAAGGGGAGGGGAAAGTGTTGAAGCACACTCTTAGACCAGTGTTTCCCAACCTTTTTTGGGCAAAGGCACACTTGTTTGATGAAAAAAATCTCGAGGCACACCACCATTACAGCCCCGTGACGTCAGCGCGCAGCGTCACGCCGGGAGGGACGCACGAAAGTGTAAGTTTCAATTTTTCCCCTCCCCCTTGCCGGGGAACCTCCAAGCTTTGGGGGTGGGGGGGAGGAGGCAGCAAAGCGAGGCAGGAAGGAGAGCGCGGCTTGGCTGGGTGAGCTTTGGCAGGGGCAGGGAATGAGAGCCGCGAGGCGGGCGCTGCGGACGGAGGCGCTGCCCGCCGAGCTCGCAGGCAGCCAGGCAGGCAGACGGCGAGAGCCCCGCGCTGGGCGGCCTCTCCTTGCCGCCGCCGCCCCGCCTCTCGCTGCCCGACTCGCCCGCCTCCCTCCAGGCAACATCTCGCGGCACACCAGGCAACATCTCACGGCACACTAGTGTGCCGCGGAACAGTGGTTGGGAAACACTGTCTTAGACTCATCCACAATGCTGGTAATTTATGTTGTTAGAAGAACAACCCTGCATTTAAGGGCACAGATACGGAGCTAGCATACCATCTAGTCTGGCCTTCAACCACGTTTACTTTTACTTAGCCAGTTCCTCCGAATTCTTTCAGGATCTAAGCTTGCTAAACAGAAACAACTTACAACATAGGGAAACTGTTTTTCTAGGACTGTTTTGCTTGAGCCTGAAAGTGTGTGTGGGGGGGGGGCGGATAGCATGATTGGATGTGGCTCCAAATTAACAATGACTTGCTGTATCACCCATCCCCAGCCTCATGGCCTCTAGATGTTATTGGACTCCCATCAGACCGACCCAGCATGGTCGATGGTCAGGGATGATGGGCATTGGAGTCTAAAACATCTGGAGGGCATTTGTTTGTGGGAGGCTGCCCTTTTCATAGAAAGCTAGATGTTAAGCGAGAGGGTTCTTGCCTAGCCTTCTCCCAGATTTGTTAACTTTCTACATAGAGGTTTTCCCCACCCCATTCAAATATGCTAGCCCTCAGGAGTGGTATAGCTCCGGAGGAGTTTTACTATGTGATGACCTGTCCTATTTGACCAGGCCTTACTGTAAAGAAAGCAAACATACATCCAAATCTCTGCCCTAAAGGAATGGAAAAAAGAACGAAGGGCTTGCCTTACCTGTGTCCTTCCATTGTGGTTTCTCTGAATTAAAAAGTAATCAATGGTTATGAAAAACCATGATTGGAAAAGCAAAGATAACCACCGATAAGAACTGAGCAAATCACAGGGCAAGAACGCATCTTGTAAATAAATGTAACGACAATGGAATTACTGTCAAATCAAATTATACAAATTACAGGTCGTAAACAGCCTCTCCGAAGCAGCCCAATTGATTACTCAAAATGAAATGAGAAACGCCAAGAGGGAGCTTGCAGCATACTAAGCACCTTCTCATCAAAGACAGGCACCTCATCAACCTCCAGCCAGCAAAACCCATCCCCAACACTGGCTTTTCTGGAGGTCTTGCTAGCAGTCAAATTGCCTAAGCAGCAGCCAAACAATTCCCCTTCCAGGGCAGTGACTTCTATGGCCAAGATCCCTCAAATCATGGAGGCAGTAGTGCTTAGATTTAATACAATTTAGATTCTCTGATAACTGGCCAAAGGTCAGCCTGAAACTAAAGATGCACTAAGGGTGCTTCTAGCCAATCTGTTTATTGAGCATTTTGCTGATTTGTTTGCAGGGAGATTAGATAATGTTGGCTATTTAATTAGCATTTGTTCTGATTTGTTTGCAGCAAGGTTAGATGACCTTGCATCAAAGTGAATGTTATCCTATACTTTCCAGGGCGTTTCCTCATCACTTTCCTTATTGCAAAGAGACTGGCTGTTTTGGGAATTGGGTTTGTTGCACAAGGCCTTACAATCAAGTATAATTTCTCAACCTGAATTTGCTGGTATGTGGTGGACTTCCACCCCAAAATAGCAACAGTCTGGAAATGCTCTAAGGCTTTGTACAGATATGGATGCAAATTGATATGTAAGGTGTTTGCTTTTTCACCCAGCTTGGATGTAATGCATTTGGCAGCTGTAGTGGTCAGTGAGTTTTGATTCAGTGCTCTACTTTGCTCCTTCCTTCTACCGTATATGCTTCAAGAAGGCTGTCCCTACACTACTCTTATTTTTAAGGTCCTCCATGGACATTTATTTGCCTTTCCTGTTGTGTCTGCTACAATGTTTTTAATTAGAGAGACCAGGACTTGAACTTGCTATCTTCTCCAAGCAGGGTATATACTCCACCATTCCCAGGAAAAGTGCCTTCCTTTCTCCCCCAGATTATGGGTTTGTCTGGGAATTTAGGAGCTCACACACCAAGGTGAGAGATGCTCCTAGAACATTATGGCACTATATAAAGTTTATGATGCTTTGCGCATAACTCTAAACCAAATTATTGCTTAGCATGAACAAGCAAGCATGTAGCTACATAGAGCAGAAATTGTGGCCACTTCTTCCCCAGTCCTGCTGCCACTGTATTACACAGAGCTAAGCCATGGTTTGGCTTCCCGTTACATGTCAACAGTGTCTCTATTTGCAGCCTCCTTGGGAATTAAAAAATACCCATTGTTTGTGGCCTCTTCTCATATATTTGTGGGAACGTCTGACGTTCTGGGGCAAGGCACCATTCATTCCAATGGACCAACCTCCACTGTGCACAGGGCTATAGTATCTCAGCAATCTTTACAATCATACCCCTACAGCTCTATATGTGTTGCGCTTTAATTTGACACCTACACCCCAATTCATTTCATGACTATAGGTCCCTGGCTGCTCGTGCCCTCTGGCTTCTATTCCGTTTTTGGGATATGGATGAGAACTTTGCCTTTACAACTTTCAGAGGAGATGATTTCTGCAACTCCCCTAGATAGCTTGTTCAACAGTTTCCGGCAGTTTGAAAGTTTGTTCTCAACCCTAATATTTAATCTAAATTGACCACACCACAACTTAAATCAATTCCTTCTTGTTCTTTGCTCGGCCACATAGCCATTTTCCATCTTCATTATGACAGCTTTTTATTTGAAAAGTGTTATCCCTTCCTCCCTCAATCATGGTTTCATTGAGACTGCACATCCTCACTTCCTTCTCTTGGTAGGACTTATATTCCAGCCAAGAAGCCCGACTGCCTCCTCCTCCTGCTGTTGCTTACGACTTTTCATCTGTAAGGATTTCCTATTACCAAGAGTCGTTTGTCACTTGTTTCTCTTTACTCCTAACAGGTTTTATTTATGAAGTCCTGTTTCATCATTACAAATGGCCACACTCCTTGTTTCTCTGACTTTGTCTCCTGTCCACAGTTGCAATATTGTGATGTCAAGAGGTAACTGAGGAGTCCAGCCTAGTATAAAACCTTATCCGCACTTCCTCTTGTTTTTGCTGCTTCCCAGCCCACCCCACCCCCAGGGAAAACTGCTTCTTAGTGCTCAGTCAGAGCAAAGAACAGTTTTTTTCTTTCTTGCGGATTGCCGCTTGTTCCGAAAGAGCATGTTTTCCCTGGGAAAGGAGCAGAGCAAGCAGAAAACCAAAGCAACCTTTCCCAATCTGGTGTCTTCCAGTTGTTGCTAGACTACAACTTCCATCATCCCTGAGCATGATGTGCAGTCAGGGACTGATGGGAGTTGGAGTCCAGCTGCATCTGGAGGGTGACAGGCCTGCAGACACATCATTTCTTTTTAAGAGAGTTTGAAAAACTTTGAAAGAGGAATGGTTGCTTATGGTATATGTAGCCATGCCTACTTTTCCATCATGGAATTGGAAGGGGGTCGAGGTTGTACAGTATTGGTTTCTCCCAGCCCCGTTCCTTGATAAAACTGGTGGTTTAGACGTTTTCTGAGCCCAAATAAAAAACTATTTCTTTCTTTACTGCTATATTTATCCTCTGTGTTTTTCCCAACTGGGAAAAAAAACAAGGTATATTTGGCACCTTATGGGGCAGCAGCTTGCTGCTCCATTTCTAACATTGGACATATTTGTAATTATGGTTTGAATAAAACTGAAAGCATTTTTAGTTTTAAATTACAGCACATAAAATTTTACTGTTTGCTAACTAAGTTATACATAAAATATTTTATGTTCTTGACATAGTAAATGTAAGTTTATAACTGATAAGAGAATCCTAAGTAACATGTATTTTTACTCCCTCCATTTTTCCATTTATTTTCTGGAAATTGTGGTGGGGCAAACATTTCCCATGGCTTCAGTTTTTCCAAAAAAATTATACCTCTAGGTTAGCCACTATCTCTCAACCAGATGCAAAAGAGAACAGGGCTTACGCATCTTAAGAAGTTGTGTAGAAGAGGGGATTTCAGCAAATGATGTAGCTACCCTATCTCACACGGTTGCTGAGCTCATAAAAATGGGGAACCATAGATGCTGCTCTTTGGGGGGGGGGATTGGGGTGTAAATGTAAATAATAAGTGTCAACACTTAATGACCAGGGGGGAAATTAGCTAGCTTTAGGATGCAATCCTGTTTCCTGGTGGGTTTCCCCAGGGACCGCAGGATTTTTGCAGATCTCCGGCTCCATGGATAACGCCTTGCAGCATGGTAATCTCTATGGAGATGACAAAAAGGAGGTATTCCTTCCTGCACTATGTCTCAGGGGATCAGGCGAATCTATGGATCTGCCAGATTCAGAGCCCTACCATTCCTCTAACATGCTTCTGAAATGGAGATGGCCTACTGATTTTGTCTCCCATTGGGATCAATGGGAGGATAAATCTTGAGGTGAGGGAAGCGCAACTTCCTGGAAATCCACCTCCATATCCAGGCTAACTTGGATGCCTTTAAAAGGATTAGACAAAATCCTTGGAGGATAAAGGCTCTTAGTGGCTACTCTGTTGGAGGCAAGCTGCTTCTGAATACCAGTTGCTAGGAATCGCAAGCAGGAAGAGTGATGTTGCTCACAGGCTTCCCATGGCCAACCAGCAGAACTAGATGGACCTTTGGTCTGATCCAGTAAGTCTCTTCTTATGCTTTCTTGCTTCTTAAAAGAAGAAAGAAAGTGGAGAAATGCCGCCTTCCCCTTGCTTCTCCAATGTGCTTGTGCAACCCCAGCAGGGCTTTGGACTTAGTAGAAAGAAAGTCAAAGGCGGAAGAAACTCCTAATTCCTTTGGACTGCTCTGTTAGAGTGTCTGCCCCTCAGCCAGAAGAAGTCTTGTTCTAAGCACATTTCATAGAGGCCGGCTGCCATGGTATTTACATCAGGTTTCATCCCTTACTTGATGAGGGTCACAGAGCAAACTAATAACACCTAAGTATATGAGGATATTAAATGAACAATGACAGGCTCACTCATCACCCTAGCCTCTTGTCCTAGCCAGGGGTGAAAGGTTCATAAAACTTAAATAGTAACCTAATTGAAGGGGCTTTCCCCCCTCCCATCCCCTCTTTTTTTGCCTGCCTTCTGCCAAATTTACACTTTTATCTGATGATCCGTAATAGATGCCATTCAAGAAAGCAAGAATTTCTCAGTCACCTTCCCTCATAGACCAGAGCTTGCATCTCACCTAAATCTCCCTTTTCTGAGTCCAAGACTGGACAGGGTGTTATTTAACTCACCTGCTTTATTTTTATTTTTTAATAAAATTGTCTTTAAAATGTATGAGACGCATCGTAGAGGACAAGGTGTACCAAAGCGGCAAGTGCAGAGTCAGCTGAAAATGTTTCTAAATGCAATAAATAAGTAACGAGGGGGGAAGCAGAGGGCCTTGGGAGACAGAGAGAGACACAAGGGGGAAGTGTGTGTGTGTGTGTGTGTGTGTGTGTGTGTGAGAGAGAGACACACACAGAGAGAGGCTCTTGCTCATATATCAATTCAGAAACCTCATCTTAGAGGCTGAATGTTCTCCTTTTTGCCACAAGGCCTCACAGAGTTGTGGATAGATGCTGCATACACACCATACATTTAAAGCACATTTTCCATGCCAAAGAATCCTGGGAACTATAGTTCACCCTTCATGGAGCTTCAATTCCCAGCACCCAGGGAAATGTCCCAAAGACATTTTGGCAAGTGAGGTGAACCACAAATTGGTGCCCCCACCCTACCCCAGGAAAAAGGGGTAAGCGAAGGTCTACATCAGGAGGAGACCAACAGCACCTCTTATCTGCCAAGAGGATGCTGCAGAGGCAGCCTATGAAAGTGGGCAGATCTGGCCTGCAGTGACTGTGCTGCAGCTGTCGCTGCCACCGTGGCGGCAGCAGTGGGCGATGCATTCCTTGGAGGCCAGCTCTGCCGAGCCTGTGGATCTTGCTGCCTGAGGCATTCGCCTCACCTTGCCTCATGTGTTGGCCAGCCCTGCTAGCACCATTAACAAAATACACTTCCCAGGATTCGTGTGTGTGCATGTGTTTGTACGCTTTAAATGTATGTGGTGTACTCAGACAGAGAGGCAACGTGGTTTCCTTTTCCATCCATAAGGAAGCCTAAAGCCTAAATACTGTCAACTCCAGAATTAGCCCCCTCCTGCTGTTACCCTCTCAATGACTTCATGACAGGATGGTAGGCGTAATTCAAGGACTTGCTCAAGCAAAAGGACTGGAGGGGGTAGGGGAGCAGGGCTAGAGAGTTGTGTGGCCTGGGGAGGAGGCAGGGTCTGTGGACAATACTGAGGACCAGATAGAGCAGCCTGGAGGGATGCATTTGGGGCCTGGGCCTTAAGTTCCCCATCACTGTAGAGAGGGAATCTGAGTACATTGAGCTACTAAGAGAGCCCATAGGATGAGAAATAGAGGAAATGTGAGAATAGCTCCCCTTTTAAGTTGCTTCCAAAGCTCCCCACTTCTCCTCAGCACCAAAAGAGACCACCCATTTGGCAAGTTTAAAATGGTTTACTTACTGGAAAGAGGCATTCATCACCCTGATACCAAAATTGGAATCTGAAAAGACTCAACTTAAGAATTATCGTCCCATCTCACTCCTAAATGTGGATTACAAAATTTTTGCTGATATTTTAGCAAACAGACTGAAAAAAGTTTTGAATGAAGTAATTCATAAGGACCAAGCAGGCTTTCTCCCTGGTAGACATTTGTCTGATAACACTAGGAATATTATTGATGTTTTGGAGTTACTACAGACAAATATGAATACGAAAGCAGCTTTGATTTTTATAGACGCGGAGAAGGCCTTTGACAATATATCTTGGAAATTTATGAAGAAAAATTTGGAAGGGATGGGAGTGGGAAAGGCGTTTCAAAATGGCATCGAAGCAATCTATTCAGAACAAAAGGCTAAATTGATAGTAAACAGTGTGGTGACAGAGGAGTTTAAAATTGAAAAAGGGACACGACAGGGGTGCCCCCTATCACCCTTGTTATTTATTTCTGTCCTGGAGGTGTTGCTGAATTTGATTAGGAGGGATCAGCTGGTGGAAGGAATACAGGTCGGAGAAAAACAATACAAATTGAAGGCCTTTGCAGATGATTTGGTTTTGACATTACAGGAGCCAGAAGCCAGCACAAAAAGAGCTTTAGAACTAATTTCTGAGTTTGGTCGGGTGGCGGGATTCAAGTTGAACAAACAAAAAACCAAGGTTTTGGCAAAAAACTTGACACCTTCAGAAATAGACGGGTTCCAGAAGGAAACAGAATTAAATGTGGTTACAAAAGTGAAATACCTGGGGGTTAACTTGACTGGGAGAAATTTGAATTTATTTAAGGATAATTATGAAAAATGCTGGTCGGAAATCAAAAAGGACTTAGAAACTTGGTCAAGATTGAAACTTTCCTTGTCGGGAAGAATTGCAGCAGTTAAGATGAATGTATTGCCAAGAATGTTGTTTTTGTTTCAAACCCTCCAGATCGTGGACAGAGTGGAATGTTTTGGAAAGTGGCAGAGGGATATTTCGAAGTTTGTCTGGCAGGGCAAAAAGCCCCGAATAAAATTTAAGATATTAACAGATGCAAAGGAAAGAGGGGGGTTTGCCCTGCCGGACTTAAGATTGTATTATGAAGCTGCATCCTTCTGCTGGATGAAGGACTGGTTTTTGTTAGAAAACACTGATGTCCTAGATCTGGAAGGGCATAGTAATGCTTTTGGGTGGCATGCATATTTGTGGTACGACAAGGTAAAGCTTCATAAACTGTTTAAAAACCATATTGTCAGGAAAGCTCTATTCATTGTCTGGACTAAATATAAGGACTTACTTGAAAGTAAGACTCCGAGGTGGTTATCACCGATGGAGGCTAAGGCCATAAAACTACGGAATATGGAGAGTGGCTGGGTAAAATACTGTGAGATAATAGAAAGAGATGGTGATACCTGGAGGTTGCAGAGTTTTGAAAAATTGAAAGGAAAGGTGCGAGATTGGTTTCATTATGCCCAAATCTTAGAGATTTTTAAAAAAGATAAAAAAATTGGTTTCCAGGTGGAAAAATCAAAATTAGAGACAGAACTACTTGAACCTAAGACGAAAGTGCTTTCAAGAATGTATAACTTGCTGCTTAAATGGAACACTCAAGATGAGACAGTTAAATCAGCTATGATAAAATGGGCACAAGACATTGGGTACAACATTATGTCTGAAGACTGGGAAAGGTTGTGGACCACCGGTATGAAATTCACGGCATGTAGTGCCTTAAAAGAAAACATTATGAAAATGGTATACAGGTGGTACATGACCCCAGTCAAACTTGCAAAGATATATCATTTGTCTGATAATAAATGTTGGAAATGTAAGGAGGCTGAAGGGACATTTTTTCATCTCTGGTGGACATGCCCGAGGGTGAAGGCTTTTTGGGAAATGATTTATAATGAGTTGAAAAAGGTGTTTAAGTATACCTTTCATAAGAAACCAGAGGCCTTCCTCCTGGGCATTGTGGGCCAGAGAGTGTCAAAGAAAGATAGAACTTTCTTTTTATATGCAACCACAGCAGCAAGAATTCTTATAGCCAAATATTGGAAGGCACAGGAGTTACCCACGCTGGAAGAATGGCATTCGCAGCTGATGGACTATATGGAACTAGCCGAAATGACAGGCAGAATCCGAGAACTGGGAGAAGAAGTTGTGGAAGAGGACTGGAAAAAATTTAAGGACTATTTACAAAAATACTACAAGTTATATGAATGTTGAGAATTTGCTAAGCTTTTGGGAAAAACATGCTTCAGTACTGAGATTGGTAAATGATGGAAACTAAGTTATGATTTATAAAAGTATAAATTGCAGACTATATAACTAAATGAAAACACAAAAACATATGAAATAAGGTATTAATTTGCTGTTTATTTTTATTGTAAAGAAAGCAGGGGATGGAGGACGTGGGGAAGTCCGGTTGATCATGAAAATTGATTTGAAAAAGTGAATTTTCTTCTATAATTGCTTCTTTTCTTTGTAAAACCGCTTTTGTTGTGTTACTGACGATGTATTCTGACCTTGGAAAAAAAGCAATAAAAAATTATTATTAAAAAAAAAAAAAAATGGTTTACTTACAAACTCTTTGAAGGTCAGATTCATGTGCTTTTCCATAAAGCAGCAAGAAAAGACAGGCAATTTAACTTAGTTTCAAAAGTGGTAAATGTTTCTAAATTATTTATATAGAAACACGAATATGGTTTGCTTAAGTCATGTGTTCTGGGCTTGGAGCAACCAGGCCAGACCTCCTTCCTGGTAGGGTTCACATGCTGGAAAAAAGAACGAACAAAGACTGGTGACCTTCCTCCCAAGGTGAGGGGGAGTGACTTAGCTAAGCCTGGTAGGACAGCTTATTCTATGGTCTTAACCCCTTCATGCATTAATTAGAGTTAAGCATGTTGGTTGTATGAAGCTGATTTATCCCACAGCCTTTAGTGCAGCTCTGGTGATGCCAGTGCAGTGCAGAACTAGCAGAGAAAATTCACTGCTACAGGATGATGTGATGATGCCCAGTAGTTTAACGCCAAAGTACGCATTACATGCAGAACATGTCTCCCACTCCACAGTGGGAAGAAGGGGATGGGATAGAGAGAAGCAGAAGGTAGATTGCGTGTTCCCTCTCTGGCACTGTTTCTCTGCTACAAATTGACCCTTCCCAAAGCTCTTTTCCAATAGCCAGTGGAGTTCTATTGTGCTTGTTTGTGTGTAACATGCACTTTGGCTCTTAAATGGCTTTTTAGAAGAGACGGGTAAATTCTCTGAAGAGAGGTCAATCCATTGCTATTAGCACTAATAGCTAAATGGAAACTCCTTGTATACTTCTGAATAGTGAAGCGGAGGGCAAGTAAAGGTATATAATATAGTTATTGCCTGCATGCCCTTCTGATCAACTAGATGTATCCAGGGAGCCACTGTTGGCTTGGCTAGGGCGATATTTGTCTGATCCGGCAAAGTAGTTCTTTTTAAATAAAGGACGTTGTGCTGCACCCACTGGGCTTCTCTGGCACACAGGCAGCACGGAGGACGGATATTGCTTATTGTAAGAGAAAGCAGATGGGATCACCAACCTTTTTGAATTCATGGGCACATTTGGAAACTGTCATGGGTACCAGCACCTCACAACCTATCCTACTGGCTACAATGGAATGCTGCTTTCAAGTTTAATTTTAGAGAGGGGAGGGGACCCTATGAATGCTAGGGAAGACCTCTGCAGGAATACGTGTGCCTGCAGATGCCACGTTGGTGGCCCCCATTTCCTGGCAGCCTAGGCCCATGCCCAGTAGGTTTTGCCATACTTTCCAGGAATAAGGCTGACACTTCAGCTGCAGTAACAGTGCAGAGTTGCTGCTAATGAGAATGGCTGCTTATGTCTCACCAAAAAAAGAGAGGCCGAGCAAAGGGATCAATTTGCATAATTGGTAATTGATATGTACAGTTGCCATTTTAGAAATAATTGCCAAAATTTAAATAGAAACACAAGGGAAGGCCGTGACCAGGTGATCGGTTGTGTCCCTATTCATGGCTGATGGCCCAATTTAAGTTTCCTACTGGTCTCCTTTATTTGGGGTTTTTCTTTTTTTTATCTTTAAACCAGGCTTGGACCAGACAGCCCTGGTCTGTAAAACAGGACATATGCATAGGAATTCAACGTCATGCTGTCAAATGGAATGTTCTCCCCTTTCCTCCCATGTGTGCTGTTCTGGGGGTTCTCCTGATTCCCCCCCCCCTAAGTAAAGGAGGGTGCAGAGGGAGAAGAGGGGAGCCTCATGGTGCTAGAGGAAGTCATGGCACTCCTGGTAGGATCAGTTACAGCAGTACCTTGGTTCTCAGACACCTTGGTACTCAAACAACTTGGAACCCAAGCACTGCAAACCTGGAAGTTAGTGTTCTGGTTTGCGAACCTTTTTTGGAAGCTGAACATGCTCCGTTTTGAGTGTTACGCTTCCGTTCTGAGTGCCACACTTCCGTTCTGAGTGTTAATGCTGAGGTCCGTCTGTTTTTGCTATTTATTTTGCGTTTTTGTTTTTGCGGCTCTTTTTTGTGACCTTGTGGAACCCAGTTCAGCTACTGATTGATTGATTGATTGTGCAACTGCAGTACATTGTTTATTGCTTTCATTTTATGGATCATTAGATAGTAAAATTCATGTTAAATTGCTGTTTTAGGGGTTGTTTTTAAAAGTCTGGAACGGATTAATCCATTTTGCATTACGATGTTACAGGGAACCAGGCAGAGGGCCTTCTCGGTAGTGGCGCCCGCCATATGGAACGCCCTCCCATCAGATGTCAAAGAAATAAACAACTATCTGATTTTTAGAAGACATCTGAAGGAAACCCTGTTTGGGGAAGTTTTTAATGACTGATGTTTTAATGTATTTTTAATATTTTGTTGGAAGCTGCCCAGAGTCGCTGGGGAAACTCAGCCAAATGGGTGGGGTATAAATAATAAATACACCAGTGTGGTGTAGTGGTTAAGAGCGGCAGTCTCATAATCTGGGGAACCAGGTTCGCGTCTCCGCTCCTCCACATGCAGCTGCTGGGTGACCTTGGGCTAGTCACACTTCTTTGAAGTCTCTCAGCCCCACTCACCTCACAGAGTGTTTGTTGTGGGGGAGGAAGGGAAAGGAGATTGTTAGCCACTTTGAGACTCCTTAAAGGGAGTGAAAGGTTGGATATCAAATCCAAGCTCTTCTTCTTCTTCTATTCTTATTCGTATTCTTTTCTATGGGAAAGCAGTGCACCTTGGTTTTGGAATGCTTTGGTTTTGGAACAGATTTCCGGAACGGATTAAGTTTGAGAACCAAGGTACCACTGTAGTTGAATATTGCCTAAGACCACCCTACAGCTCATGCCGCTCTAGCTTATTCCATTCCATAGGACCAAGGGGCTCAGCTCATGAAAGCAAGAGATGGCTGTGATTTCTGCAGAAGGGAGCATGGGGTCAAGAGCCTTCTGGTAAAGGAGGAGAATTGTTGCAAACATGCATGTGATACAAAATAAATGGATGTGTCTTGTATTCTGAATCTCTATTTATGGAAAGCTCTGACATCAATGTCGGAAATATTTATTGTACCAGTAAATGATGGAAATGAGGGTGTTCCTTGGTCACTGGCCAAAGGCATCTGGTTTGGTCTTGGCAATTAACAAATAAATGTCAGACGTATGAATGAGCTGTCACAGAATAACATTTCTGTGTAGGCTGACTTTATGTACTAGTTACAGATAGGTAGCCGTGTTGGTCTGCCATAGTCAAAATAAAAAAATTCCTTCCAGTAGCACCTTAAAGACCAACTAAGTTAGTTCTTGGTATGAGCTTTCGTGTGCATGCACACTTCTTCAGATACACGAAAGCTCATACCAAGAACTAACTTAGTTGGTCTTTAAGGTGCTACTGGAAGGAATTTTTTTATTTTATGTACTAGTTGTGAGCTGCCAAGTGTTGAAGCAAGTGATATACATGCATGAGTGTGACCAAGCCTTGACCTTCTCCCAGTGCACAACCGCTTCTACTGGTGCATTTTCTGTCTGCTACCAGTAGAATGAGTGTATACTAGAATGTCACCTGCAGAAGTTTATGAATGGGTAGACATAGTCAAAGTGGCTATTCAGCAGAGTATTAGATCTGGTTAACAAGCAGATCTTTCGCTGCTGCTTTGCTGAAGGGTGGCTACCTGAAGGGGCCATTACATGTTTAATTTTCACCTCTTGAGCTCAAACACCCAGCTGAGCTTTTTCAGTCACATTGGTGTGGATCTATGGCAGGCTTCAGCTGCTGTGAAGCAGAGGTGGTGCAATTGCTCTTTCATTTCCCCATTAAAAAGTAAAGCAACAAAGCTTTGCTTCAGCTTATTTTTGTCAGCACCTTACAGTGCTCAGGAGATTAATGGGGCTGCTCTGTTATGTTAATACCTGGCTACTCATTAATAGAGCTGTCCCCTTTCCGCACAGGGGGACGATTGATAGTTGAAATTCTGACACTGGCAATAGAAAGCCCTTTTCTTTTGTTCCTCAAGAGGGGAAAGTTTCTAAATAGATTTATTTTACCATGAAAACACAAAAGAGCCTGTGGTGCATTAATTTTTCATATGGAGAGGATATAAACAGGTTGCATGTTTAAATAATTTATTTAGAGTCCTAGAATAGGTAACATCTCTTTTCCCCCACCCCCACCCCCACCCTCCTCACCTAAGTCATTCATCATTTTGAGGAATAGGTATTTGCCAACTCCTGAGTGGTTTCGGATTGGTGTAGTTTTACAGGCTTGGCTGAGATGCTAGCCAATAAAATTCTTGCCTTCCATCCACTGGAACAGGTTTACACTGGGTGTTGATATCCCAAGAAGAGATGGATATCTTTAAGACAAGGATGAGAGAAACAACAGCTCCCATCATCCCTGCTGGCTAGGGCTAATAGGAGTTGGAGTCCAAGAGAATTTGGAAGCCTACAAGCTGCCCATTCCTGCTTTAAGATGATGTTGCATAAGTAAGGGAATATTTCGTGGCATGAGGCCTCAGCTATATTCTGTGTTCAGAAAGTAGGGCATCCATTTGCAAGCCATGCTACCTCATATTTCATTGTTTCTCTTTAGATTGCCTAGATCAGTGGCTTTTTATGTGCCAGTTTAGCCTGTGTGTCCTGACTCCCCCATCCGGGCAAAACTTGCAAATCCCAGCAGCTCAAACTCCTCAGTGGCAACAAGTCTTGCCATGTCCAGTACTTCTGAGCCAGGCCCAATCATGTGCAACTGCAACATCCAAAGAAGCAATTTTTGAAGAAAGAAAAAGCTGACACATTCATGGAAATTGTGATCCGTCTGCAGAAAAAACTTACAAGCACTACACTTAGCTGAAGAATCAATCCTTTCTTGTAAATAGTTTGTCAAGCACTAATTTGACAGCCTGGGGCAACTGGCCGCACTTCCCTTTGTACCCAGAGAATGCACCTGGCTATAAGGACACCTGCAATTGATGAGCCCATAGTCCCAAAGCATGGAGAATATAGTTTTGGAAATAAAAACTTGGAACTACTGTGCTGCTGCTGACTGGCTTAGAAGAAGAAGAGAAGGGAGGGATGGAGGGATAAGGGAGTGTAGAGATGAACAAAGGTTGTCAAAAGGGCAAGGCAAGCTCTCTTGAAAATTTCGAAAAGAACAAGCACATGTATTTTTCCAAACAAATCTGCTGTCCAGTGAGATCTGTTTACCACCTGCCTTATCTTCGAGTCACAGCTGAAATAACAACATGGGCTTTCAGTCCTGGCAGGTAGCTTCTATCTGACTCATTTAGAGCCAAGGTGACTTGGAAACTAGAGATGTTTGCTATTAAAACACATTAATGCTGTTATCAGCACACGAGGACGTATAACAATGCAGTCTGTCTGGACCAGCTTGGAGTTGATGGGTTGAGAAACAGTTTGAGCAGGTCACCCTTGGGGCAGAAACAGTCACTGGGAGCAGAAAGGGAGGAGGTCTGCCTACTAAGGGCACAATCTAGCACATTTAAGCCCCACTGATCCTTCCGTTGAAACAGAAGGGACTTTGAAGTGCTGATTTGTCATTTCATTTCATTTCTCTTTTCTTTTTTGCTGTATTGGATGAATCGTTAATAACAATAAGCACAATTTAGCATTTCCTTTGTGGTTAAGAAACATTGCTTCACATCCCCCATCTCAGCAATTCTTACAATAATCTTCAGCCTCTAACTATAAAAGTAAGAATGTGCACATGAAATGGCTAGATGTATTTACTTCTGCCTCTCATTCCTTCCCCTTCTTCTGTTGTGTCCATGTCATGTGCCAAATTTTAGATAGTATGCTCCTTGAGGCAGGGACCTGCCGTTTTGTACTCTGTAAAGCAGGCTTCCTCAAACTCAGCCCCCCAGATGTTTTTGGCCTACAACTCCCATGAATCCCTAGCTAGCAGGACCCAGTGGTCAGGGATGATGGGAATTGTAGTCTCAAAAACATCTGGAGGGCCGAGTTTGATGAAGCCTGCTGTAAAGTATCACTGACACTGATGGTACTATGTAAATAAATATTTTATGGTAGGTCCGTCTTTGTAACTTCATGCTACAGTGTGAGGTGGAATGGGATTGAGAAGTAGTAGTTGGTGAAAGCCAAGTCAGTGTATTTATGTGTAAGCTCAGATTTAAATCGGGGGTGACATGTTCACATACACAATAGTTAAGCTAAACAAAATGACCAAGTTTGCACATGCCACTAATACAAATGATGGCTTAGTTTGAGTAAAGATCTTTACCCCGTGCTTCCCTGCTGACCCTGCTGCAGCCACACTACCTGAGGCTAAGCCACGCTTGGTGTGTTGTTGCCAGACCCAGGGCTATGGTTTGCCTCACTCCAGACAAACCATGAGCTGTAACCATGTTATTCTTTTATTATTTGTTTAGCACTTGTGTGGAGGAAGACAAAACACAAGATTGGGTTCAGATGTAACACACAGCTAAACCATAGTGCAGCAAGACATGGGGAGGAGCACGGCAGTCACAATCTTCAGTCTGGAAACCTGCTCATTCATGCTAAGCCATGGTTTGACTTAGAGTTGGGTATGAGTTATGTGTTGAGTCCAGGTACAACTGGCTTTCTTCCACGAGAAAACTTTAGTGTCGGCCAGTGGGTCACTCACATGGTGCACTTCCCCAGGGAACATAGAAATGACAGCTCCCTATTCTTTTGGTCTGGCATTTGGTGCAAAGCTGGGAATATGATAAATGTCTTACAGGAATCATGTCCTATCTGTGGGGTTCCTGTAGTTGGACTCTGTGGGAAACAGGATGCTAAACTAGATCTTTTTGTCTGATCCAGCAGAGATCTTCTTACATTCTTATGCAAGAGCTTGTATATTTCCTCCCTGGGACATCCTTCACAATAAATGGCAATAGGCAGTCGCATAGATGAAATAGTGACTTCACTGATCCCACCAGCCAGTTCTGGAACTTAGAGCAGACTGGCGGTCATTTTACTGAAACATAAGCAGAGCTCAAAATATGATGCCTATCCCTCAGTCATATGAGTGTCAGCCATGTTCCCATTTGTGGGAATATTAATGACACTAAAGAAGAAGAACAACTGTGTTATTATACAGCATAGCTGACCAGAATTAGCATAGGAATGACTTTTTCTGTGAGTTCCTTGCTGACCTGAAAATGGGGGGGGGGGAAATACAGCCCTGTATGTATGGTCTTTAGTGCAGCCAATAGGAGACAATTCTCTCCTGCAAAAACGTCTTATTACCTCCAAGTGTATTTGCATATATGGCTTAAGTAAGCAGACAAATATTTTTTGTGTGATCCCATTCTGTACAGCTAGCAAAATCCCACATCCCTGCCTCCCCCCCAGCCACTTGTAGATGAATTGCTTCAGTTTTGTCCCTGAAAAAGACCTATTAATTCATTTATCATTAAAGCAGGTGGGGGCTGAGGAGAAATATAGGGTTGGAATCTTCTAACACTATCCAAGGAGCTTTGGCTCCCCAACAGGCTGTTGAAGGGATTATCTCAGTCTTCTGAAGAGAACTATGCTGTGTGCACACACAGTGGCAGAGCTGGCACATATAATTAGCTTTCCCTCCTTTCTTTTGCTCAACATTCTTCCTTTTCTGTTCTGCGATATCTCAGGGGATTATATCCTCTCTGACTTTCTCAGTCCTTCCTTCCAGTCTTCTTTGCTGTTAAGGCTGCCAAAGCACCCTGAGAATATTATTTGTTATAAAAAGCTGGGAGTCTCTCCGCTGCATCCCTCACAGGGAAAGGCTAAACCCTTTAGTTAAACCATGTAGAAGCCTGTCTTGGCATTAAATGGCATATAACAGTAGCCTTCCAACCAAAAGCAGCTGCAAGGCGACAACCCTGCTTTCAGCCAACACAATGCAACTCTTTTGTTTACTTATTTGGGGATTTTAATCATTTTTTAAAAAACAACCCACTCATGATATCTGACTTAGATGATTTTTTTAAAAAATGAACAGTTTCAATAAACAGTAGGTCATATAAGGGCATAAAGCCAAGCTGTTCATTAAAGGGGAAATACAATAATTCCAGATAGTCAGTAGTAGTGAAGCTGCCTGGCGAGACTTTCTAGGGAGGGTCTTCCAAAGTTGCTACAAGGCACGAAAAAGCTTGGCTCTGTCTTGTGCTCACCGATCTAACTGATGGTGGCAGATGATTTCAGAGGAGGACCTCAAGCTGAAATCCTATAGCATTTCCCTGGTTTGCTTCTGAGTAGAGAAGCATCATATCGCACTGCCATCTTAACTGATAGGCAAGCTCAGCTCTGTAGATCCTAGGTGAGATACATTATTAGGTACTGTTTAATTTCTGTATTTAATTTTAGTTCAATTTCACTACCCATTTGGATGTGACTACCATCTGGAACTGAACTGAAGGCCCAGGAGATAAAAATATGCCATATGGGCATTCTGCATCTAATATGAGCAAAGTATGGCAAGCAGAGGTGCTATATGTCTAGCTCCACCTGTTTGTTTTAGAGAGGTGCAGCTTTGGAGTTGCCAGATCCTCATCTGCACTGTAAAATGGACCAGGGCAACCAGCTAGGTTGTGTCTGCTGTGCTTCCCACCCTGTTTCTGCCCTATAGCTGGTGGGCAGGTGGATGAATGCAGAGGAACACTGTGCAGGGCACTGGTGGAGAACCTCTGGCCCAGGAGCCAAATTTGACCCTCCTGTATCTCTTTGGCCTTTGGGACTCTCTCCAGGAATCTTTGGGACTCTCTCTCACATACCCTCCTGAGTCTCATTCCTCGCCGGCCTTGCTTTGCACCTGCCGTGAATGGTTTTACCTGGCTGGAATGTGCCATTAAGCTCTAATAATGCTTATTGCTTGCTTGGATTGGGGAAACAGAGGTGTGTGAGTAGGAAGACACTAGACTACTGTACAAAGGTAACATTCACATCCCCCCACACTTTTGTTTCTGGCCCCACCCACCACTGGCATGTGGCCCCTGGAAGGTTGCTCAGAATGGAATGTGGCCCTATAGCTGAAGAAAAAATAATTGTGGAGCCCAGGGCAGCGGGGATGCTGGATGTGTTGAATCCCCTCCTGCTGTCCTGCCGCTATCTCGGTGTGAGCTCCTGGCAGCTTTGCAGTTCTCCCTCCTGCGTTGAAGAAAGAAGACGGTCTATTACCATTGCTGGAATGGAAATATTGCTCTTCCTTGCCAGGCAATATGTAAAATGACAAAGCAGCTGCTTGTAGTAGCTGGTTGCTTATTAATTTTAATAGCTTCTCTTCCTTTCCTTACATGAAGTTATCTGATGGTGTTTTATGTTGGCAGAGAAGCGGGGGGGGGGGGCTATTCAGAGCACCGCCGTCCTTGTAGCCTGAGACATTCTCCCCAGGAGAGAAATGTATGCTAGAGACAAATGTAAACTGCATTTTTTGTCTGTGTGTGTGTGTGTGTGTGTGTGTGTGTGTGTGTGTGTGTTTTAACGCTTTAGCCATCATAGCTGCTTAGCTACCTCAACAACAGTCTGTCTTTCTTAAGAGGCAGACCTACCATGAAGCCACGTGAAGCAACCACCTCAGGCAATGGGTTGCAAGCACAGAGCACAGGAGAGTGGGAGACGGTTGGGCCGGCCAAATACATTTTGCTTCCTGAGGTAAAGGACATGATGGCATCCCCATACAGGAATCACTGGACTGGCAGCTGAATCTCTCACATTAGGATAGTGCTCTCCATTGCACCTAAGGCAGCAGGCTAGTGTGTGGGGCGGGGGGAGACGGACCAGGCTATCTGGTATATGCAGCTCTGTCCTCCAATACAGAACAGCCAGGGTGCTTGTGCCACAGCTCCCCAGCATCTACTGCCTGAGGTAGTCACCTCACTCTGCCTAATGGTAGGGCTGGCCTGGAAAGGCAGAGAAGTCTGAAACTCAATTGCCACATTGCCACATTGTCATCACCATTATGAATTATTATGCAGCCTTCACAATAAATTCCTAGGATGGGTTATAGCAACACAAATAATACCTTTTCTTTTTTTTAAAAAAAGCCATACATATACAGCAAAAATAATACATGAATGTTGGTGGGGGAAGGAATGAGATCACCTCCATCAGCCCCACCTCTCACCCTCTGTGAATTCAGTGGATGACGTGAAGGGAGCTCTGCACACATAAACCGTGTATCCGTTGTTTTGGGATATGCAGGTGGACCTCTGATCCAGCTTCCTCACTGCATGGGAGGCTGGATACAAAGAGGGTGGGGCCAGGATCTGTGATCCCACTTCTCCCTCCATGTGTTGAGTGAACACAATATGAAGATGAGAGTAAGAGGTGGCTTATAAGCCATAGTCTGTCATACTCTTGCACAGCTCAATCACTGAACCGTATCCCATGTTGACTAATGTGAGGGGGGTGTCGACTGGGTTCCCTTCATCTCATGCACCAAAATGTATTGTCCAACTCTGGCGTTCTTTTTCTAGAAAGACCTTCTGAAACAAAAGATTTAGAAATAAAAATGTGCTTGTGGCTGGTGTAACTATATGGTATGGGGCAGGGGTCACATGCCTGGTGCCTTCCAGATGCTGTTGGACTCCAGCTCCTATCAACCTCAGCTAACATGACCAATGGCCATGATGGGTGGGAGCTTTAGTCCACAACATCTGGAGGGCATCACATTGGGATTGGGTCTCCTAATTTCTTCCATCTTGCTCCATCCCTATGACTTAGGCTGGAAATCCACGCACACTTACCTGGGAGTAAATCCCGCTGTACACAATGGGACATCAAAATGAACACACAAAATGACTGTTAGGGTTGCTTTCAACAAAACGGTTCAGAATCTAGGAAAATATATTGTTACGGTTTTGCAGGTGGAGGAAGTAGGCAGTGTGCTGAGACCCCTCCAATCCCTGGATCCAGCAAGTGTTAAAATTTATTTGAGGCTTCTAATTCTTGGAACAGCCAGGCTAGCTTCCTGATGACATGTGAGGAGAACAAAGGGAGACAGCAAATGGGTGGGGCCCCTTCCTCAACCTGCAGATAGCGAGAAGGACAAAAGCCACAGGTGAGAGTTAAGAGTTCAGTGATGTGACCTAGAAGTAAACTAGCAAGCTGAAGAGGGATGTTTGAGAGCAATGGTTGAGTTCTGTTTGAATCCAAGACTGAGTGTGGGAGAATCAAGACACTTTTGAGGTGTTGATGATGTGAGATCAGGTTGTTTATATGGAGAGTGCTTTTTTCGGGGGGGGGGGCGGCGCAGGGGTACGCATACCTCTAAACATTTTGTGAATCTTTGTACTTCTGTCAATTTACTGTATTTATTTTTCCCAATTTGAACTATAAAATGGTTATTTTCTTGAGTCAAAATGAGAGTACTCTTAAACATATTTTTTAAATAAAAAAGCACTGTATATGGGTAAATAAACCATGTGCCATAAAGGCACCACAGTCTCTACTGTGCCTCATTTCAAAAAGGAAACATGAGCCCTAGGTAAATGCCTGGAACCCCTGGAATCTCACACTTCTCTGAGATTGGGGTGGCATGCAACAATAAGATGTTCTAAAATCCCATTCCAGGTTAAATTTCTTATACTGTATAAGAAATACTTTGAAAGCTCTTTTTGCAAACACTGAGCATGCTGCCAGTTTCGAGGAGTAATTTACTTCATCTTTGCTCCCCCCCCCCCCCCGGTTTCTAAAGAGGTAGAAATATGTGAACCGAATTCTCTTTCTGCCCTTTGGCAGGATATTACAGCCAACTGGCTTGCAGAGGGCCTACATTTACCCACCGTGGCAAATGACAGCATCTGCATTTGCCCTGGGAGCAGCAGCCTGCTCCGTGCTGCTTAGCCGAACCTCTCTGTCGCTGATATCCTCCCCCAGTGTTGCAGCTGATGTTCAGTTCCTTCCTGCAAAGCGTGACATGCTCAGGCTGTTCTGTGGGGAGTTGGGGGGTGGGGTGGAGAGAGTAACTTCCAGCTGAGCAGGACATTCAGCTTCCCACCTCACCTTAAATGTCTTCATTGTTTCCTTAGCAAAGCCCCATTACAGCAACTCCAAATCCTATTATAGGAGACATTAGGAAGGAATAGGAACTGAGCCGCGGATAAGTATTTGAAAGGCAGCCGTCATAATCCCTTCGCCTCTAGGTATGAATGAAGGAAAACCCTTCAGCAGCCCAGTTAAGTAAGCACAGTTGTTACTATGCAGCGGCTGCTCTTTATGCAGGGCCAGCCAGGTGTTGTGTACACAGGCGGCTTTCCTTAAAAATTGAATTTGTATCAGGTTGTGTGTGGGGCTTTTTTTTAATGTGCTCTGAAATAAGAGATTGTTTAGTGATTCCCACAGTCAAGAAACATAGTTTTGGGTGAAACGTTTCACCTTTTCGTCACTCAGCTTCAACAGCCAACGTGGTGTATTTGCACAGGTGGCAAGTTAATGTTTGTCATTTGCTCAGGGCCGTCTCCAAGCCTATGAAGGCCAGAGTAACCTCACTGGCTTTAAAAGTGTATCTGGAAGTGCCTGCTTTGAGGTCTTACTGCCCCTTCCATTCCCTGTGCCCAGTGTTTGTTCCTGCACACTTCTTCATCTCAGGGAATGATCTTAAGGCGCATTAAGCCACTACCTTGATAAAGCTAAGTAGGTCTAGGTCTGATCAGTGCCTGGATAGGTGAGCTCCCCTAGAAACTACAAGTACAGGGTTCCAGGATGGAAGGAAGGCGGGACATAAACTTAAGGCAAAATGAGCAAATAAATTAAATAATATGTGAAGGTGCCTCCTTTCTTCTTTACCAGGGTGGTGGTGGACGGCCTCTGTGTTTGTAACCACTATTATAACAGGCACAAATTCAATAGATGTAAATAAAATGATGGGGAAAATACATGTTGGAAGAAAGCTTCATCTCTTGAATGTATTTATTTTGATATTTTGATGTATCCATTTATATCCTGATCCCCAGTTCACATATTTCAAGGTGGCTATAGAAATACAATAATCATTACTGCTTTTAATATAACGGTTAGGGAAGAAACAAGGTGATGAATCTATTAGCATCCTAATTTAAATTATTTAGGGTGGAGAATCATAGCATTTTAATAATTGAACTTAGCACATATGGTGTTCTGTATTTACAGGGGGTCACCAACCTCTTTGGACAAGTGGGCTTATTTTGAATTTTGAGAGTTCTGTGGGCCCAGCCCAATATGTCTGTTGTGGAGCAGAAGGCATGACATAGCACAAAATTAGAGAGTACGGTCATAGTGAAGCTTTCCCCATACAGTGGTGCCTCGCAATACGAAATTAATTCGTTCCGCAAGTCTCTTCGTCTTGCGAGTTTTTCGTCTTGCGATGCACGGTTTCCCATAGGAATGCATTGAAAATCAATTAATGCGTTCCTAGGGAAACCTCCTTCAGACCAGGTCCGGGGACCTCTTCTGAAGGCTGGGGGGGGGGGGGACAAGGGCTTTTCTTCCCACCCCCAGCATTTTAAAAAACCCCGGGACAGCGGAGGACTTCTCCGCTGTCCGGGCGATCTTAAAATGCTGGCGGGCGGCATTTTAAAATCGCCCCGGAACAGCGGAGGACTTTCGCCCCCCGCCCGCCTTCAGAAGGTGTTCCCTCCCCCCCGCCCCGCTTCGGAGCAGCGTTCCGAAGCGGGGCGGCTGGGGCAGGTGTTCCCTCCCCCCCGCCCCGCTTTGGAGCAGCGTTCCGAAGCGGGGCGGCTGGGGCAGGTGTTCCCGCCCCCCCGCCCCGCTTCGGAGCAGCGTTCCGAAGCCGGGCGGTGGGGGCAGGTGTTCCCTCCCCCCCCCCGCCCCGCTTCGGAGCAGCGTTCCGAAGCGGGCGGCTGGGGCAGGTGTTCCCTCCCCCCCGCCCCTCTTCGGAGCAGCGTTCCGAAGCGGGACGGCTGGGGCAGGTGTTCCCGCCCCCCCGCCCCGCTTCGGAGCAGCGTTCCAAAGCTGGGCGGTGGGGGCAGGTGTTCCCTCCCCCCCGCCCCGCTTTGGAGCAGCGTTCCGAAGCCGGGCGGTGGGGGCAGGTGGGGAGAAGCGATCTCCCCGCAGCCCCTTGCTTCAAAAGAGGTCCGGGGGCAGCGGGAAGCGCTTCCCGCTGTCCCCGGACCTGGGGCTGTGGGGAGAAGATCGCTTCTCCCCGCCGCCCCTTGCTTCAAAAGAGAAGACCCGCTGTCCCCGGGGCAAGCTTCGTTTTGCGAAGCAAGCCCATAGGGAAATTCGTCTTGCGAGGCAACTCGAAAACGAAAAAACCTTTCGTTTTGCGAGTTTTTTGTCTCGCGAGGCGTTCATCTTGCGGGGTACCACTGTAATTGTATTGCCATACTAGAACATGTTTAAACTGTTGGATTTCTTCTAGTGTTAACGGCACTAGAACTCTGTTTTCCCCAGTGCCAAACTTAAACCAAAACATAGGCTGTAGCTCCTATTAAACACAAAGTAATTTATTCCTGAGTGGGCATGTATACAATTGTACTGTAATTTAACTTTACAGTGAACTCTTAATGAGTGCCTAGGCTTCAGCTCCTGCATAGCAGGAGACAGGCTTAAGCCTCTTTGGAAACTTTTCATGTTTGCTTTTTGTGATAGAGGGTTTTTGGTGTTTTATAACATCCACCCACTGTTAGTGTGTAGTAGTATTTGCAGAAAATAATTTTTAGGAACTGCTTAATTTAAGACAAATCCACCACAGGAAAGATGTATCCTGGTTGCTAGGGGGAAAGGAAGGGCAAAGTATGGTAATTCCAAAGGCTAGAAAATAAATCAGAAACTGGAAAAGTGCATTAAAGGAGAGAGGAAAACAGCAGGTCTTTAAGACCTATTGCCTTGTATCCAAAGAACTAACTTATCAATCAGTGCTCTGACTTCACTCATTGACTATAAACACTTTCAGGCAGGAGCAGTCAAGCTGACTCATTTCATATAAATTGCTTAGAAGGGTACCTGCACATTTTGCTGCATAACTTTGTTTCTAGGAAGGCTGCAGACTTAGGGTGGTCTTCAACTAAGTTTTACACAGAGTAGGCCCATTGAAATTAATGACTGACTCATTTAAATGGGCCTACTCAGAATAAAACTTAGTTGACTTTCATCCTTATTTTTTTTTTTTTTTAAAAAAAGCTCAGAAAGTGGGAGCCCTACCTGGAGGTGCCAGTGAAAGCCTTTGTAGGTGCAACACTGGTGACCCTTGCTCTAAAATAAGGACCATATTTTTTTGCCCTATAAGACGCACTTCCCCCACCGAAAAAGTAAGGGGAAATGTGTGTGTGTCTTATGGAGCGAATGCAGGCAGGAGGCTCTGCTCAGCGTTCCCTTTAAAGAGCCGCGTGGAGCGTGTATGCGGCTCTTGGGGGCTTTTCCCCGAGGAGGGAGAAGGGCAGCCCTCCTCGTGGAAAAGCCCCCAAGAGCCTCACACACACACACTGTGCGCTCTTGGGGGAGCCTTAGCCGCATGCAGCCTCTCCTGGGCAGGGGATGATGGCTCCCCTTGCCCAGGAGAGGCTGTGTGCGGCTATCCCATAAGCCAGGACAGCTAGCGGGATCGCTGCACAGCTGTCCTAGCTTCTGGGATTCAGAATACTTTTTTTCCTGTTTTCCTCTTCCAAAAACTAGGTGCGTCTTATGGTCTGGTGCATCTGATAGAGCGAAAAATATGGTAATAATTAAATGTGAACACACAAACAAACACTATCGTTCCTTGCAGAAATGTTGATTCCATTAATTTTCAAGCACATCAATTAATTCTACATATTCTCCTCCAAAACAGATCACCCCAAATTCATTCCATTAACTTCCCAGGTCAAGATTTAAATGTCATCTCCCAAAATTATTTAAGTAACTTCTTTCATCTTCCAAAGTCATTCCTTTTCCTTCCAACTCCTTCACTTTTGTTCACAGCATTCAGACTGCCCTCTTGACTACCAGGCCAAATCAACAGACGCTTGCTCATCAGTGCTTTTATTATTAACTGATAAAATGGTGCTGCTGGCTGCTTTTATTATTAAGTGCTGAAGTCCTGCTGCTGAGCGTGATGTGTGCCCTTCTGCAATGCTTTAAGCAGGGCTCCATCCAGATCACTGAAGACCGCCAGTCTTCGGCTGCAGGCAGCAGCCAAGTAGCACTATTAATAGCACTATTGGAAATTAATGTGCTAGCAACACAGGAGCTAAAAGTGAGGTGAAAGCAGTTTGGGGGCTTACACAGATAAGAATTGCCCGGTTTAAAGTGGAAGGTACTTGGGGAGCCCATGGAATGAAAAGATCTGCAAAAAAATTACTTGCCCTGAACATACCATGCATTTAAAGCACCCACCCTAGCCCTCATAATCCTGGGAGCCATTGTTGGTTAAGGGTGCTGGGACAGGTAGCTCTGCAAGGGGTTAATTCCTAGGATTTTTGGATGTGGGTATGTACTAGTGTTGTTTTAAATAGAAATCAGCTGTAGTGGAGCACTGATACTAGTTTTTCTGGTAGTGTTTGAATTGTGAAATAAACTTAGCTATGAAACCAGGATGAGTAGGTAGAGGGGAGACCAAGGTATGATATACCTAAATTCTAATCCATGTTGCAGTGAATCCCTGCAAATTAGAAGTGTGGGTGTCTGAAAAAGATTTGAGCAGGCTCTGGTAGATTATATTGCTTTAACCATCAATGTCCCACTTTACATGTACTGGAACTGAGCACTTGCCTGGTTTTCTCCCACTTTTGGAAAAGTAGAATACAAACATTAGCCACTGTGCGAACAAGATTCTGGACCAGATGGACCATTGGTGTGATCTAGCAGGGTCTCCTTAAGTTCTTAAAAGGGCTGTCCATGAACAAGGACAGAGCCTCCTCAAGCAAACAACAAGATGATGCTTTTGGAAAGTATCTTTGATGTATGCAGTGTTTATGGACATGCACATGACACATATCCTAGTCCCATTCAATTGGCCAGAATATCAAGACAGTGTATACCCAAATCTGGGATCACTGGTTGTTGCAGGTAACTAGGAGTGAACTTTGGTAATATGGCACTCTGAGCAAGGACAAACTTTGGCGCCCTAATTATTTATTTGGCTCCCTCTTGCCTTCCATTCTGCGCATGTTCTCAAGCACCATGTAGATACTTTTTGAACCTCCCCCCTGTACACTGATTCATCTCCACCTGTAATTAGACCCATAGTAAGCATACATCCCTAGAATATACGGTTCAAGAAGATCAGGGCTGGGAAATGTCTCCTATCTGAGCAGGGCCCAAGACATTGGAGACCTGTAGACATGACAGTACTGGGCAAGATGGCCAGTAGTTTGACTCTGTATAAGGGAACTCTATAACACTGAAAAAATGGTCTGCAGTTGTTGCATCCACTAGAGACTGCGTAGTTCACGTCATTGTAAGCATGGGGGATTATGCATCATTGTTCCCTGTGGGTTATGCTTCCTGCCCTCTTACTCTTTTTCCATAATAGTCAGAACTAAGGGGGGTCAGTACCGTGACTGCTTTAGGCATCATACGGATTTCAGAAGGTGAGTGCCAGCTCTGAGTACTCAGAAGATCATCCCCAGGCCTTACCCTAAGTCTAGCTGTCAAGCATGGTCTCTTTATAGGAAGCTACCACTTCCTTTTTTCACAGCATGTTTAGTTTTAGATATCCCCCCTTTCCTTTCTTTTTTTCCTGCACTGCTGAAATGGATATTGATCTGGTCTCAGCTTTTGCAGTTCTACCTTCATCTTAGCTCTCTAATCTGGCTTGGTATTTAAGCCATTCATCTCCAGCATGGTATGTATTCAAGGGCTTTGATAGGAAAACAGATAAGAGGTTTTCTTGAAGATTAAGCAAGAAAGTAATGAAATGATCCTGCGGTTACAATGAACTCCAAAGCTTCCCAGGGATTTTTCATGCTAGCTCTTCTCAAGCCACTTTGACCTGGAGTCAAGCAGCAGCAGCAGCCGCAAGTGGTTGCCCAAACTGTGCTAGGAAAAGTCAGACGCTGCCGGCGCCTTCCGTTGCTATCTTGTCTTTCACGGAAGCAGCAGCACGTTGATCATATCTGCTGCCGGCGGATACTCCCCATAAATATCAAGACTACAGGCAAGTGGCTGATGTTGCAACTTCTTTGGAGACACGTCTGATTTAGTGTGTAATATAGCAGAGGTTATGGTGTAACTTTTGTGTGGAACTCCAGGATTTACGGTACATACAGCGCTCTGCAACTTTGCTGCCAAACTCTCTGATTTACGGTGGTGCCATTTGTGGTTTGGTCTAGCAGAGATGTTTGTTTCAATGAGTCCAGAGCACTTTGGTCACCGTTTGGGAAACTAGGGGAGGTTGAATACGAGAAAGGCCTCTGCAGTGGTCTTCAAGCATACAGGTGAAACTTAGAAAATTAGAATATCTTGGAAAACTTCATTTATTTCAGTAATTCAACTTAAAAGGTGAAATTAATATATGAAATAGACTCATGACATGCAACACAAGATATGTCAAGCCTTTATTTGTTATAATTGTGATGATCATGGCGTACAGCTGATGAAAACCCCAAATTAACAATCTCAGAAAATTAGAATATTAAATGAAATCAGCAAAACAAGGATTGCAAATAGAGCAATATTGGACCTCTGAGAAGTAGAAGCATACATATGTACTCAGTACTTGGTTTGGGCCCCTTTTGCATCAATCACTGCCTCAATGCGGCGTGGCATGGATGCTATCAGCCTATGGCACTGCTGAGGTGTTATGGAAAACCAGGAAGCTTCAATAGCAGCCTTCAGCTCTTCTGCATTGCTTAGCCTCATGTCTCTCATCTTTCTCTTGGCAATGCCCCATAGATTCTCTATGGGGTTCAGGTCAGGTGAGTTTGCTGGCCAATCAAGCACAGTAACCCCATGGGCAGTGAACCATGTTTTGGTACTTTTGGCACTGTGGGCAGGTGCCAAAGTCCTGCTGGAAAATGAAGTCAGCATCCCCATAAAGCTCGTCTGCAGAAGGAAGCATGAAGTGCTCCAAAATCTCCTGGTAGATGGCTGCGTTGACCCTGGACTTAATGAAGCACAGTGGACCAACACCAACACTTTTCCACAATATTCTAATTTTCCGAGTTTCACCTGTATTGATTGCCAGTAGATGAGAAACCATGTGCAAAGTTAGGGCTGCTTTACCTGTTAGTATACTATTTGTACCTCATAATCTCTGAGGCAGATGCAAGTACCTATTTTGGCACATGTACACTGCAAAAAAACATGCCAGGGAATTGTATAACTTTTCTTATTTCCTTGCTTAGTTTCTTCACAGCGTTCACAAATGATGGGCAAGACAGACTTCAAATTGTCCTCTAAAAGATTGACCTGTTTCCTCTGCATTGAGAAAATCACTCAGTTCTTTCACATTCAATTCCAAACCTTTCATGGATCTGTAAAATTCAGTATTTTCATGGGGGGCACAACTGGCTCCCTCAACCCCACTTCCCATAGACAACCATCACACTCCTCCATTGTTTTTCCTCCAACTTCCTTCCATTTTTAAAATTATTTATAAGCTGTTCTTTTGGGTACAACTCATCCAGGGTGGCTTCTCTCTCATTAAAAAACACCAAAAAACAACAAATTTATATAGCAGTGTTTTGACATAGGCCTGGGTTTATTGATTTGTACATTGCTTCCCACTAAGAAAAGCCCAAAGCAATTTACAGCCAAAATAAAAAATACAACAATAAAATAATGGAAACCTTAATAAAACAGATTTAAGAGTACAATCACATCATTGGTGCTCCTCAGATCCCCAGGAAAACAACAATGAATTTTGCCTGGTGTTAATGCAGTGACAAAATTGGTGCCGTGTGAGCCTCCCTGGGGAGAGCATTCTATAAACGGGATAACTGCAGAGAAGACCAGTTAAAATAATGAAAATAAAAGAGCAAAATAAGTTCCAGCAAAATAGAAATACCATCCATTCTAGAATACCGTATTTTTCGCCCCATAAGACGCACCGGCCCATAAGACGCACCTAGATTTTAGGGGGGGAAATGAAGGAAAAAATTTTTATTTCCCCCCCAGGTGCGCTGCGCTACACCAGGAGCTTGGGGCGTGCGGAGCTCAGCGCGCCCCAAGCTTCTGCGTGCCGGCAAGGTCTCCGCTAGCGTGGGAGAGCCGGCGCCTCTCCCAGGGCTAGCGGACCCCTGCGCTAATCCAGAAGCTTGGGGCGTGCTGAGGTCAGCGCGCCCCAAGCTTCTGCATGCCGGCAAGCAGTCCGCTGCCGCCCCAAGCCTTGCGCACCCGGCGGGACCTCCTGCCGGGTGCGGGAGGCTTGGGGCGGCAGCGGACTGCTTGCCGGCATGCAGAAGCTTGGGGCGCGCTGACCTCAGCACGCCCCAAGCTTCTAGGTGCGCGCAAGCAGTCCGCTGCCGCCCCAAGCCTTGCGCACCCGGCGGGACCTCCTGCCGGGTGCGGGAGGCTTGGGGCGGCAGCGGACTGCTTGCCGGCATGCAGAAGCTTGGGGCGCGCTGACCTCAGCACGCCCCAAGCTTCTAGGTGCGCGCAAGCAGTCCGCTGCCGCCCCAAGCCTTGCGCACCCGGCGGGACCTCCTGCCGGGTGCGGGAGGCTTGGGGCGGCAGCGGACTGCTTGCCGGCATGCAGAAGCTTGGGGCGCGCTGACCTCAGCACGCCCCAAGCTTCTAGGTGCGCGCAAGCAGTCCGCTGCCGCCCCAAGCCTTGCGCACCCTGCCTTCAGGGCGCCCGACGCTCCGAGAAGCAGGCTGCTATCCGCAGCCTAGGCAACCCTGTGGGACCTCCCACAGGGCTGCCTGGGCTGCGGAATGGTTCCCGAAGCGTCGGGCGCTCTGCCTTCAGGGCGCTCGACGCTGCGAGAAGCAGGCTGCTATCCGCAGCCTAGGCAGCCCTGTGGGACCTCCCACAGGGCTGCCTGGGCTGCGGAATGGTTCCCGAAGCGTCGGGCGCTCTGCCTTCAGGGCGCTCGACGCTGCGAGAAGCAGGCTGCTATCCGCAGCCTAGGCAGCCCTGTGGGACCTCCCACAGGGCTGCCTGGGCTGCGGAATGGTTCCCGAAGCGTCGGGCGCTCTGCCTTCAGGGCGCTCGACGCTGCGAGAAGCAGGCTGCTATCCGCAGCCTAGGCAGCCCTGTGGGACCTCCCACAGGGCTGCCTGGGCTGCGGAATGGTTCCCGAAGCGTCGGGCGCTCTGCCTTCAGGGCGCTCGACGCTGCGAGAAGCAGGCTGCTATCCGCAGCCTAGGCAGCCCTGTGGGACCTCCCACAGGGCTGCCTGGGCTGCGGAATGGTTCCCGAAGCGTCGGGCGCTCTGCCTTCAGGGCGCTCAACGCTGCAAGAAGCAGGCTGCTATCCGCAGCCTAGGCAGCCCTGTGGGACCTCCCACAGGGCTGCCTGGGCGGCGGAATTGTTCCCGAAGCGTCGGGCGCTCTGCCTTCAGGGCGCCCGACGCTCCGAGAAGCAGGCTGCTATCCGCAGCCTAGGCAACCCTGTGTGACCTCCCACAGGGCTGCCTGGGCGGCGGATATCTTCCTGAAGCCTGGAGAGCGAGAGGGGTCGGTGCGCACCGACCCCTCTCGCTCTTCAAGCTTCAGCGAAAGCCTGCATTCGCCCCATAAGACGCACCCAGATTTTCCCTTCATTTTTGGAGGGGAAAAAGTGCGTCTTATGGGGCGAAAAATACGGTAGCTTTCTGAAATAATTGTCTTACAATTAAGAACAAGAGGCCAAATAAATGTGTTTTTAAAATTGGCATATCTTTGATAGAGGATTTCTGCAATATGGGTGCCACAGCAGTAAAGCCCCTATCTTCTGTGCCTCCCAACCTTACAGAAAGACTTGCACACAGGGCACCTGAGGCAGATCTTAATGCATTGACAGGCCCATACAGGCATTAGTAGCCCTCCATATAATTTGGTCCAAAACTGTTAGATTTATATTTAAAAGTGAAAACCACCACTTCCCCCTTGTGCTTGTCTTTGTTGTTCTGGTGGAGGCAGTGGGAAAGGGAGGGAGTCTGGTACACTGCTATGGCTGTATAGTAGTAAATAGTAAATACCCATGTAAATAGTGCGGGGGGGGGACCTGATTCTTCATGCATCTGTCATACAAATTGCCCGACCTCCCTATTTCTTTGCATCTCCCTTGGCTTTTTGAGGTACCTCTTCTGTCTCCACTAGTGAAGTACTTCCACTCGATACTAGTTCATTGGTGTGAATGGGACCCCTGTCCCGCCAGTCTCGTTTTGCTTTCAGCTAGCCCCCACCTGCTTGCTTTTTTACTTGCATCTGGTCTGGAGTGGCAGTGGCATTGAGTGTCCACTTCCTCCTCCTTAGCCATAGTGCTGCCCTTGAGGGACTCAACAGGAAGATGGGGACAGAATGAGTTGGCTCCATATTCTGTTGGTCTTTCTGCCTTCACACTATCGGCTCCAGTGGGCATCAGCAACCACTGGAGTAAAATAGACAAGTTTTCTTGTTCCCAGAAATCAAATATGTTATTATGGATTACACAAAGTTGACTACTCAGTGAGTTCATGGATAAGGTGAGATTGAAACAGGGCCTTTCTGTTGCACACCTTTTGATCTTTATTGCCACATTATGCCAGCTTTTCGAAAGGATAGTTAGTCAATGAGAAATATCGTTTTGCTACTCTGTGCTTCTAATTCTACAGGACTCTGGGGACAATTAAAAAACAACGATTCTCTTGGAAAAACATTCCTAACAGTGGATATATAGGGAGTGTTGAAAATGGGCATGTAATTCTTTTTCTGTTGCATTTGATAAAATGTTCAGTAACACAGCTTTGGATTTCTTTTGAACAAAAGGTCAGTCATGGACAGAGGGAAAACTGTCATATCACATACCTAACCCCTGCTTAAAGTAGCTGTTTCAATAAATTTCAGAGTAACAGCTCATTATTTTCACTCCTTGGTAATTGAGAACCAGGGAGCAGGGCAGCTAAACTTGTTTGTTCCTGCCAGAGAAAACTGTTTTAAAACCTTCCCTTTATGCTGGTTTCTTCTCTTTGGTGCGTTGATTCTTCGAGACAATCTCCCACAGTGCATCTGTTTGTTATTAGGCATTGCATTGTCTATTGGTGGATCTAAATCCAGGCACATCAGTTTGCCAGATATGATTTAATGTAAAAGACAGGTCCTAATCTATCCTCTTTGTCTTCTGTCAGCTGAATTAAATTGACTGAATGGGAAGGACACAATGATAATCTTTTGTTGGTCAAATCTGGGGTGACTGAACATAGATCCTCACTTTTCCTGTTCAGACAAACAAGATGATGTAAAATATTGGTGAAGCTGCTGTAGTTCAAAAATATTAGGCTCCAAATAGAAATTTATGGAGTTTGCAGTGCATGCGTTTTTTGAGATGAGTTCTCTCGTCACTGAAAAAGGTCTTCAGCTCAGAATTTCAACTAAGGATATTATATTATTCATTCTTAAGATGGTCACTGCTGTGTTGGTGCATGTTGAAATCGTCTTACATTTTTAAAAATAAGTGACTTGAAAGATTAATTTGGACAGAAATGCCTAAGTTAGAAAAAATGACATTTGCCCCAAGAGCAGGACCTGCATCCTGTATAAGTGACTGCTGTAGCAGTTAGATAGTTTGAACTAGACCTCAGGAGGCTGACAGCAGGACTAGCAGAGCTATCCCTAAATCTGGGGTCACTTTTTTGACTTGGACAGCTGTGGGAGTGGAACAGCAGTTAGTGCCCATCAAGGAACAAGGCATCATTGAGCATGAACTACTCAGGAAAAATAGGGAACATGTTATGAGTTTTTTTTTTTTGGTGGGGGGGGGTGGAATAGGCTGTATGCATAAGCCCCCTTCTAATTCCTGGATCCAGCATGGATTCGATTCCTGAAATAGCCAGGCTAGCTTCCTGGTGTTGTAATGGCCGTCTAAGTATGAGCCAGGGGGAGCAGGTGTCGCTTTGGTCTAAACCACTGAGCCAATTGGGCTTGCCGATCAGAAGGTTGGTGGTTCGAATCTGCATGACAGGGTAAGCTCTCGTTGCTCTGTCCCAGCTTCTGCCAACCTAGCAGTTTGAGAGTATACCAGCATGAATAGATAAATAGATACCACTGTGGTGGGAAGGTAAATGGCATTTCCATGTGCTCTGGTTTCTGTCACAGTGTTCCATTGCGCCAGAAGCGGTTTAGTCATACTGGCCACATGGCCCAGAAATCTGTGTGTGGACAAACGCCGGATCCCTTGGCCTGAAAGAGAGATGAGCACCGCAACCCCATAGTCGCCTTTGACTGGACCTAACTGTCCAAGAGTCCTTTACCTTTTACCTTATTAAGGTAACAAAGGAAATGGTTTTGTGCTTGACAGCAAATGGGTGAGTCCACCTCCCTCAACTCACTGATAGTTAGAAAGACAAAGGCCAGAGTTGAGGGTTGAGGTGTGTGTAAGATAGAAGCTGGAAACAAGGCAGCAAGCTAGAAAAGCAGGAGGTCAGAGCCAGGCCTAATTTCTGCTAGGATCCAAACCTGTGGCTATGGGACCCTTTTGAGGTGTTGATGCTGTGAGCCCCTCCATCACAGACTCGGGTTGCATACATGTGTAAAGAACCCATATTATCATAAAGACACCACGGTCTCCCTTGTGCCTCATTTTGAGGAAACCGAACCCTGGAACGGCTGAAAACTCACACTGCTTGGGGATTGGGGTGGTGTGCATCACAGAATAGACGTAGGTGGTGTGCTGTCTTTCCCCACTGCCATCCCCACAATGTAATGTCTGCATTTTTTCAAATAATTATGAGCCAATTTCAAACTCTTGTGAAAAAATATTTATTTGCATATAGCATTCTCCAGTGCTGCTTCTAACTGGCAATCCATTTTTTATTTGAGTCAAGGGGAATTCCTGTTTCCAAAACCGATCGTTCTATCCTAGCAAGGAATGAACACATTTCCCTTTGCATATAAAAGTAGTTCTTGCACACATAAAAAGGACAATTAATGACACAAACACTACCCGCCCGCCCCCAAGCATTCAACAACTTGGTGCATTTACAGTAAAACATCGGTTTGGGCCTGCTTTGTGTGGAAACGAGGATGTGACTCAATGGCCACATGCCTGTCATGAGTAATGTGTAGGACAGGGATGCCCCATTCCCACAACCCTGTAGTTGTCTTCAGAAGGGGAAGGAAGGACATTCTCCTGTTATCTCATAGTTGGTCGTGGCACGGTGGGGTGGACTCCCAAGTGTGGCACTTTTCTTTCTCCCACATTGCTGAATGGCACCATTACATTTATACAGGAGGAGGAAAGTAAAGGGATGCATTCAGGGACACCACTAGCATGGACACAAGAGACAGTTAAGCAACAAGCGTAGCTCGCTAAAGAGGAACAGAACTGGCTTAAATATACTACTGTATTGTTATTAATCCATTACATGACACATTCTTCCCTTGCAATCATTTTCGATTTTCGTAAAGATCTTCAGGCTGATTGCATGCTGTAAAAAAAAAATATGTCCCAGAATCAATTGTAAAAGGTATGAAAAACACAATATTGTTAATACTTTATCGACTGCGTTATTAAATGTCACGCTACTGATGATAATGATCTTCCTTATGGGCTGAATGTGTCACAGTAACCTTCTTCTTGATAGCATCAATGAGCCCACCAAAGCGATGCCACGTGATGCAACTCTCTCAAGCAGTTGCACAAACAGAAGTGAGGGATGCTCCTTTGATGTCACCTGTTAGCTCGGGCTTAGAAGCAAGCTGCGTCCTGCAATATGCCGTTCAGCCACAAGGGTGAGCCAGCAAGCATTTTCCACCACATCTTAAACTAGCTATAACAAAGTCTCTAGCAAGGACAAGCCGTTGCAATAACTCAGCATGCCACTCAGATCCTGAAGTTCTTTAGATGATGAATATTTCCTTGGGCACCTTTGTCTTAGAGCTGTTGGCCAGCGTGAGCTGCAAGCTTTATTGACTGTTATTCTCTTCTGCTGCATCAGCTTTAACCAGGTTTGTGGACACAATCGCTCTCAGCTCTATCAGAATTAATGGCAGAAGGTCAGGCCTGCCTGATTTGCTCCCTGACTGACTCCACTCCAAAGGACCTAGCAGAGAAAAAAGCCATATTGTCCTCTGGGAAACAGGTGCCAAAAAGAACAGATTTGCAATAAGCCGTCAGTACTTTGTATTTGACCTTCTGTGAGTAAACCACCCGGTCATCCCTTGTGAGTCTTCACTCTCCCATCCTCCCCTCCCTCTCTAAATCTATATTGCAAGCTTCTTGAGGTAGGAACTTCAATTTCATTATTTAACATGGCCCTCTAAAGTGCCATGTACACCAGGGGTAGGGAACCTTAGGCCTGGGGGCCAAATCTGACCCTCCAGGCATCTCTCTCTGGCCTTTGGAACTCTCCCCAGGCCACACCCCTCACTGGTCCCACTCCACAGCCTCCTCCTTTTCTTTTGCCTGGCTTGAATGACTCCCTGAACTGTAATTATGCCTCTTCCTTGCCTTAATGGAGCAATGTACGTGGAGGTCTATGTGGCTGGACAGTAGCCTACTGGACAAAGACAAAGACAAAGACAAGACATTAACTGCCCTACTCACCAATGGCATGTGGCACCCACATGGTTGCCCACTAGAAGATGTGGCTTTGCACCCCCAAGCTCATTACTTGTCTGGGGGTGGGGGAGATAGAGAGAGGTGTGTGAATATGTGCAGAAACCAGCCAACTGTACAAAGGCAAAATGTCCATTTGTTGCACCATTCACTTTCACCTGTAGCCATACCCATCAGTGCATGTGGCCCTCAGAAGGTTATCCGGAAGGGAATGTAGCTGAAAAAGTTGCCATTCCCTGATGTACATTGAAGTGGCTACAGTCATCATAAATAGAATCCCCAAACTGTATCCAGTTGTGCCTTTCCACTGATGGAAAATTCTTTGGTCCATCAGAAACTGTTAGTGGAAGGGAGGGGAGGAAGAAGTGGCGATTTTTGCTAATCCTATTTCCCTCTGAAGTCTCCTGAGTCCACTCCACCCCAAATCACCTCTAAATGGACCCTTTAAAGTTGTGTGGCAGCTGGTGCAGGGGAATGCAGGAGAAACGAGGAATTTGCTAGCATCATTTATCTTTCTGCAACCCCTTTTCACTCATGGAAGCTGAATTAAACAGCATTCCACCAACTGATAACATCAATAGTACCCTGTTTTCAAAGGGTTGCCTCTAGTTCTGAAAATATTGCACTCCTATAAAACATGGGACTATTTTCATGGGCATTTGGCATGGGCCCTGGATACGTGGTTCTCTGTCAGGTTTATGTGGCTGCCATAACAGCACTGGGTGGCCGGGTGGCCTACTTACCCTTTTTAACTTCCCAGGATAATGCAGGATGACACTAGGACAGGGGTGTTGTAAGCACGTAAGAAGAGCCTTGCTGGATCAGACCAAAGGCATATCTAGTCCCGCATCCTGTTCTCACAGGGGCCAACCAGATGCCCATGGGAAGCCTGCAAGTAGGACCTGAGTGCAATACCTGTGATTCCCAGCAACCGGTATTCAGAGGCCCAGGTGGTAAGTGGCCATTGACAGCCTGATCCTCCATGAATTTGTACAGTCTTCTTTTAAAGACATCCAAGTTGGTGCTCATTGCTGCATCTTATGGGACTGAATTTCATGGCATAGTGTAGGAAATTTAAGGAAAGGCTAGAGCAGGTGGACCCAGGACAGGTATCAGCTTTAAAAAGCCAGGGCCCTGGCAGCTGTCCAAGGATGCCAGGTGCTGAGACCTGTTCTGCTAGTCTTTGCAGGTCGCCATATTGGAAATTCAGAGTTCGCTTGCACCTCAGGTTAAGTACTTAATTCATTCCGGAGGTCCGTTCTTAACCTGAAACTGTTCTTAACCTGAAGCACCACTTTAGCTAATGGGGCCTCCTGCTGCCGCTGCGCCGCCGCTGGACGATTTCTGTTCTCATCCTGAAGCAAAGTTCTTAACCCGAGGTACTATTTCTGGGTTAGCGGAGTCTGTAACCTGAAGCGTATGTAACCTGAAGCGTATGTAACCCGAGGTACCACTGTACCAAAGTTCAAAGGAGATACACACAACCACATGGGCATGTATGCCTTTTTATAGCACGTGGGAATTGCTCCCAATTGTCTTGTTACTGGAGTTTGCCAAATAGCCTGAGCTTTGTTTTTTCCAGCTGCTTTATAGGGGCCAGACAAGACATTTTGTTACAGAAGCTAACGGGGCTAGCACTTGACTCTTCCTTCAACACCGTCCATAGCACACTGCCCTAAGCAACCTTGCTTAGAGGTCAAAGGGCTGGTCACATTGCATACACAGTTCTAGCCTTCAACATCCAGTTCTAGTCTCTCCTGATAAACACTTCTAAGCTGGCCCTGAGAAAGCCTGGACAGAGGTATCTGCAATTAATGAAGGAGTAAAGAAATCGGCTCAGGGTGCATCATCTTTCAATACAAGAAGCCTTCTGTTCTCTCTCTGGTGTTTATGCAGCTTTTGCTGCTCAGATATTCAGCTTTTAAAACCCTCAGCAATTTAACACAAAACCTCTGATGCATCTCTAATGAGCGAGTATAATTAGACGAACCAGGCTCACAACACTGTTCTGCGAAGGATTGTCTCCACGACAAACCTTTGAAAGGCAAAAGACAAACCCCACTGGAATACACAAAAGCAGCAGCTACAAAATACCATATGGGGATAGTGATGCTGAATATATCAAAGAAATCAAGAGAGAGAAAATATATCTCGGAAGGAGTCAACATATGGCAAGCATCAGGCAAGCTGAGAGAATCTTTATTCTGTGACCTGTGTAAGAAGCACAACAATAATGCTGAGAGTGGGGGGCAGGGAGGGTGTGGTTTGTGTGCGTGGGGGGGGGGAGAGATCAGTTTACACAGAAGTGGAAGGAGGAGGCACTCATCACATATCTTCTGCACAGAAAAGCAACCTATAGAAGATGACAAAAGAGCCACACATGGTGCTTTAGCTGCCTCTGTCTCAGCTGTGGTTCCTGAAAAAGTGTGCCAGATTTCAGAATACTATTTTTTTGGCAGTGACATTCATTCAGACAGAGAATCTGTCACACCATGGCCTTCATTAATTATACAAGACAACAGAATATTTTGCGTATCCTCACACGCTGCCAACAGGAGTACAGGGTTCTGCAAGGGGATTCTGCAAGGCAGCCTTTGCCAACGGGTGCCCTGCAGATGTTGTTGGCTGGGGCTGGTAGGAGGTGTACTCCAGCAACATCTGAAGGGCACCAGGTGAGCAGAGGCTGCTGTAAGGGGTGCATCTGTGTCCAGTCATAAGCAGCTTCTGATTGTACCTCACCGTTCCACATCACAAGCTGAAAATGTTTTCTGTTCACAAGTTTCAGTGCTAGAGTCTTTAATCCAGTTTGCATTAGTTGTGAGTAATGTCCTGTGAAAGTCAACAGAAGTAGCCAGTTGGCTATGACCAAGTTCCATTGTTTGAAACTGATGAACCTTACAGGGGAGTGACCGCTGTGTTTGTGACAACCCAGCAATATGGAAGTTCTGTGCATGGTGTTAGATCTCTCATGGCCAATTCACTTATGTAAGTCAACCCCTGATGTCATTAGACAATAGACATGCATGTGAAAAAGAGTCCTCAAAAATGGAAGGGGGACAGTTGTGGGCAGTTTCTACAGAAGCTTGAAGAGATGTTGAAATCCTATATCAGATTTTTAAGACTGTCTTTCAGCAGAACCCTATATACATAGGCTAGCACTGCTACTGCAGGTGTAGCCAATGTGGGGCCCTCCAGATGTTGGTGGATTACAGCTTCCCTCATCTCTGAACACTGGCCAGGCTGATGAGTCCAATGTCGCCTGGAGGACACTTTCTTTGTTGCTCTGGACCTACTGCAATAATCACTGTAATGCATATTTATGAATATCATCAGGATTGGACCTTCAACTTTCATACCAACCGGGTGCTCGACACTAGCTCCAAGGCGCTTTGGACTCTTCTTCAAGCTGAGTTGCTTGATACACAGTCACTCAAAGCTTTGCAGTTCCTTCCAGTGAGCCAAAATCGAGGACTAGTGACTAGTGGGTGAAGAGTGACTAGTGGGGTGCCACAGGGTTCTGTCTTGGGCCCGGTCTTATTTAACATCTTTATCAACGACTTGGATGATGGACTCAAGGGCATCCTGATCAAATTTGCAGATGACACCAAACTGGGAGGGGTGGCTAACACCCCAGAGGACAGGATCACACTTCAAAACGACCTTGACAGATTAGAGAACTGGGCAAAAACAAACAAAATGAATTTTAACAGGGAGAAATGTAAAGTATTGCACTTGGGCAAAAAAAATGAGAGGCACAAATACAAGATGGGTGACACCTGGCTTGAGAGCAGTACATGTGAAAAGGATCTAGGAGTCTTGGTTGACCACAAACTTGACATGAGCCAACAGTGTGACGCGGCAGCTAAAAAAGCCAATGCAATTCTGGGCTGCATCAATAGGAGTATAGCATCTAGATCAAGGGAAGTAATAGTGCCACTGTATTCTGCTCTGGTCAGACCACACCTGGAGTACTGTGTCCAGTTCTGGGCACCACAATTCAAGAAGGACACTGACAAACTGGAACGTGTCCAGAGGAGGGCAACCAAAATGGTCAAAGGCCTGGAAACGATGCCTTATGAGGAACGGCTAAGGGAGCTGGGCATGTTTAGCCTGGAGAAGAGGAGGTTAAGGGGTGATATGATAGCCATGTTCAAATATATAAAAGGATGTCACATAGAGGAGGGAGAAAGGTTGTTTTCTGCTGCTCCAGAGAAGCGGACACGGAGCAATGGATCCAAACTACAAGAAAGAAGATTCCACCTAAACATTAGGAAGAACTTCCTGACAGTAAGAGCTGTTCAACAGTGGAATTTGCTGCCAAGGAGTGTGGTGGAGTCTCCTACTTTGGAGGTCTTTAAGCAGAGGCTTGACAACCATATGTCAGGAGTGCTCTGATGGTGTTTCCTGCTTGGCAGGGGGTTGGACTCGATGGCCCTTGTGGTCTCTTCCAACTCTATGATTCTATGATTCTATGATTCTATGAGGCATGGCCCATTTCAGGGCCATTTGGGTTAGTCTGTATCTGCCCCTGCTTCTTCTGCAATGTTCTTGCACAAAATAAATGTATGGCTAACAGTCACATCTCTCTCTCTCTCTCTCTCTCTCTCTCTCTCTCTCTCTCTCTCTCTCACACACACACACACACACACACACACACACACACGCGCGCTCACGCTCACGCTTCTCTGCTGCCAGTAACTTTAACAGAAGTCCCCAGGGAAATAACCATTAAGCAAACATCTGTGCTTTCCCTATACATCACAATTTCAGCTGCTTTTCAGAGAGGCGACTGACACAAAGGATCTGCCAATTTTGCCAAAGCCCAAACTCAGCAGCAGCAGAAACCTTGAGTCAAGAATGATGCTGCACAACACAGCGTTGCTAAATGGGTTATGAGCATCCGGGTGCAATAGATGTCAATTTTTACAATAAGTATCTCCCCTGAGAAGCTGCTGTAGGATTAGTATTGTCAGCCGTCGAGTGTCATCTGTCTGGGAATGGTACTTAGTATTGTCATCTGTCAAAATGATTAAGTGAGCCAAAATGCTCTGTTTTTAGAGCTTTTATGATAAAAACAAAAATCCATCACACAAAGGGTCTCCTCATCATCTGTGTTGCACTTGGGTAATATGTCTGTGGAAAAGAATGCAAGGAGTTTGAGGGACAAGGCAAGGAAGGGGGAGAGGAAAGTGGGCAAAGGGATGTCTCTTCCTTAAGGAAACCAGACGACTCTGCAGGGCTTTTCTTAATGGCCTCAGACTAAAACTCCCATCAGCAGGGATGGGCAATTGGAGTCATTTGCTAAGATTGGACACCCTGATTTGTTAGGAATAAAATTAGCTAGAATGACAGGTCACAAGTCTTCAAGAGAAGAGTACAGGATCCACCAAGTGACAGGGCTATTCACACTATCTCTTCAGCACAAGGTGGCTGTCATTCAGCACATAGGAGGGTGAAAACTGTATGGTTAACAGTGATGTTCCAAGTTCAATACTATTTGCACACATTACGTGCCAGTTGAGTTATGTAAGAGTGGTTCAGATTACAGTGTGGGTTAGAGAGGACATTCTGGATTGGGGACAACCAACATGGTGCTCTCCAGTTGTTGTTGGACTACAGCTCCCATAATCTCTTATCATTGGCCATGCTGGCTGGGGATGATGGGAGCTTGGAGTCCCTGTTCTACAGAATGTAAGCTGTGGGATAGGTTTATTTGGGGCTTGCCATTGTTGGTGCAGTGTTGACTTTCATAGCTGAATCCCAGTATGATGCATTCTGGGTACAGCATGAGAGGTTCAAATCATCATCCCCCACCACAGCAGTGATGAGAAAGGCAAAGGTCAATGCTTTGAGCCCTGTGTGCAGAATACCATTTTCAAGGCTATGAAACATTATAAAAGTCCCAAATACTTGGGAAACCCATCTGTTACATGGAGCTGGTAGAAGGGCCTCAGTGCTATGAGAACAAGCCAACAGAATCCTGCTCTCAACAGTTCTGAAAAATCTGATGCTTCTCTGCTCTTATATGCTTTGCAGTAGTGTTATTTCTCTCTTCCTTGTTGGGAGTGTAGGTTGTGGGGGGGGGGAGTGGGGAGTGGGGAGTGGGGAGGGCTCCTCACATACAATATTTCCTTTTACCAGAAGCCTACAAAAACCTGGAGCAGTTGCACTTTAAAGTAACATGGCCATCACATCAGGCTCATCCTGAGGCCACGAATGCCTCCTCAACACAAAACTGAGCTAGAGCACTTTCTGAAGAATTGCCTGGCCTAACTGTTTCTTTTGCATTAATAGATGCCTGTCAGGATACAGCTGCCATTAGTGAGATGTATTAGGCTGTGGAACTGTCGCTTTAAGAGGAGTGATGGAAGGCCTGTCCCACAAGACATTGAAACCTGGGAGAAGGCACCCGCAAGGACACATCTTGCACCGTCTCCTTGAGGGAAGGGGCTAGGGGCCCTTTCCCTAATTGGCAATGCATCTTGGCTTCCCAGCCGTCAGCTGCCACATGATTTGCAATGGGGTGGATTTTGGGCACCCTTCCAGCAGCGCAACACCAAAAGCAAAGGCATTTTTGGCAAGAGGGGCAGCCTGGTGCACCCCCAGCCCAGCCCAGCCATTACTTAAGACAGACATCTAATATGTTTGGATTATTAAACGGCTTGATACAAGTCATTCTTCAGACTCCGATGCTGACATCAATTATGTTAATTTGTCCCAATGATGCAATGATAATTTAATGCCTCATTAAACCGAATGGACTTATAAAGCTGCCAGTTGAGAGCTTCAACCTTGCCCTGGGCAGTCTTCCACTCTGTTCTTTATATCTATATATTAATAGCAACACATGCACCAATCTCCACTGTGTTTGTGTCACCCAGGCTGCTGTCATCATATTTGTTAGTAGCAATATTGAACAGAAATCCAGCATGTCAGTATTCCCCAGTAGAAGCTGTGGCAATGACGCTTCCTCTTTCCCCTGCCAGAGGAGGCATCTGTTGGAGCATGCCCAGTAGGTAGCATTCCAGGATGGGCAGGCTGCTTTCAGAAGATGCCAGCAGTCCAGCCTGGCCCAAGGAGAGAGAAAATTTGCCCCAGGAAATTTAGCAAGGCTGGCAGAGTCCCATTAACCTTTAAGTCTGCAGGGATATGCTGGGATCAAGCTATCAATTAGAGGCTCCTTTTAAGGCAATGGAAGTTACTTGTTTTGGGAATGGTTAGATGTTGCTTTGGTTGAATTAACAGGAAAGCTGTATTAAGAATATGTTTATTGGTTATTGATAAATATTGTCAGGTGTTTGAATGGTACGTATGTGAAGAGGAGGGGCTTATTAACTTAACGACCCTGGTTGAAAAGCCAGAACTGAACAGGCTGGAATAGCCCCTATGTAATAAACAGTTCTCCAGACAGCATGGTGTGCTAGACATCCTTGAGAGCAATATTTTGGTACTCATATCATTCCAATATTATACTTTTAATAACCCCTTCACACCCAGAAACCATCCAGAACAGAAGGGAATTGTTTAGCTAGATTGTAAGCTGCCAGTCCAACCCGTTCTGGACCAGAACATGCAGGGGGCGGGGAGGGGTTTTGCCTTCACATGTAGACCTGTGGCTGCCCACTCTGCACTATGGGATGCTAGACTAGATTCACCGATGACCTAATCCATCTGAACTCTTTTTATATTTCTTATCTTTAAAGGCCAGGAAGAACCATATTCTACACTCTGGCCTGATAACAGTGGCAGTCTTTTCTTTCTTTCTTTCCTTTTCGCAGGCTCATAAATCAATCAATCACTAGTTCTCAAGAAGGAAAACACCTTCAGGACAATAAAGTGCTGTAGTTAGTGCTGCACATTCCAGACCAATAAAAAAAAAAATGGCTTAGGGACAAACTGGATCCTTGAATCTACCCCCTTTTTCCTTTGGTTAAAAATGGCCATCAGAGGGCAAGGAAGATTTAGAGCACAGGGAGGGGTGGGTGGGTGAGGGTTAACCCTTCGTATAGGCTGGCACCAACTTTGATGAGTTTTCAGCACCTTTTATGGTGATTTGACTATGTGGACTAGATTTGGTTTGCTGCTGTTGCTGATCTTGTGCAATTTTATCTGCTGTTTTATTATGTGGCAGTTCTGTTTTAAAGTTCTAAAATTTATTAAATTGTGTATTTAATTATTTTTAATAATTAAATACATAAATATGCCAGACCCATTTCCTCTCTGCTATTACTGCCTGTGGGCCACTGTGAGCACAAGCAGATCTCCCTGTTTGTAAGATTTCTGTTCCTTGTATTGTATTGAAGGGCAGCCACGTTCTCTTGCCAGAGAAGATGCTAGCTTTTTGCAGTCTCCCAGAAGGTGGAGTAAACTACATTAAGTATGTGTAGCTCCCTTTAACATCACCATTTGAGTTAAATTTTGTTCCAAACTGGAAGGTAAAATTGTGCTTTTGAGTAGCTCTGCCCCTTCAACCTTTCTAAGCAGCATTCAAATGGCAGGATGTGATAGTGTTCTAAGATTCAAGCAGCCACCTGCTTAAAATAAATAGTTTTGCCCTTTGGAATTACAAACAAGCAATAAAAGAGTGCTTTGTGTTGGAATATAAAGCTGATGTCTCATCACAAGACTGCTTGGTCATACTTCCTCGTCAAGACTGTATTCCCCCAATTAGCCAATCTATCAGCTCTCATTTCATCTAAATGTGCAGGATTCACCTAATGAATCTCACCAGTGGAAACCCTGCACTAGGACTTCTGCTTGTGCAATGGGAGTCCCCTCCCCCCACTGCTTTTGTGGGATCAAGAGAACCAACAGTAAAATGCTTGTGCTGATGGAACATTAGCACAACAATGAATTCACCCCACAGATTCCACCACGAGTGAATTTCGCAAGTCTGCTGTCCGTGAATTGGAGGGCAGTGAGAATGGCAACAAGGGGGCAAAGCTAGCACATTATTTTCTGCTGCCCTCTCATATAATAACACTATAGTGTCTGGAGTGGGCTGACTAGCTATGCTAGATTCAGATCAAGACAGCATTCCATAATTAAAACAGCAATGTCATTACCCGGCAGCATTTCTAAACATATTCCTGCTTTTCTGCTAGCCAAACGTACTTTCCCCGGTTGTGGAGGCCAGGGTCAGAGCAAAACAGTGCCCTGTTCAAGGTGGGTGGCTCTGCTGCCCCTGAGTCGTCCTCTCCCTTCCATGCTGCCTTGCCTCCCTGCTTACCCATAAACTCTTTAGCTATTAGATGGAAATTATCACAACTAATTTCAAACCAGAACTTCTAGCCACAGAAGCAAAGTAGTAGTAGTCAAAACGGTATTGTTCCTGGCTACCTTGCCCAGAATGCTTCACTCTGAGGAAGGAGTCTTCTTTCCTCAGAGCAACACAGCATGGAGGGGGAGGACGAAAGGCGCATAAGAGTTTTGCAGGATGGGTGGCCAGAGGTATAGCAAGTGCCAAAGGTGGAGCTGATCTGCCTCCGTTTGTCTAATGATAGGCCTGTACTGACTGATGCATTTAGAATTTCCCCCCTTTTCCTGCTATATATTTACCATTCTGCAAAGCCTGCAGGGAGTAACAGGGTCAATGAAAGCACAGATATATTCCACCCTCTGATAGCGGTACTTAAAATTCTGTATTAGAACAAAGGCCTTGACTTTGATCTGGACTTCTGCCCTACCAAATGGTAGCATATGGCACCATTTGTGTGCGCTGGTTGTTAAAAAGACAAGCAGAGAGAAAGATCAGGAGTTAAGCACAAAATATCAAGTTTATTCCTAAAACCACAGCCACATCATCTATACAAGGTGCACACCTAATTTCCAACATGTGATATATATTTTTTACCTTGCATTACATATTACAATGCAAAGAAACCTCATATGAAATAAATGCAAAGAATATAATATCTTTTCCACATTTGCTCATAACATTGTTCGTTCTGGCAGTGATTCGGGACTTCAGTGGTCTCTTTCTGCTCCCCGCCTCCCAAAAAACATGAGAATGATCATTCCCATTTCCAAATTTTGTTATTCATCCTTTTTTATTTGTTTTTATGAGAAACTGTTACAGATTTTGGTAGCATGCTTAGATTGTCTCATACCAGCACAGCAGCCCTGCATATTCTTCATCTGAACACCAGCAGACATTACAAAGGGACAATTTTGAGGGTGTCATCTGTGGAACTTTCCCGCTTCCTAAAAGTTCATAAGAATTGCAGGGTAACTAGTTGCTTAGTAAAGCTATCTCTGCTGGTGAAGAATGTTCAAAGCAGCACGTTTCAAAATAGAGAGGTCCACTGACTTACATGAACATTCTCTAAGGCCAGACAAGAGAAGGGGAAAAGAACAGAAAGACCCACAATACAGAACCAATCAATCTAGCCAGTCAAAATGGCTGGTGATGCAGATAATGCTATAGTACAAAATAGGTCAGCAATGTAATCACAGCATGCTGTAGGGAGAAGTGTTCTTACACAATAGGCACAGTTAAGTACAGATGCACAGCTCTTTTAAATAGCCAGGCATTGAGGACTAATGCGGCAATTTGTAAATGGTTTTCAGTTAAAGATGGCACCAGTACAGTGATTTTGCTTTAAAATAGAGAGGAATCTGGGGAGGTGGGACACAAGGGGCTATGCTTCTTGGATTGCAAAGTGCCAGCTGGAAAAGGCACCACTATAATGGTAGATAATGACAGGATGAGCCTACAGTCGCATCAAGTTTATCTGCACAGTTAATTACTTAAACTAATGGTATTACAGAGAGCTCAAGTGGTGTCTGAAGAGCAAAAAAGGTTCTCTCATCATCCAGGTATTTGAGTTTCAGTCCATCTGTGTTCACAATGTGATCTGAGGTAGTTTAGAGTAGGTAAAGTGAACCAATTTATTATACAAGGGGGAAGCAGGAAGCAGAGTCAATGCAAAAAGTCATGACTTGGTAAGTAGTCTGAGGTGAGCAGGGAAAGGCAGAAAGTATCTGCTGGAGGTCAGGAATGAGAACCACTGATAGAGGTAAGTGGAGAACTCTGTATGGCCCACTGGAACTGACCAACAAGGACTTTGATCAGAGTGTACATCAGACATGTCTGAATACGTTAAGGAATGATGGTAGGGCAAAGTAGGGAAGGAGATAATATTGTAGAGCTGGAGAAAGCACAGTGGGAAAAGAAACAGAACTGAAATGATTGAGGGAATGGAGTTTCTTAAAAGCTGGGAAATTTTAAGGACAGGGAGAAACCTAAGGCCCTTCAATGCTGTTGAACTGAAATGTCCATTATCTTTGACCATGGCCTTGAGGCTGGATTTTTGGGAGTTAGAATTCAACAATGTTTGGAGGGGCCACAGCTTCATAGCCAAAGTACCACACTCATTACATATGGTATGTACAAAATGCATGCACTTCAGCTGAGGGGCAGGTTTGTGTTCAGGAGTGTCAACAGGGAAACAACCCCAAACTTCCAAGTATGCAACGAGGATATGGGACTTCATAGATCAGAAAAATGACAAGTAAGAGGCGACATGATAGATGCTTATATAATTATGCATGGCATAGAGAAGGTAGATAAAGGTTTTTCTCCCTCTTTCATAACACTACAACTCGTGGACATCCAGTGAAGCTAAATGTTGGAAGATTCAGGACAGATAAAAGAAAGTCACACACGCAGCACACAGATAAACTATGGAACTCGCTCCCACATGAGGCAGTGATGACCACCAACCTGGCTGGCCTTAAAATAGGATTAGAAAAAATCATGAAGGATAAGGCCACCAGTGGCTACGATGCTCTGCCTCTGTGGCCAGAGGCAGTAAGGCTGAGTATCAGATACTGGAAACTCCAGGAGGGGATAGTGCTCCTGTGCCCGAATCCTCCTTGCAGGTTTTCCACAGGCATCTGGTTGGCCACTGTGGGAACAGGATACTGGACTAGATAGGCCATTGTTGGCCTGATCCAGTGGCCCCTAATTTGTGACACTCTCCCCAGAGGCGCACCTAGCATATTAATTGTACAGCTTTTGTCCTGTGGTGAAGATGCATCTCTTTACCCTGGTCTTTGGCAGTTAAGGCATTTCTCTTTTGTGGGACCCACTTCTTTTGCTGAATATATTCTGTTGGGTTCCATTTGAAGCTGTTTTACTTGTTTTTATAACTGTAATGGTTTTATTTGTTTCTGTAACTGCATTTTATGGTTGTAAGCTGCCCTGTGACCTTATGATGGCGCGTGGATGAGAAATCTTGCAAACTAACAAACAAATGCTCAGCGCAATTCCCACTCCCCAAATTGCTTTACTCCAAGGCAGCTTTCAGAGAAGCCCATTGGAATACTGTAGTGGAAGAAATGATGCTGGATGCAGTTCTTTATAATGCCGCGCCCCCCCCCCCCGTCTGATACTGCATAGATCTTCAGCTAATTATGTATAATTGACTGGTTTGTGGATGAGAAATCAAAAGCACAGGGCAGGGCAGGATACAACCGGAAGGTTGACAGGGGCTCAATTGATGGCAAAGATTCAGAACTAATCATATTTAGCTTTGAGTATTTCTGGTAAAAGTTTTCCTTTTAATTAGGAGGCACAGGACAGATACACTACCCAAGTGTAGGACAGACAGCTGGAGAGCCAAATTTCCATAATGTTATCATCTTTCAGAAAAGCAAATAGGAAATATGATCAAACGCTGACGGTAGAGCAGGTGGAGCGAAGGAGGACAAGAATGTGAGCAATAAGTGTGGAAAGAGAAAATGAGAAGCAGTTAGGTGTGGGGACAGACTGATAAGAGAGCGTTCTGGGAGTTCGGGAACATTATGCTAATACAATTCTCCAGGGCTCTAGACACACTTTCATTGCTGTCCTTTTTATAACACAGTGTAGATTATTCAGATCCATAAATTAATGGTAAGATGGACAAGAATGCATAACTAAGCTTTGTGACTTGTTAAACAGCCTGGGTGCGCTTTCTAAACTATAAATGTCACCATGCCACATAGGATGAAAAGAGGAACCTGTTAACTAGAAGAATTCTTTTCAGGATATATTAGGTCCTAGCCACATTGAAATCAATATAGTTCATCTTTACCAACAGTCCTGCCACCATACACACTTCATTTTGTCAATACAAGGAAAATAATTGGTCTAAATTCTGGATTTGCTAGCACTGTCCCTGTTACTACAACTAAATAAAATGCCAGATCCAGTTGTTGGGTTCTGTCCCTCTGACTTGTTAGAACGGGGGCAGGGGATCTGTTAGCCTTTAGATGTTGCTGGACTCATCTCCCACCAGCCCCAGCCAGGAAGGCCAATGATAAAGGATGATGAGAATTGGAATCTAGAAAGGCATAGAGTCCGTATAGTTGCATTAGCATGACTGAAAAAAATTAAATCCAGGGCAGGGGTTGCACTCCTCACAAGACACTTTGGCCACAGGAAAAAGGCCGAATGATTTCTTGAGCACACTTCAATGTTTCCCCTATAAAAAGGGACACTGCTGCATGCCCCTCAAAGTGGTAGCATGACTGGTCCAGTAAAGTGTGATGGGTGTGTTTGCAATGCATTTCTGAGAGCAGAACTACTCTTGCCCTTGACAGGTGCTCATTCCGTTTCCTCCTCTCTGTTGATTTCATGGCATTTCACCAGTACAGTTGTACCTCGGAAGTCGAACGGAATCCGTTCCGGAAGTCCATTTGACTTCCAAAACGTTTGCGAACCAAGGCACAGCTTCCGATTGGCTGCAGGAAGCTACTGCAGCCAATTGGAAGCCACGGCGGACGTTCGGGTTCCAAAGAATGTACGCAAACCGGAACAATCACTTCTGGGTTTGTGGTGTTCGGAAGCCAAAACATTTGTCTCGTAAGGTGTTTTACTTCCGAGGTATGGTTGTATTCTGTTTTGAATTTCAGAGTTGTGCTAGTAGCATTTAAACATACTTTCTCCCTTTGAGACTCCAGAATAGCTACTTTGTATGCCCAGCTTTTCATCATTACACATCTATTTTCATCCTACTGGCATAGAGCAGGACCAACCCCAAACATTCTGCTGCCTGGTGCAGAGCATAAGTTGATGCACCAGCACTGCCCTGCTCTAATTCCGGGTGCATGATATAGAAGACTAGACAAGTTATTGAGGCAGAAAATTCTGTAAGGCTCCTGGCAGGCAACAACAACAGTAACAAACTAAATAACTATTTCCTACCCTTTTCGTGACACTTCAGGTCAGCTGCCTGAAACAATCACTGCACTCTGCCTAGTGATAGGGCTAGCACAGAGCACTGACTCGAAAGCAGGTTTTCAAGCTTGTTTGGTATATCAAACCAATCCTTGTGTAACCAATTAATTATAAGGTTTTAAGATGCTAGCTTAAAAAAATTCAAAGGGTTTTCAAAGCACATCCTCCCCAATGGCGTTGAATGGGATCTTGCAAAATCCATTTACCAACATGGTAATTTAAATACTAGATAATTATAATAAGTATTGGTGGCAACTCAAGGGAGAGGTCAAAAGTGGGTTTTTTTAATAGCGTCACTACCGCTAAGCATTGCCTCTGGCTCTTTGCTCCTTTACCTCTTAACCAAGCTGGAAGAGCCCTCCCTTCTTTCCCCCACTTTTATGGTTTTCAGTCACCAGCTGTAGTATTTCATCTGATGTAATCTGAACTGTTTCCCCCAGACCTCTCCAGTAATGGACACAACTCAGTGATCTGATAGCTATAAATAACACACTTAAAAACTGATATAGAATGGAAATGTGGCTATTGCTGGATACACAGTGGGATAATAATGATTAATGTCAGCATGGAACCTTTCAAAAGCATACCATTTCTTCATGAGTTACCCTTAGACATTGCTCACATATGTTAGAGAAATAAAATACGAGAAGTAATTAATTCTGAGTGACGTATAAGTGAACTGCCATGTGATGAAATTTGTAGTCATCGTGTGGAAACATGGCAAGAATTTCCACGGTCCCACCAGAGATCCAACACATTGCAGCTGTCAGTTTGCATTCATTCTGTTAATGATTTTTAAAGCCTCTTTTCCTACTGGGATGTTTTAAAATTAAAGTTTTAAAAAAGCTAAATCCTCCCCTAGGATACCACACAATTCTTACTCAACAGATTTGCAAGAAGCCCTTTGATAATGTCATTTAAGATTATTTTCTGCAGATATAAGCTGTGATCCAAAGAATTGAGCTGTGCGTGTGACGAACCCAGACAGAAATGCACTTGCTGTTTCTGTTCTCCTACCAAAGATGAGCCACTGTTCAGTTGGAAAAGTACATGGTTTCTTCAGCAATGGAAACTGTTGGAACAGAAATAGCTAGGCAAGTTCCAGATTTGAATAAGAACGTATCACATCCATAGACACTATTTTCTCAGACACACAAAATGATTACTTAGAAGCTGTAATGTTTGCAACACATTTCACAGCATACACCGTGCTTGCTTCTAATGTGCTCCCCTTGAAACTCTTGTACTGAGTTGGTCTGCACAACACAGTAAGCCAAGCTGTGGGCTCCCCAAGGAGGATATTTCTCTAACTTTTTTTCTCTTTGGTTCTTTTTACTGCTGCGACATACTAAGCCAAGCCAAGGTTTGGTTTAGTGTGCCTTCTGCTCCACGACCTATTGCTAAGTTCTCTTCTTACTAACCGTAAGTTGTAGCAAAGGTATTTCCTATGGTTACAGGTCGTGGTTATAGAAGTTAGACCTTACACATGACCCCAGTCATGATACCAAGTCAAACCTTGGCTTAGCTGCTGTTTTAATAAGCCTAGGGAGGAGCAAAGCAGCTGCGATCTGCTCCTCAGCAGTCAGCAAGTAGTTATTATTTCATTATTTATTAAATTTATATACTGCCTGCCCTTCATCATAAGATCTCAGGGCGGTTTGGCTTACTGCATCGTGCAATCCTGGTCAGTGTCTGTCTGCATTTTGAACTACTCCACATGCAGCAAATATTCAGAACACTGCAGGCTTCACATCAAACAGAAATAATTGATGCAAGTCAAACAGTAATGTTCACATGTATAATGTAACTTTTGCTATTGGGCTCCAGTTATTATAGAATTATTTTTGAAGATTCTTCCTAAAAGCTTTGCACCAGGACACACTGGTGAATCAGTTATAGGTACCGATTTTGAAACTATTTTGCTTTAGCATTTATAATCATGTTAATTGCCAATTATAATGGGTGTGAAATTTTGGACCCATCACAATTAATTGCATGTCGCCCAGTGAAATTAATAAGGTCAAGATTTCCCTCTAGATTAATGAGAGCCTTGAAAAGTCATTAGCAACTGCGTAATGTAAAAGGCCAGTAAGGAATTTCTCAAACTACCCAAATCCTCTGAAAACTGAAAATTTGCATTTCTAAGAATGTGGCAATGCTGTGGCAATAGGGTTACCTTATATACATACAAACGCATAAGCACTTTCTGAAATAGCATTTGACTGTCTTAGGAAAATTGCATGGCTGCTAAGTCTCCATGTAATATACTAAACTGTCATTAAACCAAATACATGGAAATGTTATTTACAATCTGGTTCAGGATAGTTAACATATACTAATTTGGTGATTTTGGGAAGGGACAAGGTGGCATTACTTAAATGTCCTGTTGCTACTGGACATCGATGCACATATCTGTCTTCACAACTGATGTGGTCAGCCTACAGCCTACATAGGAACAGGCAGTATTTTGCTGTGCAAACTATGCATCTTAACTCTGTAATATATTCCTTCTTGCATTTCTAGGTTTGTACTAAAGCACTGAACTGGGAATTCAGGAGATTGCAGAGCAGTCAGGATACCTAATTGCTCTTTAAATTGTACCGTTCATTTTTCTCTTTAAAAGCAACCAAATCTGTATACTACCCCTACAAGTTTAATAGAAAACTAAACAAACCTTTCAGAAGCACCTTGTTGTGATAGTTTGACTCTGACTTGACAAAAGAATTGAGTACTCTCTGCTCAGTTTCCTAGCAGTTTTAAGACAGAAAAGACCACTTACCGTCATGGCTCGGGAGCAGCAGCTGTGGCCTGGCTGAGCCATCAGAGGTCAGGGGTTGGGTGGTCTCCTGCTTCCAGCGCAGCCAACGGATGACGTCAGCTCCTCTGTTGGCCACTAGGGTGGTTGGGATTTACCCGGGAACTTTAAACTGGCCTATCATGGCCAAGCAAGGGGGTGGGGTTACAAGTGCAGATCTGACTGGCCTGTCTTCAGCCAGGTCTGCCTCTAGAACACAAATCCCCAAAATAGCTTCCTGGAGGGATGTGTGTCAAGGAGGCTGTCCTTAACCCAAGATGTCATTGAAATGCTTTGGGATTTTTGTCAGGTATTTCTAGGGGATACTGCAAGCAACACAGATGAATACTCCACACAAGGAGAGATAAAATAGGAAAGCAACTTAAGTCACAGCAGTGTGTATGTGTTTCTTCTGTGAAAAACTCATATCTAATTACTGCACAGTTTTAAAGCGTGGGTGGGATGTGGTTAAAAAGCAGCTTAAGGAGTCTGTGTTAAGATGCACATGCTACTTTGTGGATGGAGGCTACAAAAAGCTTTATAGCTACAAATGCAGTATAGTTGCATTGTTTCCATGTCCTGATGAGGAATACCTTCAAATTTCTAACTGAAGAAAAAAATATTAAAAATTAAAACATAAAATACACACTAGGTAAAGGTAAAGGTACCCCTGCCCGAACGGGCCAGTCTTGACAGACTCTGGGGTTTGTGCGCCCATCTCACATCTATTGGCCGGGGGCCAGCGCTGTCCGGAGACACTTCCGGGTCACGTGGCCAGCGTGACAAAGCTGCATCTGGCGAGCCAGCGCAGCACACGGAACGCCGTTTACCTTCCCGCTGGTAAGCGGTACCTATTTATCTACTTGCACCCGGGGGTGCTTTCGAACTGCTAGGTTGGCAGGCGCTGGGACCGAGCAGCGGGAGCGCACCCCGCCGCGGGGATTCGAACCGCCGACCTTTCGATCGGCAAGCCCTAGGCGCTGAGGCTTTAGCCCACAGCGCCACCCGCGTCCCTTAAAATACACACTAGGGACACTCAAAATTGAAAACTAACTGTCAAAAGCTTCTTTGTGAATCCCGGACCCCTCCAAATTTATTCATTTTGTAATCTCTGCTCTAATAGGTTTCCATTGTAATGCCCAAAAGATTTTTTGTGTCTCCCCAAAATATCCTTAAATAATATTAATATTAATAATATTATTAATAATAGTAATTTTACTGATTTCTCCCACAGACCCCTGGCTGTGATTGAACAATGTGCTTTTTTAAAAACTTTTCTTTTTTTTTTAACTTTTCAGCTGCCAACACTTGACATGGAATCCTGGAGGGTCAGGGTTCAGCCCCAAATTGTCGAGCCACGCCGGGTTATGGTATGGAATTACAGATGACAATTTATATATAGATTTTGTTGGTCCTTAGAAAAATGAGCTAACAGTGTGAGTCACTATAAGTGTGTAACTTCGATATCAGATATATCAGTGGGGAAAACATTGGGATTTTTCTTACCATGAATTTCTGTTTTAAGATGCCTTCTGGAGGCCATTCCCGAAGTTAAGGAATGCTCTGTGGAAGACTCTTAAAAAGAGGTTTGTCTCAAACACTTGGAAATATGGTATCAACATCCTTCATAGGGAGCTTGACGAAGTATATCATTATCAAAGAGGGGGCTAAAAGGCAGGAGAAACAGTATGCAGAATTGTATCTACTGCCTAGAAGCTTAAGCTGTTATCAGTTATGATTTATTTGAATTCTTGCATTGTCTTTAAAAAGTTATTAATAGCCTTACAATCAAGCTCTTGATTTATTTAGAACTTTAATAACAACAACACACAACTGAGTGAAGCAAAGGGCAAAGTCAAAAGCTAAAGTATTATAAGGTTGATATAATAGATGGTAAGGTTGATCTTATTGCTTACTGTTCACAACAGTGATCCAAACATTTCACCACCCCCATTCCAAAGTGGGGAACTCTGGCACTCTCCTCAGCTTACCTGCATGTGCTATATACTGACTGTTTGAAAAGAGAGATCAAAAACAAGTTATGGGGAATCTAGATTATCACCATTCAAAATAAGAAAAGACAGACACAAGGCTACTTAAAAGTGAGGCTGCACTTCTTCACTGCTCAACACCTATTATCAACAATAATAATTTATTTGGGCAGAAAGAGACCATTCACATTCTCTCCCAGAACTTTGTCTTATTTTTCTGTTCTCCAACTACAGTTCATCTACAAGCTATGTTAGCTGATGCCTTCTAGCCAATATATCTAGAGCTCCCTACATACCCAACAATCAGAGCAGCACTAGAGTAAGAGTTGGAAATCCTGTGGAACAAGAGTGAAATGAATGAAGGTTGTCACAATAGCTACAGAGTACCTCCAGGCCCTTTGCCCTGGCAGAAGAATCTGATGCTTTCTTCACTTGATAGGATAGCCATCTTCAAATATCTCAAGGGTTGATACATGGAAGATGCAGCAAGCTTGTTTTCTCCTGCTCCAAGAGGGTGGACTCAAACCAATGAATTCAAGTTACAAGAAAGGAGATTCCGACTAAACATCAGGAAGAACTTTCTGACACTAAGAGCTGTTCAACAGTCAAACAGAGGTTTTTAAGCAGAGGTTGGATGGCCACCCATCATGGATGCTTTAGTTGAGATTGCTTTAGTTGGACTTAATGACCTTTGGAGTCCCTTCCAGCTCTACATTTCTATGATTCATTTGCCAATCTCCTGATTTCCTCCAAAGGTTGGTCACTATGTACCTGCATTGCACTTCACACTGCAGTACTCTTGCAAGCTTGGTTTAGATAATGACAGATGAAATACCAAAAGCAAGAAAAACTGAAGATGAGTCATGGCCAACTTAGAAGTCATTTTCTTTTACTGCTTTGCAGCCACAATGCTGTCTATTCCTTCCCACATTTATTACAAACAGCATTCAGTAGAATGCAAGCACTTAAGCTTAAGCACTGTGACAACAATGTTATTTATAGGACACCATGGTCAAAGCAAACAATTTGCATCAAACTATATTACACCACTTAAAAAAACAACAACCACAAGTTGACAATAATAATATTCTCCAAAGTCACATACTTCATGACAAATGCATCTTTCCCCCCCTAATTAGATGGGTCGATGGCATTGACATGTGTGCGTAAATGCATAGCCACTTTCACTCCAGGAAATGCAGCAGGATGTAAAACAATTGAATGTGAGGAATGCTGCATGTGAACACATTCCGAATAATCAAACAAATAATCTGATTAAGTTACAAAGGATAGCTACTACTGAGTTGTAAATTACTTAACACACATACCAAATCCAACTATAAAAGTCAAATCTATATTTATGGAGATTATGTGAAAAGCTTCTTAGAAGTGGGTTTTTTAAAATCCCTAATGGAATAGTATAATCTTTTTTAAACAAAACAAAACAAAAAACCTTTACTATAAATTGCCAGGATTGTACCACCGGCTCTGATTTATACCAAATCCAGCTGAAATGTTGGTCAGATAGATTTCTGTTTTCCAAAGCACAAAAAAAACATGTTGGAAATCAGTTGATGTAGAAATTAAAGAATGATTTAGTAATTTCTAAAGTAGCCAATAATTCTTCCTGCACCTGAGAACCTGATGGACAGTTTTATATGGGAGTAAAAAGTGACAATTTTGTTATTCATATCAAATAGTCAGAATTCCAATACAGCATCCTTGGACTGAATTGTTTTATGCATGACCTCCTTAAGGGTTTTTCCTTGTCAAATGGAGTAATTATCACATTGCCTACCACTATTAGGTATATTTATATGATACAGAATGATAAACAAGAAAGCATTTCAAGAAAAAAGGAAAAGGATAAGCAAATAATATAGGTATATCAATACATACACCCACAGACTTCCCTGTGAGGAAAGTTTGGAGCATTTGGGACTTTCTAGTTTAGAGGAAAGGTGAGTAAGGTGTGACTTGATAGAAATTTATAAAATTATGCATGACATGGAGAAAGTAGATAGTAGTTTTTTCTCCCTTGTAGCACTACAACTTGTGGACATCCAGTGAAGCTCAATGTCGGAAAATTCAAGGCAGAGTCTTTTTTCACACAGCACAAAGTTGAACTATGGAACTTGCTCCCACAGGAGGCAGTGATGACCACCAGCTTGGATGGCTTTAAAAGAGGGTTGGACAACTTCATGGATAAGGCTATCAACTTGCTACAATGGCTATTGTTCTACTTCCACTGTCAGAGGCAGCATGCCTCTGAATACCAGTTGCTGAGAATCATGGGTGGGCAGAGTGCTGCTGCACTCATGTCCCTTTATTGGACTTCCCACAGGCATCTGGCTGACCCCTGTGAGAAGAGGGTGCTGGACTAGAGGGGCCACTGGCCTGATCCAGCAGGCTCTTATGTTCTTAGACTTTGAAAATGGCTTGCAATTTACAAAGAAATGTGGATCAAGAATAAATTAAATAAAAATATGGTTTCTGTACACATTATCTTCCATAAACATTCTAAGGAAAGACCCATTTCCTAGGAAGTACCTTCTGCAGGCACATGTAATTATCTCTTTTCCATACTGTTCACGTGGTATGTTTATGTTACAATTGGGCTCGGCTTTTTGTTGGTTTGTTTCCTTCGATTCAACCTGATTTGGTTCAGTTAAAGAGGTAGGGTGTAAATAGGAGAGTTGGTGAAAACTGAAAGCCTATTTCTTTCCCCTGGAGAACATCCTGATTTGAACAAAATGGAAAGTGTGAAGCCACCCCTCAAGTCTTTGGGCAGCCTTTTCCACTTGAACATCTCCAGCCACCAAGTACGGTCCCCTCTGTCCATTCAGAGAACAAGAGGTGCCTACAACAAGAAGATGGTGAACAATTTTATCATGGCACGGGGGTCGTAAATACTTTTATTCACGCTCTTTATAGGCCTGGTGAGCTCATGGGTGTGAAGTGGATCCTGGGAGAGAGTGCACAGAGCTGGCACTCGAAGCTCGAGGTGGACGGGATGCCAGCTGCTGCCCACTTGTGCACATGTCTTCCTCACAGCCTTCCTCCTTGTGGGCAGCAGTTTGAGCTGGACACTCAAAATGTACACAATGAAACACCTGAAAAACAGAACAAAACAAGAGAATGTCAACCAATCAAATAGGAACACAGGGTAGTATAGTTAGAACTAAACGACCTTCTAAATGGAGCATAGAGAAGCTGCTCATGGTAAAGGACCACAAATTTATGCATGCCTTCATGTAAGCCCCAATGAATATCGAACATGGCACTCCAATTTCATGTCATCTATGCTGAATACTACTTTGTTTCCAGGCTAAATTTAAAGCCCTAAATGACCAGGAACTATAGAAGAATGGTCTTTGCCCATCAAATTCAGCTTGATCCTTAAGATTGTCTCATGGAGCTCTACTACTCAGTTTCCTTATCAGCATCAAAAGGGTGGGCAGAAGGGATGGGGCCTTTTCTGTGGTGACATAGAGACAATGCAACACCCTGTCTAGGAAGCCTGCCAGGCACCATGACTGATTGCCTTTTGATGAGCAGCTATGACATCTTCTGGCAAGCTTTCACAACGATTCCTTGATAAAATTATTTTGTGACTGCTGCTGTTTTTGTATTCTCTCTAAAAAAATTCTTTTCTTGTCTTAGTCCATTTATGGATTTTTTTATAAGGTTTCACACATTGCTTTAACTTGTTTGTTATGCTTGCAGACTTTATTTATTTATTTCAGCATGGTTCAGCCAGCAGTGCTGAAAATAGAACAAATCACCACTCTAGCAGGTAAATCCCGAAGACAGGCTTATTCTTATGAATAGCACTAGGCTGCAAAAGGTATAGTTCTGCATTTCACAGCTTTGTGTTTATAGCACGTTAAAAAACAAACACCATAGATGAAACACTGAGAGAGATAAATATTGTGAGATGGCTTTCGCTTATAAGCATTTATATTTGATAACTTTAAATATGAGGTACTCTGCTTAGAATCAGAGACTGCAAAAACTCAGATGAAGGTACCAACTACAGTCAAAGAAACACTCCTGCACCTTAAAAATCAAGCTGATTTATAAAGCAGAAAACAGTTTAGTGATTGTGATTTCAAATGTATAATAAGATTCCATCTAATTCTTATTTTTAAAAGTTACAAGGAATGCTCTCTTGTGCATAAATTGTGGAACAAGCCAGTGCACTGCATCAAGATGATTTTAAAAAATCCTTTAAAAAGTGTTTTATGAAGTTGTAACATTATTATTTTTGTAAGGTTTTGTCTCTGAAAGATTTAAGCTTATAGAACTATTAGGAAGAAAAACTGTTATAATTAAACATTAAAAGTAAGATACAGTAATTGATCCACGTGCCAAAGTTGGCCCGTGAGGTCAGAGGAGATAACAATCTGGCCCACAAGGCCAAAAGGGTTCCCCACCCCTGATTTAAAGCAAGCCCTACTTTCTACATATGGTGTGTGGGGCCTGAGAGGAAGCACACATTTCTGAACTCAGATCACATACAGGTGAAGGGGCAGAAATACTGTCCAAACTGGCCCACATGCTTGTAGCTCAACTTTACAAAAGAAAAAGAAAGATACTGCTTTTGCTTATTGTTCAAAGGGTTTTAATGTTATAGTATGCAAAACCAAAGCAAATATACAATACTAATATGAATAATTCAGATGATAACTGCTCTGTAACATTCTTCTGTAAAAATTATAATATAAAAAAATGCTCCTTGGTATTGATTTGATAGCTATTGTCAATTAACTATGCTGAGTGACACTAGCAATGAATAAATAATAAGTGAAGTTTTTTAAGATAAAGCTTTTGCTATGACCACTATTTTTTACTTTATTTGTATTTACTATATTTCTTCAGATTTTTAAATGTCTTTTTCCAAACCTTCTTTTACATTGACTGGAAACTCTTATGATTTCACTTAGCTTTATCCAGGCCCTGTTATCTCTCTGGGAGTGAAAAGGCTAAAAACAAGTTACTGACATACCATTGATTTATACAAGACTATTAGAATATTCTCCCTCCTCCACCACAGCCTAGAATTCGATTAGCCTTTTAGAAAGTCACAGTACACTGAGCAGACATCTTCAGTGAATTGTCTACCTCAGCCCCTGGATTTTCTCTGGATAATTCAGTCCCTACAGTATGTGTGAAACCAATGCAACTTCAGTCACTATGTTCTTTGAACTTTTAAAAATACTTTGTGGCAAGCATGGTCTCTGGATATGCAAAACGACCTGAAGACTTGAAAGCTTATTTAAGTGGCATTTGATGGCCAGCGGATTCACAGAAATGTTTATTATGGCATACTTCTCTGACTTGGGGATGAAGGAAACAGTTTCGTAGTTTGAATTTAGGAAGAAAGAGGCTGATGGGAATGTGTAGCTGCTAGGTTTTCTAAAATAAAAACTAAGCAACTGGCGGCGGGGGGGGGGGGGGAGAGATCCTTTCACTGTAAACAGTGTGATGGTATCAATTCCAACTGGGATTGCAGAGGGGTGAAGGGTTAAAGTTCACCAAAGTTTTTATCTGGACCAGTCTAAAACTTGGGTCAAAAAGTCGAAGTAAAAATTTGATAGAAGATGTGAAGAACAATTACAAATTTAATTGGTTGTTATATAAATGGGAGGAAAGAGGTAAGGGATGGGATATATATATGGGGTGAGGAAAGGAAGAAAACAAACTAGCTAACTAGGCAACAAAAGACAAACAAACAAACAAAGGGGGAGGGAGAGGGTTAGATACACACACACACACACACAGAGAGAGAGAGAGAGAGAGAGAGAGAGAGAGACAGACAGACAGACAGACAGACAGACAGACTGGAGGTTAAAATCAGGAGCTGAAGTAAGGAGTCCAATTGATATTTAAAAATAAATAAATTTATATTATGGTATATTTATAATCTAAAAAGGATCAAAGGTCAAACTCTGGGGTCAATTCAATCTTAAAAACAATGAAGAAGAGAAATAAAAATGCAAAAAATCCAACAGTGTAGACCTGAGGGTGCTTCAAAACACGGCAGAGACAGGCTCAGGGGTCTCAGTTATTTGAGGGAGATGGCAGCGATCCCAGGGAGAGGTCGCTCAGGGAGCGAAGTTTGTGTAGCCTACTCTCCCTAACACAGCGGTGGCAATGGAATGGCAACGTCGCAAACAGTTCCCTGTTCAGCAGGCGATTATCATTTTAATGGTGATCCCCATTTTGCCACACTGGAAGTCCCCTCTTGTTTGTTTTCTAAAGGATTCTCAGCTGTCCCTTCACTATTTTCTTGGAGAGATCTGTCTATATTTATATCATAGCTTTTCCTGCAATTGTCAGGGTGATTTCCACATGTGTTGCTGTGATTAATAATAATAATAATAATAATAATTTATTATTTATACCCCGCCCATCTGGCTGGGCTTCCACAGCCACTCTGAGCGGCTTCCAACAAAATATTAAAATACCGTAATACATCAAACATTAAAAGTTTCCCTTCAGAAGTCTTCTAAAAGTCTGGTAGTTGTTGTTCTCTTTGACATCTGGTGAGAGGGCGTTCCACAGGGCGGGCGCCACTACCGAGAAGGCCCTCTGCCTGGTTCCCTGTAACTTGGCTTCCCGCAGTGAGGGAACCGCCAGAAGGCCCTCGGCACTGGACCTCAGAGTCCAGGTAGAACGATGGGGGTGGAGATGCCCCTTCAGTGGAGGTGGAGTTGCTTTGATTAAAGACACTTCTCAAAATACTGTAATCATTTGTACTTTTCATCCCCCCCCCCAAGCAACAGCTGTTGCCACTTTTTCAGTTGCCATGATCAGCAACACAATTATTTTTTTTTTTTGGGGGGGGACACAAAACAAAACACCAGAACAGCCCCAAAACCAACCCCTGAATTCAGTTACTGGATCAATTGACAAGAATACATTACTTTCTGGGGAAGGCAATGTAATTGAGTACACCCCTGATATCAGGAGTCAAATCTGAGTGGCTCTGTTATGTTATAGCATCATTACACTCACTGTTATTATTGTCCCAAACAGCATCTTCCATTAAATGCTTCTCAAAATAATAAAGGTTATGTATCATATACACAATAAAATAGAATCATACAAGGACAAAGTACCAGAATAAAAAAATCGGAACACATGTGCTGCAAAGTCAGGGTATTAAGAGACAGTGCTACCAACTATAACTGAAGACACCAGGTAGAACTACAAAAGAACAATACCAAGCAAACGTTTTCAAATATGTAAAATGATCTGGGGATCTATTATGGGTGCAGGATAGAGGTGTCTGTACAGAGCTTCCGTGAAGAGAATGCCTTCACTATCCATTTCCATGGAAGGAACCATTTCTCATGCATGTATTTGCTTGAACAGTTTAAATATCTTCACTGAAGGACTGTATGTTTGCATGTCCCCATATGCCTTCATCTGGGGACTGACAGCAAAAAAGGAAAATGACTGTTAAGGTATTACTAGATGAAGCCCGCAGACACGGAAGAAAATGGGAAATACGTGCTGCTTTGGTGTGTGTGTTATTAACATAGATTTTGGTTGAAGCAGATCAGGAGAACAAGATGGGTTTTAGCTTAATTAGAGGATGCAAGTAACATTTTAGAAAACTGTGAGGGAAATCAAACAGAAACAAAAGACGGTAAAGATTGGATGTGCTAAGTGGTACATGTGACAAGCAAAATAAGAATGGAACAATCTACACTGTGTTATACAGAATCCAAAAGGAAATGTACAGGTGAAATGCCATCACCAAGCATGACAAAGGTTAGATGAGAGGGATAAAGCACAGATAGTGAAGAAAAGGAACATTTTATAAGCAGTTAAGAAAAGTAATGAAAACTAGTTTTAAAACAGTTAAGGAAGTAGAGGCTACTACAGAAGGCAGCATTAGCTTGAAAAGGTAGCATGAGGGGATTTTTATAAGCACCATAAAATATCGCTAAAAACATAATGCATTCTTTATTTCACCATTCACAAAGAAAGATGAGAGGCAGATGGTAGAAGTAGACAGACTTCTCCCAAAGGAGGCTGATAAAATGCTGAAGGAAATCAAAATCATGCTGAGCAAGTGATCAAGAAATCAAAACATCCAAAGACTAACAAAAATTTCAGAGTCACACTGGATAAAGAGCTAAAACACCAGAGGAACAGGAAATGATTAATATTCTACAAACATTGTCAAACTTTTTGGAAAGAAAATGCACAGTTAATAGCTATAATTAAATAGGATCCAGGATTTTTTTTAATTAGCCTTTGAGATACCTTATTCAAAAAGACAGGTGGCAACCAGACTACTATTAGACAGAGAGGAAAAATATGAAGAAACAGAAGCTTGTTAACGGCTAGTAATTAGCACTTCTTCAAATATGATTGGCACTACAAAGTCAATCCACACAAACTATTGCATGATGAAGCCAGAGGACACAAAAAACAAATAAACCAACCCTGCTTCCTCTGCTCTACCCATCATATGTATTCTTGCAGTTCTGAAATAACAGGATGGAAAATGTGTCCAAATGCATCTCTAGAACATTCAGAAATACCACAGAATGCTGGGACAGATACTCATAGGAACGAATCTGGTTTCTTGCATTAAGTGTGATGAATGTATGAATTCTTACTTTAACAGCCTTTAGTTGCTTCCCATGCTAAATAAAGGTGGAGTTGATTTCTGTGAGGGAAAACAAGTGATACTGAATGGTAAAGTTCATTATTGCGCAGAAAAAGACCTAAACTCCTCATTTAATTTAAACTGCCCCTCTAAGTTTGGGGCAACTTGGCAAGCAGCTGGCATAGTGTTACAAAAGTTAAAGTTCAGGTATTATGCCAATCCTAATGCACTAACTAACAGATGACTCCTCGCTGTGCAGCAGATACTTTAAAATATCCCATTAACTCTAGTGGCTCTAGCAGCGTGAAGAAAATGTTGTCTGAAAACATTGGACACAGGTGAGATTAGAAGAGCAAGTATAACACCCACAACTTTGGGAAAGAAAGGAATGTAATAGATGCATAGCCAGAGTTTACAGATATCACACTATGGGCACATGGGAAGTCCCAGTTGATATGCTTTTGAATAGCAACCACATGATGTCTGTTTCTGCCCTGAGCTGCATAACTGGCATACAGTGGTACCTCGGGTTACATACGCTTCAGGTTACAGACTCCACTAACACAGAAATATTACCTCGGGTTAGGAACTTTGCTTCAGGATGAGAACAGAAATCGTGCTCCGGCAGCGCGGCAGCAGCAGGAGGCCCCATTAGCTAAAGTGGTGCTTCAGGTTAAGAACAGTTTTAGGTTAAGAACGGACCTCCGGAACTAATTAAGTACTTAACCCGAGGTACCACTGTACTTCTTTCCATCACAAGATTTGGGCTGACTAAGGATCATGCCCCACCTTAAATCATAATTGCAAAAATATCTAGCATTTAAATTCGCGGTAGTGCCTTCTATGGAGGACAGTCAGTACTTTAATAAGGGCCTCTGAAATACAAGACCTAATACAAACCAGCCTGTATAAAAATAGACTGAAGCACAAGTTAAGGAAAAGCCTCTACCTGTGGACTTCCCTTAGCTTAGGCAAAATACTGGACTAATTAGGCCTTTGATTTGACTCAACAGAGCTCTTAAGTTCCCCTTTCCTTCTTGGGCCTGGCACATGTTAAATGTTACCATGTCACGTAGTCAGGTCCCAGGAACCACTTTTCCCATGGATTCATTCCACAGTTCATAAATAAGATGGGCAGAGCCAATCATGCATATCTTTAACATGCAATCATAGACTCCACAGACTATTTTGTGTCATAGGCCTGCACCTTTGACACTACCTACAGGGAGGTTGTAGACCTTTAAATGGTACAGCTTCAGCATGGGATGTACCTACACGCCTCCCATGGCATAGATGTAATGGTTAAAAAGTAAGCCTACAATTTCATCTAGAGCAAGAGAGCAGTGTGTTATTTGCGGAACTTTGCATGAAAAATGTTTCAAAATATTACATGGGTATCATTGCACTTTTGAAACTCTGAGAATATCATCGTATCACTCAAAAGGCCATTAGGGCTTAATTTCACCACTAATAGCAGATTATGAGAGCACTTTCCCTAGCAGCGGGCTATCCTGTAATTGTCTACTATGCATTTAGTTGCATATTCACTCAAGCATTTGATAATGATCACTGCTGGCGACAGGCTGCTGAACTCAAAATGGAACACTATTCTGGTTTACTATGATCCTAATTACTACAAACTGTAAATACAGGCAGACATTGTTTTTAGCTAAATCAAGTATGGCGGGGAGGGGCGCAAAGGAAAAACATCCCAGAATAAGCATTTTGTGAAGCATCCTTGGTACTGAATAAACCTTGTGGCAGCAGTGAGCACTGATCAGGTTAAAAAATGTATACCTTTAAATCTGTAACAAGTTTATTACTTTAGCCCAGGAAACAGCATAGATTCTGGTTGAGAATCAGACAATGAATGGTTAATACCATCCAAGGCCATCACCAAGTTTAATATATGGACTTATTTATAATTTCCCATTGTATGAAATATGTATGCAGGAGCATGTAATATCTGTGGCTTTAGAGACATTAATCTGCCCACATTTAAGCTTCTAACAGGTTAAAGTGCTGCCTTGGTTCTCTGGTGGCAGGCGGGTGCAGGCTGGGGTGGGTGAGACTCAACACATACAGTTTAAAGGGATGAATAATTTACCTACCTGCATTTGTGGCTTCTATTTTAATGGAGCTATTATTTATTCTGCGAAATGACATGATTCGCTTTTTACAAGATTAAAATATATCAGCTCTCTTTCAGTAAAAAGATCTTCTAATGTGACTGACAGGGATATAAATATGCTAACCTACATCAAGAACTTGGCTCTAATCTCCAAGAAAACTCAGCAACATGACCAGATTTTTTAAAATAAAAAAGCAGTTTTATACATTTCTTCGCCAGGCTCTTGAGACCACAGCTTCATTTCAGTTTTTTGCTTTCTCTCTCTTATTCTTTGCCTAGGGTATATGCTCATATTGGTGTCTGTAGGCTTAGAAGTGAAAATAGGATGGCAAGCACTGGGCCTTGTGTTCCCTAAGTGCCTCTTACGTTTAAGTCAAACCCTGGCTGCAAGTAAGTAACAACTGATGCAACAGGAAAAAACAACCATCCTACTCAAGGGATGCAGTCCTACAAAGATATGTATGCCCAATTGCTTAGATAGCTGATGAAATGAATATGAGCAACAAAATGCAACGACTTGTCCTTTAGTGGTACCAGCAGGACAAAAGAAAGATTAAAAGATCACCCACAGCCAAGAAGTGTAAAAAAAAAAAAAGTTTAGAAAATAGGAACATGTCACGAAGAGAATATAATGCAAGGATATAGGAAAGATTTACTCTCATGAGCAACTTTTGCATTCACTATAGTTTCAGGTAACTCATACTAATTGATTAGTAGAGCCAGTGCAGTGTGATAGCTGGACTATATCATATTTTGACCGAGTAGATCAAAGCACAAATCCTAACTTAGCCAAAAGCCTCACTGGATAACTTCGGATAACCACCTCTCACTTTATTCTAGGCATCTACCTGAACCTTAAGATCTTCTTCAGAAGCCACTCCATGAGTGCTTCCACCAAATGAAATGAGCTAAATAAACAGCAGGGAGAGGGCCTTTGCAGTAGTGGCACTTGAAGAGGGAGCATCACCACTTCATACATCCCCACTGGCTGGCAACCAGGATTTGGATTGTCCTCTAAGTTAATAAATAAATAAGCTACCCCTGCCTGCCACACTCTAAAGCAGGGGTGCACAACCTGCAGCCCTCCAGATGTTGTTGGACTATACCTCTCATCATCCCTGATCACCGGCTATGCTGGCTGGGGCTGATGGGAGTTGTAGTCCAGAAACATCTGGAGGGCTACAGGTGGTGCACCCCTGCTCTAAAGGAATCACTAACTGGCTAGCTTCTTTGTATTCAACACTGTAGGTTAAATTAGTGTGTGTCACACACACACACACACACACACACACACACACACTTTTAAAGAAAATAAGGACTAATTGTGTTTTCCTCATTTATGGACCAATTGCAGTGCATTAGTATCATGTGATCATTTTTAGAAAGGTGCACAAAGTTCTAACCGTATCCTCAAGCAGCACTCAACAATGCACTAGTGAAGGCCACTGTAACACGGTAATGATAAATGTAAACACATGACTTCAAAGAAACAGTTATGGACACCAATAAATTCCCCATTTAGTGAGTTAGAGGACGTATTCTGTCATCTTTACGAAGTTATCCCAACAAAAAAACAACGTTAACCTTTGGCAGCCTTGAATACGGAAAACTGGGTGACATGTTATATATTATCTTAGCATCAATCATACAGCAGACCTTCATCTATTATGTTACCTCATTAGCTGTGTTGTGAGTTCCAACAATTCTGATAAAAGATGCTGCTTGTCTGTCAAAAGTTATTACTTGCCAAGATCTGCAAGAGAAATCAGAAGGACAAAGAAAATTAACAGTTACACTAACAGCACAATCATAACTTTGTTTACTACGTACCCTACTGAATTCAGTGGGGCTTACTCTTAGGACTGGTCATGTTGTTCAGATGCCTGATTATCGTCTTCCAAAGCAACTACTGTATTCCCAACTTAAGAATGGAAAGCAAAATGCCAGTGGACAACAAAAGAGGTTTAAAGACACTTTCAAGGCAAATCTAAATAAAATGCAGTGTAAGCATGGTTAATTGGGAAACACTGGCCTGAGGGCACTCCAATTGGAGAATAGCCTCTACCAAAGGTGCCATGGACTTTGAAGAAGCATAAACTCAGGACGAAAGGGGAAAACGAGCTAAGAGGAAGACACATTTGGCAAATCCTCACCGTGAACAACTCCCACCCAGAAACCTATTTTCCCACTGTTGAAGGATGTGTGGATCCAGAATTGGCCTCCACAGTCACTTACAGACACATTGTTAACACCATATTCATGGAAGACAATCTTAGTCAGCTACGAGTGATTGCTAAAGAAGAAGAGAAGACTCCTAGGTAAGTGAGGTTAGGATTCAGTGCATAGTCAGACTACGGAATATGCTCCCACAAGATGCAATGATGCCAACAAAGAGAAGATTAGACAAATTTATAGAGGATAGGGCTAGCAGTTGCTGTGCTCCACCTCTATTGCCAGATACAATATGCTTCTGAATGTCAGTTGCTAGGAAACACAAATGGGGAAAGTGCTGTTGCTTCTGAGCTTGTTGGCCACTGTGAAAACAGGTTGTTGGACTAAATGGCCTGTGGCCTGATCCAGCAGGGCTCTCTTTATGTGCTTATCAGGGCAGACGAAAGAAAATTGTTTGAGATGTGTGCTTTTTTCAATTCAAAGAGAAAAACAAAGCAATTAGGGCATTTCCCTTCTAATAGTGATTTAATTACATGTTTACATATTGATATTCAGTATGCTTTTTAATTTATTCAGTGTCTGAGTCACCTTTATATGGGATACTCAAGGAGACTTACAAACATAAAAAAAAATACAAAAGAAGAAGGTAAAACCCTTAGAACAGTTTAAAAATTGAGCAATATAACATCACTTCATGCTACGTGACATTATTCTGCAACTAGTAGGCTGGGACACAAGTGAGAAGCGCTTGACCTCAGTTGAACCAGTGCCACCACCACTTTCTTTTTTGTAGTTCTTTAACTTACAAAACAATAAAAGAAAAGAAACAAACTACCAGATTCAAAGGAGGACATGGAGTTTTGCTTCTCTAATACTTGTACTACACAGGCAATTTCAGAAAGTGCACCTTTTCTTACCCCCCAGAGCAGGCTGCACTTGTTGAAATTGGCACTTCTCTATAACTGCAAAAGAGGCAGGAGCCCTGCTGTCCGCCACTGTATCTGGTCCTCTGAGAGGGACATTGTGGAAAATAATAAACAGGGCCCTATGTTGTGAGGCTCCAGAAACATCTGGCTGGCTGCTAGGAAGCAGGATGCTATACTAGATGGATTTTTATCTGGTCTAATAACTCAATGCTTTAAGATTTCTGTACAGTTTTTAAAGGAAGGAAGGAAAACTGTAGTTGTAAGTGGATTACAGTATGCTTTAGTTTTAATAATTAATTTTATTTGTATGCCACCTTTCCATAGTTAAAACCATATGAAAGGGACATCGGTATTCAGACCAGGAATGTAAAAATCAGGCAGCAAAGTTTCTTAAAGAAAAAGTTTTTATTTGGATTTTTGTCCGACAAAAAGCAAATAGGGTGCATTCAGGAAAATGAAGAATGCCCGCCCCCCCTTTGGGGCAGTCAACTTATATATCTTTCTGCAAAGCACAGTTCAGCCCCTTGGCATCCCTTTAGCCAATGATTGACAATTTCCTATGGTCATTGATGCATATTCATTAAAGCTCAACCAATGAATAAATTTGGTGTGTCCTTTCGGTTCCAAGTTGCCTATTCCACTAGGTGGCGCTACTGGCTTATAATCTACTTAACCTCTGTACTAGTTCCAGGAAGTGCCCCTGAACCCCCCGCTTCCAAGAAATGTCCTTGTGGTTTAGCAACTTCACACCTAAGCGTTATCTCTGGAGCCTGGCGGTCAGCAAACATCCTGCTACTTGCCTTTGTCAGGGGTCGTTTCTCAGAAATGGCTTAACCTCAACTAGCAAACTTCCTGCAGGGGCAAGCTAGCGGCACCCACAAGCTTGCATGCTTGCTGCCTGTGCAAAAGGTGGCAAAGTGACAAACATGAGAAAGAGAAATAGTCTTTAGCTTTCTAAAATGGCTTTGTGCTTTTAGCTTTTAGATGGCCCTATAATATGGCTTCAGAGGTTCTTAGCCTGGCTCTCTATTGGTCATCCTGACCTTCACCCCTGCATTCCCCCCTTTCCATCACGAAAATGCTGACCGGTCACGGTTCTCCATTTTCGCTTGATGGACCTATAGGTGCAACATCATAGAGAGCCAGGATATAGGTACGTGTTGCTGCATTAACTGAGCGGCTTACCATTTGGCGTACAATCTGGATAAGGCAAGGCAAAAAGCATGATAAGAATAATACGGTAACGAAGAGAAGTAAAATCACAAGCAAAATCTCTTTTAACCAGGACCAACCTGGGAGTTAAGAACTAATTCAACTACATACACTGGGGAGACCTGCACCATCTAGACTAATTTTGTGGTACAAATCAGCCTGTAACACTCAGACCTGTTCAGGCTCTTAGCTACAGCTGTTGTCATATTCAGGAAGGTGTTTTCCTTCCACCCTGTGGCCATTTGAGAGGTGAGAACCATCAGGAGGCAGGGTATGATCCACATCCTGATTCGAGGAATGTTCGGTGCCCCAGAACAAAGAACTGTACCACCAACACAGAAATACCACAAAAAGGGTAATACCACAAGCCAAAGGGATGGTGGCCCACGAAGGCCAGGTCATGGGGCCTCTAACTCCTGGCCCTGCTACGGCGTGAACAGCGTCTACCCACAAAACGTTCCCACTCTACACAGGGAAAAGTGGCCGCCTGGCACTGATACACTGTTAGGCCTCGGGAGCTATAGGGATGGCAATAGACTCTGTAAAGTTCAAAGGCTGGTCCTACTGGGTAGCGGTCACCTACGTGGTCTCTGACCAGGGCCTATGGAGGCTGAAGCCTGGGGTGGTAACCCTTATGCAGCCATAAGAATACCCTACCACATTCAAGGGTATTAGATGTGGAGTTACCAGGCCCAGTAGTTCAGGCAGTATTCTGGGATTTTTGGGAGGCTCGAGCCACCACTCAGGCTCCCTCCCCTGCAATATTTGCATTAAGATGGGCTCCGTCCCATGCAACACCTGGATTAAGATTAGGACCTGGTCTACCAGATGGGGTTGGTACAGTGCTCTACCCCCTGAGTGACAGTTGGTTACCCCCCCACAACAGCAAGAGCGGTCCAGAACTCGATAGATTTCGACCGTCTCTGCAACTTCCCGTAGGAGCAGTACCCATGTGCGCTGGACAGTGGTGTGGAAGAGAAGCCACAGTGGGGTAGTGGGATGTTTCAATACGGCAACCTCATCAAACCCCTGTTCCCAATAACCAATGAGCACGCCATTTCTTACCACTGGCAAGACGAACCAGTCGTAGCAGAGGTCCGCAGGCCAATAGGGTTGGTATGGCTCAGTGGGGTCAGGACAATAGGACATAGAGCAAAAAGGGCAGTAGGACATAGAGCAAATCAATACAGAACATAATAGAGAAAAGGGGAAAGTCCTTGTGAAAGTCCTTGTGATGATCAGTCGCAGGATCACGTTGCCCGTGGCCCAACGCGTTTCCGGTAGCGTCAGACACAAGGTGATGATCAGACGCGTGTGATGCACCCAGGGAGTCACGTCGGCTACTCTCACCGCAGTTGGGATGGAGAGGAGGACGGTATACGGGCCTCGCCACTTAGGGATGAGGGGGTTGCGCTTCCACGCTGTCACCCGGCTGGAACTGGTGGACCGGCTCAGCGAGACTGCACGGTGTAGGCTCGAGGTAGTACCTGGAAAGGGAAGCAAACACACACGGGGACAGGAATTGCACTTGTTCCTGAGTGATGTGATCTCCCACCCGCCCCAAACTGGCGGGGATGTCTCAGACTAAAGGGGGTGGCCTGCCATACAAAAGTTCAAAGGGTGATAGTCTCAGTCTCTTGGTTGGAGTGTAGTCCTGACTCCTGGGTCAGCTTGGCCAAGTGGGTCTTCAAGGTGCGATTCATACGCTCAGGTTTTCCCGAACTCTGGGGTCTGTAGGCTGTGTGTAGCCTCCAGTTTATCTGCAGCGCCTTGCACACTTCTTGCACAACTTTATCAATGAAGGCAGGGCCATTGTCACTGCCAATACTTCTGGGGAGGCCAAATCGGGGTATGAGTTCATGTAACAGTTTCTTGGACACTTCACGAGGTATCTCTGTTCTAATGGGGTATGCCTCTGTCCAGCCCGTCAGGGTGAAGACAAACACAAGCAGGTATTTGATGCCCCTAGTTGGTGGTAGTTCAGTGAAGTCCACAATCAGGCTTTCCATAGGGGTAAAGCCCACGTGTTGTACACCCGGTGGGGGGAGGTGGCCTTGTCTGGGGGTGTTCTTGGCGCACAGGACACACCTCTGGGATATCTCCCAAGGTGTGCTCTGGCAGCTGGACCCCCTAGATGAGTGGACTTGTGGTAATTCTTCACAATCACGGTAGCCAGATGTTGGGGCACAAAAACACGGTTTTCTGGTAGACGGAACCATCCCTCCTGGAGTGTTGCTCCTTCCTGGCGTGCCCACTGTTGCTCCTCCGGTGTGTAGCGTGGTTCCACATCGTCTGGAGTGAGTTGTGGGATGAGGGCTGCGTTGAGTGCTGGTGGAGGTTTCAAAGCTGCTTCACGAGCTGCGTTGTCTGCCTTCCGGTTGCCCCTAGTGACCATGTCCCGGCCTCTCCCATGGGCTTTGCAGTGCATCACGGCAATCTCTTCGGGACCCCATACTGCTTCCAGTAACGTCTCAACTTCTGGACATTAGCCTTGCATCCTGCTGCCAATTGCAGGGCAATGCCTTTTGCTGTTGGACTTCGCCTCAAAACACAAACAACTCTTGGAGACTTTGGCTTTCTTAGAGCTCTTGGAACGGCTTGCCTGCCTTGCACCCCCACTTCTGGGTGCTCTGCTGCCTGAGGAACAACTTATTGAAGCGTAGAAACAGCTTCCCAAAACAGCCTCAGCCCCCTCTGGGCTTGGTACTTTTTCTGGGCATCCTCTAGCCCCCTCTGGGCTTTCTGGGCGTCCCACAGCCCCTTCTGGTCTGGCTGCCACTGTGGCCTGACATGCTGTCTTCAGTGGCTGCCACGCTACCCAGGACTTCCTCCCTTGGAGTATTGCCAACAGCCAAGAATCAACGCTGGCCCTTAAAATGACTAGGACCCTTTGGTCTCTCTAGAACATCAGGCACGTCTGCTTCACAAACTTCCACTGCGCCTGTAGACTCCTCAATGGGTTGGGCAAAGCCTGTTTCAGTCTGTGTACCCCTTATATTCCATAAGGGTGAGAACCGAATGGGGCACATTCACATGCATCTCCTGGCCAAACATGAACTTGTCTGCTTCTTCCACTAGTGTGGCGGTGGCAGTGACAGCGCGCAGACAGGGTGGCCAGCCTTTCGCTGTGGAATCTAATTGCTTGATAGTCTCAAAGGCTTCTTGTTGGGCCGGTCCCCACTCAAAGGGGTCTCTTTCCCTTCCTCTGGTAACTTCATTTAGAGGTTTTGCTAAAATACTGAAGCCTTGGATCAGGATTCTGCAAAAGCCTGCTGCTCCACAACTTTAAGCTTGTCTTTTAGGGATATCACAATCTCTGCCTTTTTTGCAGTGACCTTTTGACAATTTCTAGATGGTCAGTATGTTCAGCAAGTTGTCTGGATAAATTAGCTAAATCTTCATCCCTTTTTTTTTGCATTTTGTAAAGTGAGCTGGTTGTGTGAATCTTTCACTGATTTCAGCTCATTCACAAAACTTTGTTCTTTGTTTTTCTTTTAATTTTAGTAACTTGTTCAATTTCTCCTTTACAGAGATATGTTCATCGACCTGGGATTTAAGATGGTCTGTTTCCTCCTTACATTCTATTTCTGTTTCTTGCAATTTTTTTTAGCTGATTTACTTATTTGTTCTTTAAGCAATTTAATTTGTGACTCACACTCCATGAGTTTGTTGTTTTAAGTAACATCACAAGTATTGATTGTAGAATGAAGATCTTTAACTGTTTGGCTAGTCTCTTTGTTTTGCCTAACAAATTCTTCATTCTCTTTTGTTTTACTAACGTTTTCAATTTTTTTTTTTTCCTCAGCCAGTTCTGATTTTATTGCACTTAACTGTTCAGAAAGTTCTGAAAGCTTTCTGCCTCCACTGTTCACACCTTTGGTTTGTAGATCTTTCAGTAACTGGACTTCCCTTTCAGCCTTAGACAACACTATTTCCCTGTCTTGCATTTCATCCTCTTTGCACTTGATCTGACATTTCAGAATATTAATCTGCTCAGAATACACATTTGTATTTGAAATAATAGCAGAAATTTCTTTGTCTTTCTCAGCTAAAACCTCTCTGAGGTTGTCAAATTCTCTTCCATACCTCTGGAGGTCTTGAATTAGTTGAGACCTCTCTTCTAAATGACTTGTGTTTAATCTATTAAGTCCTTCATTTGTCTGTTCAAGATCCTGTTACATTAATTCTATAGCAGCATCCTGTTTCATGCTCTTTTCTTTTATTTTCCTCTGTTAATGCAGTAATAACTGCTTACTGTTCTGTACACTCTTCTCCATAAACACTGCACTTCTTCTGGACATCTTCCCTCTCCAAAACCTGACATGAGGGAGTGACTTTGCAATGTTCAGTCCTGCATTTCTTCAACCGGGGGGGGGGGTGATTGTCATCTACCACCTTCAGCCAGTTGTCTATATAGGGAATCTGGTCAGGATGTCCCCCCTGGTCTATGCTGATTTTGGTCCTTCCTTGAAGTTGTTTAACATACATTGAAGGGGGATTACTGGACCTTTCAAGCCTTTCAAGCCTCCCCCCTCCCATTTTCAGTATGGCCCTGTACAGCGTCCCCACACCAAACACTCACACATTCATTTCGCAAATTTTCTCACCCAGGTGCGGTCGCCCGACTGGGAAATGGAGTACTTGTTGCTACGACCCCAGGGGAATGCCCCGGGGTAACACACATACATGCACAAAATGCCTCTCTCGTTGGACGCTTGCACGACACACTATCCACCCTGTGCCCCCCCCTTTTCTCCTTCCTAATACCAAAGCGTGGGTGGTTGTCAGGAATCAATCCTTCTCCTTAATGCCACTATCCACGCTGGAGATTTGATCAGGATCTCCCTTCTCCTTAATTAAAAGGAGGATTTTCTATCCCCTCAGGGCTTGTTGCCATGTACTCACCCCAGCCGGCTTTTCTCTGCCCTGTCCTCCCAACCTCGGCTCTTCAAATCCGTTGTCCTCTGTCCCAGGATACAGCAAGAGGGTCAAGTTGCCTTCTGTCCCCCTCCGAAAAAAAGGTTCGGTGTGCACTTGGAAGCCAGGAAGTCTGTTGGCCCTCCGCTGCCTCTGCCCAGAGGGCAAGGGAGCTGCCTCCTGGTCTCTGAGGACACTTAAAGTCCTTCTGATCCGAGTCACTTTTGGCACCAGAAATGAAAGGGACATCGGTATTCAGACCAGGAATGTAAAAATCAGGCAGCAAAGTTTCTTAAAGAAAAAGTTTTTATTTGGATTTTTGTCCGACAAAAAGCAAATAGGGTGCATTCAGGAAAATGAAGAATGCCCGCCCCCCCTTTGGGGCAGTCAACTTATATATCTTTCTGCAAAGCACAGTTCAGCCCCTTGGCATCCCTTTAGCCAATGATTGACAATTTCCTATGGTCATTGATGCATATTCATTAAAGCTCAACCAATGAATAAATTTGGTGTGTCCTTTCGGTTCCAAGTTGCCTATTCCACTAGGTGGCGCTACTGGCTTATAATCTACTTAACCTCTGTACTAGTTCCAGGAAGTGCCCCTGAACCCCCCGCTTCCAAGAAATGTCCTTGTGGTTTAGCAACTTCACACCTAAGCGTTATCTCTGGAGCCTGGCGGTCAGCAAACATCCTGCTACTTGCCTTTGTCAGGGGTCGTTTCTCAGAAATGGCTTAACCTCAACTAGCAAACTTCCTGCAGGGGCAAGCTAGCGGCACCCACAAGCTTGCATGCTTGCTGCCTGTGCAAAAGGTGGCAAAGTGACAAACATGAGAAAGAGAAATAGTCTTTAGCTTTCTAAAATGGCTTTGTGCTTTTAGCTTTTAGATGGCCCTATAATATGGCTTCAGAGGTTCTTAGCCTGGCTCTCTATTGGTCATCCTGACCTTCACCCCTGCACATACTCGAGGCGGCTTACAACATGAAAAAATGTGCATAATTACAAACATAACAAAAGTAGTCATAAACAATAAAATTCATCAAAAAGTAAACCACCAAACTGAACATTTCCCACATAAATCTAAAAATATATAAAAATAAAGATACAAAAAATTAATATCAACAACAAACCAAGTGTAATTTCTTACACTATAAAAGGCCCACATTAAGCAAGGCAATTTGATGACCCCTTTATTATCACCAAACAGGACACAGAAATAAAATCTGGATGTCTTCATATAACATCATTCCTTCAATACTTTGGATTAATGCTTTATCAGATTAGTGTTTTTCCCTCTTGAACTCAACTTGAACATCAGATTAAAAAAAGCACCAAACTGACTTCTTACAAACTAGATTACAGCAATAAAGAATAAAAGAAACAATTATAAAAAACCCCAGGTAAGATGACCTTCTGGATAAGGGGTTAGAAATTCAGATTACATCACAAAAGCATTTAGAATAGCCTTGTATACTATTAATTAGCAGAAAGGAAAGCACCAGAACAACACCTGTCTATTACAATTGCTGTATAATTTGAGCAGGAGTATCGACCTGTTACAGAGCTTAAATAATGTTTTAGTTGATCCAGGTAAACTTGTTCCATTAGTTGAGCATCACTCTATACTTATTTAAATCAATTCTTATGGGCTGCATTGAATGATGGCTCTGCCTTAGCAGAAAGTGCTTACTTACAGTCACACAAGTCAGCAGCACCTGGTTTCTGCCCAAAGCAGTCCTCTTTGCTGTGCCCCTTTCTGTTCTGGAGCGTCCCACAACCCTCCCAAGTAGCTGAGCTTTTATGAGTAGAAGGGTCAACAAACACTGCACAAATGGAAGAGCTTTCCACAAAGGCACAGCTTCCCTGCATATAACCCAATGTAATCCGCCTCATTCTAAAGTTAATTTACACCAGCTTTAAGAAGACATTCTCCGGTAATTTTGGTAGTCTTATTGCTTATTTAGGTAAGACTTGAGCAGGTTTGCTTGAGAAGCATCTTATGTGGGAGAATATGGCATGTCTATACCACCTCAACCTTTCCCTCCTGGGACAAAAAAATGTAATTTAATTTAAAAAGTCCAATTTGCAAGTGACTTTTCTGATATGGTTACTGCCGCAGTCTTGTTTTCCTGCATTGGTTTCCATTGCTTGCACAAGAAAGCCAAGTTAATTCAGGGGTCCCTGAGACACAAATAAGACTCTGCCCATTGGCTCTGAACACTGACTAAGAGAGTTTTAGCTTTCATTGCAGATCTCCACCCAAGAAGAGAATAAGCAATGAAGGCTGTCATCTGTCATATTAAGTGAAGACTTGAATGCGTCAGCAGAAGGATACAACTGACATTAAGAGGCTTTGATCAAATGGAGTATCTTTACTGAATATTGCAATGATAACCCTTCAGAAGTTTGCCTCCTGCAGTTGACCTTACAACTGCCTCCATTATTTGGGAGAGTCCATATGATCAGGAACACTGCAATCTTCTTCTGAATCTTACATATGTCATGGCAAAGAATGCAAGGCTGTGATTTTGAGAACAAGGATGCAAATTTTACTATGAGGTTATATTGATTGTGTATTTGCTATACACAATATCTATAAGACACCCGCACACACTCCAGAAGTATTTACTCGTGTTACTTTTGGCCTAGGAGATTTGTAACTTCTAACTGGGAGACTGGAAAATTCAGATGACTGACAACAAGCATTCAGGGACCAGTTGTGAGCTCTGGTGAGGCCTGATGAATTGAATTCAACAGGAAATGTTACAAATAAAAGATGGAACATTCTCCTACCTTTAAGAGTTTCTGCTTTGTGCTACTTTGGTCCAGGAATATTCATTAACAATTAGAAATGGTTGCTGGCCTTAGTAAAAGCAACCTGATAGATAATAGTAGATTATTATAACCTGCAACAGGTCCAAGGAAAATACATAGCAAGTTAAGAGTGGGGAGAAATCAAACATACTTCCACAGGTTCTAACAAGTAGCTTTGTTACCATGGCTTACCATTCACACAGTGCTCTGCTGAAATTGCCCCTGGAAGCTGTTAAGTGCATATTTTCTCACTCCAGCATCACAACATGAATTACTGCTAGAAAACGAACTCAATTTTCTTGCGGCAGTAATTTTTTATTTTTAGTAATGCCAAGAAATCTCAGCAAGGACCATTGGCCCTCCTGAGTAAGATGATATAAATGAATGGAAGACTAAGAAAAAAATATAGCGCTGATACATATACACAAAAACGCAGGCATTATAATGGGGGGGGGGGAATATAATCATTACTTCCAGCTGAGGCTTACATCTTGAAGAAAAGGCCTGGTACCAGCAGCCTATACTTAGGCTTGCATGAGGGTCCTCAAGCTGAAAGGCAACAGTGCATGCTGCTTGGCCAGCAAAGTCCCCTGGTGCCACAGCTTCATCTCTTAAAAGAAATTAGCCTTGTTATAGCCCTAGGGGTGTTATTTAATACTCCATATCTCACCTCAGCCATCCCCTCCCAACTTTCTCGTTCTGCCTGAGTCCCCCAAGGAGAGCTGTAATTGATGATTAGCATTCCAAAGCCATGCTTGCATCCTGTGAGCCCGTCATATTTAATTACATTTTAACTATATTCGTCTTCAATAATAGCCTGAACATAATTTAGATAATTATCTCACGCTCTCTCATTCTCAGAGTCTGTCTGTTCCAGAGCTTCCTGCGACGAATATTGCTTTCTCTGCTCAAACACATAAACAGACTCTTGGGCTAAGTACTTTCATCTTTCCAACAGCAACAGCTGTCACTAAGAAACTCAGTAGCTTTGAGCATCCCACAGTCAATTCAAAGACAAGTTTTCATCCTTCTTCTTGCTCCTTTATTTTGGAGGCAGAGGGAAGGGAAAATACATTATTGCTCAGGATACAAATTGCCTATATTACAGGCACCCCCCTCCCACTTACACATGGGTTCTGTTCCAGGCGCCCACACACGAGTTGAAATCGTGTAAAATGGGGAGCAACCTCTAAAACGCCTCTAAATGCTCATTTTGTCCTGCTCTCCAATCCCCCCCCAACTCAACTCTCCCTTCAACCAGAGTTGAAGCTCTGGGGCCAGTAGGAGGATGAAGGATGTACAGGAAAGCACCTGCTACTGCTGGGCTATCCCACACATCAGCTGTTACGCAGGGAGGCTGAGCAGCTGAAACAAAACCCCATTGCACCTCCAGTGTCTTTGGGGCTTCCTCCGCCCTCACTGATGTCCTCCTCAGCCACAAGGACTCTTCAGGTCTCTCCTGCCACTTCCTGGTATGATTCCATTTACTTATTTCCTGGCACTGCAGGTGCATAGAACACACATAATTGCGGGGGGGGGGGGGATTCCTGTATAATTTTCTACTTTTCTTCCATCCTTAAAGTAATAACCATTGTTAGAACATGTCTTTGTCTACATCTGTACAGTTAACAAACATGTATATCAAATGTTATCTGTTAGGTCCTTGGTGTACCATGGCACAAAACTGGATTTTCTAAGTGTGGGGAATGGCAACAAGACAATAAACTAGAGGTTAAAGCAATCAAATACACAATATATTACAAAAATAAGATTCAGCTCATAGACGGAATTCAGATTAGACTGACAACTATATGTTGTCTATAGGAGGCTATAGGCGGCAGGAGATCAGGGGCAATAGCATGAGAAGGGGGGGGAGAAGCAATGTGTGGGTGGTGTAGAAAGGTTGATAACATATAATTCGATGGAAGGAAATAGATGCCAGTTAGACATGTGGGGTTAAGAAGAAGGGAGTCAAATGTAAACAACACATTGCTTGAATTGGTGTGAGGAATCTTACTTGGAGAATTAGAGAAGCAAGTAGGTAAACAAAATGAGAGGGCAAAAGGTGATGATGCACAAAATCTGAAATGACAAATAGGAGGTAGAAGCGTGGACCAACCTGTAGGAATTGCGGCAGGAGATGTATGTGCTGTGTGCTAGAAATTGTATGCCAGCTGCCAAACTTGAAATGGTGAGGCAACCAGGTGGAGGAAGGGATTAGCAGCTAGCAGAAAGGGCTAGAGGCCTTGCTTTTCTGGGTGTTCCTGTATACAATGGTACCCTGAGTTACATACGCTTCAGGTTACAGACTTCGCTAACCCAGAAATAGTACCTCGGGTTAAGAACTTTGCTTCAGGATGAGAACAGAAATTGTGCTCCGGTGGCGCAGCAGGCCCCATTAGCTAAAGTGGTGCTTCGGGTTAAGAACAGTTTCAGGTTAAGAACGGACCTCTGGAATGAATTAAGTTCTTAACCCGAGGTACCACTGCAATAGCTTTCTTACCATTGCCCCAATTCTGCCCCACCACTACTGAGAATACTTGCAGTTGGGAAGTTCTCAGGAGTGGTTGGCAGCCACAGTGGAGAATTCAGCATCCCAGAAATTAGATAAATGCTTGAGAAAGTTATCTCCCAAAGTAACAAACAGAAGCTCATGAACTGAATTTGGTTCTCATATCAGAAAATAATACATTTATCTTGATTATTTGAAAACAACCAAAACTCTGAGTTCACATGGGAGGGAGTGGAATAATTGCTCTGGAAAACTGAAATAATGTAATTTGTGCTATAGATATGGCGAGGGAGGGGAGCATTATCACAGCTGCTATAGTGACAGTGGAAGTACATCCACAACCCCCCCCCCATGAGAACAGCATCTGGAAAAAAACTAAAGCCACAGAAGATACATGAGTTTAAAACATGAAACACTGATACATGCAACATGTTGTTACTTATGATTTTACAATTAGGCATTATTTATATCTTTTGATTATGATAAATAAATATGAATTAGATATTAACTGCTATACTTCATTCAAATTAAGTTAAAATAGTATTGCTGAGTTATTGTATTTATCATCATTATATTCCACTTGATCATAATTATATTCTCATTGTGGTGTATTTGAGTATTAATCTGGCATGCCATGGGAGTTGAGCTGGTGACAAGGATTGGTATTTTCTATGTAAAGGTACCCCTGACCGTTAGGTCCAGTCGTGGACGACTCTGGGGTTGCGCGCTCATCTCGCTCTACAGTGGTACCTCGGGTTACATACGCTTCAGGTTACATACGCTTCAGGTTACAGACTCCGCTAACCCAGAAATATTACCTCGGGTTAAGAACTTTGCTTTGCGGAGCGGCAGCAACGGGAGGCCCCATTAACTAAAGTGGTGCTTCAGGTTAAGAACAGTTTCATGTTAAGAACGAACCTCTGGAACGAATTAAGTACTTAACCCGAGGTACCACTGTAGAGGCCGAGGGAGCTGGTGTTTGTCCGCAGACAGCTTCCAGGTCATGTGGCCAGCATGACTAAGCCGCTTCTGGGTACTAATCTATAATTAATCTGATTAAGGAAATATGAAGATGGGATGACACTGGATAACTTATGGGTATGATCAGGCTTTTAAATAAATAAACAAATAATGTAACATAAAATACTGAAATGAATCTTTCTTTTTGATGTATGATGTGTGGATTAATTTAATTATTGTTCTCATTGATTACAGATCAAGATGGTAATATATAATGCAGATATGTGTTTATATATATAAGCACACATACACATACATCTACATATACAGATCGATAACATATTTTTTTACAAGAGCTCTGTACATGATCAGTCCATTTTTTTAAAAAAACCCAACCATTTATAGGATTTCCTAAAATTTATTTATTTATATTAGATTTATATAGCAATAATTTTAGCAAATACTAGCAAATAATTCTCTGTAGCAAGATTACTTTGCTTTGACACACCTGTAAGGTAACAGCTTAAAAGCATATGGGAGGGTTGGGGGAGAGAAATTACCACATTTTAAGTAATATGAAACAGGATGGATGCAAACCTGTCTTTCAATGAACAGAAAGGCTCCACTCATTTGTAAAAAAGACAAATAATACTCTTCTGCCCACTGGCAATTCCCAACACTGTTCTGGAGGATTCCACAACCTCTGGAGCAGGTTTTAGGGGCACGGGAAATTGGTGGGGGAGCTGGTGAAAACTGCCACTTCCTTTCCACTCATAAATAATGTGGCTCCAAACCATTTCCACTGAAGCAAGGGAGAGGGCAGTAAGACCATTAGGTTTAGGGTATAAAATTACCTAACTGCACCACTGGATGACAGTCAAACCGTATATTTCGGAAAGCAGCCGGAATACATATATTGATCTCCCTTTTGAGCTGTTAAGAGAAACTGGAAAATGTCATCTAATGGGAACATAAATATACATTCTATTGATGTGACAATGAACTAATATGACTCCCTGTACTAATTAAAAATACAGAACAGAAGATCATAAATGATAATAAAGGTAACTAAAGATGCATAATCAGTGTTCTGAAGAAAATGTAATATGAACAAGCATCTCACATTGTTAGAGGTGTTATACTTACATGACTGGCTTATGCATCAATTATTAAGATAGTTGCTTAACAAAAACAAAAACCTAAAGAGAAATATTCAGTTCCCAAATGACTCAAAGTGTTAAACATGCCAACAACTGTGGCATTCCGATAAATGTTACTTCTTCCGTCTCTGGCAACGAAACCAGCATAGCAGAATCTCTGCCTATATATTCTCTGAGGAGTTAGCAATTAGTCTTTCTTGGACTAATTTATTTTTAATACATTTCTATCAGATTCATGCATGGAAGCGGCTGTTTCTGTTTAAAATACTCGAAACAACATAGGGAAGTAATTTACTTAAAATGAAAGAACAAATAGGCAGCTAAATAATTACAGCTGAGGTATCTGTTCACCTAGGCGTTTACTATGCATTTGTGTAGCAAATAATATTATGGTCTGTGGAGATCTTGATGTTACCCTGGCCCTAGTTTTTAAAGGTTTTCAATGAGAAATGTCTTCCTAGAAACTTGAATTCTTGCTAGATACAGACAAAAATATTCAATGTCAGATTCCCGACTATCAATCAGGTACTGATTAATGTATTTTTATACAGTGGTGCCCCGCAAGACGAATGCCTCGCAAGACGGAAAACTCGCTAGATGAAAGAGTTTTCCGTTTTGGAGGTGCTTCGCAAAACGAATTTCCTATGGGCTTGCTTCGCAAGACGACAATGTCTTGTGAGTTCCTGCTGGTTCCCCCCCCTTTTCTAAGCCGCTAAGCCGCTTATCAGCTGATCCGATCAGCAGATAAGCCGCTAAAAGCCGCTAATAGCGCTAATCCGCTAATCCTTCAATGGGCTTGCTTCGCAAGACGAAAAAACCGCTAGACGAAGAGAATCACAGAACGGATTCTTTTCGTCTTGCGAGGCACCACTGTACAGCATCATTAAAATATATGGAACTTTAAAACATAAATAAAACAAACCAATCACTGTCCCAAGGACTTACAATCTGACATTGGGGAAGAGAACAGAGGGAGGAAAGGGTAAGTTTAGATTTCATTGCATTTATTTATTTGATTATCCACTTTGTAAACTGACCTGCATCACATCACTGTGATCCCAGGACATTTTCCAATGATGAACAAAATCCAATGATACATAAAATTAAAAACACCCCTATTAATATAAGCAAACAACAGAGCATCATCATCAGAACAATAAAGCCCCTGAGTGGTTAATTATCTGATCAAGCTGGCAATGAGGGGGAAATCAAAGACTTTCAGAAAAGGGAGGCTTGGGCAGAGAGCACTGCAGGCAAATAAATTGGGCTCCCTTTTCCTTCAGGCCTTCATAGAATCATAGAACTGTAGAGCTGGAACGGACTCCAAGGGCAGTCCAGTCCAACCCCCTGCAATGCATGAATCCTGTCCCTCGGTGGGCTTGAGCCACCAACCTTTTGGTTAACAGCCAGACACACTGACCTGTTCAGAACTTGCAATGCACCAAGCCAGAGAGAGGAAGACCACCAGCCAGGGATTGTGCTCCATTAGGGGCTTGCTTCTAGGCAAGCAGAAAAACAGGAGCCCATGCTGGGCCACTGCACCTAACAGTGTTTGGTTTAGTGAGTCAAAGGTTGTGTAGGTGTAACTTTAACTTCTGTCTAAGTTTTTGTGCTAATGTCTTACAGAAGAAAAACTCTTACAGAAACGCTCCCTCTTTAATTCCTGCATCTCCCATCTCCCCATAAGATATCTCTCATAATTTGGACATGGATTCAAGGCTAAATGTTTACATTTTTGTAAAAAGAGGGAACCTACAATCATCAATAGCTTACTTTTTTGTGTGAAACTGCCACAAAGTTTTATGGCGCATGATTTACAACAGAAATAAAATGTGGAACTGATAGTGCATATTTATTACAACGGAAAATCCAACATAAAAGATTTAATGAAGTCTATACTGACTTCCTTGGCATTTTTTATAAAGCTGCTCATGTAATAATAATGATGACACCATTTTAAAACGGTGTTTTGATTAATCCAGGAAAGAGAAAAACGTGTAAAACACAAAACTCATAATGAACAACATTTATACACCCAAATATCAGGACCTTTTGATACTAAATGTTTTACAATTATAACCTGGACCTTTGAAATTGGGAACATCTTGGAAAAACCATGGTTTTATACAAACATAAACACATGTATGAAATCTTAAATAAATTTAATAATGTAACCCTGGAAATAATACAATTCATCACATTTTCTGCCACAAGAAGTCAAACAAATCAATTATCTGAGCATATATATTTAACTGGCTGACTGACCGAACCCAAAGGGTGCTCATCAATGGTTCCTCTTCATCCTGGAGAAGAGTGACTAGTGGGGTGCCACAGGGTTCTGTCTTGGGCCCGGTCTTATTCAACATCTTTATCAACGACTTGGATGATGGACTCAAGGGCATCCTGATCAAATTTGCAGATGACACCAAACTGGGAGGGGTGGCTAACACCCCAGAGGACAGGATCACACTTCAAAACGACCTTGACAGATTAGAAAACTGGGCCAAAACAAACAAGATGAATTTTAACAGGGAGAAATGTAAAGTATTGCACTTGGGCAAAAAAAATGAGAGGCACAAATACAAGATGGGTGACACCTGGCTTGAGAGCAGTACATGTGAAAAGGATCTAGGAGTCTTGGTTGACCACAAACTTGACATGAGCCAACAGTGTGACGCGGCAGCTAAAAAAGCCAATGCAATTCTGGGCCTCATCAATAGGAGTATAGCATCTAGATCACGGGAAGTAATAGTGCCACTGTATTCTGCTCTGGTCAGACCTCACCTGGAGTACTGTGTCCAGTTCTGGGCACCACAATTCAAGAAGGACACTGACAAACTGGAACGTGTCCAGAGGAGGGCAACCAAAATGGTCAAAGGCCTGGAAACGATGCCTTATGAGGAACGGCTAAGGGAGCTGGGCATGTTTAGCCTAGAGAAGAGGAGGTTAAGGGGTGATATGATAGCCATGTTCAAATATATAAAAGGATGTCACATAGAGGAGGGAGAAAGGTTGTTTTCTGCTGCCCCAGAGAAGCGGACACGGAGCAATGGATCCAAACTACAAGAAAGAAGATTCCACCTAAACATTAGGAAGAACTTCCTGACAGTAAGAGCTGTTCGACAGTGGAATTTGCTGCCAAGGAGTGTGGTGGAGTCTCCTACTTTGGAGGTCTTTAAGCAGAGGCTTGACAACCATATGTCAGGAGTGCTCTGATGGTGTTTCCTGCTTGGCAGGGGGTTGGACTCGATGGCCCTTGTGGTCTCTTCCAACTCTATGATTCTATGATTCTATGAAATACAAATACAGTGGTACCTCAGGTTACATACGCTTCAGGTTACATGCGCTTCAGGTTACAGACTCCACTAACCCATAAATAGTGCTTCAGGTTAAGAACTTTGCTTCAGGTTGAGAACAGAAATCGTGCTCTGGCGGCGTGGCGGCAGCAGGAGGCTCCATTAGCTAAAGTGGTGCTTCAGGTTAAGAACAGTTTCAGGTTAAGAACGAACCTCTGGAACGAATTAAGTACTTAACCCAAGGTACGACTGTACAGCAGTATAAAATAGTCATCCACCTTGTGCTTCACTTGAGTCTCAAATCCCCCCCATCTCAATTATCTAATCTCATGCAACACTTGCCCTTCACATTGTGTTTTGGGGGCTGCATGGTGCAGTTTAAACCACAGCACTATTTTGGAAGTCTAAGCTGAGGCTGCCTTCTCTCATCTAACTAAAGAAGATAGTAGTTGCTTAAGGATGCAATACTATAGACACTTTCCTGAGAGTAAGCCATTGTGAAGAAACTGGAGCTTACTTCCATGGACAGGATTGTGTGGTAAAACTAAACTAATTGCTCAGACTAAGTAACTGGTTTCAAATTTTGCAGGTTTAGAGGGGGCAGTACCCTCCCACCCTCTGACCAGTTTCCATGTCTGTTGTCTGCTGAGAATGACATTGTGCATGTCAAGTTAGAACAGTGAGAGAACTGTTATGGCAGCTTTCCTTTAGAGGCTCAGTGATGCTCATATCAAGTTATCTTCTGAAAGTGATCTGTTTTAATACACCATGTATTGCAGTATTTTGATGCCATTACCCAATTAGAGGCAGATGGGGCGCGTCAACCTGGGAAGGTAGCCGATCTTGGAGAAAGTAAACTCTGATCCTAAACCTCTGCTGCCTTGTGGGATCTCTTCATGAGAAAAAAAGGCTAAGGTAGTGGTTTTTTCAAAGAGGGGGTTGAAGTTGTTGAGGGATGTCAGGGGTTCAGGAGCAGAGGCAAGGGCAAGGGAGGAAACAGAGAGCGAGGGGGAGGAGGCAGAAGAAAAGATGAGTGATGACGACGACCCGAGATCTCCGAATCTTTCCAGTGAATCAGAAGATTCACAGAAAGGAGCACCAGTGGCCAGGGCAAGGGGGGAGCCTAGGGGGACACCCCAGGAAGATAGAGCCAGAGGGGACTCAGAGGGGAGCAGTTGGAAATCGGGACCAGCGTCACTGCCAGAGAGTAGGGAAGAGGAAGGGCGCCAGGGATCAAGCGCTGGCAGCTCACAACAGGGGGGAGGGCACGAGTCAGGAGTGGCCACACCTCCATCGGGGAGCGAAGAAACGGTCAGACGGAAAGTGGAAGGTTGGGCGCGCGCGCCAAGTTCAAATGCACAGGAAAGTGACGCAGTAGGCAGCCCGGAAAGGGAGCCAGGTCCTAAAGCCCGGCGCAAGGAGACAGGAGGTTCCGGGGGGTCGGCGTCAGAAGAATCCCGGAAGGAAGAGACCCCGGGGGGGAGAGGGACCCAGAGGAGAACAGTCAGGCGGAAAAGGTGGAGCAGGGCTAGGATATTAAGTTGGTGCTCAAGGGGCGGAGACTCAGACGGAGCTTCGCCGATCTAACCACTGGACGTAGAGTTGCACGCAGCAGCTTGAGAATGGAAACTGTAACTCAATAAAGACTTTTACTTAATGATCGCTGGCTAGCGTGATCCTCTGTGAGCTAGGATCTGGAAGCAGCTCTGACAGTAAGCTCCGTCTCTTGAATTGTGGGCATCTACGGCCTCAAGGAGAGGAGAGAAAGCGGGTGCCTACTAGCGAGCTCACGAACGGCAGACACCATGACGGCTGAGCAGCAGATAGCGGAACTCAGAGAAGCAGTGACACAACTGAATGCCGAGGCTCTCGCATCCAGGAAGAGAGAGGAGGAGGCAGCTGCCGCCTACAGGGATCTCCAGGTCAGGTTGGACATGCTTACGAAGCAAGGGCAACTGACACCCAAACAGGAGGGAATTGGGTTGGGGAGACGAACAGGCGGTCTGGTCTCTCACTTCGATGGGAACCTGCAACAGTACCCCAACTTTAGAGCAGATGTAATGTGTGCACTGCAACTGCTGAACAAGGACTTTAGAGATGAACAAGAGAAAGTGGGATTCATCATGTCCCATTTGCATGGAGATGCTAAAGCATGGCTGCGCAATTTGTGGAGGGATAAGGATCCGGCGCTCCAAAATGCGGATGCCTTTATTAAAGCGATGGATGGGTGCTTTTTATCAAGCATTGACGTGGATCTTGCTCGGCAGCAGATACATGGACTGAAGCAAGGGAGGGCCAGCGTAAGGCAGTACCATGCCCGCTTTTTCGCTTTGGTCAGTGCCCTGGAATGGGACAGAGATTCGGCTCCGGTAAGAGACCTGTTTTGGGAGGGATTGCACGGCTCGGTTAAAGATGAAATTGCGAGGGGGGAGAGACCCCGGACCACGCAGGAGATCGTTCAGAGGGCGCTGGCGGTGGGGGTGCGGCTGGAAGAACGTCCGTGGAGCAGGGACGAAGGGCGTGGAGGGCGCGAACCAGCCAGGGGCTCCTCCTTCCTTCCCAGAGAAGCAGCGCGTGCGCAATCCACGCCTCCGCCTGGAGGAGGGACGGAACCTATGGAGGTTGGAAGTGCAAGGGCTCAGTCAGCAGCCAGAGCCCTAGCGCCGGCAGCAGTGAAAGCGAAGCCTCCTAGAGGGAACAGGAAGTGTTACATCTGCGATGATCCGCAGCATATGGCGAAAGAGTGTCCCCGGAGGCTCCACCAGCACACTGCAGCCTCAGCAATGGTAACTGCAGCAACGCAGCAGGGAAACGACGGAGTCTGGCTGGAGGAAGAGGCACTGGGGCCCAGCCAGACGTGTCAGTGAAGAAGTCCCCAGCGGTTTTACAGCCCATGGACCCCCTCCCGCCCAAACCAGTAGTGAGGCTCACCGCATCGCTCCAGCTGCCCAATGGCATCACCATGGACGTGCCAATCACCATTGACTCAGGAAGCAATGCGGACTTTATAGGGCAGGACTTTGTCGACCGGCACGCTATACAGTTGCTGCCTGCCACGCTGCCCCTGCAGGTGGTCACGGTGGATGGCAGGGAGCTGCTACGGGGGCAAGTGGTGAAGCAGACGCCACCAATGGTGATGCGACTTGGGAATCACAGGGAAATCATCAGCTTCAACGTCACTCAACTATTGGACACGCCCATTGTATTGGGCATGAGTTGGCTGGACAAGCACAGCCCAACGCTGGCTTGGTACCAGAGGCAGCTGACCTTCGGCTCTTCCTTTTGTGCTGAACACTGCATCGTGCCCCGGCAGGAAGGGGAGGAAGAGGAGTCACAGCTGCAGCTAGGCACGCTGCAAGCGGTTCCCCACAAGTACGCAGAATTTTTGGAGGTTTTCTGCGAGAAGGAGGCGGACAGGCTACCCCCCCACAGACCATATGACTGCAAAATTGACCTGCTGCCGGGGGCGGCGCTGCCCAAAGGGAAGCTGTATTCCATGTCTGAGGACGAACTGCAGGAACTCAAAGAGTTCATAGATCATAATTTGGAGCGCGGTTTCATCCGAGAGTCCAAGGCAGCGGGGGGCAGTCCTGTATTCTTTGTTAAGAAGCGGGACACGCCCCAAAAAAGGCTTGTGGTGGACTATCACATCTTAAACAGTGTGACCAAACCATCGGACTTCCCCATGCCCCGAATTGACGACCTTCTCGCAAAGTACGGAAGGGCTGCGTGTTCACCAAGTTGGACCTGCGAGGGGCGTACAACCTCATTCGCATGCGGGAGGGAGATGAGTGGAAGACAGCCATGTTCACGCCCCTGGGCACCTACGAATATAGAGTTATGCCTTTTGGATTGCAAAATGGCTCCCACGTTTTTCAAGCGTTCATGCATCACGTGTTGGCGGGGCTCCTCTACAAGACGTGCGTCTGTTTCTTGGATGACATCCTGATCTTTTCGGAATCGCAGCAGGAGCATGACAGACACGTCAAGGAAGTGCTGAGCAGGCTACAGCAGCATAGGCTTTACGCCAAGCTGGAGAAGTGCCAATTCGATGTGACGGAGGTGGATTTCCTGGGCTACAAGTTGTCTGACAAGGGGCTCGCCATGGACAGCGCCAAGGTTCGAGCAGTGTTGGATTGGAAAAGCCCACGCAACCGAAAGGAGGTCCAACGGTTTGTCGGCTTCGCGAACTTCTATCGCAAGTTTATCAAAGGCTTTGCCATGCAGACAGCGGCCATCACGGACACGCTCAGCTCCAAGAAAAAGAAGTTCATCTGGACAGAGCAGGCGGAGCAGTCCTTTCAGGCACTCAAGCGTCTCTTCGCGTCGGAAGAGCAGCTGCTTCATGTCAACCCCAGCAGGCCGATGAGGGTGGAGACAGATGCTTCGGACAGAGCCGTGGGAGCAGTCCTGCTGCAGAAAGACCCGCAGGGGGTTTGGAGGCCGGGAGCGTTTTACTCCAGGAAGCTCAGCAAGTCCGAACAGAACTACACCATCTGGGACAGGGGGTTGCTGGCCATTCATGCAGCGTTCAAAGCATGGAGGCACTTCCTGATCGGCGCCAAGCACACGGTGCAGGTCTGCACGGACCACAAGAATCTGGAGCACTGGCGCACGGCACAGTTCCTGAACCAGAGGCAGATACGTTGGGCTGAGTTCTTTGCGAACTTCGACTTCCGAATAGAGTATGTCCCGGGGGACACCAACATCATGGCGGATGCTCTCTCCCGTAAGCCACAGTATCTGGAGGAGGCAACGCAAGCGGCCGCCATGCACATCTTCGCACCAACAGTGTGGGCGTGCGCTGCGGCAACAGTTGACCTGGAGGCGGTGCGACGAGCGTTGCAGGATGACTCCTTCGCGCAAGCAAAGATGGCAGAGGTGCAGAGGGGCACGGCAGCGACCGACGAGTTCCAGCTGCGAGATGGATTGCTCATCCGTAAAGGGGCCATCTACGTGCCGGGAGACGAACTTCGCGCCTAGGTACTGCAGCAGCTGCACGACGCGCCCACTGCCGGGCACTTTGGCAAGGAGAAGACGGTGGAATTAGTCGCCAGAGACTTCTGGTGGCCCGGAATGAGAGGGGAAGTCGCGGACTACGTAGCGAGGTGTGACACCTGCCAGAGGGCCAAACCAGTGCACAGACCGCCGGCCGGACTGTTGGAACCCCTGCAAACTCCGGTCGAACCATGGGAGAGAGTGGCCCTGGATTTTGTCACGGATCTGCCCAGCTCGAGGGGCAAGACGGCAGTGCTGGTGGTGGTGGACTTGTTCTCCAAAATGGCACATTTCATTCCGTGTGCTAAGGTGGCCACGGCGGAACAAACCGCCAAACTGTTCATAGACCACGTGTTCAAGGTTCACGGTCTGCCGCGGTCTATTCTGTCCGACCGAGGGCGACAGTTCATCTCAAATTTCTGGCAGAAGCTGATGGGCTTCCTGAACGTCAAGATCAACCTGGCGTCGGCTAGACACCCGCAGACCAACGGGCAAGCGGAGCGGGTCAATGCCATCATGCAGCAGTACCTGAGATGTTATGCGAATCAACAGCCTGCAACGTGGGTGGATTACCTGCCTCTCGCCGAGTTCGCCTACAACAACACGAAGCACGTGTCCACGGGGGTCACGCCGTTCTTCGCCAACAACGGGAGGCACCCCAGAACCTTTCCGGGACTGGAAAGAATGGGGGAGGGGGAGCCGCAGACAGCAGATGCGTTCGCGTCGGAGTTGCAGGAAGTCCACGATCAGCTGCGGCGGCACCTGGAGCTGGCCAAACACGCATACAAGGTACAAGCGGACAAACACAGAAGGGTTGGCGAAGAGATCCATGTGGGAGACTGGGTCTGGTTAGCAGCCCACGCAGTGCCGGCCAGGTCGTTGGCGAAGAAGAAACTAGGGCATAAGCAACTGGGGCCCTACCAAGTTGAAGAGCAGGTCAACCCGGTGGCTTTCAGGCTGGCGCTTCCGGAGGGTTCCAGAATGCATCCGGTGTTCCACAGATCGGTGCTCACTCCCTACAAGGCACCGCACAGGTTTCAGGAACCAGGAACGGCACCGAGTCCGCTCAGAGAAAGAACCGGGCACGCGGGAGTGGCACAGGAGGAGCGCATCAACGAAGTCACGGAGATTTTGGACTCCAGATGGGGGGAAGAGGGGGTAGAATACTTTCTCGCCAAGGAGGGCACCCCGGCCAGTGCCAACAGCTGGGTGCCGGGCTACGCTTTGGACGAACCTCTGCTCAAAGACGAGTTTCATGCCCTCTTCCCACATAGGCCAATGCCAGAAGACTTTTTCGACGACTGGCTTTTCACGCCCACGCTTTCAGCCAGCACGTTCCGGGGGTTCGACTCGGAGGAGGAACCGACACGAGACGCCCGTTCCCCGGAGGGGTCACCCTCGGGATCTGCCTCAGAACCCTCGTATTGGTGGGACGATAGACCAGAGGAGCAGTGGCGCAGAAAGTGGCTGGAGGGTCCAGGACGAGCAACGCCGCCAGGAGGAAGCGAGGGAGAGACGGACATGGACGTTTTCGGGGACGACCCAGGTTTCGAGCACGGCGGCACAGAGATGGAAGCGGAGGTGACCGGCGTCGACGAGAGCAGGGAGGAAGAACCGGAAGACTTCAGATGGAGGCCCGCCACGGGAAGCGAACTGTATCCGACATTCGTCCCCCTGACACAGCAGCACCCAGCTCCCGCACCGGAAGGAGGGGAGGGGGGAAGAGGGGGCTTCGAGGGGGGGATGGATGTCAGGGGTTCAGGAGCAGAGGCAAGGGCAAGGGAGGAAACAGAGAGCGAGGGGGAGGAGGCAGAAGAAAAGATGAGTGATGACGACGACCCGAGATCTCCGAGTCTTTCCAGTGAATCAGAAGATTCACAGAAAGGAGCACCAGTGGCCAGGGCAAAGGGGGAGCCTAGGGGGACACCCCAGGAAGATAGAGCCAGAGGGGACTCAGAGGGGAGCAGTTGGAAATCGGGACCAGCGTCACCGCCAGAGAGTAGGGAAGAGGAAGGGCGCCAGGGATCAAGCGCTGGCAGCTCACAACAGGGGGGAGGGCACAAGTCAGGAGTGGCCACACCTCCATCGGGGAGCGAAGAAACGGTCAGACGGAAAGTGGAAGGTTGGGCGCGCGCGCCAAGTTCAAATGCACAGGAAAGTGACGCAGTAGGCAGCCCGGAAAGGGAGCCAGGTCCTAAAGCCCGGCGCAAGGAGACAGGAGGTTCCGGGGGGTCGGCGTCAGAAGAATCCCGGAAGGAAGAGACCCCGGGGGGGAGAGGGACCCAGAGGAGAACAGTCAGGCGGAAAAGGTGGAGCAGGGCTAGGATATTAAGTTGGTGCTCAAGGGGCGGAGACTCAGACGGAGCTTCGCCGATCTAACCACTGGACGTAGAGTTGCACGCAGCAGCTTGAGAATGGAAACTGTAACTCAATAAAGACTTTTACTTAATGATCGCTGGCTAGCGTGATCCTCTGTGAGCTAGGATCTGGAAGCAGCTCTGACAAGGGGTTTTTTTTAGGATTGAATTTGTTGAAGTTGTTTTTAGGATTTTAACCCAGGAAATAAACTGCCACAGGAGCCGGATTAGGCTCCCGAAATGGACTTTGGACATGCCTGGGCTAAGGAGGAAACCCTACACAAATCCAGAGTGGAATCCCTAAGAAAGTTGGACGGCATCTTATATGCCTCCTTCTAGCAAAGATGGCGCCAAACATATTGCTCTGCTTTCCTTTGGACCACATCAGCGAGGCCAAGAGCAGAGTCTTGTCGTCTGGGCAGACCAGGACCTCTATATACACACTCCAGGGAGGTCACTTCAGTGCTGCTAACACAGTGGTTTGACTTCACTTCTGGAAGTGCACTCCATTGTCTCTAGAGACAGACAAATGCTGCTGCCAACAACAACACTATTGGCCTTTGAGGATAAGCCAGGTAGAAATATAAATACTAAGCCATGTTTCTTTTTAGTCTTTCCTTAACTTGTTGCTCATTTCTCCTCATGCAGCCAGCAAAAAATAAAAAATAAAAAAATTAGGGAGAGTTCTTCCTAGTTTATCTGCAACTAAGTAACACAAGATTGTTATAAATCTAGCCCAAGTGATCTCCACTACAATTAAAACAAAAGATATAGTTGCCACAAAATGAGCTGACAGCATTTTAGATAGACCTACCCCACCCTTTTAATCAGTCTCCTTTGTTGTTTTGCCAGGCTACATGTTATTTATCAATACTTTCTTTTACATTCCCTTGGGGTGCTATTCCATAGCCTGGCCATAAAAACTTCACAGTGAGAGCAACTGCCCCTCCATTACTGTTGGTAGCATCTAATTGATATGTCAAACCACTAAGGAATGCAGTAAATTGTAGCACCGCCTCCAAACGGAAAATAAACAAGTCAAAAGATAAACAAGCACCTGAATTTTGCAAAATGTGTAACACAGTAGTTTGTTAATGATTCATACCCAAGCACTGGTTAACCTAAACTTAGGAAAAACGACAACTCAGTTTATGATACAACTTTCATCAAGACTGAACGGCACAAATGGTGACCCAAGCAAGCATTCTTGGGACTGCACTCCAACACCAGAGTCCTGAACATTTCTTCCCATAACTTCATACAACCTTAGTTTAACATCTTTTTTATGCCCACACAGGTATGTCTGATGGTATGCCGCATATGTTTGGGTTAAATATATGTACACGACACCTTAGGTTCACCAAACCTATGTGTTTATGTGCTGACATAACAAATCTTGGGGCTACTGCAGCTACTAAAAAGCTCTTGGTCCCTCAATAAACCTCCCTTCTCTTACACAACTATCTCCCCCCCCCCTTTTTCAAGGGGCACGAATAATTGTCACCTTGCTCATTCTATCCTCTCAGCAACCCTGTGAAGACAGTGAGAGGCACCAAATTTACTCATAGCAAATACTAACCAGTTTGGAGAATTCAAAATGGTTTTGAAATTGGCTCAAAACTGTGTTAATTATGGAAAACAGAAAGTGTGGATATAATTTATTATTTGAAGGCATTCCTGTTTATCCAGGCCTTTGATGGCTTATAGATAACACTGAAATTAGTAAATGTGAGAGTATCTGCTTTTAGATGTTTCCAGATGTTCTAAATGTTTTAGATAGTTTTAAATGTTTTTTAGATGATTTAAATATGTTTCATTTTCATTTTATTTTAAACTGTATTGTTTTAACATTGAAAGGGAAAGACATACATGGGAGGGCACAGAATGTAGGGGGCGAATGTGCAGTCCTTACACAGATGTGTCCTCTAGACTACAACTTCCATCAGCCCCAGCCAGCATTGGCACTAAGCTGAGGAAGGAAGGCCTAACAGATGCGAATGTGAAAGCAGTTTGAGGATGTCACCACATCCCGACGTAGAAACTTTTCCCCATTTTGGAAGAGGCTGTAGTTCGAATATACAATTTTCTGAACCGCAATAAAAAGGATATACATTGAACTGGAAGGCTATGGATAAAGGGAAAAAAATGATTTAGAGTCCAAGGTATGAGAAAAGATTAAAAACTAAATAGTGCCTTCAATTTGTTAAGCTGGTGGGAGAAACAGGATGAATGTCTATAAGTTCAATATTTCAAGAGTGTGAATTCAAAAGGGAAGAGGGACTGCTGGAGATGCAAAGGAAAATAGTGAACTGCAATAAGGTGAAGGGGGAAAATCTACTAATGACAGCTATCTTTTAAATTATGGAATAGTTTCCCACGGGAAGTAGTGAAAGCCATATCGTTTGAGACATATGAAACTGGACTGACAATAAAACTCTAGAAAATATACTGTAAGGAATAATCTCAGAATAAACCCACAGGGAAAAGTTGAAGACCTAATAATTCTTTTACTTCTCTGATTTCTATGATTCATGTATTTAATTTGTCCTGGTAAAACCTACCTAGAATGAATCAATAGTTTAATATTGTGTAAGTTTTACTACATTTTGCCAGACAGGTGGATGGTGGTAGGAAAGCCGCAGAAATTACACAAGAGCAGTTAGTAAAACAGAGTGCAAATAATGTCCTAATTAGAACAAATACTGTTTAATGAAATGCAAGGCCTTGCCTAAAAGATTTCACAGAGTTTTCATTTGATTATTTATTATTGAGGACAGACTTTGAATGAAAAATCTACCTAGCACTTGCTCTTTGGACAGCTTCTGCTAAAAATGATGTTAAATAAAATGTAACCATTACCATAACATTTAGCAGCCAACATTCACATTTGAACACCGCCTCCAATAAACTGAAAGGTAGTCTATTGGACTGTTAATATGTGGAGCTGATTTTTGAGAAAAGAAGGTACGCTCTTTGGAATGAATTCCTAATAGATGCTGATGAAATTCAAAGATGTATAATTAAAGATGCCCTACTCATATTATGCTACTTCTGTCGAATTTCACACAGAAGTTCTTTCACAGTCAGATAAACGAATTTATATGTCTCTACTCTAACTTCCATTCTATGGAACTATTCTGGCTGGCTGGCTCACTTTGCTTTACAAAAGGAGGTCAGGGTTTTTTCCATGCTGACATTGGGATAAAAGGTTTCAGCTTTTGAAATTCTGGGGATGATACCTAATTTGAAGGTAATTGTTGTTCTGAAAAATTGGGTCATTTCAGATTTAATGCACATAAATGAATCCCATTGTTCATGCATTTCCTTGCATGCTCTGTATGATGATAATGGTTTAGAGAAACCATTGTATGGATTAGACCAGTTCCTGAAGAATATGGTTACTAAGTATGATAGTTATGCATTTCATTCAGCATAAGAGGCACTATGCTGGAGAACATGATTGGGAGAGTGCTATTGGGCTTATGTTCTGCTTCCAGTCAACCACGGTGGGAGTAGAATGCTTGAATAGATGGGCCTTTGGTCTGATTCATCAAGGGTTGTCTTGTTTTCCTGGTTGCTGCTACATCTGAACTGTCAAACTTTGATTGCATATGTCCTATATAAACCAGGAGCATGCAAGCGAACAATTCATTCATGGGCTTGGCCTTTCACCCTGAACTGACTGCATGGGATCAGAGCATATGAGCATCAGAGCATATCAATCAATTAAATGGATATAGCTCTTGATTGTAAAAAGCACAGGTATGTTGTAGTATTAAGTAGAATGAAATGAAGGTGAGTTGAACGTTAAGGAAAATGAAGAACTACAAATGCAGATCTTCTCTGTGGTGAACTGTTCCCAAAAAAAGTGTCTTCCTCTTCACTTCTAAGAACAGAAAATGCCCTTTGGGAGTATATGGTTTAACTGAGTGTTTTTATAATGTAGGAAGAGAAAATTCTGAAGCATTTAAGTGTGCCTGTCCCTTGAGCCTGGAAGATAGATGATTTGCTGTACTTGAATTTATTTCATGCACATTTCTCTAATTTTCTACCACTGAGGAAGACTAGCAAGCTGAAATGCATCCAGCAATTGAGGCTTTGATGAGAGAGTTCTACAGTGACATGTTAAAATAATAAATGTGTAGCTTGCCATTTCTGCATCAGTAGAGTTCTGAGTTGACAGCCTTAATCTATCTTAGTCTGACATATAACAATTTACAACATTGTATTTTATATGTATTTAACTTTTTAAAGAATATTTTTAAGGGTGTGTTGTGATTTTTAAAAAGACACACACATTCTCTTCATTTTATGTTCTGTGTATAGCGCATGGTTTTTGTTGTTGTTAAGAACTTATTTACCTGGTATTGGCAAAAATATTTAGAACATTTAAGTGATGACACATGCATTTTCTACTATTTTTTTGCTCAGAACTATGTAGTATTCTGTGCAGTCTATAGCAATAATACAATCTCAGGTAACTGTTAGAATATTTATATATATATAAGCTGGCAAAAATAAACTGATTACAGTAAAATATATTTTTTATTACCTTTGGATTCTTAATGTATTGAGATGTTCAAATAGCATGGATGGTGCTGATGAGAAAGTTGATCGAGAATATAACATACTTACTTCTGATTAGAAAGTTTGTTTTAAAAGTTTGGGTATTTATTATGCATTTTTGAAGTCATAAAATAAATAAAGCGTACTTAATCATGATTGAGGAAAACAGCAATTGGTCTTTGAAAAGTCTCAAAATATGGATTTAAAATTCCTGACCATTTGAACTATGTATTCAGATTCCTTATTATTGGTCTAATTTATTCCCTACCTTTATGAAAATTGCTCATCTCTGTGAAATGTTAAACAGGCAAGTAAAACCAAAAGCTTCACTTAGCTCAACCAATAATAATAATAATAATAATTCTTTATGTTTGCAGAGATGAGCAATTTCCCATGAAACCAGCTCCAGGGCTGCACCCATTTGCATGGAGCCATGAAAGATTATTTTATTTTTTTATAATGACATATTTGAAGTGAGACCAAAAAAACTCAGTTCCCTCCAAGTATATATCTTAATATACTTTAATAAACTATATGCCCTTACATTGTTGAAAACTCCTTAAAATATGTCATTTCTTTTATAGTTTTACAGACTTGGTTGAACATCCTAATGGTCTTGCATCTCTTTACTCGAGTTCTATGTATGTAGGAATTGATGCCTCTAAGTTATGCATGTTAATAATTTATTCCTAGTGAAGGAAGTTGTATAAAATTAGATTCTCATGCAACCTTAATAATGACAGTTGCTTTTAAAATGCCTATAAAAGTTGAGGAAAGGTACTATAGTCAGACATACTAAATACAGGTATTACACCACTCAGAAAAACATTTTAACATTTGGGACCTCACTATGGGTATTCAGGTTCACAAACCCTATAATTTACATTGGTTAACATTTATAAATATCAAAAGAACAAACAGAAGATAAAAGGTTTTCAAAGAGATCACCTAATGTTGCAAATGTAAAGCGTCAATTACTCCTCTAGATGGATGTTTCAACTACAGTTTGTGGGATCTTTTAATTTTCTACAGGTGACATTTAGTAGCAAGAAGTACCACAAAACTAAATAATAAAAAGCAATTTGGTTGACTTTTGAAGCAAAGCTGTCTGTTTTTTTAAAGAGTACAAATGCCAACCTTTCACAAGTGTAACTATGCATTTAATTGGGCACCCACATTTAGTCAAAAGATCTGCTTGCTTAATTATGATTTATTGAAGGAGCTTTCATTGTAATGGTCATCACTTATAAACAGAATTACTGGAGGGGGACAAATGAACATGAAAACCATGCATTGTGCTGATATTTAAAATAAAATTAAATGAGAAAAATCAGCTTCACTAAAAAGACATCAGTTCCAGAGATCTAAGACAGGGTTGCTTTTCTTACATAGATGTAAAAAGATTAGGAACCTGCTAGTAACTGTAGCTTTAAAGTGTGCACACACATGGCAATATATCTGCTTTCATTTTCACATGTAATATGCAATATGTACATGGGTTTTCTACAACTAGTGAATACCCACATCGGAAGATCAATCCCTTATCCCAGCTACTTCTTGGGCATGAAAATCTATGGATGCAAGCACACCTTTCACATTCACAAAGGAAAACACATTCACTTCAATGGGGTTTAATCCAATATAAGTACAGACATAGGTGTGAATGTATGTCTCAGCAAACCCAACTCTTTCTTGAGAAAACACTTCATCTGGTGTTCAATTTTCCCTTTGTTTTCTTAAAAACTCATATAACATGTACCGTTGGCGGTGAATGCTTTGGCAAGAATTGGCTGGGCTGCCGTAATGTGCAGATGCCCATTGACAGAACTGCTCTGATCCTAAACAGGAGCTGGGCAGTAGATACGCCCAAGAAAATTGGGGGGGGGGGAGAGAGAGAGAGATCACAGGAGTAAGAAAGCTATAGAATGGAATCTAAGAGGGGAGAGAATAGACAGAAAAGTACATATGGCCAGGAACTATGAAGGCAAATAATGTTCAGGTTTATGTATTGATTTGAAATAACCAGTTACATATTTCATTCTAATTATTTTTCAAGACATTTTTCTTTCCACAATAGGAATAGAGCTAACTGTGAACCTCTACAGTTCTCACTAATAGTCCAGCACTCACTATACGAAAGTTAATTGAAAAGAATTCTCCCTGTAGTTATGAGGAAAAATGCACCTCTCCCAGAACACTGATTTAAGGCTGGTATTTGATGCGAAGACACACTTTTAGTGCATGATATTTGGGCCTGTCAACTCTCTTTTCTCTGTAGAATATCAAGATTAATAATCCTATAGCACAGAAGGCAAATCATGTTTTGAAATTAAATCCATTCTATGTCTTTCTGTCTCTCTCCACACATGCATGCACACACCCACACCCACACACACACACCAGCAAGTTTTCTTTGAAATTCTCAAACAAAAATGTGAAATGTAACTATACATATAGTCTCAGAACAGTCACAGGTAGCAGCCTCTCTGTGAACCAAGAAATCTTCTACGTAAAAAAACCCAAAACCAACTTCTTCTAATATATAGAAAAGCTTCACCCTAAGGGCCATTGGGCATCTGTACAAATACAGCAAATTTCCATAAATATGACAAAAGTACAAAGAACATCACACACAGAAATACATCTCCAACAGTCTAGGATAAGCCAACTTTAAAAGGATAGCCCATTTTCTCTTTCTCCAGTATCAGTACTTGATAGGCCAGATTATTATATTACTTTCTTATAATTTATTCAATTTGTTAGCTGCCTTACAGAGTGGACTCAAGGTGACCAACCAAGTTTTTTTGAAAAATGCAAAAATGCACACAGAGTCCTCAACAAGAGACATCGCACCACTGTTGACAAATAATGGAAAAATCATCACCCAACAAGCAAGTCAATTATCAAATGCTCGGCTGACATAATAGTGAGTCATCATATACCACCAAAAGCCTGGAAGCAAAGGAAGGTTTCAAAAGATAAACAGAAAAAGTAAGCCTAGCCAAGGGCGGGGGAGACAAGAGAACAAAACATGTTTCTGAGCGTTCTCTCTCTGGATGCCCATGTGTGCCCCAGCCCATGTGTGTTTTCTCTCCCTTTCTAAATTTCTGCATGTTTTGGTTTCCCCGTTTGAGCCTGTGACTGTTTCTCTCACTCTGAGGCCATCTGTGTTTATGTATTCTTTGGGTCTGGGAGAGAGAGAGAGGGAGAGAGCAGGAACGAATGCACGCACAGAGCACATCCATTGTTTCTGGCAGGGCACACCTCCAGTGGCAGCCATTTTGTGAGAACCCGTCTTCTCACTCCAGCCATTTCGTGGTGCTGCTCACAACACAGTTTGAAAATTCCAAGTGTCCCCACAGATCCAAAAAGGTTGGGGATTCTTGCTCCAGGAACTCATATTCCGATCAGTGGACCACTGGACTTGATTGATCATATGTAGCCAAATCCCGTAAGACAACAGAGAAGCTCAGTATGCAATTAACAGTATGCGTTTCATAGCAGAACAAACAAAAAACTTCAAAGACCAACCTTTAAACTGACAGTAATGTTTCCTGATTGTTCATAGTGTCTTAGGCAGATGCTCATTTAAATAATTAATCATAGCAGCAATCTGAGCCCTACTAACTGCATTTTTTAAGCCTTTAATCCAAGTTCTAGACTCTTCATCCGCAAAATCTTTTAACAAGCATACATGTCTATTGTTCAAGCTTAACAAACCAAAGCAAACTTATCAGAAATATTTGCCCTTTAGACAGAACAGAACATGAATCGATTTCATTACTGTCATACTGCGTGGAAAACAACAGAAGTTAGCCAGAAAGCCTATATGAAGCATTTAAAATGACAATTATACAATCACTGTGCATTAATTGGCTTCCATTTAAGGAGGACAGAAAGCTTTCCTGTGAAGATAATAAACATACCATCATTTCCATTGCCAGCCTTTTGAGACTGAGTAAAAAGAGGAGTTTAGAAATAGCCTGTCACTTCAGGCTTTGAGTACTAAATTATTAATTTACACAAAATACTACATTAAAATACCATTAAATCGACCAAAAGCAGCAGAAGCAGACTTGAAAAGAAGTTTTCACACTTGGTTAGACTATCAAATGCAGTCTATGACATGTAAACTGAATTCCATTTACTTTTACTCCCTCCCTCTCTGCATTATTTTCTTTGCCACTCTCACTTGATCAGAGAGGCTTGTTGAAGTTTGTGTTTGCTACCTTTGGTCTGTCTTATTTTTCCTGCTGTGAACTAGCTAGTTGGGAGTTTGCAATCATTCTTCATGCTATAAATTCATGACATGAACAAGGGATTAGATCTTCAATGCAAGATTAGGCACACAGGAATTGGCAAGGAAGGAGACTGCCATTATCCAAGCACATATGAAACAGCAACAGAAGCACTACAAAACATCAGCAGAAGCAGACTGCTTTTGCTCAAATAATTCACTTTTCAAGTTGGCGTCACTAGAAGAATCTTCTTTTTAAGCTAGGATTCCATGCTTCTTTATGTAACAAATGTCAAAATTAATTCTGAATTGGCCTATCAAAGTGGTTCCCTCAATTTATGAGATATTAAAGCAGTATATTAATATCCTTTTGGGGTAAATTAGGTTGGGCAGGGAGACCAATTGTAACAGACCAATTCCACAGCTGCAGAAATACAGTTGTTTCATGGTATTGGTGTTTTAGTTGGTTCTGGAATTGTCCTATGATTGGTTTTATTGTTGTTTCACTGTGAATACTGCACTGTAATTTGCCCTGGGACCCTTAAAAATGAAGGGTGGAGTAGAAATACAGCAAATAAAGAAATAAAATATTGTTTTGTTTCTCCAGCTCTTCCTGTCACAGTTAAAGCAATCTCCTAACCATGGAAAGTGGTGTAAAACTGCTGGGCACTGCAAAGGGAAATTCCTACCCAGTCTCTTATCATCAGTAATGTTTCATTTTTATTTATTTTGTTAGTAATATACTGTTACACGCCATCCCAATCTCCAAGCGGAGCAAGATTCCAGGGATTGCAGGAGCTTAGCCAGGGTTCAGTTTCCTTAGAATGAGGGGCAGCAGAGACGGTGGTATCTTTAGGATAAATGGTTTATGCACACATAGACACAATCTGAGTGTAAAATGGAGGTGTTCACAGCTTTAACACCTTGAGAGGTCTCGATTCTACATTAGTCACAGCATGTCTCTGGTTCTCAGCTTCTCGGTCTGCAGCCAGCTTCCAGCCAGATGATGAAGGCCTACCCATTAGCTTTGTGGTGACAGTGCTTAACTGTTCAGGCCAACAATCATTGCCTAGACAAAGGGACTAATGACTGTACTTAGGTGGCAAGCAAAGGAACTTTTCCAGCTAGTTCAACAACAGAATCCTCCATTCAATTTTAGCCTGGCTGGAGCCATTTGACTTTAATCCTTGCTGGATCCTCCCTGCAAATTCTGCCCTCCTTTTTGTTTCGGATGGTTAGTCATGTACAAGCATTCTATTAGATTTGAAAGGGATGAAGCACAAATAGAAGAAAATTAAACTCACTTGCAGGAAACTTTTGTTCTGTCAGCCACCATTGTCCACTGCTGCTGGTTAGTGGAAACTTCAATGTAATAGCTGTAGCTTCTGTCGTCACAATCCCAGAGAAGTAACCTGCATGAACAGAAACAGTAAGAATTCAGTGATCACCAACCAACCAACCAACCAACCAACCAACCAACCATGGAATACATAATTTATTTCTACAATCTTTCCTGCTAACCTATGTTAACTGCTTGTCTTGGAATGTGTCTCTAATAATCAGCAGTTTGAATTTGGTAGTTGTATTTTAACCTTAGTTAAAAGGGGGACATTTTGGCCATAAGTAGGCATAAAAGTAAACTATACTATACTTCCAGATCCTGAAAATTCTTCTTTATCAACTATTTCTTTGTTATTTTTATCTAGGTTTAAAACAGCCTTATCCAGCCTGGTGGCTCCATATGTTTCGAGCTATAACTCCTATCAGTCCCAGTGCTAGCTGGAGTGATGAGTTACAGTCCAAAAACATCTGGAGGACACCATTTTGAAGAAGCCTGCTTTAAAGCTGCAGGTAGGAGCAGAATTCTGGGAATACATATTTTTCTGGCATGCCTGATAATTAGGCTTTAAATAATTATCCTACTTTAAACTTTCTAAGCAATCTATAATATCTTGTCAATCGGAGCATTTATTTGCAATTCATCTAAATTATTCTTAATTTATGTAAAATCCATAATTTATCAATCCATATGGAAAACTAGTTCAGTCGGCAAGTGTGAATATGATTGCATTGCCAAAGTGAAGGTCAGCCTCTGATTCACAGGCCAACAAAAACTGTACTTATTTATCTATTTTGGTATTTTTATACCACCTTTCAGGGCCAAAGGCAGTATCAAGGTAGTTCAGAGTCAAAATCATAAAAACAAAAGATAAGACAATTAAAGTATACAACCCAGAGGACAGGGAGGAAGAAGCAGAAACAGTTAAAGTCCAATTAAAAGCAACTTCAAATAGCAATGTATTTAAGGCCTGTTTGAACACAATCAGGAAAGGAGCCTGGCACACATCCCATGGGAGGGTGTTACAATGTGATGTAGCTACTACTGAAAGGTTCTGTGGTTGCTAACCAGATGATTCTTAATTGTGGGCCTGTGAGAAGGGTCTCTGTGGCAAATGTCAAGGCCTGGGCAGATCTGGGTACGTTTTCTTCAGATAGCAAGGCCCCAAACCAGTGAATGCATGAAAGGCAGCAGTCCAAAAATACACTGGTAATCAACACAGCTAGTTACAGAATAAATGTTTTATGGTCTGATTACTTTATCTCACAAGCAACCAGGAAGCTGCACTGCAGACCAGCTGAAGCTTCTGAACTTTACAGGCAGCCCCACACAGATTGTGCTATGGTAGATTAATGTGGATGTAACTATGGCATGAATGACAGTAACCAAATCTGCTTCCTCCAAATAAGGTGGCTGCTGGCAAATCAGCTGAAGCAGAATTCCTGACAACAGAAGTGCTGCGTGAAGACTTGAAAGGAAAACAAAACTGTCCTTACTTGGTGTCAAGGATATTGGCTTACACAAAAAGGTGCCCCCACTTTTTAAAAAATCACATTAAATAGAAATGATGTAGGTATACCCATTCCAAATAGAAATTCACACCAAATGGACAAAAGAGTAGAAAAATAAGTAGAAGTGGAAGTGAATATAAGAATGCATAATTATTCAAGCCTCTTCCACAGATCTTCATAAAGATGTGAATTAGCCCATTTATAGCAAGAAAACCTTCACATGGTCCTCCAATACAGACTTCCTAGTTAGTGCTCATCTTGAAAGTATACAAAATGCATGGTTATATTACATATCTTCAATCACCTATTCTTAAGCTCACTATCGATTTTTCTTTAGGACCAATGAACTGCTTTTATAAATTGATTACCAAATGTGATTTTGCTTACATCTTTTACAAATGTTTTGGCTGGCTGCATACCATTGATTAGCAGGATTTGAGTTTATAGCAACAAATTGCTCTCTGCTGCTGTTTTGATACAAAATTCAATAGCAACTATGGTTTTCAAAAACTTTGTCTTTGCTATTGGAGCAAGAAGTAACTGGAAGCAGAGCCAGAAGACTGCATTTACTTTGCTTAAAATAATTGCTCTCTCATCAGTCTAGAAAGAAAGTTTTTAAACTGCAGCGTTCTAATTGGAAAGCCTGCATTATGCATGTTATGACAAGCTACATTGTGCTGATTGTGATTTTTAACTTCTGCTCTTTTCCTTAAGGGTTTAATTTACTACCAGGTCCAGAGTTAAAAGGCCTATGCCTTGGTGCTTATTCACTTAAATGGCACTGACTAGAAAGTGTAAAATTGACCTGCATTGCTTGCGTTTTGCCCTGTTGTTGTGGAAAGCCTACCCTTCTACAACACAATTACGGAACATAATTATTGGAATTTTCATAATTTAGTCTCCCTTTTGGGGGGGAAAGTGGCTCACACAATAATTATGATACAAACATAATAGACAATGATGACATTTGATGATTTCTATGGAATCCCAAGGGATTGTTCCACATGAAACCAAAGATTAATTGGGTAGCCCCCTGCCCCTGATTTATATAACATTTTAGACTCCTAAGAACATGGAGTAGTATTCAATGAAATTTTGTTCAGACCCACTGAAGTTAATTCACCTAACATACTTATGTTTATTAATTTCTGCACTATGAAATACTATACTGCATCATCTGTCCAGAATATCCTGCCATTCAGTTACAATGCATAATTTCCAGATGCACAATAGCCTTTTTGAGAAGAGGGAACCAAAATTGTGCACAGTATTTTAAGGGTGTTTAACCATATATTTGTATAAAGCTATGACTATATTGACAGCTTCAATTTTGATTCATTTCTTTAAAATCCCTAGCAACAAATTAGCTTTTTTTACAGCGCGCACACACTGACTTTGCAGTGTTTATGTTGAATTATGATTCCTCCCACCCATCAACATGAATCACTTTACACTTTCACTGAACCTCATTTGCCATTTTGTTGTTCATTCACCGAGTTTAGAAAGATTCTTCTGAAACTCTTCTTGATGTGCTTTTATTTTCACCACTGGGAATAATTTCTCTTTATTTTAAAAAACCAAAACTACCTGATTTTATAACAATATGTACAAAAATTAAGAAGACAAGGAAAACAACATTATACAAAACCAAACCAAACCAAACCATAGCTACAAAAAAAACACAAACCCCAAACCTATCTTTCTAAATATGTGTTCTGATACCCTGCTCCTCCCAAAACAAATTGGTTTCCACCAGTTGTTAAGGATTAAAGATATGAACTCTGCTCCAGTTAAACCAAAAAGCAGGTTGGCTTGAACTAAAGGTGACGCTGACCGCTAGCTTTGGAACAAATATTTTGTAATGTTCTGCTTTCACATGTTAACTGCAACCTTCTAGGATAGGGAAGATATTGTTTGCAGGCTGCTGCTAAAGGGCAAACAATTTTATTTATAAAGGTTGAGGAATGTTGAAACTAGTTTCTTCTTTTCCATTGCGAATTTGGGAAAGTTAAAGTTGTACCTTGTGTACTGAATGTTTTGCATAAATGTTATTGCATTCTGATTGAGTTTAAAGACCCTTGTGACTCTCACGAGAGCAGGTGTACTAAGAGCTCGAACCTTTGGTGAATCTAAAGTTTTGTTTTGTTTTTAATTTCACAACAACCTCTTTACATTGAATTACATTTGCCATTTTACCACCCACTTCGGAGAGATCCTTTCAGAACTCTTCACAATTTCTATTTATTTCAACCACACTGAACACTTTAGGATCATCAGCAAACTTGGCCACTTCACTGCTCTAATTCTAAATCATTTATGAAGAAGTTGGGGAACTCCACTGTCAACATCCTTCCACTGGGAGACCTGTCCATTTATTCCTATTCTCTGTTTCCTGTTTCATAACCAGTGTTCCACAAAATGACTTCTTTTACGCCATAACTGCTAAGCGTATTCAGGAGTCTTTGATGAGGTACTCTGTCAAAAGCTTTTTGAAACTGGATTAATGATTTGGAAGAAGAACAACAGAAATAACTGTTGATAATAGTGATGAGAAGACTCAATGAGAGAGGGTGGTCCATGGAGGAAGTCTGGAACCAAGGGCCCTCCAAAACCTACAGCCAGCATTTCACTTTTTTATCAGTAGATATACAGACACCTTGAAGAGTGCAAATCTGGCCAGCCGCCCTGGTCAGTTTCCTGCTTCTGATACACATTTAAAGACATATTTATTGTTGGATTAAGGTTTTTAGCAATCTGCTCCTCTACACCCCCACCCTTTTGAACAAATCCTTATTGCCTTCTACAACTTCCTTAAGTCTGTTCAATAACCATGCAGGCATACTCTTGCACTCAATGGTATCTTTCTTAATCTGAGGGAATCTCCTATCTTTTAAATTTAGGAAGCAATGCAGTATATTTCCATAAATAGTTTTTATAGGCCATCTGAGAGATAACAAGCAGGACTTTTCTTAAATTTATGAATGGTGAATGCCAATCTCATCTTTATCATGCCTATATCAAATGACAGCAGCATGTCACCAAAGCAACTGAAAAACTCGCTGCTTCTACATTAGATTTAAAATGCAATTTAACCACGCATCTTTCTCTTACCAAAATAAAAGTGTAACTTTTTATATAGACCGCATACAGCTTTCTTAGAAGAATATTTAAGTTTTCTTTAATGTATTCCTTTATTCCTATTGAAGATATCTTGTTTACTTTCAACTGCTGATAAAAACATTATTTCTGCAAAAATTATTTCACCATGCACCAGCAGCAGCCTCATTTTCCCCCTTTAATGATGCTGTTGGTTGATAGCTATGAGATAAACATAAGCCCTGTTAGGTTCTGGGAAAATATTAACTAATTCAGAAGCCTGCTTACCTAAAGGGCATGGAATTCAATAATAAACTGCCCTCCACATCTCTAAAACCTTTGACACTGTCTGGGGTTAAGATAGGCTGGTCAAACAAGCTTTACAAAAGCTGTTCCAGAACCCTTTGCTTAAGCCTGGCTGTTAATAATATTAATAAGTCATCATTTCAGAAGCAAAAATAAAAGGCTTCTGAAGGAAAACTAAAGTTCTCATTAGTGCTGACTTCCTGCAAATTAAAAATTTAGAGCTGATTCAGTCAGAACTCCCAAAGGCATCGTTGCACACTTGGTCAGAAGAAAGACTCAGCTATCTGAAATTCTGCTTTCTCACCCACTATCTTTCTATGTAGCTGTAAAAGTCTTTTGGTGCCTCTAAGCAAGATTGTAGCTAACTTGCTTATTAAAAATATCTGTCAACTTAAGGGCAGAATCTTAGATGTGTGATGAGATAAACACAGATATAAATCATTGTAACACTTTTTAATTACAAGTATGGATAAAAGCAAAAACATATGTAATCCCCTCCAAGGAATCTATTATTTTCCCCCAAGAGAATACTTTTTATCATTAATAATAAATTTAATAAATTTTTATTTATATCCCACCCTCCCCAGCCGAAGCTGGGCTCAGGGCGGCTAACAACAATCAAAATAATCCAACAATTATTACGGGACTTTGTAGTTTCCTGTTGGAGAAACTGGACATGGAGGAAGGGCTTAATTTCCTTCATGAGCACAAATCATCCCGTGTATGAGATAAGCCAAGAGGTGCATGATCAGCCAAGCCACTTGCTATGGCAATGGCCCAGTGCCATCTATATAAGCGGTTAAGGCATGTCAGTCAGTGAGTCCCTCTGTAAGTCGGAGTCTGTTTTACGTCTTGAAGCTGGAACAACACAGATACTTTGTACTTGTATATATCTGTATCTGCATCTCCAAAGCCTACGAACTGTAATGTATATCAACATATGGAACTGTATTACTAAAGCCTAATCTTCTACAGTAGTAAACTATTTTGGATCATAAGTTGCCTGTGTGTGGTGGCTGGAACTGTGGGTAACTTTTGCTATGTGCGCATCTCACCTCAGATTCCCAATACATTTCCTTGGTTCAAATATTCAAGGCTAGTAAGAAGGTACAGTAAGATGCTAGTAAGAAGGCTAGTAAATTCTAGAAGTTTCTTGGCAAACAGGTTCTGTGGACACACTTGAGTTCTGTATAGTGCAGGATGAACTACAGTGGTACCTCAGGTTACATCCGCTTCAGGTTACATCCGCTTCAGGTTACAGACTCTGCTAACCCAGAAATAGCACCTCGGGTTAAGAACTTTGCTTCAGGATGAGAACAGAAATCGTGCTCTGGCGGCGCGGCAGGCAGCAGGAGACCCCATTAGCTAAAGTGGTGCTTCAGGTTAAGAATAGTTTCAGGTTAAGAACGGACCTCTGGAACGAATTAAGTTCTCAACCCGAGGTACCACTGTATTGATATCGAACATTATCTAGAGCCGCACAGGGCGCTAAGTGCTGTCCACAGTGCTGAAGCCTATATTAAGTTGATTCAAAACACACAACTGTGGATGAGAATAGCTAAAAATGCAGTAAGGTAAAATGTGCTATCGCTCCTAAAATGTCTCAGTGTAACAGGATAAAGAGTTTTATAGTAACTTAATGACTATGTAAATTAGAGTGAACTTCATGAGATTTAGTTTACTTATTTATTCATAGAATTTACATGTAAATATTCCACGTATCTAGGTAGGCCTGTATAAACAAAAATGTTCTTAGAAGGCACCTGTACAGTTAAAGAGCCTGCCTGATGTGAAAAGGCACAGAGTCCCAAATTGTGGGTGCTGCCACACCAAAATATTATTATTTACAAATACAGAACGAGTATTGTGTGGCACCTGTAACAGTGCCAGTTTGGCAGACTGAAGAAGTCAACTGGGCATCTATAGGGTAAGGCAAGATGTTTGAGGTGTTATCCTCTGCTGACAAGTATTCATGCATATGGGGACAAAATAGCAACTTCCAGGTCAGCAACATGTGGCCTGATTCACTGAACTGTTACCTTTCTGTTTTTTGAATGCTGACCCACCTAAACCCCTGAAAGTGAATTTAAAAAGAGGTAAATTGTACTTTTTTTGCACAAGTCAACAGTAGCCCAACTGAAGTTTCTTATTTGCCTCTCCATGATACCATTTGAATAATTTGAAGCTAAAGAAAAATACATGTTGCACAGAATTCAGTCTGCATGAACTGCCCTTTCAGACTACCACAAAATGCCTCTCAGGTGCCAGTATAAATATTCACTAGTGCACTCTGGGAACAAGGGCCACATTTCATGCCACATACTAATCCTTCAAATGTATTCTGAGCAAGGTACCGCAGTAAACATTAATGAGTAGGCTAGGTTGTGCTGTGATGGATACACTAGGATAGAAAGAGAATGTTTAAGTGAAGGAGGCAGAACTGCACACATCACAGGGGGAAAAAACAGTTTAGGGCAATGCTGTTTCTGCTACAAAGGCTTCTTATATTAGAAGAAAATGTTAAATTAGCCTTCGTTAGTCAATCTTGCCCTCTGGGCTGTAGGAAGAAATGCTGAGTGAACTTGAAGTTCATCCGGCTCACTTCCTGCAATATCCAGAATATTAAACATTTGCCTCAGAAGCATCAACCTTGCTAGAAGTCCATTAATTGAAATAGGTAGCAATGAGTGTAATAAAAATTTGATTGCACCACCTTACATTTTAGTAAGAATCTCAGAGCCTAGCACTCTAGGGGGAGAATATGTATGCATTAAAAATAGAGAAGAGGAGTTTCGCTTTAAAATGGGGCAGTCACAGAATTAATCTTCCTTGGCTCATAACCCCAGGTCTAGACTCTGTTATCCGTTGAGTACAGAATTTCTGCTCCCTCCCCCATATGGGATGCGTGTGTGTAGATTATTATATACATTATACATATATAGAGAGAGGATTGTAAGTGCTCTTGATTAGCTGATAGTTGGCAGTTATATATATATATATATGGATGTCATATAGAGGAGGGAGAAAGGTGGTTTTTCCTGCTGCTCCAGAGAAGCGGACACGGAGCAATGGATCCAAACTACAAGAAAGAAGATTCCACCTAAACATTAGGAAGAACTTCCTGACAGTAAGAGCTGTTCGACAGTGGAATTTGCTGCCAAGGAGTGTGGTGGAGTCTCCTACTTTGGAGGTCTTTAAGCAGAGGCTTGACAACCATATGTCAGGAGTGCTCTGATGGTGTTTCCTGCTTGGCAGGGGGTTGGACCCGATGGCCCTTGTGGTCTATTCCAACTCTATGATTCTATGATTCTATGATATCCTTTTCTTATATTTCACAAGGTTTCCCTGTAGAACTAGAAACGCTATATATTTCACTGTGGCCCTACATTATATATAATTTGTCTTTGTTTTTATTATAATTATTTGCATTTCTGATACATTCCCATATCAACAAGATATAAACAAAAGCAGTACAAAAAGAGAAGAATCTCTGAAATTAAGAAAGAAGGGAGGAAAGTCCATAAATAGACAGAAATCCAAAAGACATTCCTTAACGGGCTTCCCATCCTCTCCTTCCATGGTTCCTTTTTTCTCCTCTTTTTCTCGCGTTTTCTTGGTTCATCCCATCTATCAGAACTCCTTATATAAACTTTGACTATTTCTTACACTGCTGAGAATCTTGCCATCCTGCTAGGTTGATTGTCTGTTTATAATACTTTTTCATGTATTCAAAAAAATATTTCCAGTCCTCTTTATACCCTTTGTCATTTTGGTTTCTGATTCTAGTGGTCATCCCTGCTGGCTCTGCATATTGTAACAGTTTGATATGCCATTCTTCTTTTGTTGGTGCCTTATCTGTTTTCCATTTTTGCACTAGTAACACACATGCTGCATATAGGAACAAATGTCTCTCTTTTTTGGTGACTTCAGCATTGTTTCTGGGTTTTTTGAAAAGGATTTTTAAAGCCTTTTTAAAAAGTTCATTATATAATGTGTCTTTGGGGTCATCAGGACAATTATTATATGCATAATAAAACAAAACAATAATTCTCCTCCCATGAACACATTTAAAAAGCCATAGAATGTTAATCAGCTGAACGCTTGAAGAGAAATGTTTTCGTCTGGTGCCCTAAAGATATGTCATGACGGTGCCAGGTGAGCCTACCTGGGGAGGGCATTCCACAAACAGGGAGACACCACAGAAAAGACCCATTATTGTGTTGTGTCACGCTATGGACCTCTCATGGATAAGGCACACAAAGAAGGACCTCAGGTGGTGATTGCAGGGTCTGGGTCGGTTCATAAGGAAAGAGGCAGTCCTTGAGATACTGCAGTCCCGAGTCACTTTAGACTTTAAAGGTCAAAATAAGCATTTTGAATTGGGCCAAGAAACTAATTGGCAGCCAGTGCAATCGGGCCAGGATCAGTGTAATATGCTCAAACTGTCTTGCCCCGGTCAGTGACTTGGCTGCTGAATTCTGCACCAGCCAAAGTTTTGGAACAGTCTTCAGAGGCAGTCTTAGGTATAATGCACTGCAGTAATGTAACCTCAAGGTTGCCAGAGCACAGACAACAGACATCAGGCTATCCCAGTCAAGATAGGGGTGCAGCAGGGCCACCAGCCAAAGCTGATGAAAGGCACTCCATGCCACCCAGGCCACCTGAGCCTCCAGTGACAGCAAAGGATCCAGAAGGACCTTCAAGCTATGTACCCACTCCTTCAGAGTGTGTGTAACCCCATCAACAGTGGGCAACTTCCCATCTATCCTGTCTAGGGATTAACACTGGGGCCTACTAACAGGGTTATCTGGATTGAGCTTCAGCTTCTTGGCTCTCATCCAGTCCATTACAGTCATACCTCAGGATAAATACGCTTCAGGGTATTTTCGGGTTGTGCTCCACGGCGACCCGGAAGTAACGGACCATGTTACTTCCGGGTTTCGCCACTTGAGCATGTGCAGACGGTCAAAATGATGTCAGGTTCATGCACAGAAGCGGCAAAACGCGAACCGCGCATGCGCGTCTTACGTTCTGTTCAGGATGCGAACGGGGCTCTGGAACGGATCCCGTTCGCATCCCGAGGTACCACTGTACTGAGGCAAGACAATGGTCCAGCGCATCCACTGCCACACCTGCAGATGTAAAGGAAAAGTAGAGATGTGTGTCACCAGCATATTGCTGACAGCCTACTCCAAAACTCTGAATAACCCCACTCTGGTTTCATGTAGTAAAGCACAGGGGATAAAACTGCACCCTGTGGAACGCCACACTGAAGGCTCCCAGGGGGTCAGCAAATTTTTTCAGCAGGGGGCCGGTCCACTGTCCCTCAGACCTTGTGGGGGGCTGGACTATATTTTTGGGGGAGGGCGAAATGAACAAATTCCTATGACCCACAAATAACCCTGAGATGCATTTTAAATAAAAGCACACGTTCTACTCATGTAAAAACACCAGGCAGGCCCCACAAATAACCCAGAGATGCATTTTAAATAAAATGACACATTCTACTCAGGTGAAACACACTGATTCATGGGCCGGATTTAAAAGGCGATTGGGCCAGATCCGGCCCCTGGGGCTTAGTTTGCCTATCCATGCTCCATGGGGCCAAAGAGTACTCTCCCAGCCTCACTCTCTAGGAACGACCAAGTAGGATCAGAACTATGATGTCCAGCATTATTTATCTGAAAAAGGAGATGCTATGCAAGCCCTGGACCAGTGCCTGGACTTGGTGACTGCTTGGATGAGGGCCAACAAACTGGCAAGATGGAGGCATTGTGGGTGAGTGGTTCCCAGATCTGGATAACTGATCAATCGATATGTGGGGCTGCCCCATAGCTAGTGAAAAATGCAGTAGTTCACTACTCACTGGAACAGAATATTGGCATCATGTTACACCACAGCCGGAAGAATGGCAATGGCTACCAATTAGCTACTAGGCTAAGTTCATGGTGATGGTACTGGTGTACAAAGCTCTTGAGGGCAGGGTACTTAAAATATTCTCTAATCCTTTATATACCTAACTGATCACTGCAGTCTATAGGAGTCCATATTGTATGGCATAAGAACACAGTGGCACCTACTTTGGAAATTCCGGCCATCACATATCAGACTGGCACAGTCTATTTGGCAGCTGTGGAAGATTTTCCTTTTTCAACAAGCCTTTTAAGTGGAGTTCTACGTCTGTATTTGACTTGAAACTGTTTTTATATACATTTTTTATTGTTGATGTTTTTATTGTTAAAGCGCTTTGAGACATTTTTGGGAAGCAAATTCTAAAAAACAAAACTGCTGGATTGTTTGTTTCTGAGGACCGCAACACAGAGCTATTGTGAGGAGGTTCAGTGCTGAAAAACACACAAGAATAATGTGTTTTGAATACTTTAAATGGATGAAAATGTAACATTAAGCTGCCACTGAAAAATCCCACTAGAATTTTGACAAGTTTGTTATTCATACTTTAGCAACACATTTGGTGGATTTAGATTTTTAAAAATAGACACATTAAAACAATACAGTGGTACCTTGGTTTAAGAACAGTTCAGTTTAAGAACAATTCGATTAACAAACTCCGCAAAACCAGAAATAGTGTCTTGGTTTGACAACTTTACCTCGGTCTAAGAACACAATCCAAAAGGTGGAAGGGCACTGGCGGTGAGAGGCCTCATCAGGGAAATCGCGCCTTGGTTTAAGAACGGTTTTGGTTTAGACTTCCGGGGAGGCGCCTCAGGCAATGGCGGAATTCCTCTGATCGGGAGGAATTTGCCCCGTGGGAACTGGGTCAGGCCGCCACGGCGAAGGTGGAGACCCTTAAAAAATCACAGGCGGGAGAAGCCTGTGAGCGTGGGATTCAGAGGGCACCTTTTGTGCCTCCCCTACTCACGGGGAAACCCAGTTTTGGGGATCCGGAGCAACGTGGGGTGAGTGGTGCGGTGCTTTGAATCGTCTGCTTCTTCCATGGAGCGAAGCCGCATAGCTGTTGTCGGAGAGCGCTGACTTTTTCCTGTGGACAATTTGACTCTAAAGTAATTACCCGTGAGTAGAGCTGAAGCGGGAGAATTGGATGTTTAAACGTTTAATTTGACATCGTAACAGGGAGGTTCAAAACAGAAAGTCCGCCTTCCCCTTTTGTAAATAGACTGAGGCAACAAGGTTGCAAGCTGAAGTCTTGGAAAGCCTTGTACAAAAGACTAAATTTCCATCGGTAAAGAACATTAAATCTCCCCCTTGGAGGCAGGAGAAGAGAGGGGGAAGTTGTGGACTGAGTATGCCTGCAGGAGAGAGTGAAGGGAGCTAAAATACCGCCGCTCTGACCCTGGGAACGGGCTGCTAGCAGGACTGACGTTTTGTGGAATGTTCATTGACAGTCTTTAGAATGTTCATTGGCAGCTAGCTAAACAAGAGAAATACATTGTTTCTACTGTCTCCGGCTGCTCTTAAAAAAAAAAAGGAGTAAAAGTTACTGAAAGTAACTAAAAATTGAATTGTTTGAACTGTGTTTAAAAAGAGGATACTACTGACTAACGCAAATAGAAACTGTTTCCCCCTAGTGGAAGCCTTTGAAACTGGTTGCATTACAAGAGATGGGCTAGGGGAATTACCAGCTGCAAGATAAAGTTGTGAGACTCTGGGACTGACCTTGAATCTTTTGAGTGTTATGGCAAATGGAAAGGAAAAAATAGATCAGTCAACTGCGGAAAAAACATTAAGGTCTGGGAAGACTTGGCAGCAATCCAGGAGAGGTTCGACACAAGGCCTCCCTGCCTCCTCGGCAGCTGCTTCCGCACCAGTACACTCCAAATCAAGAGGAATGTTGACAGAAGAGGTCTTAGCAGTTGCATTAAATAAGATAAATGATTCATTGGAACAGCTTAACAAGAAAGCAGATGCGACAAATGCGAAAGTGGATGCTGCAACTACTAAAATTGACTTAAATACAGAAAGTATAAATAATCTGGGACAAAAGGTGAATACCAATACAGAGACCATCCAGAAATTGATACAGGAATCTACTTTGATACGGCAGACTGCGGAGGAAGCCAGGGAGAAAGCGGTTGCTGTGGAATGTAAAGTAACACAATTGGAGAGAGTTCCAGCCCTACAGAGGCAACTTGATGAGCATAAGTTGAAGCTTGCTATGATTGAACTTAAAGAAAAACAGATGAATTTACGCTACAAGAGCAGCAAGAATACTCATCGCAAAGTATTGGAAGACACAAGATCTACCCACCTTGGAAGAATGGCAGATGAAAGTGATAGACTACATGGAACTGGCGGAAATGTCTGGCAGAATCCGAGACCAGGGAGAAGAGTTGGTGGAAGAAGATTGGAAGAAATTTAAAGACTATTTGCAGAAATATTGTAAAATTAATGAATGTTAAAATGATGTTGGATTGAAATGTAACGGCTTTAGCAATAAGGTTAAAAAGAATATGTAAAAATGGATTGATAACTAGATGAAAATATGAAGTTATAATATGTTAAGATATAGAATTAAGATAAAAACAAAGAGGGAAGGGATTTGCTGAATTAACCATGTGAACTGGAATACAAAAAAGGGAGGTGTGAGGAGGTTCAGGAAACAAGTAAATGAAATATAAGACATGAAAATATTGATTTGTTTTTAATTGTTTTTTACTTTTCATGTATTTTGTCTTTGTATCTTTTTATTATTGTTATTTTTTTTATTCTGTAACTTTTTACTGTCTGTAAAATTTCAATAAATATCATTAAAAAAAGAAAAAGAAAAACAGACGAATTTGAGGATCAGAGCCTTACCTGAATTGGAGAAGGAAAGTTTGACAGACTTTCTTACACAGGAATTTGCTGACTTTTGGGACTTGGACTTGGATAAAGAAGAGTTTAGAATCGTGAGTTTAGAATAGAATAAGAGACTGTTTGATCACTCTTCGAACTAAGGAAGAGAGAGATAGAATTTTGGGTTGGCACTACCAGAAGAATTTAGAAATACAACAGTCAAGAGTGGAAATTTTTAAAGACGTCCCAAAATATCTTTTGGATCTTAGGCCTAACTTCAGAGATATTGTTGCCCTGCTGAGAAGGAATAAAATCATCTTTAGGTGGGAGTTTCCCCAAGGCCTATCTTTCAGTTTTAAAGGAAGGAAAATAAAAATAAGATCAGAAGAAGATAAAGTAAAGTTTTTGTATAAATACGAAGAAGATCAGCAGAAGGGACTTGAAGAAGAGCCAAGAGTACCGGACAGAAGATCACCAGTTAGAGGACTAGAGCAGTGTTTCCCAACCACTGTTCCGCGGCACACTAGTGTGCCGCGAGATGTTGCCTGGTGTGCCGCGGGAAAAATTAAAAAAATCGAAAGATTTTTTTTTTAAAGTCAAATTTTCGATTGGGGCGCCGTCACTAGATGACCCCTGGGGTTCCCTCCCTCCCTCCCGCTCTGCGCCTCCCTCCTCCTCCTCCTCCTCCTCCGGGGAGGCCCTTCCTGGCTCTCGGCCAAGGCTTGGCGGCTGCCACTCACTCACTCGCTCGCCCACCCGTCCCTCCATCCCTGCACCCGGCCTCTCCCCGTCCGTCCCCGGCGCGGGGGCTGCCGGGATCCGTAGTCCCCTCGCCCTTGGGCTCCGCGCCCGCACGGGGTGCGCGAACTACGTTTCCCAGCGTGGCCTGGCGGGCTGGGCGTTTTGTTTGAAGCGCTCTTCTCCCGGCCATGGAATGAGCGCAGCGGCGGCGGCCGGGCGGGCAGGGGCTCTTCCGCGCAGACCCCGCGCAGCCTGCCTGCGCCCCCGCGGAGATCGGGCGGCAGGATGGAGCCCGGGGATCCCCGCGGAGGCGGAGCGGCGGAGGCGGAGGCTGCCCCCCAGGTAGGGCTGCGTCGGGGGTTTTTTATTTTTGCAATGCTGCATCCGCGCCGGAGGGGACGCATCGGACCGCGGGGAGACCCCTTGACGGGCGTGCAAGGCAATGCATGCGTGCAGGCGTTGCATGGAGTGCAGTGCAATGCAATGGCAACGCAGCACCCTGCATGCATGCATGCAACTTCCACCGGCGCTCCGGACTTGACAGGTGAGGGGGGTCCCCAGTGGGCGGCAGAGAGAGCCGGGAGGGCGAAGGGGAGCCGGGGGGGAGCAGCGCTGCTCCCCGAGCCGAGCCCGGGGGAAACTTCGGCGTCGTTGCGCCGGGTGTTGGAAGCGGAGGCTGGCGGGGGCCCCTCACCTGCAAAACCTGGTCGCCTCTCATATATTTCGTGCATTGCATTCATCGCCCGCTTTCTCCTCCAAGGAGCTCCCGGGGGCGCGCGTGGTTCTCCCCGTGTTATCCTCGCAACAACAGCCCTGCGAGGTGGGTCAGGCGAGTGGTCCAAGGGAGCACCCAGGGATTGTCCTGGCCAGGTGGGGTGATTTGAACCCTGCTCTCTGCCCGGTCTTCGTCCTCATTTAGCCCCCACATGTGCATGACTGTGCATGACTGAGGTTTCCCCCCCTCGTCTTGGCTATGGTGTGAGTCTGTCCTGTTAATTAATGGGGTTCTGCCTTCGGAGAAGATGAGCCAGCCCTCAAGGAGGTGATTATGTAATTTGCTAGCAATTCATGTCCCTCCCGGCATGACGCTGCGCGCTGACGTCACGGGGCTGTAATGGTGGTGTGCCTCAAGATTTTTTTCATGAAACAAGTGTGCCTTTGCCCAAAAAAGGTTGGGAAACACTGGACTAGAGCAAAGAGCTAGGACGGGGGTCGGCAACCTGCGGCTCCAGAGCCGCATGCGGCTCTTTAAAGCCTTTGCTGCGGCTCCGGGGCGGTGGCGAGGGGAGGAGGCGAGGGGAGGAGGCGAGGGGCGGAGGTGAGCAGCCTGCCGCCCGGCGGGCGGGGCGCCCTAAAGCAGAGCGCCCCCCTCGCCAGGCAGACATCCGCAGCGTGGGGAGCCTTGCCGGAGTTCCCGGCAAGGCTCCCCACGCTGCGGATAGCAGCCTGCCGCCTGGCGGGCGGGGCGCCCTGAAGCAGAGCGCCCCCCTCGCCAGGCAGACATCCGCAGCGTGGGGAGCCTTGCCGGAGTTCCCGGCAAGGCTCCCCACGCTGCAGATAGCAGTCTGTTGCCCGGCGCGAGGGGCGGCCTGAAGCAGAGCGCCCCCCTCGCCAGGCAGACATCCGCAGCGTGGGGAGCCTTGCCAGACTTCCCGGCAAGGCTCCCCACGCTGCGGATAGCAGCCTGCCACCCGGCGGGCGGGGCGCCCTAAAGCAGAGCGCCCCCCTCGCCAGGCAGACAGACGCAGCGTGGGGAGCCTTGCCGGACTTCCCGGCAAGGCTCCCCACGCTGCGGATAGCAGCCTGCTGCCCCGCAGGGGGGGCGCCCTGATGCAGAGCGCCCCTCGCGCAGGGCAGACATCGGCCAGCCCCACAAGCTCGGGGGACAGCAGGGAGGCGCAGCGCCGCCATCCCGCTGTTCCTCGACCTGGTTCGGTTTCCCCGACCTGCTTTTGGGGGGGAAATAAAGGGAAATTTTCCCCCCTTTATTTCCCCCCCAAAAAACTAGGTGCGTCCTATGGGACGGAGCATCCTATGGGGCGAAAAATACGGTATTTTTATAATGACGAATGCCTCATTATTATTATTTACATCAGGCACTGATTATGATTTATGGCACACTGGGGCCCTGATTAATTTTCTGTGGCATTTTGGGGCATTGATTATTGGGCATAGCAAGTCGCGGTCGCGTGGAATTTGTGCTTTGTGACCGTTTGAAGTGGGGTTTTTTTCTTGGGAGGCTGGGCGGCACGAAGAGAGGGATTATTTTTATAATGACGAGGATGACATTGGGCCCTCATTATTAATTATTATTTACATCAGGCACTGATTATGATTTATGGCAGTGTTTCCCAAACGTTTTTGGGCAACGGCACACCTGTGTACTAAAAAAAAATCTCGCGGCACACCACCATTAAAGCCCCGCCCCGTGACGTCAGCGCGCAGCGTCACGCCGGGAGGGACGCACAAAAGTGAACGTTTTTTCCCTCGGCAGCTCCTCTCAGCTGCGCTCAATCCGCCTCGGAGCGCAGGAGCGATGCCTCTCTCTGGCTCTCCCTCCGCGCAGGCTGAGGGAGGGAGGGAGGGGCGCGTGTGACCCGTCTCTGCTGGGAGACCAAACCCAGCGAGACAGAGTCGCGCGGAGGCGCCCAGGCAGCGCTGCCGGCTGCGAGGAGGAGCGCCAGGCAGCAGCAGGAGGCGCGGCCTCTCCTCGCCGCCCCCGCCCCGCCTCTCGCCGCCCGACTCGCCCGCCTCCCTCCAGGCATCTCGCGGCACACCAGCCGGTGTCTCACGGCACACTCGTGTGCCGGGGAACACCGGTTGGGAAACACTGATTTATGGTTCACTGGGGCCCTGGTTAATTTTCTTTGGCATTTTGTGGCATTGATTATGCAGTCGCGGTCGCGTGGAATTCCACGTGGAGTTAGTTGCCTGAAGCCCCTTTTTAGTTGCTTGAAGCCCCTTTTTAAACTTAAGCAGGTGAAAGTTTGGTGAATTGCTGCCAAGGAGTGTGGTGGAGTCTCCTTCTTTGGAGGTCTTTAAGCAGAGGCTTGACAACCATATGTCAGGAGTGCTCTGATGGTGTTTCCTGCTTGGCAGGGGGTTGGACTCGATGGCCCTTGTGGTCTCTTCCACATATGTATGTGAGCAGGTCTTCTCCAACATGAACTATATTAAAAACAAACACCGATCACGCCTCACAGATGACAGCTTGCAAGCCTGTGTGAAAATGAAGGTGACGTCTTACAGCCCTGATGTGCAGACACTGAGCACTGAGGTTCAGGAGCAAAAGTCCCATTAACCTGGTTACCTGGTTGTAAATTAAATATTTTAATTAGCTATTAATTTGTCCTTTTTTCTTGAGATTGACAGCTGACTGCACGGTCCTGTATATATAGCATTAAGGCCAGAAACAATATATGCAGTGTTATATTTGTTTTAAATGTTGCAATGTTTTTGCGGCTCCCAGTTGTTGTTTTTTCGGAAACGGGTCCAAGTGGCTCTTTTTGTCTTAAAGGTTGCAGACCCCTGAGCTAGGAGATCATCAAATAAGGAAATATTGGACATATCAACATTATCCTTTGGATTGGATCTCCCAGTGAACGTGTCACCATCACCACCATCAGAAGAAGAGCAAGCATTAGGTGCAGTTGGAGGAACATCAGCGTAATTACATGATGGGGTTGCAGGTTTTGAGTTGGAATGTGAATGGACTGAACTCCCCAGAAAAAAGGCGAAGAGTCTTTCATTTATTGAAAAAAGAACATTTGGACTTGATTTGTTTACAAGAAACACATGTGATAAGGCTACATAGGAAGATATTGAGCAATAAAAGACTGGGCCAAGAATTTATCTCATCAGACAAAGTCAAAAAAAGGGGAGTGGTCCTTTATGCAAAGGAGAGCCTACCACCAAAATTTATATTTAAAGATGACCAAGGAAGATTTATTGCAATTGAAATTCAATCACAAGGAGAAAAATTCCTGATTGTAGGTATTTATGCACCAAATGAAGGAAAATCGGAGTTCTTTAAGAAACTACACGAGACTCTGATGGATTATATGGACTATAATATGATCTTGATGGGAGATATGAATGGAGTGGTGTCTACAAATATGGACAAGGCACAGAGACAGGTAGTCACCAAAGATGGTAGACTACCAAAAACCTTTTTTGACATGACGGACAATATGGACTTAGCTGACATTTGGAGAATGAAGAATCCTCTGGGTAGAGAGGGAACTTTTTTCTCTGAGGCTAAAATGACATGGACAAGAATTGACCAAATCTGGGTAACTAGGGGATTGGCTCCGAAGATTAGCAATGTGGAGATTTGCCCCAAAACTTGCTCTGACCATAATGCTGTGAAGATGGAAATGAAATTGATGCCAATGGGTTCCTTTAGATGGAGGATGAACGATACTCTGTTCAGGAACGAAGAGGTGACCAAGAAGGCCCAAAAAACTCTAAGAGATTATTTTGAGATAAATATGAATACTACAGTGGAAAAAAGAGTAATTTGGGACGCAAGCAAAGCGGTCATGAGAGGATTTCTAATACAACAGAATGCAATTAAGAAGAGAACTCAGAATGAAAAAAAGGATAAAATCCTGGAGAAAATAAAGGAAGGAGAGAAGAAACTGAGAGCAAAACCAAAGTCACAGGAGATCCTGAAAGAGATAAAGTTATACCAAGTACAATATACGAAGCTGATGAATCAGGAAATAGAATGGAAGATTAAAAAGATGAGGCAAAAGACATTTGAATCGGCAAATAAGTGTGGAAAATTGGTGGCCTGGCAAATGAAAAAAAGACAAAAACTTAACACTATTACGAATTTGGAAGTGGAAGGAAAGAATATACAGAACCCAGTGGAGATTAGGAAGTGTTTTCAGAGGTATTTTAAACAACTTTATACACAGGAGAAGCAGAAAGAAATGGACATTGATCGATTTTTGAAAATAAATGGACTACACAAAATCTCTCAGGAAAAACAGCTAATGTTGAACTACAAAATATCGGATCAGGAGGTGGAAGGGGCCATCCAGGCAACTAGATAAATCTCCAGGACCAGATGGTTTGACTTCAAGATATTACAGATCTTTGAAAGAATGGTTAATACAACCATTGAAGGAAGTCTGTAATGAAATATTGGAAGGGAGAAAGGCACCAGAGTCGTGGAAGGAAGCCTACATTACAATTATACCAAAAACAGAGACTGAAAAGACACAGTTTAAGACCTACCGCCCCATATCGTTGCTTAATGTGGATTACAAAATTTTCGCAGATATTTTGGCTAAAAGATTAAAAAAGGTGTTAGCAGAAGAAATTCATAAAGACCAAGCGGGCTTTCTCCCAGGCAGACATTTGTCTGACAATACGAGGAATATAATTAATATTCTAGAAAAACTACAAGTGAATATCAATACTAAGACAGTTTTGATATTTGTGGATGCAGAGAAAGCCTTTGACAACATTTCTTGGAGTTTTATGAAGAAGAATCTACAGGGGATGGGGGTAGGCCAAGGTTTTGAAAATGGTATAGGTGCAATTTATTCTGAACAAAAGGCAAAATTAATTGTGAACAAGGTAGTGACAGAAGAGTTTAAGATTGAGAAAGGGACACGACAAGGTTGCCCAATTTCTCCATTGCTTTTTATATCGGTCCTCGAGGTTTTGTTAAATATGATTAGAAAGGACCAAGAGGTTAAAGGTATACAAGTGGGAGCTAAACAGTACAAACTGAAAGCATTTGCTGATGACTTAGTATTGACTCTACAGGAGCCAGAATCTAGTACTAAAAGGGTATTGGAACTGATTCAAGAATTTGGACAGGTAGCAGGTTTTAAGTTGAACAAGATGAAAACTAAGGTTTTAGAGAAAAACTTAACTGTGAATGAGAGAGAGAAATTTCAGGAGGAGACAGGACTAACATTGGTTAAGAAAGTGAAATACCTAGGGGTTAACATGACTGCAAAAAATGTGAATTTATTTAAGGATAATTATGAAAACTGTTGGACTGAAGTGAAAAAGGATTTAGAAATATGGACAAATTTGAAGTTATCATTGTTAGGCCGAATCGCTGTGATAAAAATTAATGTGCTGCCAAGGATGTTGTTTTTGTTTCAAACATTGCAAATTTTGGATAAGATGGATTGTTTCAAGAAGTGGCAGAAAGATATTTCCAGCCTCAAATATTAACTGATGCTAAAGAAAGAGGTGGATTTGCCCTGCCAGACCTTAAACTTTATTATGAATCAGCTGCTTTTTGCTGGCTGAGAGAATGGCTGCTTCTTGAAAACACAGATGTGTTGGATTTAGAAGGTTTTAACAATGCATTTGGCTGGCATGCATATTTGTGGTACGATAAGGTAAAAGCACATAAAGCGTTTAAAAACCATATTGTAAGAAAAGCACTGTTTAATGTTTGGATAAGATATAAGGATTTGTTAGAAAAGAGAACTCCAAGATGGCTGTCACCAATGGAAGCGAAGGCACAGAAAAAACTCAATATGAAGGCCAAATAGCCGAAATATTGGGAAATTTTGGAACAAGAGGGAGACAGAATAAAACTGCAGAGCTTTGAAAAACAAAGTGCGAGATTGGCTCCATTATTACCAAATAATGGAGGCTTACAATTTGGACAAAAAAGTTGGTTTCCAGGTGGAAAAATCAAAATTGGAAACAGAATTGTTGGATCCAAAAATTAAGAATTTGTCAAGAATGTATAACTTGCTGTTGAAATGGAATACTCAAGATGAAATGGTGAAATCAGCTATGATTAAATGGGCACAATATGTTGGACATAACATAATGATGGCTGACTGGGAACAGTTATGGACCACAGGTATGAAATTCATGGCATGTAATGCCTTAAGAGAAAATTTAATGAAAATGATTTATAGGTGGTACATGACACCAGTCAAGCTTGCAAAAATTTACCATTTGCCCGACAATAAATGTTGGAAATGTAATGAGACTGAAGGTACATTTTTTCACCTTTGGTGGACTTGCCCAAGGATTAAGACATTCTGGGAGATGATTTATAACGAAATGAAAAAGATATTTAAATATACTTTTCTGAAGAAACCAGAGGCCTTTCTCCTGGGCATGGTCAGCCAATTGGTGCCAAAGAAAGATAGAACTTTTTTTATGTATGCAACAACAGCAGCAAGAATACTCATCGCGAAGTATTGGAAGACACAAGATTTACCCACCCAGGAAGAATGGCAGATGAAGTTGATGGACTATATGGAACTGGCGGAAATGACTGGCAGAATCCGAGACCAGGGAGAAGAATCGGTGGAAGAAGACTGGAAAAAGTTTAAAGACTATTTACAGAAATACTGTAAAATTAATGAATGTTAGAAAAATGTTGGAATGAAGTTATATGGCTTTAGTAGAAATGTTATAAGGAATTAAGTATAGATAGATTAATAGAGTATTAAAGGGAAAAATAAGGTTAGAATGTGTTAAGATAATTATAGGATAGAAAACAGAGGAAGATGGAAAGGAATTGCTGAAACAATTAATAGAAGTGGAATACAAAAAGGGAGGTGTGAGGAGGTCGTGGAAATAAGTGAATGAAAGATAAGATATTGAATTTGGATTGTGTTTTAAATGGTTTTTGTTTTGTTTTGTTAGTTGTTTGTGTTAGTGTTTTGTACTGTTTTTTGTATTGTATTGTATTGTATTGTATTGTATTGTATTGTATTGTATTGTATTGTATTGTATTGTATTGTATTGTATTGCAGTGTTTCCCAACCTTTTTTGGGCAAAGGCACACTTGTTTCATGAAAAAAATCTCGAGGCACACCACCATGCCAGATGGGGAAAGGTCACTTTTTACTTATGTAAAAAAAAATAAAAAATAGTAACTTCCAACGAATTCTGTAGGTCTTGTTTCTGAATCATTAAAGCTGCATTTGGGAAGGATTCGTAAGGGCGCACAGCAACTCAGTCCCACCAACTCCACAGCAGGGTTCTCAGGTTCAGTGAAGGGCTCCCTCAGGGGGGCACATATATACCACCTGGGCTCCCGAAAAGCTACCGCAAGAGCCCTTCAGGAGTTCACATAGCGCAGGCCTGAAGGCTGCAGCTTCCCACTTAGCATCCCGCCAGAGGAGGAAACCTCAAGTGGTCGACCTGTTTTTTTCCCCTCCCGCCTCCCTTTTGGAGCGCAGAGTTTTGAAGGCCGGCATCAACTCCGTTTTCCCGGATACTTCCCGCTCGAACCGAGGGCTGGGTGAAGCAAGGGCGGCGCTGCACGTTTTACCTCCACGGCGCAGGGGCTCTGGCTCGCCTTCAGCCACCGCACGACAGCGCTGGCTGCCACTTCGTCCTGCAGCAACAGCTCCAAAACAGCCGCCATGCCCACCTCTCTCCTCCTCTAGCACTACCGCGCAGGCGAGCCTCCGGGGCGGGCGCACAAGGAGCGTGGGCGCCACCCCTCGACGCCGTCCCAAAAGCCGCCAAAAAGCCCTAAAAAAGAGGAGCAGCAAAAAAAACACACCACACACGGGGGGCGTGTTCTAATTCGCTTCTAACTCCGGGTTAGATGGCAGCACGTGGAGGATGGGTGGGGAAAGAGAGAGGAGGCGCACTGATAGAACGCCAGGCACGGGGGCCGCCAGGGAGAGCCAGCGCGCGCCCCACCCCGGATGCTCGCGGCCACCGCCGTCCCTCCCTCCCAGGGAAGGCTGGATTAGAGCAAGCGCCCGGGCAGCAAGAAGCGCGCGCGCCGGCCCTGCCCTGGATCCCTCAGAACCGCCAGTCTCTGGGAAAGTGGGCGTGGCTTCAGAACTCTCAGGCAGCAGCGCCCGCCGCCCGGCAAGGCTTCCCATTGGGAGGCGCGAATGCTTTAGTGGGCGGGGATTGGCGCAAATATAGGCAGGGCGGGCTGAGAGGAGGAGCCGCCGCCGAGGAGCAGCGGCACCAGCAGCGTTTCCTCTCCCCCCTCCCCTCCCGTGTCAACAAGCGGGGCGCCTGCGCCGGGGGTTTGCGCGTCAGGCAGGCAGCCAGGCAGGCAGACGGCGAGAGCCCCGCGCTGGGCGGCCTCTCCTCGCCGCCGCCGCCCCGCCTCTCGCGGCCCGACTCGCCCGCCTCCCTCCCACGGCACACCAGGCAACGTCTGGCGGCACACTAGTGTGCCGCGGAACACCGGTTGGGAAACACTGTTGTATTGTATTGTGTTTTTTTTTGGTTTTCTGTAGTGTTGTGTTTAAACTGTTGAAAAATTAATAAATATTATTTTTTTGAAAAAAAAAAGAACGGTTTTGGTTTAAGAACAGACTTCAGGAACAGATTAAGTTCGTAAACCAAGGTACCACTGTACTAGTATGTCTCTGTAAAGAGATATGTATAGGGCCCGATTTACAATGTATGGTGTTTTTAGATATACATAAAAATCTTTTGTAATACCTTTCGTGCACAACAAATGCAATACATTTTTTACTGATTTACTCTAGTAATTGTATTCAGCATGAAAAAAAACTTACATATGGTACATACCAAGCAAGAATAGTATTTTGAGAGAATAAACTTTTACTACAATGGCAGCTTCTGTTGTGCATGTTGCCAGGAGTTTATTTTCCAAGTAGCTTGCTAACATTACAGGGATATTGTGAGGATAAAGTTAACCCCGTCACATCTTTGGAGCAAGTGTGAAATAAAGGTGTGGTGTGTAATTAAATACACAGTATTATAGATAGGGGACGCGGGTGCCGCTGTGGGTAAAACCTTAGCGCCTAGGACTTGCCGATTGCATGGTCGGCGATTCGAATCCCCGTGGCGGGGTGCGCTCCCGTCGTTCGGTCCCAGCGCCTGCCAACCTAGCAGTTCGAAAGCACCTCCGGGTGCAAGTAGATAAATAGGGACCGCTTACCAGCGGGAAGGTAAACGGCGTTCCGTGTGCTGCGCTGGCTCGCCAGATGCAGCTTTGTCACGCTGGCCACGTGACCCAGAAGTGTCTGCGGACAGCGCTGGCTCCCGGCCTATAGAGTTTGGTATGTACCATATGTAAGTTTTATGAAATATGTAAGTTTTATAATATAATTGTCCAGAAGATAATAGCTGTAATTCACACAATTTAGATTTTTAAAAATATAACTGTTTCCAAGTTTGAAATGGGACTTTTTGTGATAACTGTGAACGAAAAACAGAGACAGTTGCCTGGTCACCTCTGAAAAGCTAATTCTTCATCTGAATGATCAAAATCTATGTGTGAAAATCATAAAAATATCACTTTAAAGAAAAGTACTTCAATATGTATATTGGGGGGTGTAGAATAAAATATTAAGATAACTTACATTGAAGGTCACTTGATAACTTTTAGTGGTCAATAGAAGATACATTTGGATCTTCTCAGAATCCTGCAGTTATCTGTGAAGCCCAATCTGTGCTGTGAGTCTAGATGCACCACACAATGAGATGCATTTGTTTTAGCAGCATTTATCAGTACTCCCTGGAGACTCTAACACCACTGGATTACAATAATTCAAATCCCTAAACAATGTGGTAGGCTTTCATCGGCAATTCCTTTATCAGTACATCTGGTATAGTAGTGAAATATACAGTGGTGCCTCGCAAGACGAAATTAATTCGTTCCGCAAGTCTCTTCGTCTTGCGGTTTTTTCGTCTTGCGATGCACGGTTTCCCATAGGAATGCATTGAAAATCAATTAATGCGTTCCTAGGGAAACCGCTTGCCAGGCTGGCGGTGCGGAGAAGGGCTTTTCTCCGCACCGCAAGCCTTCAGGACAGGTACGGGAACAGAGGGGAAGGCGCGCAGCGCTTTCCCTCTGTTCCCGGGGCTTGCGTGGGAGGAGGGTTTTTCCTCCCCGCCGCCAACATTCAGAACAGCATTCTGAATGTTGGCGGTGGGAAGGAAAACCCTCCTCCCACCCCAAGTCTTCAGGAAAGCCATCCGATGCCGTGCGGCGGGAGGAGGCATTCCCCCCCCCGCCCGGCATCGGAGCTTCGTTCCGATGCCGCGCGCCGGGAGGAGGCGTTCCCCCCCCGCCCAGCATCGGAGCTTCGTTCCGATGCCGCGCGCCGGGAGGAGGCGTTCCCCCCCCGCCCAGCATCGGAGCTTCGTTCCGATGCCGCGCGCCGGGAGGAGGCGTTCCCCCCCGGCATCGGAGCTTCGTTCCGATGCCGCGCGCCGGGAGGAGGCGTTCCCCCCCCACCTGGCATCGGAGCTTCGTTCCGATGCCGCGCGGGGGGAGGAGGCGTTCCCCCCCGCCCGGCATCGGAGCTTCGTTCCGATGCCGCGCGGGGGGGAGGAGGCGTTCCCCCCCCGCCCGGCATCGGAGCTTCGTTCCGATGCCGCGCGGGGGGGGGAGGAGGCGTTCCCCCCCCGCCCGGCATCGGAGCTTCGTTCCGATGCCGCGCGGGGGGGGAGGAGGCTTCCCCCCCGCCCGGCATTGGAACGAAGCTCCGATGCCGCGCGCCGGGAGGAGGCGTTCCCCCCCACCTGGCATCGGAGCTTCGTTCCGATGCCGCGCGGGGGGAGGAGGCTTTCCCCCCCCCCGCCCGGCATCGGAGCTTCGTTCCGATGCCGCGCAGGGGGGGAGGAGGCTTCCCCCCCCGCCCGGCATCGGGGCTTCGTTCCGATGCCGCGCGGGGGGGGGAGGAGGCGTTCCCCCCCGCCCGGCATCGGAGCTTCGTTCCGATGCCGCGCGGGGGGGAGGAGGCGTTCCCCCCCGCCCGGCATCGGAGCTTCGTTCCGATGCCGCGCGGGGGGGAGGAGGCGTTCCCCCCCGCCCGGCATTGGAGCTTCGTTCCGATGCCGCGCGGCGGGAGGAGGTCCGAGGACAGTGGGGAAGACGCGCTGCGCTTCCCCGCTGTCCCGGAGATTTCCCTATGGGCTGTCGTCTTGCGAGGCAAGCCCATAGGGAAATTCGTTTTGCGAAGCGCCTCCAAAACGGAAAACCCTTTCGTCTAGCGGGTTTTCCGTCTTGCGAGGCGTTCGTCTTGCGGGGTACCACTGTATCTGTTGTCAGGACCAACAATATAAAGACTGCAAAGCCTTTTGCAACGAAAGTTGCTCTCTAACTATAAGCAAACCTGAGGAGTTAATCTATACTAATGAAGTAAGGAAGGGGAGGAGGGAGTACATTGCCTGACAGCTTTGTTTGGAGGGTGTTGGTGGTAAAACTGATTATCTGTGAATATATTTACTTTCAAATATAGAAGGTATTTCAGAAACAAAAAAGAACTTCCTTGTGACAAAATGAACCTGTATGTCACTAGTAGCTGCCATATCCAGTTAGCAAGGAGGTCAATGATCTACTTGTAAGCCATAAATGCCTGCCTGTGAAGTTCCACTCTCACTAATCCGTGCGAGTGTAGGGAGATCTGCAGTTTCATCCACCTGCACTGATGCACTGTAATTTCAGATATCTTTTCTTTTTCATCTTGTCATATGTGGCATGTCAACACTTCCCAAAAGCACACAGAAAAAGCCAAAACAGTACAGCCTCCTTGAAAAGAGTATACCTTATTTTATCCCTCACTTATGAAAGTGTCTTAATACCAAAAGCGTAAGGGGCAGAGAAAAGCATTAATAAATGCAAGGATTTTGCAAATGCTTTGATTTAAAACAACAAAACAATTGTTATAAGCTTTGGCTTTGAAATACCTTATCCCCATCATGAGTCCAAAGGGAAGCAGTTGATTATTTAACCTGAAACAAGCCATCTGCACATTTGAGCAGTATTATTATTTATAAAGCTTTGTAAGTGTCTCCTAATTTTATAATATATTGTTTTTAAAGTGTTCTGAGCTGCTTAGGAAGCCTTGCTGAAAGATGGACTAAGACTTTAAAAAAATAAATACATACACTAAGCACTTGAAAAAATGAATTGTGAAGAATTAAAATAAGGATCTGATCTTATAAAAAGGATATTGACTCATTTCATAGCTTATTTTACAGAATGTCTGTTCTGGATAGGTTTTCTGGTGTCTTATTTGTTTTTGTTTACAGTGGTAACTCGGGTTACATACGCTTCAGGTTAAATATGCTTCAGGTTACAGACTCCGCTAACCCAGAAATAGTGCTTCAGTTTAAGAACTTTGCTTTAGGATGAGAACAGAAATCGTGCTCCGGCAGTGCGGCAGCAGTGGGAGGCCCCATTAGCTAAAGTGGTGCTTCAGGTTAAGAACAGTTTCAGGTTAAGAACGGACCTCCGGAACGAATTAAGTACTTCACCCGAGGTACCACTGTATTTAAAATACAAAACATTACATCCATGGGGAATCCTTCTGAAGATCTCATGTTTGGAGTTAAGGATTTTGGAATTGTCCAAAGCTCTTGCCATGTTTCTTTGATAATGCATCTTGAATAGTTCAACTTACCTTTATAAAAATAGTGTAATACGTATGAATTATGTAGTGCATTATCTGGCCTTTCCTTCAAGGAGCAGTGTACTTGCTCTGACTGCAGTGTTACCCTCACAATAACCCTGTAAGGCAGGTAGGGGGAATCTCAGGCCTACGGGCCAAATGTATCCTTCCAAGCCTCTCTATTTGTCTCCTGAAATTCTCCCCCCCCCCACTCCACCCCACTGGTCATGCTTCACACCCTCTTTGAGTGCATTTGCTTGGCTGGAATGTGCCTTGAACTCTGTTGATTCTTCTTGCTTCCTTGGATGTAGGGCGGAGAGGGATATGTGTGTAAAAACTAGCCTATGGCACACGCACACACAATGCATTCATTGTTCTGACCAGTTTTGCCTCTGCCCCCATTCCACTACTGGCCCATGGTACCCAGAAAGAAAAGGCTTCCCTACCCGCACGGGTGGCGCTGTGGTCTAAACCACTGAGCCTAGGGCTTGCTGATCAGAAGGTCGGTGGTTCGAATCCCTACGACGTGCTGAGCTCCCGTTGCTCTGTCCCAGCTCCTGCCAACCTAGCAGTTCGAAAGCACACCAGTGCAAGTAGATAAATAGGTACCGCTCCGGCGGGAAGGTAAACGGTGTTTCCGTGCGCTGCTCTGGTTTTGCCAGAAGCGGCTTAGTCATGCTGGCCACATGACCCGGAAAAACTGTCTGCGGACAAATGCTGGCTCCCTCGGCCTGTAAAGCGAGATGAGCACCACAACCCCAGAGTCGTCTGTGACGGGACTTAGCTTTCAGGGGTCATTTGCCTTCTACCTTTTTACCCTTGCTGTTACTATTTCTCCACCTAAGATCATGCGGTAAGATTCATGGCCTTGAATCCATGTTTCCTTGGTCTAACACCAATATTCTGTCCAATATACCCATTACCCCATAAACCTCATAGTTGAGGAGGTAAGCTGGAGAAAATATCTAAGTGTCTATTTTAAGAAAACACAGATGTAGCCAGTCAACAGGCACTGAAAATGGCACTAATTGAGTCTTCTAAGCCTATGATTTCCAACTATATCAAGCAATAAAAAACTGAACTAGGTAGATTAACAGAGGCATGTTTGGGGGCTATGCGGATTGTGATAAATATCAGAAATAGTAATAACAACAACAACAACAACAACAACAACAACAACAACAACAACAACAACAATAATAATAATATAGAATCATCTATAGCACTCTGTTTCTGATGCCATCCCCAGCAACAAGTTATGTCACTATTTTAATATTAAATGTGTGTCATGATTTGTTTTTCAAGTTATGTTTTGCATGCTATTGCATCACGAGAAGAATATTCTCATAGCAAGGAAAAGCAACTGACCTTTCTACATGATACACACACACCCCTTTTATTTATTTAACTTATAAAGATAACTTATAAAGATTTATAAATAAAATACACCATCCTCTATCTGAACAACTAACACATGGTGTTGTTTCAGATGCCGCTTAAAGAAATTGAAGCTGCATATGGAAGGTATCCAGGAGGCATGAATTTTCCCCGTAGTGAACTAGCTTTTCAATAAAAAAGAAATCTTACCGAATTGATCCAATCATGTAAGGTTGTGCCAACTGCACTACGATAGCACCACTGCCTAGCTGATGGCATGTATACCCAGAATCCCAGTCGTAGTTCTTTGTGTCTCCATTCAGCAAGGCATTGCGACTTCGGCTTACGCCCTCAATCACACTGGCACAGTCTGCAACCGTTGCAACGTTCTCAGTGGGAACTGAAAATTAAAATACAAAAGAGATCAAAAGCAGGCACAGACAACCATCCATTTCTATTTCTGGGGAAGAATAAAAATAAGCAGGAACACATGGGCTGATGATTCAGAGCATAGATTAATAATGAATAAGAATGGGAGAACTGTCTGAACCAGGGCAGGCCAGAGAACCTTTAACTCCAAAGCAGCCCTAGAACAAAATTATGGATTGCAAATAAGTATTTAGACAGGTTAATATCATAGCAGTTGTTTTGCTGAAAGCAGACAACCTCAATATTAGGATCAACATGGAATTGTGGACCAGGACAGGAATGGCAATGCACTTTTTGTTGTTGTTGGCACCCGTCTGTCTTGAGAGACAATGGAGTGCACCTCTAGGGGTGAAGTGAATCCACTGTGTTAGCAGCACCAAAGTGGAAAACGCCCTGGGGGTGCCTGCAAGCCCCCAGAATTCTGAGCGTTCTCCGGTACACACAGCTCTGGAAAAGACATCTCCCTTCTCTTCCAGTGCGCTTCTAGCGACATATACAAGATGGTATATGCACACTACACTTCTGGCATAACACAGCAAGAAGCGTGAGACATCGCAGAGCTAATCTACTATTTATTTACACACTATGTACAGACAAAAGCATAATGGCATCCGTTCTCTCCAGCTCCGAGAGAACAAAAAGCACAAGTAAAAGTGAAAGTACATTACAAAGTACATACAGCGGAAGAGATAAGACTGTCTTCCATTTCCCACACTCTTCTCAGACAGGTATGTGATTTACACCAATCACAAATGCAGCACTGGAGGAGTGAAATAGCTAACACTCTCCAGGGTGCAGGCCTGGGTGGTGTGTATGGAGGTCCTGGGTTACCCAGATGATGACTCCCTTTTGGCCTCACTGATGTGGTCCAAAGGAAACCAGAGTAATATTTTTGGCACCAGCTTGGCTGCAGGAGTTGCCGGAAGCAGGCGTACAAGACGCCAACCAACCTTCTAAGGAACTCCTAATGCACAGTGACTAAAAAAAGCAGTGGTACTGGCAATAAAGAAGCTACAGCATTGGGCAGTATTGTTTTCACTGTTGCTCCAAGAACATAACACTTGCCGCTTTAGAACTGGTGGACTCCACATAATAATTTAAACTGCCTAGTGAACCTTTCATTGCAAACTGTTTTAGGTGATCTTGGTTGCAATCTCTTCAAGTGGGCCTGAGTGCTGGAAGATCATTTGCTAACACTACAGTTTTCCCCAGGCCTACTTATGCCATTCAGTTGTGGTTTCAGATAAGTTGAAGGACTCTTGAAGGCAGCACAGATTCTTATGAATCTTTAATTCTGAGTTCAGTGTGTGTGTGTGTGTGTGTGTGTGTGTGTGTGTGTGTGTAATCATAGAATCATCGACCTGTAGAGTTGGAAGCGACCCTGAGGATCATCTAGTCCAGCCTTTCTCAACCTGTGGGTCCCCAGATGTTGTTGAACTTCAACTCCCATCACCCCTAGCTAGCAAGGCCAGAGCTCAGGGATGATGGGAGTTGTAGTCCAACAACATCTGGGACCCACAGGTTGAGAATCACTGATCTAGTCCAACCCCCTGCAATGCAGGTATATGCAGCTGTCCCTTATGGGGATCAAACCTGCAACCTTGGGATTATCAGCACTGTGCTCCAACCAACTGAGCGATCCAAGCTGGAGGAGGCTCAGTAGACTCTCTGTGTAAATGTGTAATAGGTGTTTTCAAGTGCTTCAGCTGAAGTTCAAGAATCATAGAATTGTAGAGTTCGGAGGGATCCCAAGGGTCATCTAGTCCAACCCCTTGCAAGGCAGGAATCTCAGCTAAAGCATCCAAGACAAACGGCCATCCAACCTCTGCTTAAAAACCTCTGAGGAAAGATAGTCCCCAACCTCCTGAGGGAGCAGACATTATTTTCATGACTTTTATTCCTGCTTCATGTGTTGCAGTCACGATCATCATGGAAGCTGTCCACTACATGAGCCCTTTTGTCTGATGTTATTATAAAGTACACCAACATTACATGTGTGTCTTTCCAAAATGTTTTCAACCATGGAGAACTTGAAGCTAATGCTTCACAAATCCCTAATTACATAAGCAACTAGGAAATGGAAATGCTGTGAATCCTTTAGTACTGAGACCTGAATTATGTTGCTATAGTCTGACATAAGCCGACAGTGAAGAAAAAGTTACTTGGGTCTACCACCTTTCCTGGTAGACAAATGTCTCCCTTACAAAAATGTTTTGTCCCCAAACACCTAGATAGTTCCACTGTTTTTCTCCTGATCCATCCTCAGACCTATTTTGCATTTTGCTCCTGCAGACTTTAAATAAATATATCTACATTTCCTCAGAACAATTTAAAAACTGTATACAATAAAATCAAAACACGCTTATGGAGCTTTATAAATAATAATATCGCTCAAATGTACAGATGGCTTGTTTCAGGTTAAATAATCAAATGCTTCCCTTCGGGTTCATAATGGGGATAAGGTATTTCAAAGCTAAAACCTGTAACAATTGTTTTGTTGCTGTTTTATATCAAAGCATTTGCAACCAATATTTTCTTAGCCCATCAAGATTTAGCACTCTGGAATTTTTGTAGTATTTAGTAGCTAGTATATATTTTAGGACGTTACTCACAAATTAATTTATTCCAATTTACTGATGTGCATATTGGTTTTAAGGATGTGTTCTTGAAATCTGGTTTAATGTTTATTTATTATATAATCCATTTCAACACAAATGCTATTTATTTATTTATTTATTTATTTATTTATTTATTTATTTATTTACCAAAGCAATTGTTCAACTTGGCATTCTCTAATAAAGTTCTTGATATATATTGTATTAATGATTTTGTACTGTTTTGCACACTGGGAAATTAGACAGCAATCAAATAATTGCAATGTACAGAAAGTACCATGTTGTTTTGGCTCCCAAGGGAAGGCTGCCACTCCCTATTCTGAATGTTCATTATCGTCTTTCATACCCGCCTGATAAATTTATTTAAAACACCATCTGGAAGGGACTTTGCTCTGTGCTGCATTTTCAGTCTTTTGGTTCACTTCTCTTATCCCTGAGGAATTTCTGCCTCAATTTGTGTCACTTTGTTTATAAAAGTGGACTGCCAAAACCAACAGTATCTTGTTTCTATGTTTTTCTGCATTTTTTCTTCTGTCCTTCAACTAGCTAAGTAATGTGTGCTGCAAGAGAAAATAAAAATAAGAATGGGATACAAGGTTGAAAATTACTGTTCTCATTCTTTGTGCACGTAACAGTTCTGCCCAAGTTTAGCATATTGTTGCCACAGAATGTAAAATGATACATGCTAACAAAATGCAGACATTCTGGAAGCAAGCAGAATTTTAAAATGGACCAAGGCAGAAACAGCAGCGGGAACCGCAGGGAGTGAGGGAGAAGGATATGATTTGTGTGTTACTCTTCCTGACTCTTATCCTGTAACAGGTTATGGCCAACAGATTGCCAATATATTTGATTTTGACACAAAAAAAGTTTTAAAAGGCAGTGTTATTTCCAGGACATGACCTAAAGACTATCTATATTAACTATACTTGAAGATAAGATGACATGTAATTTTACTGTCTCCGATGATACCTGATGAAAAACGAGTGAAGGGAAAAATTGCGCTCAGGCATATATCTTCTCCTGAGTATTTTCTACCTTAGTTTCTTTTTAATATGACTACTTTTTAAAAGTCAGGGGATGTTATTTGACTCAGGATCACTGGCGTTACAACTGCTAAACCCAATTTGAAGGTATCCCCTCACTATTATTCAGCCACACACAAAGAGAACCCCAATGGCAGTACTTATTCCTTGTAACCAATTACAAAATGTTAAAGTAGAGCACTAGTGTTATTTTTTTAATGTCTGTGGGTGAAAATAGATGCAACAGAGACAACCATGTTTCTTGATTCATATGCCGGTCCAATTCACACATACAAAAAAACCAAAAACATGAAAAGCAGCATGCAGGTTAGGGGATCTGAACCTTCACCCCCTGCATTTTAGGAACATTGTAAGCTGCCTTTCACCAAGTCTGCCCATTTATACATCTAGTGAATATTAGTTTGTCACGTTAAAGTAAGACATAAACACTGCTCTTCGCTTTATGCATAAACAGGGACACACATGAACAAGAAACATTATTTTCCTATCATGTCTAGTTTGACTGTGTCTTGGCAATAAAATCCATGCTGCCTTTGGAAGTGGAGATGGGAGTTTATCCTAGACTCTTGAGTTACTGAAATGGAGTACAAAGGCAGTCCTGTTAGTCCTTAAGAAAAACTTCCAAATGCCACAGTTGAACAGTACCTTTAATCTAAGATTTCTGCATACTTAGGGAAGTAAACAAAAGATCAGTTTAGATAGCATCAATACATTTACCACAAAGCAGTCTGAGGAAGGTCTGTCTGCCACTGAGTATGTTGTAGCAACTTTAGGGATAGGTGCATCCATTTCTGGCTCTGTGAGATCTAGATTAACTGCCAAGTATGGCTCCCTGGCTCCCAGTCATACATTCAAGTCACTCTGATGATATGAGAGTGTCTCCCATCCTCACTTTTTTTTTTTTGCCTGGTAATTTTTACTGCTGTAGGTCTACAGACTTAACCCAGAGATGTGTCTGAGATTTTTTATTTTTTTTAAAGGAAGTTAATAAGGAAGTTAAGTGACTATGACAAACATAACATGGGTAGAAATGAGAAATGACTGGAACAAACAAAATGACATCAAAGTGCAACTGAAATACTACTGGAAGCGGTGTTGTGGATAAACTATTACAATTCAAGAACATAATTCAGCCAGGCAAAGTCATTCAAGGAAAGCGGGGCCAAGAAGAGGGAGAGTCTGGGCAGAGTCCTGTGGGCCAGACAGAGAGGTCTGGAGGGTTGCATTTGTGCCCCTGGGCATGAGGTTCCCCATCCCTGCAGTACAAAATTGCTACTGCTACTACTACTACTACTACTGCTACCACTACTACTACTACTACTACTAATTTACTATTTATACCCCGCCCATCTGGCTGGGTTTCCCAGAAAGCTGGTAAAGTTCAGTCACCAACATTTTAAGCGATTTCCCCTTCTTTAAGCCTCAAGTCAATTATTATCTCATTATATGTCTTTTGACAAGCCTATTCCCTGAATCTCATTCCTACCTGCAATGTGGAGATAATAATCCTGGACTTTCCATAAGAATTAAAAGAAAAAATTGAAATAATTTCATAATATGTACAATCATTAAATATAAATGCTATGTTCCACCTGCCCTCGCCAGCCCAACAATAAATGTAGTACATTCTTGCTATTATTGTATATTTTGTTGCATTAAAAGAAAATGTAAAGTGCCCTGAATATTGGAATTAAACAATATAAATGTCCAGTGTTACTGTTTACTAGTATGGAGGTTTCGAATCTGAGAATGTACAAATGGAAATTAATGAACTACTCAGTGAGGAATCTTCTTTCAAAAGCTACAGGTGCTTTACAGTCCTCTGAGATCAGCTTTTGTTACTGGTCTGTAAAAAAGAAATCAAATATGAACTAGGAAGACAGGGCTGTAGATCCAGAGAAAAAATGTATAGTGGTAAATAAAACCATGTATCTCATATTCACTGTAGAAGAGAAGTCCCAGCACTATTTAGATGGTCTTAAAATTTTCATAATTTCCTAAGGGTATGCTTACTGAAAAGCCGACAGCTGTTGCTAGGAAAACCTGTGCAAATTTAAAAGACAGCTAACCTTTAAAGGGGAAAGAAAGAACAGGGTGGCAATGGCTTTCATGCAGAAAAGACATTAAACTGGACAAGGGAACAGCACCTTCTGGATGCCTCACTAAGTGAAAGGCACAGTAATATTTCACAACACCAAGGTGTACTGCTAAGAAATTGATTTGACTTTTTCCCTTTGCTAGATGTTTAAATGATTTTTATAATAACTGCCACTGAGCAAAAGACAAATGAATGATTATTTATTCATCTTCTCCCTTACCCGACATTTTAAACAATTTCTCCTAAGGCACAAGAGGATGCACAAATAAGGGTACAGTGATTCATCGTTCAGGGAAGCATTCCCTAGAGGATAACCAAGGACATCCAATTTTTTATCTCCATCGCCTGCTCTGCACCCATTACTCACTGTTTTGTCCCTTGGAGTGTTATGAAGTAGTACAAAGATGGGACAATAAACTGAAAGCAACCTGGAAAGATAGAGATGCACATAGTTCTGTATATAAGGGGGGTGGGGAATATTGCTACGAAATAGTTCCAACAACCAAGCCCTCAAGGCAGCATAAGAAACTTACTGAGCCTTTGTGCTTCTATGGGACTTCCTTTTTTGGTTCAGCAGAAGAACCACCAGTAACACAGAATTCTAGAAGGTACGGTAATTTATAAGCAGTCTCTTTTTTCACTAACACAAATTGGACAGCTGTGAGACGTTAGTGGAGCACAGCTGATGTTTTCATTCACCAATCTTTGGAAAAGGTTCCTGGCCACCATCTCCAGGCACAACATGCCTTCTTGCACTACAATAATTAGTACTGTAGGGGATACTCACACTCAGGCAAGTAAATATACCAGTCTAATTCTCCAGTCATACAAGTGGAAGACTATGGCAGGAGAAGTATAGTAAAATATTTATTCAGAGAGATATGGAACAATATAAAACAATGATCAATAATAAACAGATAATAATTATGTGTATGGATAGGCTTCCTTAAAAAAAAAAAAAAGTGTTTAGCAGGCATCTAAAACAGTATAGCAATATTGCCTGGGAGTTCCCAAAGCATACAAGTCTGTCTTTCTGTGTGGCTGCATCAAGCAGATGCAGAAAAGACATTATATGGTACTTGTGAAGGTACCAGTTCTGCAGATCAAAGAGGTTGAGTAGGCACATAAGACAAGCCTTAAAAGTAATATTGCTCAGGCTTCTGTACAACATGATACCCTGTTCCATTGTGTCCTTTTTATGTCTGAGAAGTAAGTGGCACAACTTCCTATGGACCTTCCTATGGAACTTCCTCCATAATAATAGGCTTCACAGTACTGACAAGAATGGAAAAGTATACTCCTAGGCACAAAAAGTGCTCATCCGCTTACCCCAAGCCAGCTGCCCACATTATCTGTCCATTGCCAGGCATGGGTGGGGAAAAACTCAGAAGCCATATCAGAGGAAAGGAGATAGAAAGACTATGACCAAACAGAGCACTGTTTCCCCTGATATGTAAAATGCATATGACAGGGCTCAAATATTTTGTTTTAGGGATTGACATTCTGCTTCTCAGAAAATCTCAAACATCACTGCATATTAAAATATTTAGTGCTGAAAACCCCTTCCTTGTTTATTACCAGATGTGGGGCTGGTGATTACGAATATCCTGCCATTACATAACACACTCTGAATATGCTGAAAACCACTCTTTTTCATATCTCCAAGAGTTGAGCCCTGATACTGAATAGTGATTTGAAGTCTCTCATCTGATTCAAATTAAGCCCTGCCTTCAGAGAATTCAGAAATAAAGGGAAATTTTGAGACTGGGCTGTGTTGTTTCAGCAGCAGCACCCCTCCCCATGTCATGACTTTCTGAGGCTCAGCATAAGAACTGTGAACAAGTATCTAGCTTGCTAAGAAAACTTGTTTATTTTTATTTGAATTATAAAAGTACACCTCAGACTCAGATTTGTAAATAAGTCTCTGGCTGCATGTCATTAAAGCATTAATATAATCATATTGTTTTTGTTTTCTTCAGCATTCTAACCTCATATTAAATACAATATTTATGCCATTCTGCACAAGTGACTCATCTAATGCATTCTTTATGTGTGACTGTTGAACAAAAAGTACCCAGTTGCAAACAACGAAGAAAATTATACCCTTAGCTCTAAAACTACATTGCAGAGTATTTCATACGCTATTTATTCAGTAATATCACTTAATTTAATATTAAAAATAAGACTAGAATGCGTATGTCACCATAACCCGAAATAGTCTAATTTGGCTCATTACTACAATGAGGTCTCATTTATCTGCTCTGAACACACTATTGAGAGGACTTCTGCATACTGTAGTTTAAAAATACTGTTTCCAGTATCAATGGTATTGTCTCAGTTAGGGGCCAAACTTAGACGTCATGGTAAACTATACCTAATGGTTTACTGTGAACCTTGTTTTTCTAGGCTCTTTGTTTTCTCCTTGCTAGCATATGGAGAAAAGAAACTGCAATCCTTGACATAATGTTATGACTGAACCAGGGATATTGGCTTGTTTTGCTCCAACAACCACGATTTATAAGGCAACAAATTGTGGTTACAGGCTATGGTTTCTTGGGAGTGAAACAAACCATAATCCCTGGTTCAGATTAAATACTATGCCAGAGATTGTGCTTTGTTTATTCCACATGCTAGCAAGGAACAGAAGAACAGACTAGAAAGGTGTAATCACAGTATATCATTAACTATGGTTTACCATAGTTTGTGTGAACTAACCACAATTTAGGGGTGCTGTTTACAGCAGTAGTCACATATAACCCATAATGTCTGGTTTCAACCTAAGTATACAATTTTCTTCTGCCAAATGTTAGGATTTATGCAAAGGGTTTGTCTTAGATGAACCATATATGTTTGCCTGTTCACCTTTGAATAATGAGTTAAATGCTGAACAGCAATTCTTGGACAAGGCTTATACTGGCGTGTCACTGTATTATTTGGTAAATGTCAGAAAATGGCAGGTAATGACTTGTCTTGATAACATTGCATGTAAGACGCAGCAACATAAAATTGCTATTATCAATCCTTCATTTTTATTACTTGTTTGCACAGCTTCTAATCTTCAGTATACAGGAATGACCATTATGTAGATGCTATAGCAAGGTAATATAATACATCTGACAAATGATCCCCATATATATGTACAGTTACTTGATCCAACTGAAAATGACTAAAAAAGAGAGATTAAATAATGTAGCCTGTGAAGTCTTTCATTGACCTGGTTTGTTTGAAGAATTAGCTGAATAACAGATTCATTCTCTATCATAGGTGGCTTTCAAAGTGAAATTTAAACAATTGACATTCTAAAAAGGCTAAGCATTGCTGATGAGCAAACCAATATTTATTTGGTTTCTTAATAAGAAAGGTGCTAATTTTATAAGCATACTTTTTGGAGATACAAAATGACCATATCTCTCTTGGATTTTGGCCGCATTGGTATTCAGAGGTGCTTACCGATGTCATTTGTGATGCTCCACAAATGGTTAAGTAGGGGCTAAACAAAATAAGCTTAACAATTTTGAGCACAGTCTACAATAGAGATCAACTCTGCTGTTGTGAACTGTTACTGCCTTAAAACCCTGTGCTGTCTTCTGGATATGTCTGCTCTCTTCTGCTCAACTTGTATATATGTATGAACAAGCAGATTTTACCAAGACATTTAAGGTTCTAGTATTTTGAGTATCTGTGAAAGGGTTAAAAGATCTGCCCACAGGACTACAGCACTACTCATCGCCAGAAATCAGAGGAGAGGGAGTAACTTATAAGAGCTGTGGTATGGATATGACCTAACTTTTTAATAAGCATTTACATAGCCTACTATGTGATTACCATGCTCTGCCAAGGGGGGTCAGGGTAAATTTCCTCAGCACATTATTAATATAAACTCATTATTCTGCTTTACCCATTGCCATCTTTAATGTAATCGTGGGACAGCAATATATCCACCATTAGTTCTGGACCCAGTTATTCTGGTCATACATTAGTACACTTATTCCTATTTTAGACTGAACTTTTCTTTAATAGAACAAAAATCTAAACAGATATAAAACTATGACATACTTGGTGCCTAGGTTTACCAAAGTCACTCACAAGACAAGATCCAACATAGGCTGCTTGTACATTTTACTATACAGTTGTAAAATACTACCATTCTGTTTATTTATTCCCCTCTCCCCATCTTGCCCCTATTTACTGTAACCCAATTACTTTTAAAATTTCTACTTTCTTTGATATATCCTAATGGTTTAAACAAAAAACAAATTAGCATATTCTTTTGTTATTTCTTTAAGTTCTGCTTCGGGGAATTTGTAATATAATCTGCATATATTAACTGGTTTTATTAACTGGTTTTGTTCTACCATATGTGTGCACACATGCAAAGAATTTTAAACTTCTGTTCCAATGTCATTTTGTCACAAGTTGGTGGGTAAGCAAAGGGTCTAAGCCATGTGGAGTTATTTTGACTCCTGGAAGCTGCATACAGTTCCCTTACTATTTCTAAGTACAGTGGTAACTCGGGTTACATACGCTTCAGGTTACAGTCTCCACTAACCCAGAAATAGTACCTCAGGTTAAGAACTTTGCTTCAGGACAAGAACAGAAATCTTGCTCCGGTGGCATGGCAGCAGCAGGAGGCCCCATTAGCTAAAGTGGTGCTTCAGGTTAAGAACAGTTTCAGGTTAAGAATAGACCTCCGGAACGAATTAAGTACTTAACCCGAGGTACCACTGTACTAAGCAGCAGCTGCCTTCAGAGTTGTTGTCTTCCCTCCATCTTCAAAGGTTAGAATTCTGCCACAATAGGCTAAAATTCTCTTTATTCCCTGAAATCACATTCTCACAGCGATACACATACTTTAGGTAAAAAAGACTGGGATTGGAGGAAGTTTGTCACTAATGAAACACATGCTGTTTTCTTGTGGAGGGAAGATGGATGTCAACTAAGAATGCACCAGAAAGCTAGTTCTGAGCCCACACAAGATCACCAGGGATAATATAATTAACAATACTAACAAGTTAAAATAATGCCTGGTTCCCTGTAACTTCACTTTTAGCAGTGAGGAAACTGCCAGAAGGCCCTCGGAGCTGGACATCAGTGTCCAAGCTAAATCATGGTGGCGGAGACGTTCCTTCAGGTATACAGGATTTCTCTGTTATTATGTTATGGATTTTGGTGTTTTACATTGTAAACCACCCTGTGATCTTTGGATGTAGGGTGGTATAGAATTTTAATTAATCATCACCATCATCTGGTTGGCCATTTTAAGAACAGAATACAGGACTAGATGGGCCACTAGTCTGATCTAAGCAGGCTTTTATATTTGGCATAGCGACATGTTCAGTATCTCCAACTCCTATAGAACACAGCTGAACACAAACCTGAGAAGTCACATCTCCCTCAATCAATGGTGGTCAAACAAATATTTGATATTTTCCTGTGTTAATAAAGAAGGTGAAGTTTCAAGAAGCTAAAACAATTGTTAAAGCTCACAGAATGCTTGAAGAATACCTTGAAGTAAGGTACTTAAAACCAAGTCACATTTTTATACACTATTTATTAGTCAATAAAAAAGGAAGTTGCTCTGATAATCATCAGGGCAGAATTCAAATATATTTTAGACATGGCTACATGGCATTTAAATGCTCGGTTTTCCCCATAGATAACGGCACACTTTTAATATATTGTTATTCTTAACAAAATCCAACACTGCTTTTCAAAGGGTATCTCACCATTTAATGTTTGCTATAAAAGAAACATTTAAGACTTTACAACCTTAAGCTGCAGAGGTTTTGCAATATCAGGATTTTGCACGTATAAAGGAAACAGTTATTGTGCACTGAACATGATTGCTCTCATTCAAGTCAGCACACACAGAAAGCCAGTCCAGGGCTGCTATTAGAAACTAAGGGTCTTTAACAGCACTGGACAACCTTGAAAAGAAATTATGATTAAGAACCTGATTTATCTGAGAGTCTGAATTGATGATCTGTTACATCAGCAAATAATTATTTATGATGAGGAGCAATGATTACTGAGCCAGCAAAGCACCACAAATTCTAATCTTCCACACTGATGTCACAAAGCAGCCTAGGAAGTCCACATATGCCCTTTTGGCAATTACTACCTAGCACAATATAGTTATTGGCATAAGGCCAATAACTGATGCTAGGCCTGTTCGGATTTCTGCTACCTTAGAATCATAGAATTGTAGAGTTGGAAGGGATCCTAAGGGTCATCAAGTCCAACCCCTTGCACTGCAGGAATCTGCGGCTGTCACATACAGGGATAAAACCTGCAACCTTGGCATTATCATGAACCATGCTCTAACCAACTGAGCTATCCAAGACCTTGTTTAAATCAAAATGGGGGGGGGGGGGAGTACATGGAGCTACTGTGATCATCCATACTCCCCTCCCCACTTATTCTTTTCCAAAGAAAGCAAACACCAGAATTAGGCTATGGTGTGCCATAATATCATACAGATATAGGAAATGTGAAGGCAGACACTGGCAAAGTCCTGCACACTGAAGGCATTAGACATTTAGACTATGGAGTCACCTACAGTTTTGCACATCAACATTACTATGATTATATGATATTTTTTCATAATGGGAACCGCAATTAAATGGTGGCATATACTTGAACATTCCACCCCACTAGACACACAGCAATGCTATTAACACACTATGATGAGTTGAAGAGTTAGCATAAATTTATATTCTGCTTTCATGGCTAATATGTGCATTATTTGCTCTGTCATATCACTTACCTATCAGGCCTTTCTCAAGAGTGAAGGTTTTGTTGGTGAACATGCATTCAAAAGCCACAATATGGAAAACTTTGTTCACTGTGTTGTGTGTTCCAACTATTCTGATGTACCTAAAGGGAAGAAATAATGCAGAGGTTAAGAAAATGTGGAAAGTCTACGTCACGCCTTGGAATAACATTTATGCTAGAAGTAACTATGTTAAGGATCAGTTTTAATTATCTCCTCTGGGTGAAGGCACCTTATTTGGGGCCCAATGCAATTCTCAATCCCCAGAGGTTTGCTGAAAAAAATAGATTTGGGGTAGAAAATATCCCACCAAGTGGAAAGCAGTCTAACACCCACCCCAGAGCTGCCCCAGAAGCACAATGATGGCAGACCAAAGACTTGTCACACATTATATCTAGTACCTGCACTAAAGTGGTATTAGCAGAGATATAAATGAGGGGTTAGGGGGAGAAGTAGCTGGAGCCCTTTTTTCCATGCAACCTCAATAATTGTAGCAGGCTTATTCTTTAAAAAAATACACAACATGATTGTATTTGATTTCCAAGCAAACAAAAACTGAAGGCTATTTAATTCAACACCATTATCATGTCCATTATACAGCCACACTTCAAAACTACAAAAACCCCTAAAAAACCCAGGCTTCCATTTTTCACTGAAGACATATTATTCAGTAGGTTTTCATCATAATGAAAGGTTTTATACATCAAAGACAAACTCAATAAATCAATCCTCCTCACCTGCAAAAATGAACCTCTGTCTTTTGTCATGCCCTTATTCACATTCCACATTATCACTTGAAACACACAATGGCTTCTATGGTTTGAATCCAGTTCCATGTATGAGTAGAAAACTCTTTTGTTCACAGAGGGAGGGATTGCTGCCACCCCACCCAACCTCAACTAGAAACATTGTATCTTGCTTTGGTGGTGGGGGGGCTCCCAAACTTCAGGAGCGGATTTTATAGTGTTCAGAAAAAGTGCAGGCTGGAATATGTTGGAAAATACACACATGATCCTTTGGATCTCAGCCCTTGCTGTTAAACTCTTACTTAAAGTTATTTGAGCATTTTTTGTTTAACAAAGATACCTGTGAACTTCACTCCTGGCTGCACAGCTTGCAATTCTTAATACTTCAGCAAAGTCAGATGGAACACTTCTTGCTAACAGTGGCCTATTCACCCTTTGTATTACCTCTGAGACATCACCTTCTATAAACAAGCATTAACCTTGAATCAATCTGTTCCCCTCTTTCTCTAAAGGGAGAGCGAGAGTTCAGAGGTTAATGAACAGCTGAAGCTACTAATAAAAAGTTCTGGAAAATCCCAAGTGGAGTACAACATGCCATCTCTGCTGAGCTCGAAAAGATAACTAACAAAAATCATTTGAATAGAATATCCTGTCATCCAAAGTGAAAGAAGAAGCATTATTAAATTAACAAGTTTCTATTCATCAAATGTGACATGTTAAGAGCAATTTTTCAGCTCTTCCACATAATCCCCCATTAAAGATGATATAACTTTTAACTTCAGTGCTGTTTATCATGCTAGCAATGTTTAAAACCTTAGCTTAACTAAAAATGAAATCTTCTGATGGAAATTTAGGAAGTTTTCAGCCACACTTTTATCTACTGGGTTTTCTGTGGGTATTTGGGGACATTTTCTAGACTCCATAACATTTTAAAAGTGAGTGATAGGGAGAGATAGCTTGAGATACGCTACTCTATTTTATAAAATTTTACTCTCATCAATTAGCAAGTTCTGCAACTGGAATGGAAAAAATATATTTTCAAAATTCACCAGCTTTATATTTTCACTGTGGCCTTCCTGTGTCCATTGTGAAGCTGACTGTGATTTTGTTTTGCTCCTTTTCTTTTAGTCATCACTACTCGGGTTTAAAAAAACACACCATTAACTCTGCTTACCACCAAGTTTATTTCATGCATTTATTTAAACAATTCATATACCATGGTCTCCAAGCAGTGAATCTCTAATTTATCAGTTTTGTTTTAATTATCTTTGAGGAAGCTTGAATCATTTGTTTCTGTGGCACGGTTTCAACTCCCAATGAAATTATTCCTTTTTTGCTCCAAAGACTAAACACATTATGGCAAAAATTGCATTTTTATATACAGTTTGGATGCAAAGGAATACAGCAAGAGCTTTGGGAAAACTTTGAAGAAGCAAAGTCCAAATTCAGAAAAAAATCAAATTAATAAATTATTCTTACAGTAAATTTTCTAGGCTGCCATTCCAAAGGGAAATTACTCAAGGTGGAATACAAGATCCATGCCTGACAGAACATTCAAACTCTGCAATGCACATGGCTATCATTAGGTTACTTTCAGCCAAATCCAAACCAGTTTACTCTCCTGTATTTCAATGGCACCCAAACGGCTTAAATACACTGCTTTGCATTTGTATTTTAATATTTTGTTGGAGTGGCTGGGCAAACCCAGCCAGATGGGCAAGGTATAAATAAATTATTGTTGTTGTTGTTATTATTATCATCATTATTAAATAAATTATGATCCAATGTCACTTCTCTTTTAGGAATCGAACAGGCACAGTTCTTACAAACCATAGATGAAGAGCTAGATCTATGTCTTGTCTGTACCACCTCAAGCTGCAGCAGAGAAATTATATTATGGAATACTTACCTATGAAAAAAATATTTTTATGCTCAGAGCGCTAGCATACGAGGCAAGAAGAGTGGAAAAGCACGCAAGTCCCTCTAGCTGTCTAACCTGTAGTTTTGGTTGTGCATCTGTTGCGGGCCAAAGCTCCCCCTAGACCTGCTGCAGTTAGGAGCAGACTCACTGTAGGAGGGAGGTCTGGCAGAGGATGTCTTGCCCAAAGGCCCTCCAAAATCTACAGCCAGCTTTATATAGAATGTTTGCCTTCACAAGTTGCCTGAAAGTATCTTTTTTATATCGAATAATTGAAACTCAGGATATGACATGCAATGGCACTCCAACAGAGAAAATGGGGTCTTGCAACAGTGATCAGGGACAGGCAACAGAGGCGTATTTAGGGGAGCACAACCAGTTCAGTTGCAGTGAGTGCGGAGCCTCGGGGGCACAGTAGGGGATACCACAACTATTATTTAGAACGGAGCATGAGGTGGGGGGGATTTGGCATTGCTGAGACCCAAGGTCCACCACTGCAGGGATCCACCAGCCTGCAGGCCTTATCCAACCTATCAAGCATTTCAGAATGGCACGTTAGCCCCCAGACCCATTTTACTGATGGCAGCATCACTGCCACCAAAAAGAAGAACCAAACTGCTGAACAAAGTGGGGGCCACTAGGTATCTTTCCTATTGGTGTTCTAGTCCCCACCTGTATTCTGGCAGCAGCAGGGTACAGCTGGGACCATTTGGATCCTTTCTGAATGTCCTAATGTTTTACTTCTGGTGTCTTTGGGGTATCACGGCAAGCTGGCAGTCAACACAGGGAGCTATTTCTGCTTGGCTCCTGCTCATATATTCTTCTCCCTACACTGAGAAATGGTCTTCTCAAGTGTATAAAAGGAACTGCAGAGCACACAGTGAGAGAAAGAGAAAAGGGCAGAGTGTGTGAGTGAGTGTGTGCACAGGTAGGCCTGCTCACCACTAACATGCAACCCTCAGTGGATTGGACATGAGGGAATGTGGCCCTTGAGTTTTAAAAGGTTTCCCAACCCTGTTTTGTATACTATTAGTGCATTCTATATTTATGTCAATATCTATGTGCCTCTGTCTTAGTACTATCCAACTTCTACTTGTTTCAAGTAATATACAACAAAATAATGAGTTCCTTGTTTCATTTTACATATTAAAAGGACTTGTGAAATAGAAGGTACACACACATACACACGGAGACTGAAGTAGGAGATGAGGCTGATGGTAGATAGTATAATAAGAAATACCTGTAATTATACGCTATTATATTGTCATTTATAAAACACCTCAAGTAGCTAGGTGATGACCTAGATAAATAAGATAAATAAGTTCTGTCCTCTGACTATAGGAATATTTTAATTAGATAGTCATGACACAGTTGTGTAATTCAGAAGTATGGCTCCATTAAGTGAGATCTAAAACATCTAAAAGATGTGGACTTGAGAAATTAAGGAACCCAGAGAAACATTCCTCTACCCTGCAGCATTGCCCCAAGAGGCAGCATTTGATAAATTACTGTCTACAAGGATTACTGTCAGACAACAAATAATAAAGTAGCTTAATAGCAATTGTATGGTTATAGGAAACAGTGTAAGAAGACCTAATTGGTTTAAAGCCTTCTGTTCCAGGTCATGGCACAGGGCCAATGACAACTCATGTCACACTTCATAAAAATCATATCAGACTGGAAGGCCAAAATTCCATGCCCCCTACCAATGTTTCCCTTTAAAAGTCATTTTTAAAATGCAAAGTCAGCCCGATCCTCCAAACTGATAAGGGCACAGCAGACAACCGTCTTTATCCAAACTCTCAGGGGGTACTGCTAGAAAGAGAGTGTGGTTATTTTTCAGTATCTCTAAGGTCCTCCAGAGCAACTCAAGCAGATGGAAGATAATTAAAGCTTAAACAGGGCTGAAGATGGCAGATACACAACAGATTGTCCACCTCTGATGAGAATCAAAGCTTTGGCAAGAGTACTAAAGCAACCTATCTATGATTTCCAGTTTCAGTCATTTTCCTTCAACAGTGCTGCAGCAATCAGGTTTGTTTTCATACATGTGTTTCAGAGTTATGAAGGAATGGTAATGGTAACAAGTGAACATTTACTGTTGCTTTTCAAATGAAGGAAGATTAGGATGATTAATACATGCACTTTTCTTGCAAAATACATTTAATTTGCTCCATTGCTGTCCATTAGCAAATTATTCATTATCTCATATATATTCAAACTCTATCCCATACTTAGGGAACCATTAGAAGTCCTACTCTAATGCTCTAATCCTAAACAAACATGCTAGGGAGTAAGTTTGTTGAACAAAGTGGGATTTACTTCCAACTAAAGCATGCATGGGATTACATTGCAAGATTGTGTATGGGGCTTGTATTCATTTTTAGGTTAAAGAGTTTGTACTGATATGTATACATATTATTACCTTGTTTTTAATCCCTCAACAAGCTCAGGAGAAGTGGAAGGAGAACTGCTTAACCTGCTTTGTTAGGCTTGCTAGGAGCCATCCTTAACTCAACAGGTCAAGAGTCTGCCATGGAACAGGGAACAAGGAATATTTTCAATGTGCATTATTTCAGATTTTATCCATAGCTGCTTGTATGCTTTATTCAATTCCTAAGTCAAAGCTAAGGAACAATCAAAGCAGAACAAATGCACAGATTTGTTCAACTGTACATTTCTCGGTATCCCTGGAAGTCTTCTATTTGGAAAACTTTGTTATATATTTTTCACTATAAGCTAAATCATGTACTAACGGAACAGACAAGGATTCCCTGCTACACCTCTCCATAGGACATACAAGGCTTATTTCTCATAAAAATTGCTTGCACATAAGCATTCATAAGAATTCAGGATTTACTAAGTATTAAACCTAGAGGTTCAGCAGTGTTACTTCAGCATGGCTGCTACGCTCTACTTAATCAACACATTTGTCTCAGCATTGTCATCTCATAACCTGCAGACATGGAGTCAAAATAGCTATGCTTACTTATCTGCAACTCAAAATTAATTATCACATTTGCTGTTTACTTGGAGAGTAATAAGGCAGCTGCCAAACAGATTTCTTTTCTATAAATCTGTGTTTTTACAGAGCTAGGTTTCATGTCAACAGTGCTATCACCAGAAGTTTGCTTGCACAATGGTTTGGCCCAGTATGAGAGTGAATAGCGTATAATTTCACCATTTTCCTGTCCCTCTTTTTTGCACAGGGATGAATATGAATCTGTACCGCATTGTTCTTCTGTCTCACAGGCTGCAGCAAATTTATGTGTCCACAAACACTAATGGATATTGGTTCCCTACTTTGAGAGAGTTATAGAGTTGAAAGGGACTGCAAGGGCTCAAACCCACAACCCTACTGAGCTATGACAGCTGAATTAGAATTAATTAGGATACCTAAATAAATATTTTTAATTGATACACAAGTCTTCAAACTGACAACCTCCAGAAGCTGTTGGACAACAACTGCAAACAATTCTAACCAGCATGGCCAACAGCAAAGGGTGATAGAAATTGTTGTAGCTAGAGGTCATCAGTTGTAGTCATTAATTATACACATACACAGTCATGAGAAAAACTGAAAAAGGTAAATGAAGATAAAGAGAATACTCAAAGAAAGGTATTCAACTAAATTTTACTCAGAGTTGACCCACTTTAATTAAAGACTGTAACTTAAGTTATGTTCATTAATTTCAATGGGTGCACTCTGAGCAAAACTTAGTTGAATGTTGTATGTAGACCCTAAAAACTACAGGCCTAGCCCACAAACTTTAAAACACAGCCAGACAGTTTATTCACATGACCCTGAGAGTACCACCTATAAGGGGAGAGTGGATCTGGGCACAGTTACCCCCATCTAGACAGGATTACTGGGATATGTTTATGTGGAGCTGCCTTTGAAGGCTATCTGGAAATTTAAATTGGAGCAGAACGCATTGGCATGTTTAGAATCAGGCCATGTTTTGTGGAGTATGCATCTCAACTGTTACAGAGGCTTCTTATCTGTTTCTGGGCCCAAAGTGTGCACCACCAATACTGAAGAGGCTGACATGAAGTCAGCATCTCCAGTGGGTAAATGGGGTGGTATCCAATGATGTCTGCAAACAAACAAAACTGATGCTAATGTATACAGTGGGACCTCTCCTCCTCCATGCAATTTCCCACTTCTACACTAGAGAGTCCCCCAACCATTTAGAGTAGATTTTTGGGGTCTGCAGTGAGCTGCAGGGGGCAGAAGCAGACGTAATGATGCGTCTATGGTATTGGATTTCATTCATAATGAGCAACATTCAACACCCTGGGTGGTTTGCTGGTTCAACAAGGAAAAATGTACAGTCACAATTATATGATAACAGCTCAAGAGTATTTCACACTAGTGATCAGCTATAATAAAGCTCTCTAACCAGCTAACAGATAGATATATTGCTCTGTTAATCTTCACAGCAGTTAAGATTATTTAAACACTATTTCTACAACAACTTATTTTACCACTGAACAACTTGTACTACTGTCACAACAAAGAACTAATTGTACTCTAAGAACCCATCCGTTTCCTACAACAAAAGCTCTCTGCAGTTTGCTTCCCTTATTTTCTCTCTCAGGGTGAGCACAGCTTTCAGCCTTAATCATGTATTTGTCCATGTGGTAGGAATTTATTCTATAAATTCTATAAATAATTAGATCTGCAACCTTAACAATATACTCCAGCACCCTGGCTTTATGAATTGCATTTTCAACTCAAGACTATAAATTAAAGTCTGTTTTTTCACTCAGCCCAACTGGAAAACAAAAACAAAAAACAAAAGTCAATGCCTGACAATAAAAACCTAATCTTCTTCCAAGTGAAATCAAATGGATTCTGAGTGTATGGAACATTTTCGTAATGGACAAACTAGCTATGTCTGAATGATAAATTCAAGCAATATGCAGTTCTATTTAACCATCAGACTCAACGGCCTCAGATCAACCAGCTACACTGAAAAACTTTGTTCTACTGCAATTTTAAAGAACAGCATAAATGATGGCGATTTCCAGGGAATTCATGATGGTTGCAGGAAGATGATACTTAAGCTTCCACCAAATTTTCTGTGTTACCTGGTAGAATGCAGAGCTCTGCCTTCAATTCAATGATGTATCCTAATTGCCTGTTACAGTTTCTGAAATGATAAGCTCCCCTTGGGTACTTTATTGCCTTTTTAATATAGTGTGGGAGCATGCAGGTTGAGCTTAAGGCACAATAACTAGATCTGGGTTTCTCTGGTCTGAATCCCTATGCAAGAATAAAGTTTCCTGCAAATAAAAAAAATGTAGTCTTTCCCAGCAAATAAAAAAGTTTATCCTTGAAATATAATTTATGACACATTGACAGAAAATGCAATTACTGTATGTGAACTGAAATTTCTACTCTCCAATGTTCCTGACATATAACTACAGTTTTAGAATATTTTTTACCATATAAGTAATGAGATGACAACAACAACAACAACAACAACAACAACAACAACAACAACAACAACAGGAATTTATAGTTGCCCCAGCCATGCCGGGCAGCTTCCAACAAATTATAAAACCACAACAAAACATAAAACATTAAAAACTTCCCTATACAGGGCTGCCTTCAGATGTCTTCTAAAAGTCAGATAGATGTTTATTTCCTTTCTGATGGGAGTGAATTCCACAGAGCGGCCCAGACAATACTGTGAAGGCCCCTTTGCCTAGTTCCCTGTAACCTCACTTCTTGCAACGAGGGAACTACCAGAAGGCCCTCAGAGCTGAATCTCAGTATCCAAGATGAATGATGGAGGTGGAGACACTCCTTCAGATATACAGGGCTGAGGCCATTTAGTCTGGAAGCTGCATTCAAGATTAGCGGTAGTTTCAGAGTCACCTTTCATGGTTGCCCCACCTAGAGCACCTTCTCACCTACACACTAGGCTCACCTGTCCTACAATTCATGTGTGGGGGAAGCTTTTGAAGAGACTGTTATAAACATAAAACACAACATGCATAGGTTTGAAGACAATCTGTATCACACACAGAAGTAATTCATGAGATTTCATCAGATTTCACATGTAAATCCCATTCAAACGTAATGTCAAGGCTGTACTTTTGCTCATGTCCAAGGCAGGACTAAAAGGCATGATTATGCTATCCTCTGCAAATGGGGAAAGTATAATCTCATCAAGCCTATTATAAATCCACAGGATTACCAAATTAATCACAATTTTTGTTTGAACAAAAGGTTCTTGTCAATTCAGGATTTAACACAATGATTTGGTTAAGTACAGACATAACATTTTCTGACCTATTAACCACAAGAGCACCCCTCAAACTTGTATGCTTCTCTGAGATCATTTCACTTGAATTCTCCCGTCCCTATGCTTTTCAGTGATATCTATGGTTGCTGTTTACTTTTGCACCAAGGGCACTAAGTATATTTAGCTTTAAACTAAAGCCTGAATTGAAGAAAATGTGGGCAGTATTTATCATTCTTTGTGAGAGGCAAAAGTGCCATAGTATACTGATCTGCTCTACGCAAGCAGCACACCAGTGAAATAACAGGAAAGAATATTGTAGAACCTTAGAGATTAGCAGATTTCTTCTCCCATAACTCTGAAAATTATTCCTAGAATTCATCACTTCAAATTGGGGGATCACATGTTTGAATGTTTTCTTCGAACCCCATAGCAAACCTGTCAAAGAGAAAGCTAGACTACAGCCCTACTCTCTGGCAATCCCTTTCTCCCAGCAGGGTGAACAGTTTTACTATCTGATCTGTTGTTTGTGTAGTCTAGTTCTCATATCCACGAGGAAATGGGGAGTTGAGGGGGCTTGAGGAGAGAGAAATAAAATCTGCTGGGCAAATCACATTCTATTCCCATGAGAAGCCACAGAGACTTCAGAAGCGATTTTCCTTTCACAACATTTCCTGTATCTATAGCAACCTATTTCTATAGACAACTGCAGCTACCTTTCATTTTCCTAATAAACTGAAAGGCTTTTTAATGTCTATTATTTCTGTTTGTGTAGCTGACTTATTTGATGTGAACAACTACCATTACACTGTGTACCACAGATTCAGTTATCCACATTATGAAGGCCACATAATATCACAACTCAAAGCAGGGGGTTTCTTCTGAACAGGACAATCTTGTGGCACCTTAAAGATGAAACAATTTATTACAGCATAACCTTTTGTGAACATCAGATACACATGTACATAAAAGGTGTGTGTGTTGAAAGTTGGAGCTAAATGGCAATGAAATACAAAAAGTAGTTGTGACAATTTAATTTGGGCTTAAATGCATCCATCCAACTTCTACATTTTCTCCCTTGGCACCCATATGTGTGTGAATGTGTGTGAGAGATGCAAACTGAGGATTGTACATGTATCTAACAAAGTAGACTCTAGTCCACGAAAACATATTCTATAATGCATTTGTTAATATTAAAGGTGGGACAAGACTCTCTGTTGCTTTTGCAGCAACAAGTTAACATGGCTACCAGTCTGGAATAGACAGGATTGGAGTTTCCATAATATGTGTCTGTAACTCTGTGAATGATAATGGATCAGTACAAGTGTACTAAAATTGCCATGCTTAAAAGACAAGAAGGGAAACAGGTATGTGTATACTCTGCTGCAACAATTTACCATTTTATCTTCTTATCTAGCTCACTAAAAGCAAGTGTAATTTGACAAAATGGCTAATGCCACAGATAAATAAATCTGAAGGGGATGGGGGGGTCGAACTGTTTCCAAGCTTCTTCTTCTTCCGTTTGAACTTTTAAAGCTGCTATTACTACACAGCTGACATGCCTCAGACTATTCAGAACTATTCCCATTCTGATAATTACTGTCCTTAGCTTACAAAGCTGTTTCTGCCACAGAAACACTCTTCAGTTTGTACAGACGAGCAGGCATTAAAAGGCAATTCTGCATTTGTCTTTCAATAGAAAAGGAAATCGTGTCATTCAGCACAACCTAAGATGCTAATTCTTGACAGATCTGTCAAATGCATGATCCTTACCGCCTACACAGCTGAATCAACACTTACATAGCAAAATAGGGGTGGGAAAAGAAGGGGGGTTACTATAAAAGGGTTGGAAAAAACTAATACAGAAAGCAGATATGCCCCTTTCAGGAAAGCTACAGTCTTTGTTTTACTGCAATGGACATCTGTGCAATGCAAATATTAGCAGCTCACAAAACTGAACAATTACTGAAGCTGCTAAATTTACTATTAAGACTAAAAATCAGGATGCTTTCTGTTTAAAATCACTTGAGGCTACTTTTCACTGATTCCCTCAACCCTTCATGTCTTATTACTCATGAATTGACAAGCCGCACAGTAATTTTAAACTATCAAACTTTATGATTCATCAGAAGCAGCTGACCGCATCGTAACTTGATTTCAGATATATTTGGAAGGGGATTCTTAGAAAGCATAAAATGAGGACATATTTGTTTAGCAGTGGATAGAAATTGGATATAAGTTTACAGAATGCCATGAGATAACCCCCAAAATAAAATAATCTATTTGGATTTAGATCAATATGGGCAATATCATAATACAAGAAGTTAAGAGCCCCCTTTCCGTACAATACTGCATAGCACAAATATACTGTAATTCTAACCTTTAGTGTAGTAGAAGAATCACAACAAGCTGGGACTGAAATCTAAGAGAAGCAAAGCGAGTAACGGGCTATTCTAAGATCTGAGACCTTTGGATGAAGGGAGTATACAAATTTAATTAAATAACAACTAATAAAGAAGGGAGAAATAGAGTTGGGTGTAATACGCATACTGGTGACACCATGCTCCAAACCAGGGGTCAGCAACCTTTTTCAGCAGTGGGCCGGTCCATCATCCCTCAGACCATGTGGTTGGCCGGACTTTTTTTTTTTTTTTAAAGGAACGAATTCCTATGCCCCACAAATAACCCAGAGATGCATTTTAAATAAAAGGACACATTCTACTCATGTAAAAATATGCTGATTCCCGGACCGTCTGTGGTATGGATTTAGAAGGCGATTGGGCCACATCCGGCTGCCGGGCCTTAGGTTGCCTACCCCTGCTCCAAACCCTGACTGTTTCCAACAGATGTTTATAAATGAGGAAAATAAGTATGTTAGGGGGAAAGTATTTGTTGTTGTTTAGTCGTTTAGTTGTGTCCGACTCTTCGTGACTCCATGGACCAGAGCACGCCAGGGACTCCTGTCTTGAACTGCCTCCCGCAGTTTGGTCAAACTCATGTTGGTAGCTTTGAGAACACTATCCAACCACCTCATCCTGTGCCGTCCCCTTTTCCTTGTGCCCTCCATCTTTCCCAACATCAGGGTCTTTTCCAGGGAGTCGTCTCTTCTCATGAGGTGGCCAAAGTATTGGAGCCTCAGCTTCACCATCTGTCCTTCTAGTGAGCACTCAGGGCTGATTTCATTAAGAATGGATAGGTTTGATCTTCTTGCAGTCCATGGGACTCATAGAATAAAATCATAGAATCATAGAATCATAGAGTTGGAATAGACCACAAGGGCCATCGAGTCCAACCCCCTGCCAAGCAGGAAACACCATCAGAGCACTCCTGACATATGGTTGTCAAGCCTCTGCTTAAAGACCTTCAAAGAAGGACACTCCACCACACTCCTTGGCAGCAAATTCCACTGTCGAACAGCTCTTACTGTCAGGAAGTTCTTCCTAATGTTTAGGTGGAATCTTCTTTCTTGTAGTTTGGATCCATTGCTCCGTGTCCGCTTCTCTGGAGCAGCAGAAAACAACCTTTCTCCCTCCTCTATGTGACATCCTTTTATATATTTGAACATGGCTATCATATCACCCCTGAACCTCCTCTTCTCAAGGCTAAACATGCCCAGCTCCCTTAGCCGTTCCTCATAAGGCATCGTTTCCAGGCCTTGGACCATTTTGGTTGCCCTCCTCTGGACACGTTCCAGTTTGTCAGTGTCCTTCTTGAACTGTGGTGCCCAGAACTGGACACAGTACTCCAGGTGAGGTCTGACCAGAGCAGAATACAGTGGCACTATTACTTCCCTTGATCTAGATGCTATACTCCTATTGATGCAGCCCAGAATTGCATTGGCTTTTTTAGCTGCCGCGTTACACTGTTGGCTCATGTCAAGTTTGTGGTCAACCAAGACTCCTAGATCCTTTTCACATGTACTGCTCTCAAGCCAGGTGTCACCCATCTTGTATTTGTGCCTCTCATTTTTTTTTTGCCCAAGTGCAATACTTTACATTTCTCCCTGTTAAAATTCATCTTGTTTGTTTTGCCCAGTTCTCTAATCTGTCAAGGTCATTTTGAAGTGTGATCCTGTCCTCTGGGGTGTTAGCCACCCCTCCCAGTTTGGTGTCATCTGCAAATTTGATCAGGATGCCCTCTCAAGAGTCTCCTCCAGCACCATAATTCAAAAGCATCAATTCTTCGGTGATCAGCCTTCTTTATGGTCCAGCTCTCGCTTCCATACTTAACTACTGAGAAAACCATAGCTTTAACTATACGGACCTTTGTTGGCAAGGTGATGTCTCTGCTTTTTAAGATGCTGTCTAGGTTTGTCATTGCTTTTCTCCCAAGAAGCAGGTGTCTTTTAGTTTCGTTACTGCTGTCACCATCTACAGTGATCATGGAACCCAAGAAAGTAAAATCTCTCACTGCCTCCATTTCCTCCCCTTCTATTTGCCAGGAGGTGATGGGACCAGTGGCCATGATCTTAATTGTTTTGATGTTGAGCTTCAGACCATATTTTGCGCTCTCATTTTTCATCCTCATTAAAAGGTTATTTAATTCCTCCTCACTTTCTGCCATCAATATTGTGTCATCTGCATATCTGAGGTTGTTGCAATCTTAATTCCGGCTTGGGATTCATCCAGTCCAGCCTTTCGCATGATGAATTCTTTTTTTTTTATAATAATTTTTATTGGTTTTTCACCTTTTATAAAGACATAACACACACAAAAGAGACAAGACAATAACATGTATAATTTCAGAAAATCCTACTTTCTTAACCTTGTTCCTTGACTTCCCCCCACCCCCCTTCATGCATCCCAATTCCCATAATTGTGTCAGCAAATTAAAATTTCTAACCATCTTAATATTACCTCTTTTATAAAAAAAAAAAAAAAGAAATAATTTTTTTCTAAGTTGGACTCAAATTCCCTTCCATCGATTTCCCATTTTGTCTTAGATAAAAGTCGTATTAACTAAACCCAAAGGTCCTGAGTGTTTTTAAAGTTATTCTTCCCTCCCTCCCATCCCCGGTTTTCGTCCCTTCCCCAATACATGTCCAAATAACAGTTCTTAGCCTGGGTTCCTCACGTCCGAGGCTTTCAAATCTCTTTCAGTTCCTCTCCGCCGGTCTTGTTGGTAGTCCTTTATATTGGTCGTCGAATCTCGAAGGAGTTCTGTCCCCATCAAACCAGGTTCTCTTCCCACAAGGACATTTGAAAACAACTGCTGCAAAAGTTCCGCAGGCCATGCATCTTCAGAGTCAGAGTGGAGGCCCCAATCATATTTCTTCTTTATTTTGAGTTCCTGTATTCCATATACTCCCGGGGCCTCCTCCTTCGTCTTTTGCATCTTTCGCAGATTTGTAGTCAATGTAATCCAAAAGTCTCCTTGCTTATATTCCACTGGTGTAAGCTTCTGGTTGGTACTTTCCATCTTTGCTTTCTCTTTTCCTTGTTTAGTCTCGTCCACTTCTTGAGTTATCATTTCCGATTCAGCTGCAGATTCTTTCTCATTCAGGTCCTCAATACATTCAGCAGAGCTGCTTGTTCCAGAAGTCAAGGTCATGAGTTGTTTATTCATAGCCAGACTCTGCTCTTGTAAGATTCCCACCAAATGAAACATTCTTTCAATTTCCACTAGTAACTTTCCATCCACAGCCATTGTAATGTCACAGAGTTCCCCCTAGAGGGGAACTTGCCATAGTTTGCTGTGGTCGACACAGTCAAAGGCTTTTGTGTAGTCAACGAAGCAGAAGTAGATGTCTTTCTGGAACTCTCTAGCTTTCTCCATAATCCGGCGCATGTTTGCAATTTGGTCTCTGGTTCCTCTGCCTCTTCTAAATCCAGCTTGCACTTCTGGGAGTTCTCAGTCCACATACTGCTTAAGCCTGCCTTGTAGAATTTGAAACATAACCTTGCTAGCGTGTGAAATGAGCGCAATTGTGCGGTAGTTGGAGCATTCTTTGGCACTGCCCTTCTTTGGGATTGGGATGTAAACTGATCTTCTCCAATCCTCTGGCCACTGCTGAGTTTTCCAAACTTGCTGGCATATTCAGTGTAGCACCTTAACAGCATCCTCTTTTAAAAATTTTGATAGTTCAGCTGGAATATCATCACTTCCACTGGCCTTGTTATTTGCAGTGTTTTCTAAAGCCCATTTGACTTCACTCTCCAGGATGTCTGGCTCAAGGTCAACAACCACACTACCTGGGGTATACGAGAAATTCTTATCTTTCTGGTATAATTCCTATGTGTTTTCTTGCCACCTCTTCTTGATGTCTTCTGCTTCTGTTAGGTCCTTTCCACTTTTGTCCTTTATTATGGTAATCTTTGTATGAAATGTTCCTTTCATATCTCCAATTTTCTTGAACAGATCTCTAGTTTTTCCCATTCTGTTGTTTCCCTCTATTTCTTTGCATTGCTTGTTTAAGAAGGCCCTCTTGTTTCTCCTTGCTATTTTTTGGAAATCTGCATTCAATTTCCTGTATCTTTCACTATCTGCCTCGCATTTTGCTTGTCTTCTCTCCCCTACTATTTGTAAGGCCTTGTTGGACAGCCACTTTGCTTTCTTGCATTTCCTTTTCATGGGATAGTTTTTGTTGCTGCCTCCTGTATAATGTTACAAGCCTCCATCCATAGTTCTTCAGGCACTCTTTCCACCAAATCTAAATCTAAATCTAAATGTTTATGAATGAGGAAAATAAGTATGTTAGGGGAAAAGTATACTATCAGTAAATAAAAATTCTAAAACGTTAAAAGGAATCCGGAAGATTTAAGATGGGTTCTAAAGAGTTGAACCCAAAGCACTGCTAACCCACAGTAGCATCAGTGCAAGGACTAGTAACTGAGTTACTGATCCTCCATTTCATCAGACACTTCATTTTCCAGACTGATGCACAATGTAGAAAACTGCACTTATAGTACAGTAGCCACACTCTGGAAGTGTATATGCCTTGGTCCATGTTCAGGGGGGCAGCCCCCCCAGAGGTGGAGCTATCTGCTCTGGCACCCGGAGCAGTGCACATGCTGTGCACCCAGGGGTGGGTGGTGGGGCTAGCCGCCCGCGGGAGTGGGCCAAGCGTCCCAGGGGGGTGCTGCCTGTGGCAAGCATTCCAGGGGGGTGGGGCAGCAATGTCACCCCCTTCAGGGATGATACCCGGGGCAGCCCGCACCCACTGCACCCACGTTCCTCCGCCAGTGCAGCCCCCCTCACCTCCCCACCCAACCCTCTGACCAGGCTGTAGCATTTTGTTTGGGTGAAGGAAGCCACCAACAGCTTATCATACTCACGGTGTATAGGAATGCAAAGGAACAGTACTTGATTACAGACTGAGGCTATTAGCACACCAAGTTGGAGGGGAGGAAATGAAAGAAAGAGAAAATATGGAGGAGTGGGAGAGGAGGAAAGAAGGCAAATGGGATAGACCAAGGGAGATAAAAAAGGATAAGTGCCTGAGGCTGCCATTGTTCCTTCCCAAACCCCATATCCCTTGTCACCTGTGAGCCACAGGAAACCTCTGCTAACTAATTCCACAATGATGGTTGCCTGCTGTGATTCAAAAGTCCAAGTGGGCATTGGGCAGCTGCCCTGGAACTGGAGAACTTGTGTGTGTCCCCTAGGGTAGGGAAGAAGGTGAGTGAGTAAAGAGGGAGGGATGGGAGATCTAGAGGGAATGGCCGGAGAAGTATTGAGGGAAATTAGAAACTTAAGTACGAAGGGTGGTATTGAACTGAGTTTTACTCAGAGGAGACATATTAAAATAAATGGACCTAACTTAGTCACGGTCATTAATTTCAAAGGGTTTACTCTGATTAAACCTTAGTTGAATACCACCCAAAGGTTAATAAAAATTTTGGGAGACGGAATCTGTTATAGGAGAAGTGAACACAAAAGAGGCAATATGGATAGATGAAAGAAACTGACATTTTGTGGGGTACAATTAAAAAAGAACATCAACACAGCGAAGAAATTTAGCAATTTGGAAAGAGCCATTATCAATAGAAAATGTCACTAACTGCTGGCTGACTGCGCCAAATTCCCCCTAAAATGGGCAAAATGTGAATTCTACTAAGCAAGTTTTTATCAGCTCATAGTCTCTTTGTAGAGCAGTTGATGATAGCATCTGAATCACTCTAGAAATATGATACAAGAATAAGAATGCTGGAATGCACATCTCCATACCATTGCCCTGAACAGGAGCTTAATGTTAAATAAATAGCATATTCTGGAAAACATCATGACTCAGGCTCTTCTGAGATCCCTATGCAAACCATGCATTCCATGGTTGGCATAACTCACTTACTAGTGTAAAAACTTAGTAAAAGTTTTTAAAGGTGTATAGATAATGGCTGGATATAGATAAAAAGTGCATTTTTAAAATCCTAAAGCTGCAACTGAATTCTCTTTGGCAGACTTATGCCACTGCTAAAATCAGCAGGATGCTACAGAAGACCCAAATTCAAACTATTTAATTTCATTATGGGTCTTTTTGTACAGAAGTCCTGATGAACACTTTGAGAACCACAAAAAGAAACAGAGCACTGGTAAGACTGCAGAGCTATAATTGCATCCTACTATCCTTCTTCATGTGATTCAGATGAAAAATCAAGTAGTCCCATTAAGCATAATTCTGCCCAGAGACAATTTCCAAAAGTCAGTTAGCAAATTGCTGAAGACAATGAAGCACCACGTAATCATATCTACTAATCTGTAGGTGAGTGCAGTTGGAGATAAAAGACATAAATGTAATGTGTTGTATCACCAAATTTGTGATGACCAATATGAAATAATTCATACCCTAATTATTTAAACAAATACAGAAACACGTTCATCTCTTCTTGTTGCTTTTGCTTGTTATTGAGGTTGATAAAGACAAAAACAAAAAGCCCAGCTGAAAAGAACAAATCTTCCAATCTTTTTCCATCCAACTTTCCTTAAAGGAAAGACAATTTGAGTAACTTAAGTCTTCTATATCCTATATAACTATAATAGTGGGAACATAATTCTTCTTCTAAAACCTGGCAATCAATATTTTTGCTGCTACTGAAAAACGGAAAATAATTTCAACCTTGGAATGGTCTCTAATGCAACCAAGAAGCCTTTTATGAAGCTACATACCACTGTAGTCATACTGAGTTATAGCATCAATATGAGTGCTATATGCATTTTATATAGCATTCTTCAGCTATCTTTTAATATTTTCATACCAGTTTAAAATAACAAAATATTCCTGAGAGTCTAGCGGTAATGCATAGTAGCCTGCCATTTGACAGAAACAAGGCCTGAAAGGTGTCTGAGTTGCAGAAATAACTCATTTTTCATTTTCTTTTCTTTTACACCTAGTGTAGGAAATCATGAAGAGTAAAAGCAGGTTTTTTTAAATGGGAACTCCTATAAAGATTACTATGTATTCTATAAAACCCTAAACAGGGTGGGCACTTCATTCATTCTGCCCTATACCCGAGGTCCACAGGGCAGTTTACAATATAAAAACACAATGGAGATACATATTATGATGCATAATATAATAATAAACAAAAACTATGCCCCACCCTCCTCTCTCACACACAGTTTAAAAGGCCTTCAATTGTTTAATTAGCCAAAGGCCTAGGAAAAGAGGAACGTTTCTGCCTGGTGCCTAAAGTCTGTAACAAAGCAAGCCGCCCTGGGGGAGAGCATTCCACAAACCTCAGAAAAGGCCCATTCTTGAGTTTCCACCCTCTGGACCACTTGGGGAGGGGCCACATGAAGCAGGGCCCCAGATCATGATTGCAGGGTCTGGGCCGATTAATATAGATAGAAGTGGTCCTTGGGGTATTGCAGTCCTGAGTCATTTAAGACTTTACAGGTCAAAACCAACACTTTGAATTGGGGCTGGAAATTAATTGGCAGCCAGTGCAGTTGGGCCAGGATTGCTCAAACCATCTTGCCCTGATGAGCAACTTGGCTGATTAATTCTGCACCAGCTGAAGTTTCTGAACCATATTCAGAAGCAGCTCCGTGTATAGCACAATGCAGTAATCTAATCTACAGGTTACTAGAGCATAAACAGTTAGGCTACCCTTTTCCAGACAGGAGCACACCTGGGCCACCATCCTGCTCTGTGCCACTGAGGCCACCTGAGCCTCAACTGACAGCAAAGACAACTGCATTGTTTTATAATGTTGTTACCTATCCTTTGGCATTGCAGAGGGTTCAACTAGGTGAGCCTTGGGCTCCTTTCCAATTCTACGATTCTAGGATTCTATGAACCCCGGTATAAAAACATGGCCAACTTCATCCAAAGGGAATCCTTAAGCAAAATATTAATACAAGCATTTTCCTTGTTAAAAAGGACTTCCTGGCATGTCAAGACAGTCAGTCATTTTTTATAAAGGGCATTTGAGGTTTAGAAGTTAAAGAATGTCTAAAATAATAATAATAAACCAAACAGCTCCCCCCCTCCTAGAGTAATATCAAAGTATTCCCCTCCTGTATTTGCTGTCGTGCATATGCTTTGAACGAGTCTGACATTTTATGGTGGCTTGAACAAACTTCTAGTGCATTCATAAAACTTCTCAACAGATCATATAGGAGGTGATATGAATAGGTCTGTTAACAAGGGCTGGATCCAAAAGCACATTTCCTCATGAGGAAGGCATCTTCTATACATGGAAAAGCTGTTTAAATCTTGCATTAAGATCTTGGCACAGCAAAAGTGAAATGACATTGAAAGATGTATTTCCAATTGCATGAGAACTAATATAAAATCCTGACAATTATGGTACTGAGTGAATTCTTGTGCAGGTGCCTGCAGAATATCAGTGGTGACAGTTGTCTTTTCATTCATGTTCTTAGGATACAATTCAATAAATCAAGGTTTACAGAAAACATAAATATAATTTTATATGCAGCCGAAAGTCTAAACCTATGGCTTTAAACTAGTTTTGTTTCACTGGCACCAACAGGACTAAGCAAGCTTAAATTCAAGTACTTATGTTTAATTGGAATGTGAATTGTGGTATTAATGAGTTACACTGGATTTGAAATGCTGATGTTAGTTTTTTTCTCTTCTGAAACTTGCTGCTTCAAGCTCGAACAACATCTTACCATTTACATCAGCGGAAAAAAGAAAGTGGTAAAAACCTACCCGAAGTACAGAGTGAAACAAGAACTAAATGCATTTGTAAGAATAGTGGACTCCAGAGGAAGCATGCATTATCCACTGAATGAACTAGAGCCAAGATCCATTAAATATAATATGAAACTTCATTCCTAGAGAAGTCAAGTAAGCTTTAACCTTAAAATGTACATGATATCATAGTATAAAATCAATCCTTTTCAAAGCTTTGAATTTCATTGCCTCATGGGGGGGAAATTCCAGCTTCCCACTTTCAGCAAAAAGTACCCTGGATACTAAAATACACATTTTCTACAGTATCACTTACTTTGCTTTCAAGTATAAGGGCTTACTAACTTGCATTATATTTTGTAAACTATGCAACATAGTCACTAGCTAACAGCTAATTACTACTGCCCTCCAAAGAACAGGACACAGCCAGCAAATGCCATTTATTTTTTAAAGGTTATTAATCAGGAGTGGACAATGCACCAGATTCAATAGAGTCACAGGGTCAGTTATTTTTAAATCCTACTGTATTTTATGGAAGGGAAGAAAGGTGGTAAAGGAAACCATAAATTCACATTAAGAACAAACTCACATTACCTGCAACAAATAATTCTAGTTATTTTTAACAAGAACAGCTTTTCTCCACACCAGGGACTCATTTGAATAGTCTCTGAAACATAGAACCACATTCTCCCCAAGCTCAGATGCTATCAACCAAACTGTTTGTGTAAATTTATTATCTGTGACAAACACAGTTTAAGAAGATGACAGATTTTCACATTAAGCAGTAAAAGAACGCTTAACATTGGAAATTTGTATAACAATTTGAGAGTAAAAAGCATTATTATAATCTCTCAACTCTTCTGCCAACCCGTCTTCCCAATGACCTTCCGCAAGAAACCTAATTCTTAAGTCATGCAAAGCTAAAGCCTGTTTTTCAATTTATCCAAGATTTGCTCACCTGAAGAAAATTAGTGAAATTATAGCATTCTACATCACAAGCTACCATTATCAAACTAAAGTGGACAACTAACCAAACTTTTTCATTTCATTGCACAATGTGTGGAAAGGACAAAGAATATATATTTTAAATAATTTTGACCTTGCCTAGGTCCTTTGCTACCATCCCTCATTTTTAAATTAAGCACACACTTCTGCTGGGTACAAGCCTGTCCTTGGCCACAATTTAGGTGATACAAAACAGAGCCTCTTTACCCATAGGTGCAATAAAGCCTCAGTGAACTGAATTATAATTTCACGTATAATACCCCACTAACAGAACCCTTTCTAACATTTACCAAAAACCATTTAGTAACCTTCATAATAAATGCAGCTCAGTCCCTACAAGCCCATCTGTTACCAAAAGTACTTGGGAAAGGCAGCAACTTCCGTTTTTCGCATGATCTCCAGGCATCAAACAACAGCATTTCTATTTGATAGCATCAGTGTGCAAATTTTAAACACTTAGAAATGTTTCAAGTGCCATTTCACTAATTGATGTTGTTTCTGGCAAAAGCTTACATGTGATCTCCCCTGTTGTCAGAAGTAGTAATATATGCTTGAAGAAGACCTCCAAATTATCCTAGCTCTATATGTCAGAGTCATCAAGATAGACCCTGCTGGGGGGGGGGCAGGGGGAGCCATGACTAGTGAGATAGGAAAAGCTCAGAGCAGACATCTTGCAAGCAAACTAGGCATCCAAAGCAGAATTTTTACCCAGAAAGCAGTTCAATGGGTAGAAAGCATTGTTAAAAGTGGAACTGATATACAGTATATGTAGAACATGCTACACAGAGAGAAAAATAAGCATAGCTTCTTAGAAGTGAAGTCTTACAATACTAATATTTTAAAATATTTGAGGGTTTCTGCAAGCATATGGGAAAGGAATGATCCAGTAAAAATTGTGCACTTGGACTTCCCATAAATCTTTGGCATATAAAATTGAACCACACACACATGTATAATATCATAAATGGATTATATTGTCCTTGATGACCTCACTAATTACTTCTGACTCCAGGTCATTTATGAACAAGTATAGTTGGAATTTTCATCTTAGAGCTATTCAGTTTACTTATGATTATACTAGGAAATATTTTAGGGTCCAAAAACTCACTAAAATGTGCTATATTATTGGAAAACAACATATTTATGGTATGTATCCAACATTAGTTGTAATCAGAGTAGACCCATTCAAATTAATTGGCATTGCTAACTTAGTTACGTTAATTTCTGTGGGTTTACTCCATGTATAACTTTGTTGAATACAATCAAATGTAAGGAATGTGGAATGACAATTTAATTAAAGTTTGAAACTGACAACGCCATGTTAGGAAGGAAGGAAGCATTGAAACTAAAATGATGACATGGCTTCAAATCAGGGATTTTACTAGTTACTTTGGAAAACTGTCTATGGAAACCACATAAAACATAGAGAGAACTGGAAAATGTAGTTAGACCTGTTGGTAATTCTAGATCAGGCATTTCAGAAACATCTTCTTTTCTGTACCTAATGCTTTTAGGGACCACATAGGTTATTCTAGCCAGCTCACAGATCTATAGACATATGAAGATCAAGGAAGATCCACACATTCATTACGAATGTCATTGTATAATGTTGCAGGGTATAACATGATGCTGTAGAATGTGATTCATTAGGAGTTTGTTGATCACTGGGTTTTTACTGGATTGCATTCAAGATTTTGCCAGTAAGAATTCACTGGCTGATATCTATACACAGCTTTTAGATATCTCTAAATACATTTATACACTGCTTTCAAAAATTGCAAAAACATCTACCGTATTTTTCGCCCTATAGGACGCACCGGCCCATAGGACGCACCTATTTTTTGAGGGGGGAAATCAAAGGAAAAAATTTGATTTCCCCCCAGGTTTGCGCAGCCATCCCCAAGCTAGAAGAGGGAGACGGAGCACTTCGTCTCCCTCTTCTGCCTTCAGGGACAGCCTCCCAAGCCTCTGTGGGGCAGCGCACTGCGCTGCCCAGCAGAGGCTTTGCGCAACCATCCCAAGCTAGAAGAGGGAGATGGAGTGCTCCGTCTCCCTCTTCTGCCTTCAGGGACAGCTTGGCCCGCTATCCCCCGAGCTTGTGGGGCTGGCGGGGGGAGAAGCAGGCTTGCTTCTCCCCCCGCCAGCCTCCAGATCAGGTCAGGGAATAGTGGGATGGCGGAGCGCTGCCATCCCGCTATTCCCTGACCTGATCTGGAGGTTGTGGGGCTCGTAGGGGGGAGAAGCAGGCTTGCTTTTCCCACCCCCAGCCTCCAGATCAGGTCAGGGAATAGCGGGATGGCGGAGCGCTGCCATCCCGCTATTCCCCGACCTGATCTGGAGGTTGTGGGGCTGGCGGGGGGGGGGAGAAGCAGGCTTGCTTCTCCCACCCCCAGCCTCCAGATCAGGTTGGGGAATAGCGGGATGGCGGAGCGCTGCCATCCCGCTATTCCCCGACCTGATCTGGAGGTTGTGGGGCTGGTGGGGGGGAGAAGCAGGCTTGCTTCTCCCACCCCCAGGCTCCAGATCAGGTTGGCGAATAGCGGGATGGCGGAGCGCTGCCATCCCGCTATTCCCCGACCTGATCTGGAGGTTGTGGGGCTGGTGGGGGGGAGAAGCAGGCTTGCTTCTCCCACCCCCAGGCTCCAGATCAGGTTGGGGAATAGCGGGATGGCGGAGCGCCGCCATCCCGCTATTCCCCGACCTGATCTGGAGGTTGTGGGGCTGGCGGGGGGGAGAAGCAGGCTTGCTTCTCCCCCCGCCAGCCTCCAGATCAGGTCGGGGAATAGTGGGGTGGCGGCTCTGCGCCTCCCCGCTGTCCCCAGCTTTTGGGTGCAGGCTGCTGCCCGCAAGCCTTGCGAGCCCGCGGGACATCCCGCCGGGCTTGCAAGACTCGGGATAGCTTCCTGAAGCCTGGAGAGCGAGAGGGGTCGGTGCGCACAGACCCCTCTCGCTCTCCAGGCTTCAGCGAAAGCCTGCATTCGCCCCATAGGACGCACCCAGATTTCCCCTTCATTTTTGGAGGGGAAACAGTGCGTCTTATAGGGCGAAAAATACGGTAAGTGGAATGTAGAGGAGGGTCTCTGTCAGATCACAGGCTGTGGATAAACTGGTATGAAAAGTGGTTGCCTTGAAGGTATCCAGGGCTTTAATCACCAGCCCCACTCAGTTTGGTGCCATCTGCAAATTTGAGCACCCCCTCTATTCTCTTCCCCAAGCCATGTTAAAGATGGGTCCTTCGTGCACACAACTATTTCAGGGTATTTTTGACAGGTAATAGCAATTGTGGGCTTATTTTTGAGGCTGGATTACCAGATGCTGCAGTAAAACATTAGGAGATGGTTACTTCCATCACACCCTGTTATAGTGAGTTTCCTAGCTACAGTTTCTGGCTGTTTAGACAGAGTGCTGCCTAGACTGATCTTTACTTATGGGATATTTAATAAGGTAGTTCTTAAAATAGCAGAGTTCCCAGTTGATAAATTATGTTACGATAACACGTTTAGGAGACAGAACATCTAAACACCATTTAAACACCACTGCTTACATTCTTAGTAAGAACCAGGGAAGGTTTCTTTTCTTCACTGAGAAACATTTCAGATCTTTTTACAAGACATTTTCTTCATGTCCTGCTGCGCACAGTCTGGCAACAAAGAAAATGTCACATGCAGCTAAAAAGGATTTTTTAAAAAAGAATCTCATGCAAATGATGTGTTTGTAACTTTGGAGCTGGCTTAAAGCTTAGGAAGAGAAGACGGCAACATCATTATCAGAAGTTACCCAGAGTGATTGTTTGATTGGAATAAATAATGGTGAACAGATTGAAGTGATGAAGGTAAAGAGTAGTAGGCTAATGTGTGTATGGGTTGGGGGCCAAACACAGAAACAGATTTGAAAGGCGGGGATGCAAGGGAGTGAATGAGAAGTGTATTAACTTAGGGGTGCTGGAAAAGCAACCACCTATGATTTGGAAGGGTGGCAGTATGTGAGGGACAGCAGAATATCCAACAGCAGCAGTCATGTCTCAATAATTTTATTTTTTTTAAAGTTTTATTCACCTTAGGATTTGCAATGTTGCTGAACCTTGAAATGTTCAAAAATAATCCTACTTAAATCATATATTCAGTCTGTCCAAACAGAAGCTGTGCAGCTTTTAGATACTGGAATGCCCCCCAGATAATTTTAGAGAAAGTTGATAAAAAAGACAACGACTCAGAATACTTGGCAAACTCTTGCCATGACAATTTTGAAAGGAAATGTATATAATCTGATGAATTCAGATACTTACTTTCTCTACAATATCAGTTCTTATAGCCTAGCATTCTTATTATACTGTATCTGTTTTTTTAATGGTTATCATCATATAGTGCTACTCTGCATCTTAAATAAATTGCATAAGCTGAATTAAAATTGTTGCCATGTCTACATATTTTCCTTAAGATCTTTATTTGTTCACACCACTTTTTGACTGTTACCCCAGAGATGATCTCAAAACACTGAGATAAAGCAACCTTTACAGGAATCTTAACTGGCAGCTAATTCAAATTAGTAGTCTGAACTTCACCTTCATCAACATATCAGAACAATTTATCTGTGTCATACATATTATATAGTCATCCTGATATTTTTATTTTTATTCCACCTAGGAAATTCCATATTTAAACCTGTCCCTTGTTCAGATCAACAAATGGGCAAACAATGTAGAGATACTATACATTATATTCAATTATCTAAGACAAACCTTAGCAGCAAACTGTACACATTACCTATTATTTCATTCCAAAAGATAACTGATCATAGAGTTGAAGGGGACTCGCAGGCTATCCCATTCAAGTCCCTGTTTTATGAAAGAAATAAAGAGCTACAGAAAGATGTTTAAAATGCAGTTAAGTATTTCTGTAAAAAATACAGTGTGCATGGAAAATCCCATATACAGTGGTGCCCCGCAAGACGAAATTAATTCGTTCCGCAAGTTTTGTCGTCTAGCGAATTTTTCGTCTTGCGAATCACGAAATCCCATAGGAATGCATTGAAAATCAATTAATGCGTTCCTATGGTCAAAAAAAGTCCAAACAAAGCCAAATTTGGTACAACAACAGTTTATTAACTGCTCTTTAAAGTCACACATACTGTAAAGAGCAGTTCAAAAATTGAAGGGAAAATAAATTAACTTTATAAACAAAACATGTCTTTGTTTTTAGACAAAGGAAACAAAGTCGCGAGACGTTTTCGTCTTGCGAAACAAGCCCATAGGGAAATTCGTCTTGCGAGGCAAATCGAAAACAGAAAAACCTTTCGTCTAGCGAGTTTTTTGTCTTGCGAGGCATTCGTCTTGCGAGGTACCACTGTACTAAGTAATTGCTCTAGCAGAACAACTTACATAAGTACAACAAAACATCCCATTTAGTGCCCCTACAGAATAACCCTCCAAATAAACTCCAGAGAGTTGGGGGGGAAGTCAAGAGTAGATTTGGGGTGACAGAGAGAGGAGAGTGAGGGAAAAGTTCCATTCTGCTCATGGAAATAATTTTGCTCACACACTGACTTAGTTGGATACAACCCTAGAACATCCCTAGAACACTGGATGATGGACTCAAGAGCATCCTGATCAAATTTGCAGATGACACCAAACTGGGAGGGGTGGCTAACACCCCAGAGGACAGGATCACACTTCAAAACGACCTTGACAGATTAGAGAACTGGGCAAAAACAAACAAGATGAATTTTAATAGGGAGAAATGTAAAGTATTGCACTTGGGCAAAAAAAAGGAGAGGCACAAATACAAGATGGGTGACACCTGGCTTGAGAGCAGTACATGTGAAAAGGATCTAGGAGTCTTGGTTGACCACAAACTTGACATGAGCCAACAGTGTGACGCGGCAGCTAAAAAAGCCAATGCAATTCTGGGCTGCATCAATAGGAGTATAGCATCTAGATCAAGGGAAGTAATAGTGCCACTGTATTCTGCTTTGGTCAGACCTCACCTGGAGTACTGTGTCCAGTTCTGGGCACCACAATTCAAGAAGGACACTGACAAACTGGAACGTGTCCAGAGGAGGGCAACCAAAATGGTCAAAGGCCTGGAAACGATGCCTTATGAGGAACGGCTAAGGGAGCTGGGCATGTTTAGCCTGGAGAAGAGGAGGTTAAGGGGTGATATGATAGCCATGTTCAAATATATAAAAGGATGTCACATAGAGGAGGGAGAAAGGTTGTTTTCTGCTGCTCCAGAGAAGCGGACACGGAGCAATGGAGCCAAACTACAAGAAAGAAGATTCCACCTAAACATTAGGAAGAACTTCCTGACAGTAAGAGCTGTTCGACAGTGGAATTTGCTGCCAAGGAGTGTGGTGGAGTCTCCTACTTTGGAGGTCTTTAAGCAGAGGCTTGAGAACCATATGTCAGGAGTGCTCTGATGGTGTTTCCTGCTTGGCAGGGGGTTGGACTCGATGGCCCTTGTGGTCTCTTCCAACTCTATGATTCTATGATTCTATCCAAGAGACAGAAAGAAGAACTTAGAAATGATGCTGACCTTGATTTCTGATTTTGTGTATAGAAAGAAACAAACAGTTCATTCCAACCAGAATATTTGCTTCCCTTACAGGAATGTAGTTTTTATTCATTTCAATGTCTCTGGCCTTTTTACACAAACTTTTTTTTTTTTTTAGAAGCCAGCAACTCTGTGTAATTGCCTTAGCAATGCCAGAACAGCGTCTGATCCGAATAGGTCAGCATTGATCACTCTAAACCAATTGGTTCCTTCATTAGAGGGAAACAAGAATACAAAAAAGGCAGGTGGTTGTTGCACAGGTAGGTGGACTGCACTGCCTCTTAACTCACTTTCCCCTCATTAACAAGCAGCTGATCGATCAAGCGCCTGCTCAGAATCCCCCAAAACTATTAATCATGTTTGATGCTTTTTTTAAAAAAACCTAGTCCAAGTAAAGAGTATTTCATACTTTATATTCTGAATTCTATCTGCAGACCCTTCTCCCGCTTCCATTTCTTCAAAAACTACTTGTTTTTCTCACATTTCATTTTGCAGGAACAATGAAGAAAAAATTCCAATTAGCTCAGTTATTCCTAAGTAAGAATCTTTGGATCCTGACACTTCATTCCAAGTACTTCAGTATATTGAGCAAGCTAATGAGGGACAGATGGTAAAAAGGGATAAGCGGAGGGCAGGAACAGGAGAAGAACACCAAAGGGAAGAAAGTAGAGAAGGTGCAGAAGATCAAAAGTTAAAGAAAGGGCAACAGAGAAAATCAGTGGTGGGAAACTTGTGATGTGGAAGTCCTGCGGTTCTAGTTTAGCATGCATATACATTTTAAAGAAAAGGTACGGCTTTATGGAGACATAAACATTGTCTACTTTCTATTTCACACTATTAGGGAAGGGAAAACTGAACATTATACTTCTATCCCACCCTTTATAGACCTATAACTGAGTTCAGTGGTGCACCTTTCTGTGATTTCGTTTTCTTATTCCTGTCTGCAAGAGAAGCTGGCATCAACAGAACAGGTCTCTTACCAAATGAGCTGATATTATATATATCTATAAAACAAAGCTATTCAAAGTTCTGAAGTCTGCAAGAATTGTGAATGCTTAGCGCTGTACTATTTCTAGAGGGCAAACAACTGCAGATAATGTCTGAAAACAAGCATGAAAATGGCACCCATAAAACCTTTCAGTGCTTCCTTGTCCCCCCCCCCAAAAAAAAATTATGCTTGGAATGTAACAAAACATTATGAAATGTGCCTCACATATCTCTCCAAGGCTATATTTGATAAACAGAAAGAAAATGAGAGAGAAGAAAACATATTTTAAAACATTTAGCAATATAAAAATGCTTTTTCTTTTTCCCATTTCATAATGCCTCCTTCATATTATAAACGTGTAAAGTTGCAGCAGGAAATGGTAAATAGCTTTAGCTTCTGAGATCAAGAATGTATGTGAACTGACTGAACATAAAATCCAATGTTTGTTTGGTGTGTTTTTTAATGCTTTTAACTGCCAGTCTATAGCCAGTGACTTTCAATCTTCAGTTTCTCAAATTGCTGCATTTAGAGGAAACAGAGGGTCAAACAAAATGTTGAGCTTTATGGTGTTTCTGGAAGTCAATAATAATAATAATAATAATAATAATAATAATAATAATAATAATAATAATAATAATAATTTGTATCCCGCCCATCTGACTGGGTTGCCCCAGCCACTCTGGGTGGCTTCCAGCATATATAAAAACATAGTAAAACATTAAACCTTAAAAAGCTTCCTTATACAGGGCTGCCTTCAGATGTTTCCTAAATATTGTATAATCACTCATCTCCTTAACATGTGGTGGGAGGGAGTTCCACAGGGTGGGTGCCACGACCGAGAAGCCCCTCTGCCAGGTTCCCTGTAGCTTCGCTTCTCGTAGTGTGGGAACTGCCAGAAGGCCCTCAGTGCTAAATCTCAGTGTCTGGGCTGAATGATGGGGGTGGAGACGCTCTTTCAGGTATACAGGGCCGAGGCCATTAGGGCTTTAAAGGTCAGCACCAACACTTTGAAGTGTGCTTGGAAATATACGGGGAGTCAATGTTATGTCTTTCAGGATCAGTGTTATATGGTCCGAGTTCACCTTCATAGGCAGCCCCATGTAGAGTGAATTGCAGTAGTCCAAGTGGGAGATAACTAGAGAATGCACCTGTCTGGCAAGACAGTCCGTGGGCAGGTAGAGTCTCAGCCTGCGTACCAGATGGAGCTGGTAGACAGCTGCCCTGGACACAGAATTAACCTGACTCCACAACAGCAGCAAGAATACTTATTGCAAAGTATTGGAAGACGCAAGATCTACCCACCCTGGAAGAATGGCAGATGAAGGTGATGGACTACATGGAACTGGCGGAAATGACTGGCAGAATCCGAGACCAGGGAGAAGAGTCGGTGGAAGAAGATTGGAAGAAATTTAAAGACTATTTACAGAAATATTGCAAAATTAATGAATGTTAGAATGATGTCAGAATGAAGTTAAGTGGTTTAAGCAGTAATGTTTTAAAGGTGTATGAAAAATGGATTAATAACAGGTGAGAACTCAAAGTTATATTATATTAAGTTAAAGGATTAAGAAATAAATAAAGAGGGAAAGAAACTGCTGAATTAACTAACTGAACTGGAATACAAAAAAGGGAGGTGTGAGGAGGTCAGGGAAGCAAGGATATGAATATATGATATGGAAAGATTGATGGGTTTTTTAAAAAATGTTTTTTATCTTTTTTCTGTATTTTGTATTTTTCTTTTTTTCCATTTTATTTTTATTGTTGTTTTTTCATCTAATTTTTTTACTTATGTAACTTTTTTCCTTTGAAAACTTAATAAATATCATTTTAAAAAAAACACAGAATTAACCTGACTCTATGGACAGCTGTGAGTCCAAAATAACTCCCAGGCTGTGCACCTGGTCCTTCAAGGGCAGTTACCCCATTCAGGACCAGGGAGTCCCCCACACCTGCCCACACCTGACACAGAAACACCCCCCCAATAATATTTTATTAAGGCTTTTTGTAATATAGTAAGATAAAAGAAACTAATTTAAATCAAAACAAAAACAGAGAAAGAAGAAAAAGAAAAAGAAAACACAGAGCCCTCTCTCAAAGGTAGATCTTGTTGGAGTTGGAACTTAACAGGTTAAGTTCTTCCCATGATGCCACACCATTCTGACGTCAATTTTAGAAGCTTGGGAGGAGCTTTGGGCAAAGTTTGCCAGTCTCACTGTGTACTGTGAGGGAAAAGGAGTAGTCATACAAATGGCTGCAAGTAGTCCAGGAGAATCCTGGGGAATATCGGAATAAAAGCTGTAAATAGACAAACCTGGACTCTCTGTGTGTTTGTCTGGAAGCTGAATCGAGCCACGTGACAGTTTTACACCGCTGTGCGAAACTCTGCTGAGCCGTGAAGAAGAGCCGGAGCGGAAGTGTGCCGGGCGCCATAAATCGCTAATCGAGGTTCGTAAATCAATTAGCGGGAGTCACGGCTGATAACAAATTGCCATAGGTTATGGATGTCCTTAATTACCGCTTGTAAAACCGTCACGGGAGATACTGCCGGAAAAAGCTTTGATCTGCGGTGTCGAGCAGAGGAGCACGGCAGGAGGCGGAGGCAAACAAGCAAGCTGAAAAACGCAGAGGTTTGCCTGTGTTGCTGTGGAGCCAAGGAGCTGAGAGCAGCAAGGAATCGTTTCTCCACGCCAGGGGAGCTGGTGATTTCTGTGAGTACAGCTTGGGGCGTCGGGAGAACAGGCGAACATGGCAGATGGCCAGGAGGTGATTCAAGCTCCGTTTGAACAGCTTGAGGAACTCACCGTCCAAGCGTGGAATACCTGGACAAAAAGGGTGAGGGCGTGGTTCATGGCCACGGAAGTTTGGGACATTACCCAGAGGGAACCAGTGCAACTGGTGGACAGAGATGCAGGCAAGCTAAAGTCTGTTTCTCTGGAGGAGAAAATGCAGAGGGAGAAAGCTATGAGAGCTGAGGTCTGCATGTTGAGAGCAGGTGTTCATGCTAAGTTGCAACAGCACCTGGAGGGCGTTGAATCTGCGTGTGAGGCTTGGCATGTGCTGAAACGTCTGTGTGAAGGCTCAGCAGGAAGCCAAGGGCAAATGGAAGCTAAAAGCCTAGAGATGGCTGCAGTCCCTGTTCCTGACAATTTAGCCTCAAGGAGTGCTAGTGAGCAAGTCGGGGGGGCGGAAAGTTCCAAAGGCAAGTTTGAAAAGTTTTCCACTGAACCTGCTGGAATGAGGCGGCAGTTCAAGGGGGGCGGATCTGGCAAGGAGTGCTTTTCCGAAAGAAGGAGGGCCAGGCCAGCTAAAAGGAGCCCCAGGCAGTGTTTTTCCACTGAAGTTCGTCGTTGCTACGTGTGCAATGCAGCGGGACATTTGCGTCGAGATTGCCCCCACCGGAGCAGAGAGGCAAGACAGGATGTTGCCAAGGTCAAACTGCTGAACTCTCATGGGAACCAGTCGGGTTTCCATGGCAGCCAGTCTGGAAAAACAACCAGGCGTGAGACTGAGGCTGGTAAACGTGCCAGGTGCCAGGAACAGACTTATCAGATCACGGCTAGTTTGGCGTTGGCTGAAGACAGCCGTGGGACAAGGGCAGAGCAAAGTTTTATTATTGACTCTGCAGCTAATCGCAATTTGATTCCAGAGACACCTGCTGTCGAGAGGTGGAACTGCACGGCAATTCCTGCCGGGAAATCTGTACTGTTTGCAAATGGACAGAAAAGAAGTTTGACAAATGTTGTAAATCTGCATTTTCGTATTTTGCAGGAAACGTTGGAGTGTTGTACCGTTCCTGGGATGCACCACTGTCTTTTGTCTGTGCCCTATTTACTGAGAAAGGGATTTACGGTTTGTTTTCAGGATGATGTGTGCACAATCTCCAAAGGAGGGAGGATGCTTGCCAAGGTTAAAAAGGGGCAGAATGATCTTTTCATTCTTAAAACGTCTCTGGAGGGTGATGGGAAGGTTGAGAAAGCACAAGCACTGCGTGCTACAATTCCCAATCATGATTCATGCGTACATGCTTGGCATACACGAACAGCCCATAGTTCTTTGGAAGAACTACAGGTGCTGCCAGAAGTTTCTAAAGGGTGTAAGATTTCAGAATGTGGACATGCTGTAAGTTGTGAAACTTGCAAGCTGGCAAAGGTAAAAGGATGCAGTTATCCAAAGGTTGAGAGGATAACCACTAGGCCTTTTGAACAAATTCACATAGATTTGTGGGGTCCGGTAAAGGAACCAAGTCTGGGAGGGTCAAGGTTTCTGCTCTCGATGCAGGATAATTTTACACAGAATTCCTGGACTCACGGTCTCAAATCCAAGGATGATGCAGCACAGCTGATCAAATGTTGGATTGAGGAGGTAGAAGTAAGGTTTTCCACCAAAGTGCAGGCTGTCACAAGTGACAGAGGAGCTGAGTTTACAGGTTCTGCTTTGCAGAAGTACTTTCGCAAGAAAGGGATACGTCACACAGTGACTTCACCCAATCAGAGGGGGGAGGCAGAGCTCAAGTGTCAGGCTCTGGTTAAAACTGCACAGGTGTTGCTGAAAGATTCTGGGTTACCTCCAAGGTTTTGGCTGGAGGCAATCAAGTATGTGAGCTTCACCTGGAATCGCACCTACAATTCCATGGTAGGGGACACACCGTTTGGGCTGTTGCATGGCAGGAAACCCCGGATTCATTTTTTGCGCAGGTTTGGGTCACATGCATCTGTGTCAGTACCTGCTGCGATGCAGGGGCCAGATGGATCCAAGTTCCGGAAAATGATCTTCTGTGGGTATGAGCCAACAGCGAGTGCATGGAGGTTTGCATTTCCATCAGGTGATCAGAGTAAGTTACTGATCAGCAAGCACGCTGAGTTCTATGAGCAGGATAAAAAGTCACAACCTGCTGTCAAGCGTGATGTTCTTTCAGAATGTCTTTCTGATTCAGAACAGGAAGATTCTGGGGGGGAGGAAGAAGAAACTGAGTCTGATGATGACGATCAGGTAACTGACCAAAGTCAGGAACAGGAGGAGGTATCTGTAGTTTCTCCACAGGTTAAGAGAACACCCAAAAGCGAGCCCAGTTCTCCTGTGAGTGTAATGGAAAGGATTCGAAAACGTTTTAAGTCAGAAGGGGAATCCCATGAGGCTGAGGACACATCTTCTGGTGGCAGTGAGTCAGAGGTAACATCTGAGTTTGTGCCCAGAAGGTCTAGTCGCTCAACAAAGGGCATTCCACCTGAAAGGTACCAAGCGACAAGTGCGTGGGCAAAATTCGCACAGTGTGATTCTGGGAGTGTTGAAAGGGTTCAACAGGTGCCTGGGAAGGATGCTGGGAAGGAGCACAAGGCAAAGGGGAAGGTGTTGAACTCAAAAGGGTCTTGTCAGAAGGTGCGGCAAAGGGGGGTGTTGGAGTTGGAACTTAACAGGTTAAGTTCTTCCCATGATGCCACACCATTCTGACGTCAATTTTAGAAGCTTGGGAGGAGCTTTGGGCAAAGTTTGCCAGTCTCACTGTGTACTGTGAGGGAAAAGGAGTAGTCATACAAATGGCTGCAAGTAGTCCAGGAGAATCCTGGGGAATATCGGAATAAAAGCTGTAAATAGACAAACCTGGACTCTCTGTGTGTTTGTCTGGAAGCTGAATCGAGCCACGTGACAGTTTTACACCGCTGTGCGAAACTCTGCTGAGCCGTGAAGAAGAGCCGGAGCGGAAGTGTGCCGGGCGCCATAAATCGCTAATCGAGGTTCGTAAATCAATTAGCGGGAGTCACGGCTGATAACAAATTGCCATAGATCTTAGTCCACATCTCACACAGAAGTGGGTGGATCCTCCCAGTTCTCACCTGGGACCTTCCCTTTCTTCTCCCAGGCTCTCACCCTGGGAGATCTTCCCTTCCCTGTTTTGCACACAGGTTTCTTCAGCAGCCAGCAGTCACCTTCATGTGTGTACAATCCCTTCAGTGACCCAGGGTAGAGGACACCAAAAGAAACAAAACAGAAGCAAAAGCGAAGAATTTTGATCCACTACCTTCCCCCCACCTCTCTCCCACAAGCACAAAGATCTACATAGAATTGTGTCTAGGCATCTCTTGTCAGGTATAAGCTGACAACCAATCTAGAAACTATCCTCAGGTCCTTCACTCTGAAAATGCAACCAAGGTAAATGCATTAACAGGTGCCTTTAAAAAGAAGCTGTATCAACCTTTCACTAACACATTGCATTCATCTTCAAAAGGATGAACGAGTCTTATTTAAAAGTTAAATATGGTTCCCTTGACAGCAATAGCTTCTGAGTAGGAAACAAATCTTATAATTATGTCACAGCTGCTTCATAAAATTGCTTTTCTGCTTCCTTGTACCTGGTGCCATTGATCTGGGTATAAACATTATAGGAAGGGGGGATGGGCAATCAAGAGGATGTAGAAGCATCCAAAAATAAGTGGGGGTGTAATATACACTAATAGTTTCCTTACTTTTGTTATCAAAAATCAAGAGACTGGGTCAATTCAGATAAACTGCCAAAGCATGATTTGGAGCATCAGAAATGACTCTCATGCTTGTGCGCTTCCTCATCTTTTCATATATTCTAATTTTCTCACTTCCTGACATGGGGTGGGGAGTGGGAGCAGGGAAGCAGCAATTCTGGCTTGGTGTGCACAAACTGATTTGTCAGATATTAACATTATGTCAAATTACAGCTCTAGTCTCACAATCTTTATGGCCACAGAATCAACTTTTGAAGGTGAGAGTAAGATTGACCACACCTTTGCTAGGGCTCCGGATTACATTGTCGGGTTTACATTCATATAACTGGACACCCAGAGCAGTCCCATTCTCAGCTTCCTTTGAAAGGGAAAGGGCGAGCAGCCAATTCTGCCTTCCCCTCCATATGTTAAGTCTACATATCTTTGAAAAGGTGAGAATAAGGCTTATGTTTTGATTAAGTTGAAGAAAGCAAGCCTGAAGCTCATTTCCTATCCCCCGCCTGCCTAACTGACGGGTTCTATTTCTCCATTTTGCTTGCAGGGCTACAAAAGTAGTAACATTAATGCTTTGTTCACTTGTTACTTTCAAGGAGTAAATCTGAACCCAGTAATAACCATGGGTGCTAGAACCCATCATTCATCAAATGGAGTAAACCAGTGAATCATTATGGTGTACAAAGTTTATTCAAATAAAAGATTTCTAAAAATCTGCAAACGAACATCTTCTTTCGTTTTTTTTAAAATGATGTTTATTGAGCATTTTAAAGTTACAAAGAAAGAAGAAAGAAAAGACAAGAGAAGGAGAAGAAGAGATAAAGAAGTAGATATACATAACAATTAAACAATACAGATCAATAAAAACCAAAGTCAAAAAAGTAACAAAACACACAATACATCTAAATCAAAAAACAAAAATAAACAAACAATTAAAAAACAGGTCTAATATTCCCAAATCCTTAACTTTCATTAACTTATTTCAATGACCTCCTCACACCTCCCTTTTTTGTATTCTAGTTGTTAATTATCTCAGCAAATCCTTTCCATCTTTCACAGTATTCTGTCATTTAAATTACCTTAATCTATTTTAACCTTATCTTATCTAAAAAACTCTAAAACTTATAACTTAAAACTTATATATACCAAATTCTTTTAACCATAACATATTCTTTCATAATTCTTTTTGACATTTCTGCTAAGGCCAAATAATTTCATTCCAACATTTTTCTAATACTCATTAATTTTACAATACTTTTCTAAATAAATTTTGAAGCTTTCTTCCAATCTTCATCCATCGTCTCTTCTTCCTGGTCTCGGGTTTTGTCAGTCCTTTCTCGTCTATCTAGTCCATCAACCTGGTGCTCTTATGTCCGAGGCTCTTAAATCTTTTCCATGTCCCTTCTGCAGGTCTTCTTCTTGTTTATACCTGCCCTTTACTTCATCTTTTGTTGATCTTTTTCTTGTTTTCTTTCCTTTCTCATTGGGGGGTAGGTCTCGGGAGGACTCCAATCCAAAAGTATCTCCATCTCTCCTCAGCAGATCAGCCCATTCCCCACAGTCCCATTCCCCACAGTCAACACTGTAATCCAGAAAATATTTAAGAGCATGTTTCAAAGTCTTTCCAAAATTAAGAGCCCTCACAACTCCAGACCCCCCCCCCCCGGTCCACTCCAGATTCGAACTTCAAGAACAGCGGCTTATACTCCTGCAAGGCCTCGGATCTCTCCATTTGTGTTATTTGAGGTTCAACAACAACCTCCTCCATTTTCTTCTGCCCTTGCGCTTGCCCTATCAAAACAGATTCCTGAGCTGGTTCCTGAATGGTTTCTATATGGGTATTCGCCGTTTGACCAAAGTTTTTAACTGCAACAGTCATCAAATCCATCTTCTCATGCATCTGCTCCAGCAAGGCACTTGTCTTGCAAAAAGCAAGCACCAAGACTTCTTGTAAACACATTTTCCCCACCAAGGTTAGAGTCTGGTCTCACAATCCTAATCATACAGCTGTGAGGTCCCCAGATCAGCTCCGGCAACAAATTAACAAGCTCCCTCTAGAGGAGACAATTTCTATTTGTATCCATCTTTTAAAAGCAGGACCAACAAAGAAAAATTACTTTCACTTTTCAAATACTTTGTTTCTTTTAACTGCAAAAAGCAACATTGGAATCAATATATTTCTCTTTTTTTTACTATCTATCAAAAGACATTCCGTTCACAGTCGATGAACTTTCCCCATAGATTTCTGTCTCTGGCACCCCGTTCCCAGGTTTGAGACGGTGGAAAATTTATCTTTCTTTACTCTCTCTCCTGCAGGCTTAAACAGTCAAAAATCCCCCTCTTTTCTCCTGCTTCCAAGAGGGGTTTTGGTGGTGATGAATGAAGGAAATTTAGAACTTTATATACGACTTTCCAGACTTTAGCTTACAAAGTTTTTGCTTCAATCTATTTACAAAAAATGGGAGGCGGACTTCCTGTTTAGAACCTTCCCGTTTCGATGCCAAATTGAAATATTTCTTAATACTTAATCCAATTTTCCGTTCTACTCATGGGTACTTGTTTAGAGTCCAATTGTCCACAGGAAAAAGTCAGCGCTCTCCGGCAACGGCTGTGCGGTTTCACTCCGTAAAAGTAGCGGTTGATTCAAAACACCGCGCCACTCACCCCACGTCACTTCGGACCCCCAAAAAAGGGTTTCCCTGCGAGTAGGGGAGGCACTCCTGGTGTCAGCCGAATCCCACGTTCCCAGGCTTCCTCCACCTGGGATTTTTAAAGGGTCTCCGCCTTCGCCGTGGCAGCAAGACCCGATTTTCACGGAGCGGGTTCCTCTCTGTCAGAGGAACTCCGCCATTGCCGATGGCGCTGTCCCAGAAGTCCGAATGAACATCTTCTTTCAATCCAGGAACAGACTGAGGGATTAGATAAATTCTACAATAACTGCAATTCACAACTGTTCATTATTTTCTCTGCACAGTACGGTATGGGAGATGCAAGGCCCAATACAGTTTAAGGGGTGAAATCTTGCTTCAGAACGCAACAACTAAATAAGCCTATGTATGTTTTGCAAGATCTGTCTAGTCTTCCTCCAATAGAAAAGATCCATTATGTGCATCCACACAATACATATACACCCCACAACTTGGCTCCCCCTTTTCCCTAGCAAACATCAGGAACATATTCATCTCTGCTTTCCTTGTGGATAGGGAACTGTGTGTGCAATCTTGCGCAATCCCTGTTTAACCCTTTGTGTGTTCAGGTGAATGTTTCGATTGTGTCAGTATTGTTCATGATTGTGTTCAGCTTGGTTTGTGCCAGATTCTAGCAAGGTGAAATTCTCTCAATAATTGTCAATTCTACTCAAGCTGAACTGAATCAATGTTATTAATTTCTTTCCTTCTAATTTGCATATCACAATTATATTTGAGTGAAAGCTAAAATTAAATATAAAGACACTTAAATAGACAATTAAATATATCAAGACTTAATAGGCACTATTACAATTAAAGGATTATAATCATTAGAATTACTGGTCTTCCTATTTTGACGACAGTCTTGCTATGCTTCTAAAATTGTTTAGCCTACATTTCACTGAAGTTAAGGAATTGAACTACCACATAGCAACATTTTCTATTTCCATTTTGTTCACTTGTTCTCTCACCTAACCCATAACGCACCAAAAGGTCTCAATTTTCAGCAAAACCTATTTCAAGTTTTAAAAGAACAGAGCCATTACTTACTGTCTTTGCAGAAATCCCATTTACTCAGACGAATAAATGTGAGCAACAAGATTAAAATACTATAAACCAACTGTCTTTAAATAAAAGCTAATCAATACATGTAGTAAATAGCAGAACTGAGTGATTCTGAAGAACTTCAGTTAATACTTTAACAAATTGGGGAAGTAAGTCCCATTAATTAAATGCTGCAGAATTTGGGAGAATATTAACAACATTTCACCTAAGCTCAGCTAATGCCAGTAACTGGATCGGTGACAGAATTAAGCCTTAAGGGACTTCTCAATCATAGAATTGTAGAGTTGGACGGGAATCTGGTATCCACATCAAGCTGACCAGTTGGTAGTTATCTGGGTCTTGTTGTTTGGTTTTTGAAGATGGGGGCATTTTTTCACCTCTAGTCTGCAGGGTCCCCACCTGTTCTCTCCAAGAATCTTCCAAGATTATAAACAGGCTCTTGAGATTACATCCACAAACTCCTTTAGTAACCTTGGGTGCAGTTCACCAGGCCCTGGAGATATGAATTCACTTTAAGTAACTAGTGGTTCCCTGACCACCCCTATTCCTATCTGGGGCTGCAGCTCCCTCCTTGCATTGCTTATTCTGTTATCACCAGGTTGGGCACTGCTTTCCTTTTGGGTGAAGACAGAAGCAAAGTAGGTGTTGAGCACTTCCGCTTTCTCTCTGTCAACCAATAGCATTTCTTCTCCTCCTCCATGCAGAGGACCTACTACTTGCTTGTTGCTTTGAACATAGCCAGATAAACTTTTTAAAAATGAGTTTATTAGTATCAGTTAAAGGAGTTGTTGCCTTTTACCAAGTCTGAAAACATCCTGGAAGCCTCCAATATGCAATGCTTAGTTGTACATTAAGCATAGAAACTACTAGCAGACACCTATACTGATGAACAGTCCGTACTACCATCTCACTGCTGTTCTGAGTTATGCTGTGCTGATTCAGAGGTGGATTTATTAATGTATACACACTGTTTTCTTGCTAACAGGTCCTCTGAATCAAGTAACTTTTTATTATGCTGTCCCTTTGGAAGTAGTCTGAAAAATATTAATAGCATTAGTTATATTTTGACCTGCTGTTTGATCTATAAAACGTGAACAGCAGCTTCTTCTCAATATGTGCGACCACCAAGGGACAGAGAACAACCAACTGCTAAGTCAGGAAAAGTACTGAGTCAGGAAAAGTATTGCACTCTCTGTGCATTCAATTGTTCATAGCTTTGTGTAGAAGGCAAAGTTATGGGAGGATATTAGAAATGTTTATGAAACTATCTCCCTTTGGATTCCTTCACAGATTTTTGGGATCTGAATTACCTAATCTTTGTCTGAGAGTGTGTTAGCAAGTCAGCATTCTTCTCAAAAGATTCTGGGACTTTGTTCATAGTCCTGCACATCTTCTCCCTCCCCTTTACAGATTGCCTATGCACAGATGTCCATATCTATATTCCTTAGATCAAAGATGGGGACTCTGGTCCTTTAGACACTGTGGACTCACTCTTGCTCCCCCTCCTGGTAATCATACCCTCCTCTGCTCTGTGTGTGCATGTGCAAGCGCAGGAGAGAGAAAAAGAGAGAGAAAGCGCAGGAGAGAGAAAAAGAAAATGCTAAGTGCCACTCTTGGCTCTGCTCCCATCCACTACCAGCATGTGGCTGCTGACAGATTGCGCCTGAGAGAATGAGGCCTTCAACATAAATAAGATTCCACACCCCTGGCTTAAATAATAATGTCATGTGAATTCTTTAAGGGATCAAAAAACTTCTTTTTGTGTGCTGTTTTGATTACCTCACACTAAGAAGCTCTAAGGAGGGTAGGGGAAACAGATATAAAGCGAAAACTTCTGGGGATCGAGCAAACCCAAAATAAAGTTTAGAAAATTTCAAACTTGAAACTGGAGACACTGGCTGAGGAACAGGGGGGCGGGGGGAGTGCACTGCCCCCAGCACCATCAGGGAGGGGGGTACCATCGCGGCCGCACCCCCAACGCGTGTTGTGCATACCCCCACCGCACTGGGCACCACGCCCCCGCTGGCAACGTGCCATGCCCCCCCAGGACATACGGCAGCCATGCCCCCACCTGCTCTCCACCCCCGGTGCCAGAGCATGGAACTTCGCCACTGACTAGAGGGCAGCAAATCTGAAGTACAGTGGTGCCTCGCAAGACAAAATTAATCCGTTCCGCGAGTCTCTTCATCTTACGGTTTTTTCATCTTGCGAAGCACAGCTATTAGTGGCTTAGCGGCTTTAAGAAAAAGGAAACAAACTCGCAAGAACTCGCAAGACGTTTCGTCTTGCGAAGCAAGCCCATAGGGAAATTCGTCTTGCGGAACGACTCAAAAAATGGAAAACTCTTTCGTCTTGCGCGTTTTTCGTCTTGCGATGCATTCGTCTTGCGATGTACCACTGTACAAAAAACCCTACGTGGGAAGGGGGACATCCGCACAGTCCTAGAAAATAGTTCAAAAGGCACTCCCTCAGAAGACGTACTCAGACATTTATATAACATTTATATCCCAAGTCTCCATTTTCATGTAAGAGAGAGTTTGCAAGGATGAGTACAAGTGACACAATGTAAAAAACAAAACAGATAGCAAAATATGCTTAAGTTCCAGTACTTGAACTCTCATGTATTGATTGAGCTAACTGGTTACACTTCTCCCCACTCATTCCTTGACATTGGAGGTGTAAGTGACTCATGGGGAAAACCTCTAGTGGATAATATTATTCATGTCTATGGTGAGTTGCAGTTCTATAACCAGAATCAATGCAGAGCTGAAGGGATGGCATGGGGCAGGCAAAAATAAGATTTGCAGTAGAACCATTTATAGAACCACTTGTCCCCACCTGAACTAAAGCTAGGACCAGAATATTTCTGGGTATGGAGGAGCTAGGAAGAGGAGAGCTTTTCTTCATCCGTAACAGGTGGAATAGCAGTGTTAAATGAAAGCCCATCAGCAAATGACTTATAGTTATAACCAGCCTGCTATGCAAACAGTTTGGTCAGAAACCAGTCCCATCCAGGTCTCATTGAAGACCAAATCCACTCTAGAGCTCCACAGATCAACCTTCCACAAAAATATTAATAAGCAACTTATAACAAGCAATGCATATAAATTATTCAATAACTATACTAACATGAAAAAGAGGTGCTTTCTGCTAATAGAATTAATTATGTATTTAATCTTTTCATTCACCATAACTTGACATGTGAAGCCTGCAAATTCCTGTTTAAGAAATATGGGTTGCATTTGTTTAGCGGGGAAGCATGTAATAGGACTTTGACAAAGCCACAGATCACTTCTGAAGAGCAGATTTGGGTAAAACAATAAATTAGGAAGCACTTTACACCAAGAAGGGTTCACCTCTGGCTAGCTAATTATATAGTTTAATCTTAGTTATGCGGTTGAATCTTACAAGTTATATAGTTTAATCTTACTAGTTATATAGTTTAATCTTACTAGTTATATAGTTTAATCTTAGCTGTTAGGTAGATTTGCAGCTGGTTTACTAGCTGAACCCAAAGAGTACTCACTAATGCTTTCTCAACATCCTGGAAAAAAGTGACAAGTGAGGTGCCACAGGGTTCTGTCCTGGGCCTGTTGTTGTTCAACGTCTTTATAAAACTTCGATGGAGGAATTGAGGGGATGATCATCAAATTTGCAGATGACACCAAACAGGGAGGGGAGTAGCTTGTTTCAACAAAGCATATTTCAGGTTAGTCATACTTTGTCTAGGTTTGGATGTCAAAAGCTAAACTAATATGGAAGCAAATGCTTTCAAACTCATGCCTGCCTAATGTTATGAGGATGAGCCACAGCAAGCCTGGGGCCCATGTACTTCCCTTCTGCCCTCCAGAGCTAGAAAAGGGGAAAGACAGCCCCCTTACTACTTCTCTCCCTTTCCAAATAAAAATACCTTCCAGTGACAGAAAAAGTATTCTCTGGTGGGGGTGGGGGATTCTGTTTTCAGCTGTCATGCTGCCCTACTGAATTTCATTATTCCTAGCACCTCAAGGAAGGCTCATTATGGAGAAGATACACAGTCTCCAGTTCCAAGAATTTTTATAGTTAAGTGAAAGGGATTCTAGCCCCTCTAACAATCCTCAACAGGAAAAAAAAATTGTTTCCAGCTAGCTATTTCTGCAGGAAGTAATGATGAGTTCTTCTCCTTTATCAGAGTTTACAAGCTGACAAGCCAAGCTGACTGAGCTAAAATGAGAGACCGTCTAGACTGAATTCATCAGAAATGGAGATATTCAATATTTCAGAAGTTCTGGAAAATGTGGACAGGTTCTGCTTGTCAACATTCCCACCGTCTTATTCTCCTTTGCATTTGATTTAAAGCTCAAAAAAAGTTATGAAGAAGATTTTATGTAAATTACCAGAGAAGAGCCTGCAATGAACCTGTCAGTGATACACAGTTTCCCTTCCATTCTTTCACAAGTTATGCTTTATGGGGAAACAAGAGATAATATTTCAACAAAGCCTGCTGCATTTTCTTCACCTCTATGCGCCTAACAAATTCTCAAGAGAAATCTTAAGGACATACCTGAACACTTTTTACTATTGAACATTTTCTATGCATTTCATAGTACATTCTTACACAAAACATCAACTAAGAGGGCAGTACCACTCACTGTATGTAACTCTTTAAAAACATGGCCTGGAACAAATCAGTAAGCCCAACATGGAGATTTAAAGCAACTGTTCATGGAGAAAATAAAAATGTCTAAACAGTTGAAAAACTTTTCTTCCTTCTGGAAGCAATTTTTAGGCAGGTTACACCTTCCACTACCACAACTCTAGTTTGTTCTCAAGACTTGCTTTCAACCTGGGCTTTTGCCTAAGTATGGTACTGGTTGAGTTTTTCTACTGCTATCTTAAAATGATTAATGGGAATTGGTGAAGAGAAGACTATTATATCTGAAGCTAATGAGGGTTGGTCATTTATTACTTGATCCCTGGGATTGTGCCTGGCCTGAGACTGTGGATGAGCCTCAAACTATCACACACACCCCTGTGCTCCTTCACAGCTTGTCCAATGTGGGCAAAAATTAACAACTGAGTTTTATTTTGCACACCTGTGTTCACATCAACTTCTGCCACTCACAAGAAAGATGCAGGAAGGAATGAAGAATCTCTTCTGAGCTCACCCTAAATACAATCTCAGGGACTACATAATTAATGAATAGGTGCTTGGTGCTAAGTGCTACAATGGTGGCTATTGCTGTACATAAGAGAACGCATCCTGTGGGAAAAACCAATGTTTCAAGGTAGAAATGCAAAAATATACAGGATATTGAATGAGCTAGAAAACAATATAGACACAGTATAAATGGCCAAGATCCCAGCACATTCTCCCATCTACCAGATGGGACTTTGCTTGGATGAACCAAGGTGTACCATGGGTGTTATTAGTCCTTGTAGCCCAATTAGTGAAGGAAAACATAGCTAGCATATTTCACTGATGAGTCACCTTATTACTTTCCACAGCATTTTAGAGTTTGCATATGATGAAGTGGCACTGAGTAACCTTCACTTACTACATGATCTGGCTACAAATTAAGGGAATTTAATTACTTGCCCACAAAACCATCAGAGCAGATGCCAAGGTGTATTGGATTTAACAAAAGTTTTCCACCGTTTTCAGTCCATATGTTCTCACAACTTTCACCTTGTTGAGCAGACCGCTTTTATATAGTGTTATTTAGATGTTCCCTTGGGTTGTTTTTCTTTCCTGAATCCATCAAGAGCATAAAGCTGAATGTGCACAAGTTATGTTGTGGGCTTACTGCACTGTATAGGAGAATTATCTTGGAGCTTATTCCAGGAGGTATCGTCAGTGGTACCCCATTTCCATGTTCTTTTAAGCTCTGCAGACTGCTTGTATCATAAGTCATCATCCACATGTGTATTTTTGACACCAAATGTATTGTATTCACATTTATAAAGGTCAGCAATTGCTCAAATTTGATAAAATCTACCTACATCCAACCCACTATCCTATTTTCTTGTGCAGCTATAACAAAAGGGAATTTTTAGTTTATATGGTTTAATTTAAACTGAGAAACAAAGTAATTCTCTTTCAGTTTTGGTACTATGAGCAGAGGTCCAATGACCAAACTTTCCTCTTTCACTCCTTTCCCCTACAATGCCCCACTCCCCCAGCAACCCTCCAAAGTAGATTTAAGGGAGGGGAGGAAGGCAGAAGAGAAGAAGAGGAACTCCCATTTGCGCATACAGGGTGCTACAATTGGATATCTTCCATGTTGCTGAATTGCATGTAATTTTGAAGTGGTCCCTAAAATGTCATTTATGAACAACATGAATCTGTGCACACTTGTAGATGAATAGTTCAACGAATACAGGGTTAGATTGAAGTCTACCTGGTAATCAAACTGTGCACAAATAATTTTCACTCATTTATTTCACCTTTTAAAGGGTGGGGATCTTGTCTGAAAAGTTCCCACCTTAAACAATCTAACAAAAATGTCACTAGGTAGCAGTAAAGTCACATTTAATTATATGATTCAATGCTTTTTCTTTAATATGCAATGAATAAAGCTGTAAATTGAAAAAAAACACCCACAATTTCTTCCATTAAATTCCCTCTTTTTAAAAGCTTTGTTTCAGCATTGAAGAGTTTGTGGTTTTTATTTTATTTGTTTGTTTGTTTGATTAATTTCCCACTAACAATGCTCAAGAAATTCACTGGGTCCAAACTCACTTGATCCACAATTCCTGAACAAATGTATAATTGGGATGTAATTCTCCATTGCAAACTGCACTACTACACACCAAATTTTATGAGACAATCTGCTGGCTATGTTCTTCTTCAGATGACCTTGTAAAAGTGTAAGGCTTCATAGGTTTTTCACTGTGGGATCTGCGCCTTGCAGGCTGTAGTGACTGGTGCCCACTAGACCTGCCACAGCTCCGAGGTCACAGAGGTGTGGCCAAGTTATTCTGGCTTTCTCTCCAACCTCCTCTGTACTGTGGACACGTAAGCATTGCAGTTTTACAAACAACACCTAACTAAACTACAAAAGTGTGCTACTTTCTTTCAGAAGCGGTCCCTCCTGTCACAATTTCTAATGTGGGTTCATGCCAAAGAAACTGTACATTCCGCGGAGACTTCTCCCTGTTAAGTATGTTCAGGATTGCAGCCTGAATTGGATAACCTTAAAGGTTCCACACAGGACTGTTAACAATTGACTCCTTAAATGTCCAGACCCATGGGAAAAGGTTATTCCCCTCCCACAGCTTATGCACTTCAACGTCTTTCCAGAATGTGGGGAAAAAGAAGGTACAGGAATATTAAGAAGACTTGATCCCAAAGACCAAGGTTTGAATCAGCCAAGAAACTCCAGGTACGACCTGCCAATCTAAACTACCTCATAGGATTGTTGTAAGGATAACAGATGAGGGAAAGGAGACAATAAATGCCACCTTGAGCTCCTCAGAGCAAAGTTGGAACATATATAAATGTAATGCTGATGAATAAGAAATGAACAAAAATACTAAACAAAATTTAGTTGTATAATATAACCTTCTTCAGTGGGTTATACTTTTGTGCATGCAGCTTGGCTAAAAGTTAGGTTCTTGTGGACTAATCCAAGTCTTGCAAGCAAACGGGTTTCAGGGAATTGAAACTTAAAACCCTTAAACTTATCAAGGGTTCTTCAATGAGAGCAGTAAGAGCAGACTTTCCTGAACTATAGTTTGCCCTCTTCTATTAATCTTTTACAGAAGTGCACCCTAAGCTGCACTCAAATCCCCAGGAACAGCTGTGAGGCCCAACAGGTCTGCCTAGTATGTAAGTACATACTGAATGAGCCTAATGCAGACACAACAGTAACATTTTAAAGATGGTTTTGTGTTTGCTCTATGGTGTATCACTACTGTATGATGGTATGAGTTTTAGGTTCTTCTGGCATATAAACAGCACTGAAAATCTTACATGGTACAGCAGCAAGTTGGCGGCTGATGTACAAGAACGAATCAAAGCAAGACTTGATGAAACTTCTTGTTTAAATTTCTTATTAACAGATGTAATTACTTTCTAATGTTGTTTTATCTTATGAACAGATATCATTACTTTCTAATGTTGTTTTATGATTACAAGGTAATGTTGTATGCTTAGTAGGTTATGTTTTATGCAGAGGAACTAATTTTTTTATAGTATTGCCTGACATTTTCAGAAGGTAAAATTAAAATTCTTTGGTTTTCCAAAAACAGTTTACATGCTTTTTAATCAAACACAGATTTATCAAGCTAAATGTTGTCAAATCACAAAAATGATAGCAGATTTGAATTCCTCATACCCAAAAACATATTTTAAGACCCCTCCCCTAAAGAAATTTGCAAAAATTAATTTTCACTCCCTGAAATGATACACTTAAAGACACGCTGAATTTGAAAAATCCATATTTTAGGGAAGCGGCATGCAGATAAAGCAAGACTTCCCTTTTGAGTGCCAGTTCTCCAGCTAAAGCATTTTGAAAACAGCACTGTCGAGACATAGATCCCACAAAGAAGAATCCATAAAACCTTGTGCAACATTAGAGAGAAAGAACTGTTAAAATATACTTGACTAAATCACAAGAATTTGACAGTCCTGTATTATTTATTTAAATGCAGAAGTCAAAAGAAGTGTTGAATCAGTTTGCAATTTTATCATCTAAATTACCAGCAAAGGGTCGATGTCACTGTCTCCTCTCCCATTAGTTAAATGCCAATAACATAAAGGGGGCAATGAGAATGAGAATAGGTAGAAATATTTCCATACAGAACAAAAACAACCTCATTTTGCTGTCATAAATGCTGACAATTTCTTCTTAATGTTAAGAAAAAATAGTGTTAAAGAAGTGTCAAGCCAGACATTATAGCACACATGATGGCTTCACATGGAAAGAGCAATAAGCCTTTCTAATAGATTTTTCTGCATCAATGCAAATACGGGAACTAATGATATGAAAATATTATTACTGAACTGCAGTTCTTCTTCTGGCCTTTTGAAACCTTTTCTTTCTTAATTGAGTTTAAGCTGCTTTGTGGACTAGAAGAAATGTTACAAACAGACTTGTCAATAATGACAAGGGAAAACGAAGCTTAGTGACAACTTCTGAAAGTCTCCGAGAATGCAGGTACATTGCTCACGGATAGCCTTAGGAGTCAATCAACAAAGCTTAGCAGTGCTTCATTATGGAACATATCTCCCTGCCAACTTGTCCTAAGGAAACTGCACAAATTCCACTACTCTAGTAGTAATATTTAGCAGCATTTGGAGTCATAGCACTGCATTTGCATTTATATCAACCTCTCACTCAACCCTGAAGTCAGCATGAAACAGCAAAAGCAACAGATATATCAAGAGATTCAAAAAGAGCCATCTTAGCTCATATATACTGAAAAAAGGACAGCCACCACTGTTCCCTACATAATATTATGTATCTTTGGGCATGTGATTATTATGGCACCTCAGGGAAGGGGGAGCAGGAGGATACAACCCCCCAAGAGAAGAGGGTACTTAAATGAAAGCCACCTTGAGCCTATATGATAGGATGGGATATATATCTACAGAAAGGCATTTGCTAATTTTCAGTTTGCAAGTAGCAAAATCTTATCTACAGTTGTTATTTTCAATGTAATCCCAACATTTATTGAAGCCGCATAATTAACATAAAACAAAGAGAACAATTGTTTCCAATATGCCTTTCTTTTCTTTTCCCACAGTATGAAATGTGGAGCTGACCTTGAAAATGTCAAGAGATAAGGCCTCCAGGCAAAGGATAAAGCAGTGAATATTCTTCTCATATCATCTGTTTTTGTAATACAAATCAAGCAGGGATACAAGCAAAACAAAAATAAATGTTTGCAGTTTTCTGACTTTCTGCACTGTGTTTGGTTTAAAGTCAGAACAGTCCACAATCCCATCTAGGAATAGTCTTCAGATGGCTCTAAATAGAAATTTCTAAACAAAATACTGATTTTTTGAAGGATTTCAATTACTGAATTCAAAATAATCTGGCAGATGATTTTTTAAAATTATTCAGATACATTGCTTAGGCCGAATGTTACATGCTGTGATGTTGAAATTGACTAAAAAATCATTACAAAGGATGGTATCCGAAGAAGTCATCCAGTTAAATGCAATGACTTTTGCCTGTGAAATAGGAGTTCCTCTTTCCCATGTCCCCTCAAAATTTGTACTGGAGGCTCCCCCAACCCTACAAAGCAGATTTAGGGTGACAGGTGAAGAGAGGAGGTCCTGTTGTACAGGTAGAAACCCTTTCACTAAAAGGACGTCTTCACTGGATACAACTCAAGATCATTATCTTTAAATTAGGCATCCAAGCTTTCCTGCCATTCTTCTTCAACCCCAGCAGTTTCTTTATGCAACTACATTTTGCATTTTCAGGGAGCTCAGGTCTATACTGAACTGTTACCCCTCAATTTACTAACACAGCTTTGTTTAGATGTACAACTGATTTCATCCATGAGGTCTACAAGTGGATAAAAAGGGTAACCATGTTGGGTATCATTTGGAAAGGGAGTGAAAATGAAACTGTCAACCCCACAGATCTATTTGGAACATAGGGATCTGCCTTATATTGAAGTCGGACCTTTTGTATTTATTACATTTATCTCACCTCTTTCTTCCAAGGAGCTCTGAGCAACATGCACGGTTCTTCCACCACCATTTTATCTCACAATCCTGTGAAGCAAGTTAGGCAGCAAGACAGTGACTGTCCCAAGATCATCCAATGGCTGAGTGGGCATTTGAACCTTGGCCTTCCTAGTTCTACTCTATCACTAACCACTAAACCACACTAGGCCTAAATCACTTTCTATGCTATGGTTCTATGGTGTGGAAGGGTATTCCAAGTTTTTGTTTTTAATGGGGAGGAGTTGGAAAAACAGTCAGTCATACAAGCATCCTCCTATACCTGCAGCCCAGAAACATTACCATCTCAGTCTGCCCAATACATGGAACCACAGCTGTAAGTGCTCTGCAAAAGGTGCAAAGTGGAATAATAAGCACAGTTCTGGTAACTACCATATATACATGGCTCCTTTCTAGTTCATCTAGAATAATGTAAGCAGCCCCAGGCCATGTGGGAAAGAGCCTAGGCCCTGGCCAATGTAACCATACCAATATGATCCCTGATAAACTGAAGAGACAATGGCATGAAGCAGTGCTGCAGCATGGGCTCTTCCGTTCTGTCCTGGAGCTTCTCAAATTACCCTGATGGCCCAGGATGGAGCAGCATTGCAGCAGCTTCCACATCAGCCCTTCCCTGCCTGGTGACCTTTAGATGTTTTAGACTAAAACTCCCACGATGCCTAACTATTGGCATGATGCCTGGGAATGATGGGAGTTAGTCCAAACTATCTGGAGGGCACCAGGTTGGGGAAGACACATCCAAAGTAAGAAGAGATTCTCAGATGACAGTGTAGGTTTTACAGTTGCAGCTAGGAACACAGGGTTGCTACAGGAGAGAGACTACTGGACCAATAAGAGGCAAGCTTTTCCACTTCCCCTGCCTGGGACCCTTTATGAGGCACCGGCTCCTGCTCTCTCTGACATCTTTCCAGGAACTGCCCTTTTGCCTTTCGGCAATAATATGAATGCATTTTAGACTTTTTTTGTTGAAATGCTAAGATTTCATTTTAATTTTTTGTACGGTATGTTGTAAGATATTATGCTTTTGCTTGAGTTATCTTTTGCATTATCTTTTATGAGCTGCCTTGGGGGTTGTTTTTGGCGGAAAGGCAGCACAGAAATAAACTTCAGCATAACGCGGTGCCTTCAGAATTTATTCTAAATTAGTATAAAGTTTGATATTTGAGAGATAATTATGTAACTTAATGAAGAATATTCATCCTTGATGAAACCACGAGAAAACAGTATGCAATGTTTACACCCTTAGAGAAATGATATGGAAGGAGTTGTTACTACAAGGTATTTTAAATACAGAAAACAGACAATTAATTCTACCTTGGTGAAATAGGCCAAGAAGCAAGCTTTCGTAAGAATCTGTTGCTCAGGCTGCAGGCTGTAGTAACTGATTAATGTCTTATTCTCAAATTTAAAAATAGATAATGTACAACTGGAATCAGTCATCTGTCTTTTCTTTTCATAGGTAAACAAACAGGTTTGGGGCTGGAAGTGGAGTTTGAGGGCTGCAAAAAAAATATATCCCCCCCCAAAAAAACTACCCCCACCCCACCCTGAGAAGACTCCATGGGTTGCAGGCTACTTTAAGTATGAGTTATACCTACACTTAAGACAGATGCGCCACTGAGAGTTCAATTTCACACAAAGTGGACAGGGTGTCTAGAGAAAGAAACCATGGGCAAATATGTGGAGATTCTAAAATATTAGTCTTTGGGCTGGATGACAGGTCTAACGGGAACCAGAACTTTTTATAAAGGTCACAATTTTACTAACAATGCAAAACAAGCCCATTAAAAGCTCAAATGTTCATATTGGTTAAAGGCTCTTCATAGATATATTTATGACACTTTCAAAACATAAATTATGCAGGTGCTTCTCTCTGAATCAGAAAATGTTAAGTAGGGACTCTTGCAAGTACATTGTGCTAAACTTGAACTGAAGTTACGAGCTAAAATGGGCATTCTACCAATGTTGCCCCAACCTTTACTACTGCACCCCAAACACAAAGCTGAGAGAGAGATATTTCGTGGTGTGTGTGTATACACATATATAGTCCAGGCCCAGCTTGAGCATGGTTGGGCAAATCCCTGGCCCACTGTGAATGACAATGTCTTCTTTCTTTGGTAATGATCCAGCGCTGTAAAGAGCAGCACCTGATGAAGCATCTGATCACCACTAGCCTAATTCGAATGACATCACCTTCCTTATCCCCAATGGCTTTGCGTCTTGACTATGCTGTACATATCAGGGTGGGACCCAGAGGCACTGGAGGTAAGGAAGATGTTGGCAGCTGCCTCACTCAGCACTTCTCTTTACAGCACATCACTGGGCTCAGGAAGTACTGGGTGCCTGGATATGTGATGCCTTAAATGCTGCCACCTGTCTCCGCTCCAATAAGGTTGGAGGGGTGGCTCCAAGAGGTCCATGGCACTATCAAACCTGCCATCAGCCCTGCACATCTTACACTCATCCCTCCCTCCCTCTATTGCCCCAGTTCCTGGACAAATTTTGGAGAAATGTTCCTTGGGGCAAGGACACTTCTTTATGCCACACTATAAAGTCCCATTACATCAGGGGTAGCTAACCTGTGGATATCAATCAGCTCCAGTCAGCATGGCCAGGGATGATGGAAGTTACAGTCTAGTAATATCTGGAGAGTCAAAGGTTAGTTACCCCTGATTTATGCTGACTATAATTTAGAAAAGCTCAACTTGAAAACTGTCATAGCTCCATTTAGATAGCTTTATTATTATACAACAACTATAACATTGACTATTGGGCTCTAATGCTGAGCATTCACATGATGGGGGATTCCCAGCACTGGATAAATAAAAACTTTATTCTGCTGGTTTGGCAATATCAGCTTATCCACCAACGCATACATTTTTTGCATCCACAAATCCTCACTTAACAAGAAAAGAAGATTAAAAGCTGAAATGGGAGACATCAGCTTACAAAAAAGAAAATTAATTCCAATAGGCAATGGTCAAGAGCGAATGAGAGTGTCATCTTAAAAGAACAACTTCAAAGCATTGACTGCTTTCAGAATTTATGCTCATTTTGTCATAAGTCTGATTATGGTGCAAAAAAGAAATCAGTTGAAAGTTTTCAGTTGAATTAGCCATATTACTGTAATTAATACTAAAACAATGTTAACAGTAAATTATTTTTGTCTAGTTAAATAATGGATTATAAATGTTATCATAAATTACTCTATATTAAACTTTTAACTAATGTACTATAAAGTCATTACTGTCATTCAAACAAGTGTCCACATTTAAAGACTGCATGTTAAGCATAGACTGATCTGGCATTATATAATATACATCTTTTATCTGCTTACTGGGAACACAGAACGGAGCTTTTACTTCTGAATCAGAAAAGGTTTGAATAGACACAGCACACTCTAGTGGCCAAATGTGTTTAAAACACTGACAATACCTTTGAAGTTAAAAGCCTATTTGGCTTGTACACTGTAGAAATAATTTAGCATTATTATATTAGCCAATGAAATAAATAAATGGTTTCTGTATTTTTGTTACCCTGAAATGGGTTCTTTTTAAATATATATTTTAAATATATATATTTTAAATATATATTTCCGAGTGCAATATCAACATCAAGATGTATTTCACATTCTACAAACAGGTCAATATTTTTGTCTCAACCCAATATTCTGTCACTTTTCTCCATATCTTGAATGGAATCTCTATTCACAAGCTTAGCCTCTGCCACACACAAAGGAACAAACTAACCACAGACACAAAGTTGAACTTATTTTTCAGTTTGCAAGCCCACCTTCAAGTTCAAGTCTAGTTTTGAAATCACAGTTTCAGGTCACGCAGGTCAGGTACAGATACAACTATGGTTTGCAAATTAGGACCAACTTTGTCAGCATGAACTCAATCTCTTCTCTTGCACAAACACCTCCCATCCTTCCCTTATTTGCATTAACCATAGTACATGCACCAATACAGAACTTGGTTAAGGCTAACCATAATTACTACTACCAGAATTTAAAATCAGGCTTTGAAACGGTATTACTAAATCTGACTTCAACAGAATGTGGTTAGCATTAATCACACTTCATTTGTGTGCTACATCATGGCTTGAGAAAGCAAGGGAAAGGAGGAAGTAAACCAAGTGAGTGCCAATTCTGAAGGCTGGCTCTCAGTTTTTAAGCTAGGGGAACCCTGAACCAAACTCGATAGACATAATCACGTTTACCCTTTCCATCTCTCCTTTACAATAACTAATCTACTTAGATACTTAGTAAATAGGACTGCCGTACATCCGGATTTTCCCGGACGTTGCAGGGGGGAAATGACATCAGGGGGCAATTTTTGTCCAGGATCTTAGGCAAGCCAACTGAAAAAGCTCAACAACTGGTGTCCTGGTTTTTACTTTTTTGAAAGATGGCAACCCTAAAAATACTGAGCTAAAATATATTTAATGAGTTTTAGTCTAATCTTCTAAGTGCTCTGCTGGCACAGCTGAAGCATGGCAGTCTTAGCATGTATCACACTACTTCCCACTAAATATTTGAAGAGAGCAGAACTCTGGTTGATATTTATCTCAGCAATGTTATATTTGCTTTTAAATTATGATTATTACAATGCAGCATGCAATACACGTGGAATACCGTGGATTCTGTAATTTAGACTCAGGTTCAAATCCCACTTTTTAAAATCTTCTGCAGACTTTGATTGGTGGTAGTTCCTGTTAGTATGGTCATGCTAAGCCAGATGTTACTTCTTCCTTGTGGCTGCATCCTCAAGGACATTCCACACTGAGGTTTTCTGAGTGTTTGAATGAGCCCCATGAATCATAAAAAACAACACTCTCCTCTGATGCCAACTTTAATAGCACAGCAGCAAAGCATAAAAAGAACAGCAATTAATATGCCACAACAATTCCTGATCAATGTGCAATATAAATACAGGAGCTTTTATCCTCAAGCCTCCTATACTCCATTCCATGTGATAATGCAAATAGTCGAGGTTCAGCCAAAAAAGAGAAAGGTGTCAAAGAGAGAGATAGAAACCCTTTCCTTAGCCTTTAATGAGGTCTCCAGAGCCAAAGGCAAACCAATAACAAATTGTACTTTCAACATATTGAGAAAGGGCGGGGAGGAGAAGAGAGCCAGAGAACCCTGGAGCTTGTCATCTGAAATTAATTGAATTTATCCATGCCAAGAAAACAGTGGTAATAAACCCTCCCCATCTAAATTAAGGTTTTTACACCATGAGGGGGAAAAATTCAAAATTTATGGCAGTAATTTCATCTGGGTTTTTCAAGAAGTGCTTGCTGATTTTCTTGCACACAGTAGAAAAATCCCGCAGGAGCAATGCAAGGAGCAATAAGGCAGACTTAAAAAGATACTATTTAATTTCTCACTCCTCCCCTTGTACTATTACCATGCTTCCGTTTCTTGAGCTGAATATTAATTCTCCCATTGAAACATGCTTTCATTGTATCTGGTAACATTTCAAATTCAGTAAACCTAACTATTTTTATGGATCATAGTATTAGTAAATTTGTTTGACATTACCATTACAAAATGCATTGTAAATGCTTACAAAAGCTATGTTCCCTGCAGAACAAATGGCTCTGCATTTGAAAACTTCAACACATACAACCATTTTCCCTACAAGGATTTATACCTTCCATTTTCCATGTTACTGAACCAGAACTGTCCTTGAATTCCACTGGTAAGCCAACTGAAATAACTAGTTAAAACACCTACTTTGCCTGTTTATATGGTTTGGCAATCCAATCTGGTGAGAATTTCCACATTTGGTACCAAGGAGCTTTATAATCTTCTTCACTAATTCTTTCAACTAGCATAGTTAGGTAATTAATGATCCCAGGTGTAACCTATCTGTACAAGCAGTTACATAGCCTTGTTCATTTTAAAGTTGAATGCTAAGATGTTTGATCCCACAACCACACCCTAGACAAGAACCATCATTACAGAAAGAAAAGTATCAGCATTATTTGGCCCAAATGATACTGAATATTCCACATATCTAAATTGGGAAATTAGGGACAATAATGTGTGGTATCCAATCAATGCTTGTCATACTCAAAGCAGACCCATTGAACGACTAATTTAAGCTCCTTAATTTCAACTGTACTCTGAGTAGAATTAGATACCACCCTCAGTTTTTAGACTTGGTTTGTTGTGTGTTAAAAACAGGCAACAAATGTGCCATTTTCTCATGCCCATTTTTTCTTCTCTCCTCATCTTGATATTTGTGTTTTACACAGGGGTTCCTGGTTCCTGGCTCTGAGGCTGATGCTTGTGGTCAGAAGCCTACTGAACCTAAGGATGGCTGCAGGAGACCATTGAATTGGATCCTACAGCATCAGGTTTTACAAAACCAGAGCTAGGAAACTAATCAGTATGCCTCCCATACTACTTAACCATGTGAATGACACCTGGGACATGGGACAAAAGTGAAGTGCCCACCTTAAGACCAGAAGACTGATCCTTTAAGAATCTGCATGGGGGGAGGAGCAGACAAATAGACTAGAGACAAAGGCTCAAAGTGCCTCAGTTCACCTCCAGTCCTAATCAGAGCAAGCTGCTCACAAGCAGCTTTCCTTGCCGCAACGGCCAACTTTTCTTGCTGCATCCTGTGGAGTTGTCCAGACCAGGAGAGATTTATGCAATCACTGCCAAATTGCCAACCAACCAAACTAGCCCATTTCCAACTACATTATAACTTGAATAGTAGGGTTCTTTCACATCATCATGATTTACAAACTATTCTGTTCTGAAATATTCATTAGATTTTTTGGGGGGGGGTATTAAACAATTTATTTGCTACTGCTCGTTCATATTGTTTTAATGGGGACGCGGGTGGCGCTGTGGGTAAAACCTCAGCGCCTAGGACTTGCCGATCGTCAGGGGGTTCAAATCCCCGCGGCGGGGTGCGCTCCCGTTGCTCGGTCCCAGCGCCTGCCAACCTAGCAGTTCGAAAGCACCCCCAGGTGCAAGTAGATAAATAGGGACCGCTTACTAGCGGGAAGGTAAACGGCGTTTCCGTGTGCTGCGCTGGCTCGCCAGATGCAGCTTGTCACGCTGGCCACGTGACCCGGAAGTGTCTCCGGACAGCGCTGGCCCCCGGCCTCTTAAGCGAGATGAGCGCGCAACCCCAGAGTCGGACACGACTGGCACGTACAGGCAGGGGTACCTTATTGTTTTAATGTTTTTAGTGTACACCGCTTTGCCTTCCTTAGTGAGGACGAAAGAGGTGGGTATAAATTATTTTAAATAAATAAATCACCAACAAACTTAATGAAACTATTTCACCACCTAGGACAAGCCCATTTAACTGCAAGAAGCACACAAGCACTCAAGTTTCTAGTTTCTTATCACCTTTCAGAATTGTATACGGATTTCTAGTCAATTATTTTGAGACAGTCAGAATACACAGCTGCTTTTGCCTGTGGAAAGCATGGATTTTAACAATGAGGAAATTGCATGTGTGGAATTAAGCAAAAAGAAACCCAGAGCTATTTCAAAAATGCCATGAAAATGAAAGAAAAGAACTACAATAGAGTAGCTTACTTTCCATTTTGACCTTACCAAACCATCACAGAGCTTCATACACAATAACATGCTGTGGTTATCTGTTCCTCTGTTGACCTCTATATACCCTTTAGTGATGCAGCCATTTCTATACATTACAAAGCAGAAGCATACAGGTTTCTAGGCAGAATCTACCATGGATCATTAGGTATTTTATATCAGTTCTACATCTAGTTCTAATCTGTTTGTGCCATCATGGATTTAGCTCACAAATACAGCATGAACAAAAATATTCTCAAAATACATTTAGCCCCGTTATGCCTTTAAGAGGCAAAGAAAGTAATTTTCCAGTTTTAGCGATGCTTCTAGAAATCTGTCTAAAGGATTAATCTGCAGCTATTCAGCTGCAGAACATTACTTCTATGCCACAGACTTTGTATATGAACTATTAAATCTATTAGATCAATAGCAATTCCTCCCACCTACTATTAAGGAAGTGATTTAATGAGCACTGCATTTTCATCCTGGAAAAGGACCATTTCAGGGAACATGGTGCAGTATGAATATATACAACATTCTGATCTATCATGACAATTATACAGAAACATGAAGTATGAAATGCTTCAAAATAAAAAGGTCACAAGACTGTTTAAAAAAATAAGCATTAATGATCTGGAAAAAGGAGAGGCCAGTGAAATTTAACTTAATACAGGCATATGAACACAGGAAGGTACCTTATACTTAAGTGACACCATTTGCCTATCTGGCTCAGTACATTGACTGGTAGCAGCTCTCCAGGATGTCAGACAGGAGTCTTCTTCTTCTCTACCTGGAGATACCATCAATTCACTTTGGAACCTTTTGCATGCAAAACATGGGCTCCAGCCTCACGTTGGGCAAAACATTCCTGCATTGCAGAGGGGTGGACTAGATGACCCTTGGGACGCTTCCAACTCTACAAGTCTATGATTCTACTACTGAACTGCAGTCCGTGCTCAAAGCTACAGTCTTCACAGTACAGTCATACCTTGGATCTCAAGTGCCTTGGCTCCCGAACAAATCGGCTCCCGAACAATCAAAACCTGGAAGTGAGTGTTCCGGTTTTCAAATGTTCTTTTGGAAGCTGAACATCCAATGGGGCTTCTGAATGGCTGCAAGAGCTTCCTGCAGCCAATCAGAAGCCAAGCTTTGGTTTCCGAACATTCTGGAAGTCAAATGGACTTCCAGAATGGATTCTGTTAGACTTCTAAGGTACGGCTGTATGGTCAAGATGCTTCAAGGACTGCAGCCAACTACATGTTCTCTCCATCCTTGTCCCATTGTGGCTTATTAGAACTAGCCAGAACGAACTGATTGAGTCCCAAGGATTGGCCAATGCCTCACTGTGGGATAGGGTGGCTCCAGATGCCTTGAAAGAGGTTGCCACATGCCCCCTCCTTAAAGACCCTTCCTGGACTATGAGGTTTTGTTGAGCAACTACTGCCCAAGTGTCAACATTCCTTCTTAACCAAGGTAGTTGTGAGTTGTGGCCTTGCAACTTCAGATCTACTTGGATAAAGCTGATTATCTTGATCCATTTCAGTTACAGATTCCAGCCTGGCTTTGGCACTAAGAAAGATTTGTTCCTCTGGTTGATTACTTGCTTCAGAAGAGAAACAGGGGGAATGTGATACCACAAACTGTGATATCCTCATCTGAGGAACTCTTTTGCCACTGATATTTGTGTTACAGTGATCAGAGTGCAGTGAAAACAGGTTCATAAATATTTCAAATATTTAACAATTAATAAAATAAATGTGAATATCTTCTAGTGAGATAGCTGCATTCAGCTGTTGCAACGAAAACAACAGTGTGTCTTGGGAAAATTTATAATAGTGTGAAGCTGTTTGAAATACAGCTAGTAAGGGTCTATGTTACACAATCTATACATCTTGAGGTGATAAAGACTGAACAGTAATATACCGTGGAACCTCGTGTTACGGACGGGATCCGTTCCGGAGGCCCGTCCATAGCACATAACTGACGAAAACCGAAGCGCCACATCTGTACACATACACACAGCGCGATTTAGCGCTTCTGCGCATGCGGCGAAACCCGGAAGTGCTGTGGGATGCAACACGAAAGCAAGTAACCTGAAGCGGATGCAACATGAGGTATGACTGTATACAGTTTGACTTTACAAATATGCTCAATTTGCATGTTATATTTTGAACATGCTTTCTGAGGTTTTTCAGAATGTGTAGCAAACGGTGTCAAAACAAAAGGCTGGGAAGTTAAAAATGTACTAAAAACAATTAAGAATAAGAAAGGGAACGGCTAGGTGCCTGTTTGGAATACTATAGAATTTCTAAGGGAAAGACATGTAGCCATGAAGACGTAAAGTAGTGGTAGCTAACCTGTGTCCATCCAGATGTTGCTGGACTACAACTCTCCTCATCCCTGACCACTGGTCATGCTGGCTGGGGATGATGGGGGTTATAGTCCAGCAACATCTGGAGGGCCTCTATTGTTACAAAAAACTGTGCCGCCCACACAAAATACATTACCAATTTCCCTGGAAACATAATACAAAGGAAACAAAGAGCTTTAAATGCTGTTTTTCTCCCCCAAGGGATTTCTGTTCCTTTATTAGCTAGGATGATTATTTAATTGTGGTAGGCGTTCTTGTTGATTCTTACCCATCTCAGAGCCCAATAAGTCTTGGAATATGGATAGTTATCATGCAACATCCATTTCTTTTCCCAGGCTCATGGGAATTCAATTTTGCCCACACTTATAAGAAAGAAGAATGTCCTTATTTACAAGGCAGTTTATTTCAGTACATTGGCTTGAATCCAAAAGTCCCCTTCCATTGACAGATGAATGAAACCTTTACATCCAACCCACTGTTTATATAGCTGCTGCTTTCTGAATTAAAATTTGGGATTATACCCAGATTTTTCTGCTTTAATGTCTGTGAGCTGTGTTGGAATGGTTTTGGGAGAGCAGGATAGACATTTATTAAACGAACATTCCTGCCTCAAGTTGCCTACAACTGAAATTTCAAATTGTACAAAAATGACAAGGATGGAAGAAAGGTAGAGTTAAGGATAAACAGGTGGAGAATATGCATTTCATTCACTTACATTTGTTCCTTTTTAGAGATTTATACATCACATTGCACAGCAAGTCTCTCCCAAGATAGCTTTCAAGTATGGTTAAAACATAATAAAATAAGAAATATATAATACTCACAAAAAGGGTGGCTAGAAATCTGGACAGTGTTTTTTTTTTTAGTACACAGCACATCTGAATCCGGGCCAAGCTAACTGCACCTAGCTCCCATCAAAATAAAATGACATGTAAGTCATGACTAACTTTTCACACTGACTGCAATGAGACCAAAGTTCAGTCAATCTTGTGTAGCTGACCCACTCCACTGACCTAACCTGAATTAAAGAAGAGCCAAGACAGCAGTAGGGGAGGGTGTCTTAGCACAAATAATAAAGTGATCATTATCCTTGCAATTCTAACTATTTCAAAAGGCACAACTCACTGGCCTTGGTACCTGTGTAAGCCATGAGTGAATTTTTCCTTTATGGCTGTCGAGCAATATGGTATTTTTCCTTTGAAAGGCTTAACTTGTTACACACCGTCAGGCTTAGTAAGTATAATACTTTTTGCTCCCAGAACTGAAACAGTGATCCTGCTCACCTTCAAAGCTTTATCAACTTCCCTGTTGGTTAAACATATGCTATTCCATTTGCAGCCCCTTGTGGTTCCTCATAGATCTATTGTCTAACATGCTTCTGAAAATAACCCCCCTCCCCCTCCAAAAAGGACTCTGAATTAACTCTAAGGACAAACAGAATATCACTTCAAAGGCTTGGGTTACAAAATTTCTGATAACTCACCCTAATATTGCAGTGGCCTTTTGTGCTATAAAGCGTCACATTGGTGATCATGGATCACTATGGCCGCTTTCCACACTAGACAAACTATATAAGAATTATGTAACAGAATGATCTTGGCTCGAAATTTACTCTAGCATAAGAGGCCCAATTCACACACAATGGTCTAGATCAGCATTTCCCAACCTTGGGTTTCCAGCTGTTTTTGGACTACAACTCCTATCATCCCCAGCTAGCAAGACCAGTGGTCAAGAATGATGGGAATTGCCATCAAAAAACAGCTGGAGACCCGAGGTTGGGAAACACTGGTCTAGATTGCTGCTTGAAACATACTTCACTGAGGACCATTCATATGGACAAGTCAAGTGGTTGCCATTTGTTTTCCTGATCTCTAAAGAGTGTCTTCTACCAAGAAGACCTGGGTTTTCACCTACTTCCACACAAATAGAGGCTTTCTTTGTAGTAAACATACAATGTCACATAAACGTGCCCTCATAAGGTGTTTGGTACTTCAAATAATAGGAATGTACAATGCCAGTCTAAAAAATATTGTAAAGAATGAACAGACTCTCTGTGCAAATGATTAATCTACACATTTCTGTGTAAATTACATAAGGTTTTTATATATATATACAATCCAATTTTTAACCTCAACTTAGCATTTAATATATCAAAAGTAGCCAAGGACAGAACTAACATTCTTTTTTTATTTATCTACAGTATGTCGATCCCCAGTAACGGATAAAATACTTTTATAGTTTTTCGTTTCAAGCAAGAGTGAATTATTTCAATTTCATTCATTTTCACTCCACAAAAATAGTATAGATTTGCTATGCTGAAACAATTCATTTTCCTTTCATTTACACACTTATCTGTGGAAGCAGGATGAAATACAGCTAAGGAGCTCGCTCTCTTTTCAGGTGGTTATGTATGCTTTGTAATTTACTAGAAATTGAAATCATCTGTAATAATTTCTTCCAGTCCCTCATTCTGCTAGAATCTATTCTGCCAAGGTTTCCTAATCAGGTCTGAAGCACATTTATCTTCAAACTTTCTGTTAAGTTTTAGAAAGAGTTAGAACACAGTATCTATTTGTTTTAGTTGTACCCAGACTTTAATCATCAATAATAGGAAATATAATCACGAACACAGATTATAAAGGAATGACAATACATGCAGGTGAATGTTTAAGCCAAGTGAGGTATCTGCTCTGCCTCTCATCAAACTTTACATTTGCATCATGGGAGCCGGAAAAGGAGAGGCAGCCCTTAGATTTAATACTGAGTAATGCTTAGGATGTGGCTACATTTAATTTCAAAAAAACAGATTAAGTCTTCAAATACATCAGGAGGAATAAACCAACCAAGGACAAGTTAGGACCTTTAGATGTCAAAGAAGAGAGGTACAGATGCAACCCTATAAAAGTTTAATCAGAATGAAGTCCTATGCTCAGTGCTTCTTTTTTTAAAAAATGAACATTTGGCGTTAAATATAAATGAAATATTTATAGCAATGTACAAAATACTGAATGCCCACATCTGAACTATTGTTCCAGAGAAGGCACCTGAAAGTTATATAAATTATAAGATGTGACAAGGATAAACTTTAAGAGGTAATGAAAAACAAGTTATAAGGTCAAATGGCATTAACCTGACAACTCCTTAAAGATTTAAGTGTGAAACTGCTTTTAAAAATTGCTTGTTTGTTTATTAACTCTGTATACTGCCCTTCATCCGAAGATCACAAGGCAGTTAACAACAAAAAATACAAAATGAGAACACAAAATACATAATAAATAATAATAATAAAACCAGTAGCAAACCAGTAACCCCCAGGACTCCAAGGTATGTCAAATGGTCAGCCCAGAATCATCATAGCCAACAGATCTCTTTAGTTAATGAGCCATTGTCAGTACAGACATAAAAACTAGAATGCACCAAAAAGGAGGCGAAAGAAGAAGAGGAGTTTGGATTTGATATCCCGCTTTATCACTACCCAAAGGAGTCTCAAAGTGGCTAACATTCTCCTTTCCCTTCCTTCCCCCACAACAAACACTCTGTGAGGTGAGTGGAGCTGAGAGACTTCAGAGAAGTGTGACTAGCCCAAGGTCACCCAGCAGCTGCATGTGGAGGAGCGGAGATGCGAACCCGGTTCCCCAGATTACAAGTCTACTGCTCTTAACCGCTACACCACATTGGAGAAGCAAGTCCCATTCACACTTAAAAGGATATCATGCTTTCATGCTATGTGAATGACTTGTGGTGAGCTTTTGCAGACCAAGCAGAGGAGATCAGAAGTTTTTGCCTCCAAATTTCAAACAAACCACAATACCCTATTACCTACCAATTTAAGAATCTGTGGTTTGTTTAAGCCAGGAATGTGGAATCTGTGGATGCTAATAAACTCCCATTAGACTTAGCCAGCGTGGCCAGTGGTGATGGGAGTTGGAGCCCAGCAACATCTAGAGGGCCACAGGTTCCACAACCCTGTGGTAGATCAGTATTTTTTTTAAGTCCTGCACTAATTCAGTAATTGAAAGTATTCTGTGTCAATTTCTAAAAACAATAATGTGTGCATAGATTGAATCAGGAATTATGTCCACACATAAGGTTATTTACAATCAATCAAAACCACAACTGCGTTAGGAAGATCATTATCAGATTCTCATTCACATTCATTATTGTAGCTGGAAGCAGTGTGAGACTTAATGAGTTTTGTTTTCCAAAGAGTATGCTCCTAGGATATCATGATGCACCCGACCCCCAAATATTTGGGATGTATGAGTCAAATCAAAAGCTATGTTGATAAGCAGAATTTACACTGAAACACCCCGAGAGAAATGAGCTCAAACATAAAAGGCCAGATTTATTCCTGGTGCTATGTGACTAACTGCAACTCAAACATACCAGCGATAAAAGCAAGTCCAATGGCAGTTGACAGCTGGCTCGAAAAATCTTGGCTCCTAAAACTGAAAAAATATACATCAATATTCTTTTTATTTTGTGCTGGAAGTATGAATATGCATAAGCACCAAGAAATGGTATCATTATCTGTTTTGCACTTCAAGTGTGAATTTAAGTGGGGTACAGTTTGTTTCAGAAATATATCAACAAACTACAATCATCTGCTTAGAAATATGGGCATACATGGATACTTTATGCAGTGACATTAGATTAATTCAACAGATGGCAGTCACTGATCAACAAACTGAAATAAACCAAAAAGTTCTGGATAAATCCAGAACAAAAAAGATACTATAGGGGGTAAAAGTAGACAGATTTGAACAGCTAATCCTGGCTGCAAAAATATTACTGAGAGAACATGTGCAGCGCCTTTGGGCAGGGGGGAACCTCAAGCAATGACAGTCTTTTAGCAATCACTTTTATAACCTTGTGGGGTGTATAACCAACTTGCAAACCTATGACATACTGCAGAATTATTAATATTCGCAATGTGTGAATTCTTCAAGCAGCTTGGTAATTAGTCCTCAAAGTCGCTACAACCTGATCGTTTCGAGCAACATTTCATTTGTTGCCAAGAGTGAAATAGCTGTAAAACTAGTTGTTACCTCTAAAAGACTTCACAACAGAAATGAAGACTGTAATAAACAATGAGTTAACGCTGCAATGAAATAAGCTCCATGTTGAAACTCTGGGGTATGTCTAGAGTATGCATTTAGTAATCATCTGGAGGTGGCAACTACTTTGTCAAATGCAGGAACTCAGATAAGTGTATTTACTGCATTTATAGCCTGCCATTCACCATACAGTGCATTAACGTAACAACTTAAAATGCTATACAACATGAGAAATGTATAAGCAAATAATAAAACCACTGTTAAAGCAACAATTAGATAGTACAGTGGTACCTCGGGTTACAAACACTTTGGGTTACAGACTCTGCTAACCTGGAAGTAGTACCTCAGGTTAAGAACTTTACCTCAGGATGAGAACAGAAATCGCACGGCAGGTACCATTAGCTAAAATGGTACCTCAGGTTAAGAAAGGTTTCAGGTTAAGAATGGACCTCCAGAACGAATTAAGTTCATAACCAGAGGTACCACTGTGCAGTTATACCTCGGGATAATTATGCTTCAGGATAAGTATTTTCAGGTTGCACTCCGCGGCGCCTTACTTCCGGGTTTCACTGCTTGTGCATGCACAGACGGTCAAAATGATGTCACGCGCACGCGCAGTCGCATCTTACGTTCTATTCAGGATGCGAACAGGGCTCTGGAACGGATCCCGTTTGCATCCCGAGGTACCACTGTACTGCAGAAGGAGGCGACTACCATCACTTCACCCTCCCACGAAGGCCCGCTGATGAAAAAGCATATCCTGTCAGTGCAAGATGCACCTCAGAAGGATGAGCACTGTTCAGCAACAGGACACTGCAGAGAAGGTGCTCTCATGTGTCATTGCTAGGCAGAGCCAAAGTGATGAGACATCAGAAATTTGCTACCCTTTATAGGACGCTCCCAGCACCAACTACCAACATTATTTCATTTTGTGGGGCAAAACAGCTTTCCCATAGGAGGTGGAGAAATGCAAGTTTCTAGATATACAGAAGCAGGATCTTCTCCTACCTGTGGGCAAGAGATTAAAGGAGTCATAGCTGCACACATTGCCAAAGTTCAATACTCCAAGGACCACCTCACCCCATATAAACCAACCCAGACCCTGCAGCCATTATCTGAGGCCCTTCTTTGCGGGCCTCTTCCACAAGAGGTCCAGAGGACGGCAACATGGGCCTTTTCTGCAGTGGCTCCCCACTTGTGGCATGCACTCCCCAGGGACACTCGCTTGGTGCCTTCATGACATATCTTTAGTCAAGAAAAACATTCATTTTCTCCCAGACCTTTGGCTAATTAAATAATCTATGCCATTTTAAGCAGCAAGGTGGGTATTATTTTTGTTTGTTTGTTTGTTACTATATTATGCATTTTTGTATTTTTTATATTGCAAACCGCCTTGTGATCTTTGAATGAAGGGCAACATAGACATTTATTTAAACATTTAAATATATAAATAAATAGAATCTATCTGCATGCAGTGTTTGCAAATAATAGGTAATAACCCTCCACAATAAAAACAATCTATTAAACTGCTGCCATCATTGGTCAACTGTCGCATAATGTCATGAGTGTGTTAAGTTCAGAAGAACACACAGCCACACTGTCTGAATCCTAAAGAGTAAGTGAACAGCATGCAACAAAGACGTCTTGCGTGAACAAAGGATATCAGTCCAATTAAAATTTGTTCTAAAACCAGATTTTAAATTTGCTTATGAATCCATACATTACACCAACTACCACATTTTTCGCCCCATAGGGCACATTGGCTCATAGGGTGCACCTAGTTTTTTTGGGGGGGGGGGAATAAAGAAAAAAATTTATTTCCCCCCCCGGGCGCCGGGCTTCCCCCGACCCCAGCCGCCAGAACAGGCTGCTATCCGCAAGCCTAGGGAGCCCGTGGGAAGTCGCACCGGTCTCCCCAGGCTTGTGGATATCTGCCCAAAGGCTTCGGGATGCAGGCAACTCTGCAAACCAGGTCGGGTAACAGCGGGAGGGCGGCGCTCCGCCTCCCCGCTGTCCCCCGAGCTTGTGGAGCTGCCCAATATCTGCACGAAGCCCGGGGCATGCTGTGCAGCGCGCCCGAGGCTTTGGGATGCAGGCTGCTATCCGCAAGTCTTGGGAGCCCGACGGGAACTCCCACGGAGCTCCCAAGGCTTGCGGATAGCTTCCTGAAGCCTGGGGAGCGAGAGGGGTCCGTGTGCACCGACCCCTCTCGCTCTCCAGGCTTCAGCGAAAGCCTGCATTCACCCCATAGGACGCACACGCATTTCCCCTTCATTTTTGGAGGGGGGAAAGTGCGTCCTATAGGGCGGAAAATACGGTAATCTGTGTTTCGAAATTCTAACAGTTAACAGTTTACAAAATTAAGAGCCTGCAGTTTATAATAACAGAAGAAAGCACACCACTTAGAATCTCAGCACAAGGGGCCCACCAAACTGGATCAATGGATTTTCACCTTTCCTAGGTTTACAGAACTAAACAGTTCAATATCAGTCAAATATTTTCACAACAATGCCATGGGTTGCTGTAGAGCAGGACCTCCATTTTCATAGTGGAAGATTAATTTTCAGCTGGTAAACAGTCTGGCGCATTGCCCAGTGTCTGGGGATCAATACACAAAACAGACTTTGCTTCTCTGTCAAGCTAACTGTGTGTCAATCCCAATTCTAAGAGTCTTTGCTCTCTTATGAGAGTGGATAAGAAAAAAGCAGCCCTTTGAGCTGGGAGGAGTTCTTGGTGTCAGCTTTATTGATTACGATCAGAGCCTATGGAAAACTCTTCTTTTTATATCAGCAAGTGTGAAACAAAATCGTTAGTTGAGATTATAGCTACAAATCATGATCAAACACACAAAAGAGTGGACATAAAAGATCTGTGATCAGGGAACACACTTCTTAGCCAAGGCCTTAGCTTGGCCATATGTCTTTGTACATTCCACATTTTTACCCAGATGCCTATGTTTTTGACACTATAGTCTGGGTCCATTTGCATAGCCGTCTTTCCTGTTTACACAGACTTTTTGCAAAACCCTAAAATTACTAGAAGCTCATGTGAACTAAAATAGGTGAAGGGTGTCTCTTGCTTTCTCATTTATTCATTCAATCCTCAACTTCAATTGATTTCCATCTCATTTCATAAACAGAGAGGCCAAAACACAATACGTTACAAGGATATAAAAATAAGAGAATGCGATTTTAAAAAAGATGCAAATTTAACATACTCCCAATAAGTCACCAGTTTTTAAGATTTACTCTGGAAAACAGCCAAGGAAATCACCAGTTTAAGAAAGTTATGCTTTAGTGACACCACGTGGCTATATGCCAATTTGCCATCTGCCCGGAACACTAAGCCCATTAAGGAAAATCTAAATCCTAACTAAATTTCTTGCCATCTTGTGGGATAGATGAAGCAACATTAAAACACAGTAAGAAATAAATCAGTAAAAGTGTATAGGGGACTAGATGATTTACGATTTAAGAGGCACATTTGTCACTTACATAATCAAACCTAATACACTGGATTATAGAAGAAACTGACAATGTGCCTTACACTTGCATATGTTTCCTATTTCTGTCACTTTGAGTAGATAATTACCAACCAAATTAATACTTACTATCGGAATTTAACAACTAGGTTCGGAAATTTACACAGAACGATGCAAGATAAATGACACCAAAATGGTAGGACCACTGGAGACTTTTGTCTATTTTCTAAATTAGCTGGCTCAACCACATATTCACTGAAGGAGGAGGGTGCCCAGAGAGAAAGATTTCTGTCAAGTTGATCACCAGTATTTTATAATTAACTGTTTTGTGCACTTTGCATAATAAGAAACATGAGTTGGAGAGCCCAGTAGATTATTTTATGCTCCAGTGTTGAACTACCAGTAAAAGCCAACTACTGTACACTTTCAGTGCTGCTCACAACTATTTTGCTTTGAATGCGTGTTTGTCTTGTCTGAACTATTGATTATCTGAATAGCTCTTTGTCGCAGAGCTATCAGAAAAGACAAGGATGCTCTTCTGAAGAATTTTAGCATTTAATCAAAACAGTAAGGCACTTTTAGAGAAGGATTATAAACACGAGGTTACATCTCAGCATAATATATGAGACTCTTCAATTCATTAGCATGCCAGTGTGACAGTTTTATTCTTCTCGCACCAGCTTAATGGAAAATTTGTGCATTTTGTTTAAAACAAACCTCCTGCAACTATGATATTTGCTAGCTTTCATAGTTGTGGAAAGACTTGGAAAAAAACAGCATTATCATATTCTACTTATAGAAGTATTATTATAGTTGTTTTATTATTATTTTATTACCTTGTCCTTCATCTCCAAAAGCACCCCCAGTGACTTCCAAATTAAAACAAAGGTAATTTTAAACTCCTTACAACAATTATTATTTAGTATTTTTATAGCGTTTATGTGGGAAGCTAAAATATGATTTTAATAATAATAATAATAATAATAATAATAATAATAATAATAAACTGGTGTCCTTTCACATGGAGTAAATGACAGAGCAGGACCAGGAAATACAACAAAGAGTTTTTTTTCAGGTTTACCATGCAAGACCATAACCCAGTCAGTAAGTGAGCTTGAAAGTTTAAAATAGCTGAAGCTTTTGCGCAGATACAAAACGTGAAAATGGAATAAGCTACAAAGAGATTGTATACTCTAAGGAAGAAAAGTATTAAATATTGTTATCACCCCATTCCCCAGTTTAATACAAGCCCAAGTTAAATTTGTAGTGGATCAACAACTAAATACAAAATACTGACAGACAAAATAATCAAATCTGCTTTAAACGGCATCCCTAGGTTGGATCCAGGGAAAAGCAGAGGCTGGCAGAAGCTGACTTACCTACCCCGCTCCATCCCCCCACAGTTCCTTCCATGAGCAGAAAGCAGCTCTGGAACCAACCCATGGACAACTAACAGGTTACCAACACATATATAAGCAAGCAGTTTAGCCTACTCCAAGACTCCGTTGAAATGCACTAGGCACAGAACACAATCAACAGTTCAGAAACTAATTTGGATTTTTCAAAATGCTATTCAAAACCAATTTCAGGCTGTAATAATGGCTACAATATATTGCAAGTAATGCAACGAATGACTGATTAGGCCAACTAAATCAGTCTGTGTTTACTGCGAAATTTCTGGCATACATTTAAATATTAATAAACTAGAATAGTTTGCAGACTGTGTGGAACAAGCTCTTTCAGTATGACTTTGTGATAATGTTCATATGAAGTTGGTATTGTTTTGTGAAGCCTGAACCAAGAAATTGGGAGAAATAAAACAGGGAGCACAAAAGTCTATAACCAGTAAAACTTAATGCATCATCAGGAACATACCCCCCCCAAAAAAAACAACATCAAATTAAAGGAACCTGTACACTTTCCTAGCTGAGCTCAACTTGCCTCTCAATTCCCATAGATGATATTTGCATACAACAATAATTCAACAGGCCACCATATTTTACCAGCATTTTAATGCAGCCTTGTATTTAACTCTTTGTCTGGTAGCTACTGGCAACTTGGAATTCCATGCTGACTGCACCATTTTTGGCCACTTGGTAGAATGCAATATTTTAGTAACCTGCTCAGCGGCTAGCAGCACACATCTCCATGCTCCTCACCTCTTACTAGATTAGTAAATAATTTTGTAGGTGAGTAATTTTTATTAATGCTTTTAACAATCATGCTTTTCCAGTGTAGCAGATCTTTCCCATCATCAGTGGTAGCCAACATGATGCCCTCCAGGCAGGCCTGTGCAGAGTGAGGGGCAGTCAGGTCTTGGAGGGCTAAACCGGCCGGCAGGCCCCACCAGGGACCAGATGCATTTTTGTTTGAGTTTATCTCTTTATTCTGACAATATGGCCGCCCTGGGCCTCAGACAAGTAACACAAGGGGCTGCCTCCAGGTACTGTTTGGACTACAACTTCCATTATCCCTGGTCATTTGACGCCATGACTGGGGCAGATGCAAACTGGAGTCCAACAACAGCTGAAACTACTCCTATCTTTCACTGTCATCAGGTACAGAATACTTGTTTCACTTCTTAAATAGCAAACTGATACCCTTGTGTTCATGCCCTCCTTTATTCAGTCCAAAGCATCCCTTTGCAGAGTTGCTGACACAAAGTATTGACCCAAGTTATCTTCTTTAAGATAAACTTCAATTACAGCAGCTACGGCAAAGATGCAAGTCCCTAATATGCAAGCAGAAAGAGCTTAAATGTGTGCATTTAATAAAGAGCAATACTTCCTTTGTGCTCCATGGGGAACTGTGCTGGATGCTCCAGAGTAGACCAGGGTTCCAGAGTGGAGCCAACCCCTCTTGCAAGCATGGCTTGCATTCAGCACTAAAATTAAACTGTGTCAGGGACATGCCCTTCCATCTCTTTGGTCCCATTCCCGAAGAAAAGCAATGTAAGACATTCAAAACTGTATGGTCTGTATTGTAAGGATAAAGAAAAAGGCCTGGACAACAAAATAAATATTGGGTGGATTTCTCCTCAAAAACCTCAGCAGAAGAGATGCAACTCTATTCCTTTGCATCTCCAACTGTCCCTGAACTACTGCACTCCTAAAAGCTATCCCTTGCTGGATGAACAACTTGTCGCATTAGAATGTAATTTAAGTTTATGAGAAAAGAAATACTGTATAAGCATTACTCATCCTTGGTTTCTTACAAGATACTTACCTTTTCCTTTTTAAAAACTAAACTTTGTTTTTAAGGCTACTGCTTCTTTGAATTGGTATCCTTAACCCCATGAGGACTTCAAAGGAAAGAGCCGAGAACTGCAATCCCTGAAGTGATTCATGCTACTTTCTGAATCTCTCGTAGTTTTACCCCCTGGAGATTTTATTTTTTAAAACTTGGGACAAGCTTGTTATTTCTACACACACAACACACAATCTGAATTAGAACAAGATGTAAAAAATACCATGTGAACCTGTGTAGGATCTTATATATACCAAAGAGGGAAAAGATACCCCCCCCCCAAAAAAAGGCCAGGGAATGGGAGGGAAAACAAAGTAATGCTTTTCAAATCAGAGCTCATCTCACATACTATCACTGCCTCAACTGCAATCCCTGTAATACTGCAGAAATTTACTGAAGGGGAAAATGACATTTTCTTTTAGTATTATGATGCTAAATTGCAGCTGCCTGAATAATAAAAAGAGTACCTTCTACAGGTGAAACAGTGATGCAATCCAAAATTGTACTTGATTCTCTGGAAGGGCCTATCTTTAATATTTTTTTATTTTTAACAAGAAGTGCTTAAAACAGGTTTATAAGTTAAATAACTACATGCTAAGCAATTTTATTATCAATGGGTGGTATCCAATGGGAGTCAAACTCAGAGCTTGTCTATTCAAAGTATTACTAACGTATATCACCCATAATGGTAAACTGCAATTAACTGGTGAGCATTCAAGAAAAAATCTAAATTTTTCCTTCTTGGTTTTTCAGCATCACTTTTCCAAAACTTAGGGACAACATCCATATTTGATTGGGGTTATAAAATACTTACAAAGCCAATTTGTTCTCTACAATGCCTACAACATACACAAAAAGCTATCATGCTCAGGACTTGAAGACGACCAGGTAGATAAACAACTAGCAGAAAAAGGATTGCATATAAAAAGGGAGAGGATTAACAGTTTTTCAAGCCTACAGTTTGCCGCTCATTATCACACAGCTATCTCAACCACTGGAATGTGACATCTAGCTCTAGCAACAACTGAACAACTGAGATACAGACAATAATACCAAACTGCATAGATGTGATCAAATTGTGCACTAACCTGCAGACACGGGCAGGAAAATACAGCTTCTGCCAAGATCGACAGAGATATCTGGAGTGGTCGATTACACGGATCCAGTCTAGCTCGTCCATGGACACCTCAATATAATAGGAGTAAGACCTTTGAACAGCAAATTAATTAATTGAAACACTGAGATTATCAATGCACCATCTTTATACAGTATACCTTATGTATCCTAGTGAATGACTATGTTAAGGTCACATGAACTTCACTACACAACATAAAGCCAAATATTCAATAAATTACACCTTTAGTGGCAATATAACAAAGTATTAGCTTTTAATGTAACCAAGTCTACAGCTCTTACACATATTTGCATGACAGGTACATCTCAAAACTGAAATATAATTGCATGCTAAAAATACTTTGAGATCTTTTTAATGGCAAAATTCACAATCGCAACAAAATGAAGTAGTCTTCCTTCAGACATGATGGAACATTAAATGCAGACATTTAACACACCTAAAGTCATAAAAAAGTAATTTGTATTCCTACTGCATAGGCTAAATTTAAACCTGAACCACAGTAGTCATTCCTGCTACATCAGCAAGGCAGCTTAGGAAAGATTTAGCAGACTATAAACATCAGCACAGAATAAAGGGAGACTGAAAAGGGAAGTTTATTTTGTGTTATATACTATTTTCCATCAGTTTTTGGTCAACAACTCTCAACTCTATTACACCTCCTATTTTAATCCACTATATTATATACATCTCTCTGCTATCTTATTTTACAAATTAATCATTCTGCTCTATTAGAAGCTTGCAATTTGCAACAGTATCCTTGTTTTTCTTATACTAGATGCTGCTATTACTATTAATATGTGTCATTCACCAAATCCTATTGCCCACAGGGTTAGGCTGTAGGATTTGGTCAGTGGGCTTACCGTATTTTTCGCTCTATAAGATGCACCAGACCATAAGACACATCCAGTTTTTGGAGGAGGAAAACAAGAAAAAAAATATTCTGAATCCCAGAAGCCAGAACAGCAAGAGGGATCCTTGCTTTCGCTGTGCAGCGATCCCTCTTGCTGTTCTGGCTTCTGGGATAGCCGCGCAAAGCCTCTTCGGGGCGGGGGGCTCCCGCTGCCCTGAGGAGGCTTCGCACGGCTATCCAGAACAGCAAGAGGGATCGCTGCACAGTGAAAGCAAGGATCCCTCTTGCTGTTCTGGCTTCTGGGATAGCTGCGCAGCCTGCAATCGCTCCATAAGACGCACACACATTTTCCCTTACTTTTTAGGAGGGAAAAAGTGCACCTTATAGAGCGAAAAATACGGTAATTATCACGTCATGGGCGACTTTAACAACTCAAGTTGCTCTGCTCTGCAACTTGAGAACATCTCTGTCAAAAGCAATTAGCTTCCCTGCAAGGAGCTGATCCCAGCCGGCTGTGCATTTGGTGCCAAATTTAAGAGACACTGAATATAAACTCCGCTTGCCTAAAAATAATTGGGACCATAATTAAATGCTTTCCATTCTTCCTTTGCAATCACAGCTTTGCCTGCCCTAGACATCTGAAATCATACATGACATCAGGTGAAGGGTGGTAGGTGTGGCTTGCGGGGGGGGGGGCAGGACAATCTCAGAAGGCCAAATAAAGACTCCCTGGGAGGCCTAATTAGGTCTGCAAACTAGAGGTTCCCCAGTGCTTTGTTAAAGTAATTATATTTATGTATAGATTTGATCCTGCAGTAGCCTAAGAAAAGGCATGGTTGGTAAACTGAGTATGACTTGGAACTCACCTGCTATCACGATCCCATAGCAGTATACGTATATGATTAATTATCGATGGCTGACCCAATTTAATTTCAATACCAGAACGGCAATCATCATCAATGGGGTGTCGGGAAAATCCATGATCCAAATCATAATTCTGTGTGTCTCCATCTAACAAAGCAGATTTCAATTCCCCTTTCACTACCTGGGCTCCATATTTCATAGTGGCAATGTTCTCACCTGGTACTGGAAGAATGGGAATAAAAATGATGTTTTAAAATTATGCTCTTCTTGCACATTATGCTATTTATAAAAATGTGGAAACAAATGATATTAAAAAGTCATGCAAAAAACAGAAGGTATCTAAAAGGCTGACATTATGAAGTGTCTAGTGACTGGTTAAAGCCACTACCCTGTCATTAAGAAGATAAGGTGAACCTTGCTGGGTCAGGTCAGTGGTCCATTCAGTCCAGGATCCTATTCTCACATTGGCCAGCCAGATGCCTATGGGAACCCTACAAGAAGGACCCCCTATGTGTATATGTGTGTGTAGAGATTTGCTTATTTTCACCAAAACAACAATTCAACATAAGGTACTTATGATTAACTCACATTGGAAGCAATAAAATGGGACACAGTCAGGAATATCACATGTCCCATTAATTTTAAGTGGACTTGGTCATAGCTAATTTCTACTGGACTGTGTCCACAGTATTCAAAAATATTTCTATTACTGGTAAACTTTATATTTATATAAGATGCACAAAATACTAATTCCCAGGAAAACATCATTTAAAAAGTGGCTCAAGAGTACCACTGCAGATTTGTAGCCTCCTCGTCACAGTCAGTTTAGAGGAGGGCAGTAGGGAAGGCATTAATTTATTATGACTTGTAACTGTCTAAATTTAAGGAGGTGCAATATTTCTGATATATTCAGGAGAGAATGAATTTTAGGGATCATTTGAGACAAGTGTGTTTTTAAGCAAGTAACCAAAGTTTCCACCAGCAGAAGGACACTCACACTACTGCTATTTCCCCTCGTCTCCTCCCTCTTGCCAACTTCTTGTGTGCCTGTTCAGCAGTGCCTCCAGAACAGGGTATACTGTGTCATGAGGATGGGTTACAACATGAGTGAAGAAACACTCAAAACCGAGTATGAACAATGTTTCCCTCCCTACTCCATGGCACAAGCCACACTGTTCACCAACACCCCCAACTTCTGGAGAGACAAAGAAAAATATTGGTTGCACAGGTGGTCTTCTACTCTTGCAACCTTTGAATACAACACAGTGTTTTGCCATTCAATCAATTTGCTGTAAACAAAGTAACCTTATACAACCTTGTGAACACTTGTATAGCCTTGTATTTCTGTTAGTAAACATTTACTCAGCATCAATAGTTAGCTAAGGAAGTTTTTAATTATAAGAAAACATATAGTGTCATTTCCCTGGAAATATGGAGGCTTACTTAACATGCCCCTATAGTTGAGGTCCATATCCCGACTTTCAGATCGAACTTTAATAGCATCCAAAATGGCATCAGGCGACAGCAATCCAGAAGGCCTTACAACATTTAAGAGCTCTGTCAAACTCATCAGTGGCAAGCGCACTGCCTGCATGATTTCTGCATGATTTTCCTTCGGGTTGTGTTTACACCAGTTCATCAAAGCTTGGAAAATATCCTTCTCAGGTGCTGCAAATGAATCCCTCAGTACAATACTGAGAAGAGCTGGCTAAGAAACAAGGAAAGATTAATGTAAATACAATTTGAAAACCAAACACAGCTGGACTCCCTGGCACCCCACAGTTCACATACATGAGTGGCCACTGGAGCCACCTTTCATCACAAGTTTGCTTATCACAAACCTTACTTTTATTTACCATAGAAACTATTATTGTCCACAATAAAATTCTGATCCTAGGGTAGTTTACAAAAGGTTAACTAAAACAACCCATAAAATACAGCTAGCATTATAAAGCCCAATAAGTAAAAAATCAAAGATCATTACAATATTAAATACAACATTAATTCCCCCACACTTTAAATAATCTGATCAATTCCACCAAAGGCCCAGGTCAACAAATGTGTCTTAAACTGGAGCCAGAAGCCCAATAATATAGTGGGTATCAATGCCTTCAGAGGGAGAGAATCGTACATGGCAGGGTCCCACTACATGAAGACCCTATCCCATGCCTTCACAAAGCGACCCATACCCACCAGCCACAGATCTAGGTCCAGATGGCACAAGATATGATTGAAGAAACTTCTCACAAGTATGTGGGAAGAGGAGAGGGTAGGGGAAGCACACAACATCTTTCTCAACAATTCAGGAAAGCTAATATTATTTATTGACTAGTATTCACCATTCTTTACTCATATCTGATATATAACTTATATGGTATGGGTACAACTTCGCAGCCAAAGATGTAGACTTATGATCAAAGTTTCCCCACTTAAAAAATCAGCAAATTCTAAATAATGCAGTGTGGTAATATTTGTAATCTGCCTAAAAGGTAGAGCCTACCCTATATATACAGTAAGCCCACAACTTATGTGTATTTATCTGGTGTGCATTCAGCTTTGTGTGCTTGCAAAATAAAAATTACAAATTAAAAAGAGGGTTGAAAGGGAGCAGATATTGGGAAGGAAAAAAGACTTTCACAATCCCACCTACCATTGAATGCAATGTGTTTTGACTATATGTGATTTTGGCTTTAGGAATGATCCCTGAAATATAACCCCTGTGAAGTTTGCAGACTTACTGTGCCCTAATTTAGACAGAACCACAAACACCAAAAATGTAAGAGTAAAGTGCAATGGTATCAAAAGCAGAGAACAGAAGAAGAGAATACTAGCACATTTTCTTATCTTCTGGGCACCTTCAGTATCAGGTGTATGAAATGTCTCTTTAAACAGATGAAACTACATTTGAAGATGCTTGTTTCCTATACTAAACAATATATTCAAAGTTATCTCCTAAGAGAGTGTTAGGCTGTGTTCAAAGAATCAACAATATAGCATCATCTTCAGAACAGCTTCAAAACAGCTTCAGTCTTTTACTACATGTTAAAAATCAAAGTTTGAGTGCTAAACCTTAGCCACCTTACAAGGATGCAGAATGACTTACAAACCTACATGATATTAATTATTAACCCGTCTCCTTGGGCTTCTGGTTTAATTTTCGGTAACATATTGATTCTTTACTGGCATCTTTTCTGATCTAATCATGTCTTTTGTATAATTGACTTTTCCATTAAGAACAGGTTGTAAGAATCACTGCACTGCATCTAATTCTGTTACCACAGTGGATTTCTCAATTTTATCTCTCCTCTTTTTACAATATATATATTAAGGCTAGGCAGCATTATAAACAGTGATATTATACCAGTAAGCAAAGAATAACCAACTGCTGATTACCAACTTTACCTTTATTTATCATGGAGACAATTATGTTAATAATTAAATTTCCAGGAGGGGGCAGAAATTCTCTTACAGTGGAAGTTATTGTGTGTCCCAGAGGTTTCATTCAATATAAAGGTAGCTTGCTTCCAGCCCCCAAAGTCTGCTTTGTTCTTCTCCTCCAGATGTTATTGGACTGCAACCCCCATAATCATTTACCATTTGCCATGCTGTCTGGGGCTGATGGGAGTTGTAGTCCAGTAACATATGCAGGGCACCATGTTGTCTACCACTGACACAGTATAGCAACTCTACCTCCCAAACATGAGAGCTATTTTCAGGTATTGTCTTCATGTTTTCAAAAACAGTTCTGTGAAGGGGACAGAGTGGTTGAGGCATAGTGACAGCACCATGGCACAGCCCAAACAGTTGTGGTGCTCCCCAGGGGGAAGACTGACATTTATGTGGTAGAGAAAGGAGCGTACACAGGAAAAGGTATTCACAAGCAGTGAAGAATCCCCATGAACTCCAATTGGAAGCCCACAGGAAGATCACAAAAAAAAAAATGGTGGAAGTACAGCTCTCTCCCCTCTGATCTGAGTCTTGGTACTATCCCAAAGAACTCCAACCAAGCTTCATCCAAGATATATAGAAAATGGAAAAATAACTACACATGGAATAGAACATTGCACTCCATGAATACTGGAATGATTTTCGGGTCCTATTTCCAAAAACATTCACACAAACATAAAGAATAAAATTGGGACTGTTATTTTTTAACTGAAAGCTTAAAAAACTGATACATACCTTAGAAAGTGACAGAAAACCTTCACTGGAGAGCACCTCTTGAGCATTTCTGTCCATAAACATGCAGCACATACATGTAAGCTTGGGAAGCAAATACAGACTAGCAACATCGTAAGTCATGCAAACGTTCTGAATGTTAAGGATGGTGCAAAGATACTCAGAGGTGGAATCTTCCAGTTCTGGAAATCCGTATTTATGTGCTAAACTCAGGAAGTCTAATAGGACCTCCTCCTTCTCATCTCTTAATGTGGCACGGCCTGTGTAAATATATTTTAACAACATTGTAAAGGCCTCTGCAGTGGTGTCTTGGAGAGGGATTTCTGCTTCAGGCTGAGATTCACGCATTCCACCATATAATAATGCTCTGTACAAGGGGAGAAAGAAACAATGTAAAAAAAACAACAACTTGTATTTTGGTAAGAGAGACCTTAAGTAAGACTTGAAGCATATATTGTAGAATATGGCAAACACAACTGTCAATAATTTCATTTGAAAGTTAAATCTATGCAATTGAATGAAAATTATAGTTGGTCCTTAAAGTTAGAAACTATGACCTTAGCTTTGAATTTGAGGACTTGCTATTAGGTATTAGAACAAACATTCAAGAACTAAACTGAAATTTACTTACAACGGATTATCAGAAGCAACTGCACAAAAGGAAGTGAACAAATTGTTTCATTCAACACATGAAACAGAGTGTCTGGTAAAACATCAAATGGAAGGTACAGTATCTACCATATTTACCATGATGTTCTTGGGAGTCAATAACATTATACTATCAGCACTGCTTTCCTGAACTTTACCCATAGAAATCAGTTGGTCACTCATTTTATATCATTTTGATAAGGGTAGCAGTATACTGAAAACCGAACAGGTAAACAGAGTATGCTGTTGTATTCTATTTTACATCATCACACATATGATTATGTGGAGGAAGAGAGAAGGTAGAGCTTATTTTCTTCTAAGCTACATATTCTGAGATTACTGTAATCAACCACCAACAGTATATTTGGGAGGGAGATTCAAACTCTAAATATTTTCAAAAACCAACTGAAAGCAGAGAGAGTCTATCAGACCTCTTAACTGCTGCCAATCAATAGTAAGCGTCTGATAGGTAAAGGTAAAGATACCCCTGCCCGTATGGGCCAGTCTTGCCAGACTCTAGGGTTGTGCGCTCATCTCATTCTATAGGCCGGGAGCCAGCGTTGTCCGCAGACACTTCCGGGTCACGTGGCCAGCGTGACAAGCTGCATCTGGCGAGCCAGCGCAGCACACGGAACGCCGTTTACCTTCCCGCTGGTAAGCGGTCCCTATTTATCTACTTGCACCCGGAGGTGCTTTCGAACTGCTAGGTTGGCAGGCGCTGGGACCGAACGACGGGAGCGCACCCCGCTGCGGGGATTCGAACCGCCGACCATGCGATCGGCAAGTCCTAGGCGCTGAGGTTTTACCCACAGCGCCACCCACGTCCCCTAAGCGTCTGATATGTGCCAACAAAGCTGATCTTACGGTTTGGCCAAGTCCGTGTAGAAGAGGCAGTTATTCAGGTAACGCTCTGCCATTCCACTATCATCAGAAAACATCAGCTGAAATCAACCTTAAGAACTATATCTGCTCAAATACACACACAAAAAGAAATATTGGGTGCTACCCAGCTGTGGCTGCCCATGAGCAGAACAGACTTCTACTCACACAGTGGTATGGGGAAACACTCCAGCGTGGATTTGGTGAGTGTATGGCATCTGCAATATGGAGAGGGAGGAGAGGAAGCAGAAGTCTGCTTGTGGAACACTGGATTTCATCCAACGTAAATTTCTTTTTTAGATAACCTTACTATGAGATTTTAGATCTTTCTAAAAATAGATAATGAATAGAAATTTGTCTGGGATTTTATCAGGGCCCTAACCATAAACTATGGTTAAGGCAATCACACCTACCCAAAAGGAGAATAGATTAAGGTTCAGTAAGAAAATTTCAAATTGCTTGCCTAAATTTCATCTACCACCAGGCAGAACACAAAGCAAATGTTGGGAGGTGGAGTGGGTTGAAAGGAAGACAGAGTTGTTTTTCACAACCGTAGGAGAAAGCATAAAACTCTATTTCAAAAGATAAGCAAGGAACAAATAAAATGTGAAATCTCAATTCCAACAACATAATTCTATCTCACGTTGTATGAAATGTAAATACACACATTTTACCACACTTCACAGTAACAATGTTTCCTGGGGGAAAGCATGTATAGTGTGTGAACATCCTGAATTTTAGGTCTTTAACAACCAACATCCATTCTGGATACCTATGCAGTGAAGGTCAAGATATGACAGCATAATATAAGTATTGTCTCACAGTTAAAAACGGTGTACCATAATAGGTGTTCAGAAAGCTCCCATGCACTGAGCAGATGAAATCAGTTTACTTTTAGTAGTTTCTATTTTATCTTGCTTAACCAGAAGCTCTAAGTATATCTGATAAGAAGTTATACCTCACCTGAAATATTGGCACCTCGCTGCCAGAATCACTCTGTGTGCAGGAAAACGTTTCTTTTCCACTATAAAGGTAACATCACTGTACTCCTCCCCATTCATCAGAACACCAACATGATCGGACAGAATGTGAACATGGTCTATTTCACCTACTGCTGTGTAAGGACGGAGTGGATGGCTGTTGCTCATCTTGCAGGAGGGTGATATATCCTACACCTATAAAAATAAAGCATAAATAATATGAAAGAGGGACTCTCCTCTAAAAGTTATTTTAAAGTTAAGTGATGTACATGGAACCATCCTTTCATCAACTGATTGATACAAACACTGTTTGGCTACAAGAAAGTCCCAGGTTTAATGAAAGCAGATGTCAGAATGTAACACTGCCAATCTAACTGCTCCAAATAAACAAGCCCTTATAAAGCAAATTAGAAGAAAATCATTATGTTGTAGGGTTTCCACACAGTCAGCCAACTCACTAATTATAATGCTCTGTACAAGTTAAAATTGATTCTGTAACCAGGGTAGATCAATTAGGAACCATATAGCAGTGCTCAAATTAAATATTGAAATCTACACCAAGAGTTTTCATCCATAATTAGCAAGAATATTAGTATTTATGACCTATTCTCACAGGAGCATGATTAACTCTCCAAAACTGAGATCACAGTGATTTTCAATTATTAATATAGGAAGCCTTTTCAACGAATCATGTTTTATAAGACAGATATACTATTAAGTCCTTGAAATGCTCTCCCGGGAAAGTATCAATGCCCAGTGTGCTTTCAGACTGAAGAAGCTTTTGTGGAAAGATAAACCTTCTGCTCTTTACTTGCAAAGCCTAAAAGACTTCTCAAGGGGAGACATGGCATTTGCAAAACATATGCTTTAGCTACTTCGCTCAGTTCATGATACCCACACGGTGCATAATTTGAAGCTGCTTTTATTTTTAGCACCCACTTTGGGGAGGATAGAGTACCATGCACATTTAAATAAATTATAAAGTTTCGGAACATCTAGAACAGCTATTTAAATATTTTTCTCTCACACCTTGTATTTCTTCATTACACAAAAATTGTGTGTATGAGAAAGCGAGTGAGTGAAAACAATAGATTTTAACTTTTTAATATGGCTTTTACTATATTGTACATGCAACTAGAGCCAATGCTCATGTGGAAGCTGAGGTTTCTGGCTACCCCTGCACTTGCAGGGGTAGAAACTGAAGACAAAACAGTAACAGGGGTTTTAAAAATACCAGGTGAAACCGTTTTCAGAAAAGTAATCTAAGTGATACAAAATATATCAAAGTCATTTTTAGAGTCAACTATTTCAAGAGCTACTGAAAAGCCAAACACACTTTGCCCTGTTCTCTTTGCAGCGATGCCAGTACTTGAGAGGTGAGCTCTACCCACTTCCAGACTCACTAGAGCCAAGAGTTCAACAGATGGTCGTTCATCTTTTAGCCACTTCTCAATCTGACTGTTGTTAAATCTGCCTTGCTATTTCTCAGAAACGACAAATGGCTCAGAATGCAACCACAGAATGTTCACTAGGATGAGCCACAGGGAAGCTGTCTTTCCTTTGAATTTAATCACACATATCTAAGTTGCTGGAGGAAAACTTGTGGCTCTTCAAATGTTGCTGGACTAAAACTCCCCATTTTTCCTCCCAACACTGGCCAGCTGACTAAGGTTGTTGAGAGCTGAAATCCAACAACACTTGGAGAACCACAGGTATCCCACCCCTACTTTTATATCTTCCTCAGGAGCCCAACTCTAGATCACAGGAGAGGGCTACCCAAGACAGGGTACTGGAAGACCTGCTCCCTGCTTTGCAGGCCTTTTTCCACCTGGCCTGGGAATGTGGGGCCTGGACTGATTCCAGCTGCAAAAGTTGAAGCTGCTGAACAGATTCTTCGGCTGAGGTGTTTGGGGGTTTTGCTGGCATTGGGGGGGGGCTGCTGCTGTTGGTTTTTTGTATCTTTATTTTAGATATTGATGTAATTTATGTGGAAATCATTCAGTTTGGTTGTGTATTTTTAATGTTTAATTGATTATGACTATTATGACTATTATTATTATTACTGTAATACCCTACCCATCTGGCTGGGTTTCCACAGCCACTCTGGGCGGCTTACAACATCTCTAAAAACATAATAAAAGCATCAAGCATGTTGTAGTTATGTATTTTTTCATTTCGTAAGCTGCCTTGAGCATGGTTTGAATTGTGGAAAGGCAGTATACAAATAAAACTATGTATGCATGTCTGTCCAAATGTGACAAAAGGACCGTGCAACTCCTCCCCTTCTACCTAAGAAGGCTGATGTCAAATTAACACTACACTTTTTCATAAGCCTTGGCTGCTTTTGGTAAGTTTTTCTGCTGTTTATTGCAGGAATTATTAGTTGGCTTTCATTCTGTTTTTGTTTAATGCATTTTTGTTGTTTTAATGTGTATATGTGAGTCACCTTTCCAAATTTCCTGGTTCAAAAGACAGAGTATAAGTTTTTAATAACTAAGAACCAGTGTTGCACAATGAATACCATGCTGGATGTGAACTGAGGAAGATCTGGATTTAAATTCCCACTCAAGGCATGAAGCAGATACCTTGATCCAGTTTATCTCCACCACTCAAACATGCATTCCTCCTCCCTAACTCACAGGTAGTTCTGAGGCTAAGATGAATAGCTCAGTGCAAAATACCTTGAGGTCCTTGGGAGAAGGAAAATATATAAACGTAAATTGAATTTTAAATACACATATATACAGAATAAAATTAAATCAGATTCATGTTGAGCTGTCCAAAGGTATTTGTGGAACAGAATTTGTGTCATGTCAGCAAGTAGGAACAGCAAATCTGTGTCAGCTGCAATGTGTAGGTGTGTCGTGCAAACACTCCCCACACTCCTGCCGAGGCTGGAAAGGGGTTAGTTTAACTGCCAGTTTGCTAGTAAAATTGAATTACGATAAAGGTAAAGGGACCCCTGACCATTGGTCCAGTCGTGACCGACTCTGGGGTTGTGGCGCTCATCTCGCTTTATTGGCCGAGGGAGCCGGCGTACAGTTTCTGGGTCATGTGGCCAGCATGACTAAGCCGCTTCTGGCGAACCAGAGCAGCCGGAGCGGTACCTATTTATCTACTTGCACTTTGACGTGCTTTCGAACTGCTAGGTTGGCAAGAGCAGGGACTGAGCAACGGGAGCTCACCCCGTCGCGGGGATTCGAACAGGCGACCTTCTGATCAGCAAGCCCTAGGCTCTGTGGTTTAACCCACAGCGCCACCCGCGTCCCTCTAAAATTGAAGTACTGGGTCGCAAAATGATGCATGTCTAAAAAGTGTGTCACCAACATGAAAAGTTTGGAAAGCTTTGACTTAGTGTAACTGAGGATTTTAAGTGTGTGCATGACTAAGGCAGGGTTGTTGTGGAGGAGCACGTCAGCAGCACTGGGCAGCTGCCCAAGGTCTCAGGAGGGCCCACCAGGACTACCTGATGCACTACTCAAGGATAGTGTAGCTGTCTGAGCAGGAGGGAGTTCCAGAGCTCCACAACTTGAGTTGGGAAAGCAATAGGGATCATTGTGGCTCCGGTCCCTAAGCATTTCCATGTGTCCTGGTCTGAAAAGCAGCTGATGAGTACCAGAGGCCAAAACAAAACTAAGTATTATAATCATAAGTGCAGAAAGTATTTTTTGCACTGAGTTAATCTCAATATTATAAAAAGGAGTGGCACCTTTGAAAGACTTCTGTCTGCTTTCATTTTCGTTTCTTTGACTCATTTTAGTTGCCAAGCCCTATTTGTCTGTTTCAGTCTATCAAGTTACTGCAAAAAGGAGAGTTTGTGCAGCATAGTGCCTAAAATAACTGAAGAAGTTCAAATCTACCTCCACCCTAACCTCACTTGTTGATTTTAAGCCTGTATCTGCCACCTGGAAAGAATCATGTTGATCTACCTTACAGAAGATATTAGGCCCAAAACATACCATGCAGGCAGTCCAAATGCAATTGTTAAGTTAAACCATAGGTACTTAACCTGGATTTATTATGTTGTTCAGCATTGTGAACAAAAAGGTCTATACAGGATTTCTTTGAGGATAAAATGAACAGAGAAAGAACCAATGAATACTGCTTTGAGTGTATAGCTATTTTTAAATGTCCATTTAGAGCTCAGGGTTATGAATGGGTCAGAAATTTTCAATTTATTTAATTTAAATATTTATAAACTACACTTTCATATACAATATCACAAAGGCAACATACAGACTAAAAGCACAATACAGAAAAACAAGAAAAAACATCAAATTGATGATAGTTTATACAGGGGGAGGGAGTGCTTGGTTTGTTTCTTCACGCAAGCCATTAAGCTTTACACAAGTTGTAAATCTAAATAAAAAAGTGCATGCAATGATAATTCTGTTATGGCAAAGAGTGCATATGCACTGTGTTCACATATGCATATGAAAAACTGTCATGACAGCTTGGATTCAAATGCAACAAAAGGAAGACAAGCAATTAAGAGATTCAAAATGGTAATTATGTAAATAACTCCTTTCAGAAACTATTATAATAATTAAATTATTACAAATCAGTCTTATACTTGGAAAACAAGAAACCTGTACAAATAACTGAAACAGATGCAAAGTAGATGCCACTAAATATACAACAGGAATACATGAAAGATGGCGTTCTAATGAAAATTACACAGGTGCTCTACAACTGGTAACTTTGGATCTATTTGTAAAATATCTGAGATTGTGGCTTTCAGAATTAAAATCTCTGCACAACCTGGAAAATGGAACACCACATTGTAAGTATCTACAATTTTCAAGATAGAAACACTGACAGGTGGAGGTAATGACAACAAAATTACAAATTCACTACTCTTATGTAGTTTCAATGCATCCAGACTGAAGCAATTTGTGCACAATTTGTAGTATAGTTACTTACAATGATCGTGTTGACACACCAAACCATAATTAAGCATTGTGTGGATGAGCTGGAACAAATTCAAGCATGTACTGTACTGCCTTCTTGGCCTCCTAATTTAGTTTCACTTTTACATCTTGGTTTGTCATTGCACTTCTAGACAGCTATAGAAAAAGCAGAAAGCCCTGCTCTATACTGAAGTTGGTAACAGAAGCAATAAGGAATCTGTGCAAGCAAAACACTAGTTTCAAAAAGTTTTATTTTTAAAAAAATTAAACCATCCTCCACCCAATGGGTTCCAATAAGCACAATTCAAAGTGTTGGTGCTGACTTTTAAAGCCCTAAACGGCCTCAGCCCTGTATACCCGAAGGAGTGTCTCCACCTCTGTCATTCAGCCAGGACACTGAAATCCAGCACCAAGGGCCTTCTGGCAGTTCCCTCACTGTGAGAAGTGAAGTTACAGGGAACGAGGCAGAGGGCCTTCTCGGTAGTGGTGCCCACCCTGTGGAACGCCCTCCCATCAGATGTCAAGGAGAAAAGTAAATCTACAACCTTTGGAAAGATTCCCTATATAGGGAAGTTTTCTAATGTTTAATGTTTTGTTACATTTTATATATGGCTGAGGCAACCCAGTCAGATGGATGGGGTACAAATAAAATAATAATAATAATTACTATTATTATTATTAACAAACACACAATATATCAAGACAGTACAGCATCTTCATACAAGTTATAGGACTGGGGAGCCAATGGTCCAAATCATCTCTCAGCTATGAGCACCACTTGGTTACCCTGGACCAGTCTCTCAGTCTAACTAAGCCTATCACACGGTGATGTTACAATGATAAAACAGAGAGGAGTAGGAACCATATATGCAGTCTTGAGCTCCTTGGAGGAAAAGTGGGATATAAATATAGCAAATAAAAATAAATTATATAAAACCAAAAGCTCAGCTGATTAAAATCGGCTTAACCTTATGCCAAAAAGATTGTAGCTAAGGTGCCAGTCAAACCTCCCTGAAGAGAGCATTCCAAAGTCCAGGTGCCACCACAGAAAAGGCTCTCCAGCAACTAGCACAGATACAATTCCCAACCCAAGAACAACACAGTTCTTGTGGTATTTTTCTTTTACTGTACTATTTTTTGTTGGGAGTCGCCCAGAGTGGCTGGGGCAACCCAGTCAGATGAGGGGCATACATATATATAATCATTATTATCATTATCATTACTTAGCACAAACTGCAAGGAGGGAAATGGGTCAAGGCTGCAATCCTACCCCCAGCTATGCCAGCAAGCCCTTCCTTGTCAAACCAGGGAGCCTACTGCTAATTTTTTGTCAGCACCCGAAGAAAGCAGCTAAGGGCAGCTAGGGCAGCTTGAACTGCACCCAATTTCTATTAAAAATAAAAAGTAAAGCTTTGGGCTTCAAAGACAGGAGTCCAGAGCATCCTCAGATAAGAGGCCTGCCTGTCCCTGTGAATACCCTCAAAATAATACCCACCACGCCTGAAGGGTCCAGGAAGACCTGCCCCGTATCCTGGGGGCGGGGAGGGCTGCAAGGTCAGGGGCAGCCCCGCCCCCATGCAACGCCAGGTGCGCCCACCCACCCACCGCCCATCTTGTCGCGAGGCCACCGTGGGCCGCGAGCGAAAGGCAGGCGGCGCGTCCACCGCCCACAATCCCGGCCTTACGTTTCTCTGCCTCTTTCCCCAACGACCCCAATAGAGAGAAACGCACCGAGACCCAGGGAAAGGGCAGGCTCCCACCCCGCCCCACTTCCCCAAGCACCGGACCGGTGGGGGGTGGGGCGGCGGGGAAGGGGAGGGAAACCGGGCCCCGCCCCTCAAGGGTCCCCACCCCGAGCGGGACGGCGCAGGGCGCAGGCAGCCCAGTCCAGTCCAGCCCCCTCATCCCTCCGCCACACTTACCGGGCTGGCGAGCTCGAGCGCGGCCCCCTCCCCCCTCCTACACCGGCTGTCGCGTCCGCGCGTCGGCCGGCGCGCTGACGTCACCTAGCAACGACGCTCCTGCCGGCCCTGCGCGCTGACGTCCATAGGAGAGCGCAGGAGTGCTTCAGCGAAATACTAAAATGGCTAGAAGGGTTGCGCTGGGATCCTCATACCCGGTTGGGCCAAGACACAAACTTACATGGAGATTCAGTTCTGGGAAAAGTGTATAAATGGTTTCCAAACACTTAATCTGTTTGCATTTATTTACTTATAGCTATGTGTTTTCCTGGGAGACTTTTTAAAAATAAAATAAAATAAAATAAGGATTTTATCAGAATCTTATAGCTATGAGTTTTCCTTGGATACTTTTTAAAAATAAATAAAATAAGGATTTTGTCAGAATGGCAGAGGCCAAAGAGCCTCTGCTCTACGGGGACCTGGCTTTAGGCACCAGAACAACTCTGCATTGCAAATATGTCTGCAAACATGGCATGAAGGTTGCCAGCACCAACCCGGCCTTGTGGGAATTCCTTGCAGATGATCGCAGTGCATGGAAACTGAGGTCAGGTCCTGTAGCCACAGCAGTGACCAGAGGAGGTACCGCTGGGAAGAGCACAGAAAGGACAAACGCTATGATGCCTCTGCAGCAGCAGAACCAGACACCTTCATTTCTCGTTTTGGCCACAGCCTGCTCTATAACTCTTAACAGTTAGCCTTCACCCATGAAAGCACACACTTCCATTGTCTCCTGAGACAGACACCTGCCAACCCTACATTAAAACACACACACAAAACACTGTCAGAAAGTGAATGTAGAAGCCAAAGCGGCTATGGACTTGGGCCTCTGCCATTCTGACAAAATTCTTATTAAATAGCCACAGGAAAACTTCTAGTTAAATCTTTATGGCCAAGAAAAGAGGCCCAGATGCCAAATATTCACTTGGGAGATTTAACAAAACAAGTGAGTTTTCTTATTAAATGGCAGAAGAGCCTGCTTCCAGAAATGTGTAACACGACAGATATGGAAAGGCCCTACTGTAGCCTAGGACCAAAGCCTAAAGGCTGAGAGATGTTATCATAGCTTTTGCTGACTATTCTATGAGGATCTAATGAGAGCAACAAGGACAAATATGAGGAAAAACAAGTTATGTTTTTACAAGTTCTGAGCACTGAAAAACCCTAAAAACATTCAAACCAGCAATTGAATTACTCACAGAAGCTGGTATAAAACACAAGCAGGGCACCCCTTTTTTCTAATCCTTGAAACTGATGGCATGCAAACCAGAGCTACCTCCCAAAAGGGCATGAGCATGACACACATATTTACTTTATTGAACCTGCCTATGCTGGGGGGAGGGGGAGGAAATCAAGGCAGGAGATACTGGTGACACTGGCCTGTGGGAAGACAGTCCCAGTAGCATCAACAAGAAGACGCTTGGGCACAAACATAGGAGCTAACTCTAAGGGGCCAAGACCCTTTTGGTCCCCCAAAATTTGGGCTGAGCCACCCCAGCCTCCACTGCAGCTGTTGCTGCTGCTGTGTGAAAGCAAAGGTAAGGCTCCCGATTCCCCACCTACCTCCTCCTCTCTTCCCTTCTGGCAGCCTCGGCATGGACCCATGAGCCCCTTGCCGCTGTGGGGACTTAACCGCTATCACTGCTGCTGGCGTCTAGGTGAGCAGATGAGCGGGCAATGTGCAGGCTGGGGCTGCTGTCATCCCTGGTCTCAGCCTCTAAGCCCCAGCCCAAGCCCCACCTCTCTTGCCCAGCTGCTGGAGCCTCAGAAGTGCCCAGTGAGGGCATGTAAGCTTTCCACATCAGCCTATTCATGTTTAAATGCAGAAAGGCACATACAATCACGGGCCCATTTGAGTATAAAATTAAGATTGTTTTCACGGTGGCCCACATCTTATAAAAATTAGACCAGAGAGAGAAGTGAAATGCATTTCAATTGATGTTAGATGGTGTGTGTTCAGTGATCTCTCCCTTCTGGGTAAGATGGTCCTCAATGCTGGCAGTAGGGAAAATGAAGGTACCCTCATTTGTTATACAGAGACCCTCATTCAGAACATCTAGCCCACTACAAACTCTGCCCCCTCTGGTTCACAGTTCAGTTTGTACTTGAGTTTCGTTTTCAGTCTCTGCAATACCCTCCTTTCACTAACACCACAGAATACTGCAGACCTAACCCACCCAACCTGCAAAGAAGCAAAAGAAATCTTTAAAACACTTAGCCTGGGCTAAATTAATTAAGGCCCCTACATAAATGGCATGCCCTACCTTTCCTGCGTCACCAACTGCACTCCATTTTACTGCTAAACTTGAAAGTGAATGTATCCACCACAAGTCATAAAGTACTGGACATGTGAAAGCTTTCCAGCAGCAGGAACTTCTCCAAGTTCAAATATAGCACTAAGCCAGTGTAGAAGCTCAGTGCAAGTACACACTCAAATATGCAAACACTTTCCTTCTAACTCGGGCATTCGCAGCTTGTGACCCAACATGCAGCAGCTACATATACAGCAATCTGCCAGGTGCCTCTCACTCTCACACACAACCAGTTTTACAATTCCAGATGGCAACAAAACTATCTTCCTGTCTTGTGTATTTTTCTCATCTGCTAAGAGATTAAGCAGACACGTCATATGAAATTTCGGAGTGACTCTTTTATGAATCCAAGTTTGCTATTCTCTGCACATTAGAAGCTTCTTTCTTCATTAGACGGATGAAGGCTTCTCCCCAACAATGTTAGGAAGGAAGCCCATGAGGCAGCATACCAAAAATAATTTTTATTCCAACTCTAAATGGACTGTACTCAACTAAGTCCTACTTAGAGTGGACCAACTACAATTAAGGAACCTTAATCATGCCCATTAACTTCAAGGGGGTCTACTCTTGAGGAGGACTAGCTTTAAATACCACCCAGTATATCCATAAACATGCAGGTATGTCCATTTATATACATACGTATACTCTATGAAAGTACCGATGTATTTTAAAACATTAAAGCATTTCTTCTATCAACCTCATTCTTGGTACTGAGTCTCTCCATAGCAGAGCTATATTTTTTTCTGATAAGTCTAATGGATCCCATGTTGAAATTGATCCAGACACCCCTTTAAAGAGCTTCCCTGTCTCGACCTGTCAGCTACATAACACCTAACTCATGTCCAGTGTGGTGTAGTCGTTAAGAGCGGTAGACTCGTAATCTGGTGATCAGGGTTCGCGTCTCCGCTCCTCCACATGCAGCTGCTGGGTGACCTTGGGCTGGTCACACTTCTTTGAAGTCTCTCAGCCCCACTCACCTCACAGAGTGTTTGTTGTGGGGGAGGAAGGGAAAGGAGAATGTTAGCCGATAAAGCGGGATATCAAATCCAAACTCCTCCTCCTCTTCTTCTTCTCTTTTCCTCCTTAACTTACAACCCTTAGACCGAATCACTTTTAACTTTTCTCCTTTGGTGAACAGAGCTAATTAATGACCTCAGTAAAATGTCCCATTTAGCACACAACCCCTGGAAGTGTGGATGGGAGAGATTCTGATGGGTTTCCACCATCAAGTACAAACAATTTTATTTCACAGGCATTTGGGGCAAACCAGTGAAACTAGCTTTGAATGACTGTTAATGGACGTAAATTTTTGTAACTGCTATATTACATAGACAAATCTATATAATAACGAAATGTCTGATTCTCCTTAAACAATGTTTTAATATCCAAAGGTCTGTCACATTCTCAGAACAAGTCTTTTGGCTCAACTGATGGGGGTCTCTCTCTCTTATTATTTTCATTCTTGCAGGGTCTTATCTAAAACACAACCAAAGGTTGTGGATTTTGCTGGATTTGCAAAAAATTCCAGAGTCAGGGCCGATACCGTATAGCCAACTGACACTCTTAATCAATAAATCTCAGGTCAAGCCACATCTGCACTACCTAAAAAAAACCCCTGTATAATGTCACTTGAGTTAACCCTTAGAAACAGATGCAACAAATCCAGCACTTCTACAACAGGCATGCACACTTTGGTCAACATCATGGCAATAGTAAAGTAGACAAACAATTCAAAAAATAAGGTAGATCTTAATTGTGAAACATTAATGTAATTGAACTGCCTATCCTAGTGCTATCACAATTAATGTACAGTAGTTATATTTGAAGTGCAAACACTAAAGCAATGGGCAAAAGTCAAGTGAATTTAACACAAATCCAGGGAGCTAATGCAAATGTTATTTACGAATACAGTATTAGAGTGGCCAATAATAAACAGTCAGACATGTTTATACTAGATTGGAGCTTAAGAGAAAGCTTTATCCTCACAAGTCATTAACTGCAATGGACACTAGATTTTCATAGACTTCAGAATTAAGCAGCAAAACAAAACTTACAAAAAAATCTGCATTGAAGAAATAACACACTAATTGACTTGCAACAGTGGTCACATAGAAGCTGCCGAAAAAACAACCATTAACTCCATAGGTGCTTCAGATATATTGAATTAGATATCAGTGGCACCGTCCTAGGCATGTTTACTCAGAAATAAGTTCAACCATGTTCATTAGGATGAATTCTCTAGCCAGTGTTTAGGATTTCAGCCTAAAGGCTCTTCACTGGCTGTACCCATTGTATGTGCAGTGTTTGCAAATGACCTAAACAGCAGCCACAGCAGTGTGCAATTAATGAGCTCTTAGATACTAATTGCACCAGCTGCTTATAGTACCTAAGCAGATCAGCAGTTTTCAGTGGCCTCACAGTGGCTGCAACTGGTCAGTCATTTAAATGGACCCTGATGCTCCAAAAGAAAATTACAGTTGGCTCAGGTAAAGCTATTCATAAATAAATGCTTATTATTCACTTTCAATGTGGAAATGCTTTGGAGTGTACAATAAAGAGGCTTGACTTTAGAAAACTGTGGACCAATGTCCTTTTGCTCTTAGCAACTGTAGGTAGTCTACATGCACTGCAGTTTTCAGACAGGGCTCTAAAAACTATGAAATGATACAGCACCTAAGAACGCACAACTGTTATGTAATTATTAGTTCCATGTCTTTTTCTGAAAGGATTCAATAGCTTCCACTGCTAGTAGTGAGAAACTAATTGCTCAAAGTGAGATATGAGGACAAGAAGGTGGGGGACTGGAACTCATTTCCATGTTTTGACAATCTCCATTTTTAGCTAAATGGGGGGGGGGGCGAATGACTGAGTGAAGCTATAGGTTGTGTTAGCCACATCTGTTGTCTTCACAATTATGCAGCCTACACACTAACACTGAAAAAGCAAGTGTATTTTAGATTAATGATTTCCCTTCCCATTTGAGCGCTCTACCCATGATTAAAGCAAATAAATTTTTAATGTGTTTATACACCCCCTATGGGGCTTTAAAATTATGCTGGCTAGAAGTAGCAAACTTTTCAATTATGTATTATAGATTAAAAGACATTATTAAAGATGCCAGTAAGAAGGTTGCTTATATACATTACCTTGAACTGTCACCGAAATATTCAACTCCAAATAAGTTTTCAAAGAACTTCCTGACAGTAAGAGCTGTTCGACAGTGGAATTTGCTGCCAAGGAGTGTGGTGGAGTCTCCTTCTTTGGAGGTCTTTAAGCAGAGGCTTGACAACCATATGTCAGGAGTGCTCTGATGGTGTTTCCTGCTTGGCAGGGGGTTGGACTCGATGGCCCTTGTGGTCTCTTCCAACTCTATGATTCTATGAATCATGAAGCTTAACTTAGCCGAGAAACAATAAACAGGTGACAGATTGAGAAGCACTGCCCTGGCCGATGTGTTCCTCCTCAAGCTCCTGAACCAGGCACAGCCTTGCCCTGAACACCAACCCCACCCCTAGGCTACCTCAACTTCCAGGACTATCTCAACAACCAGTTCTGTGCTAACCAAGAGCTGCTTGTATAAGGCAGCTTCCTTCTGTCCTATGTGAAGTGACCCAGACAAACTCAGCCCTGCCAGCAATTCTGTTCGCAGTCATTACAGTTGTTCCTTTCCTCTCAGGCAAGCAGAGTATTCTGAAGAGTTGCATGGGAGGGTGCCAAAAGAAGAGTTTTTTTGGGGGGAAGTGAAGACTCGTGCAGGGCACTTTGTTCCTCATTTACATATTCTTCCATGTGTTCTGACAAAAGAAGGACGCACAGAGTTCTTAACTTGAAAATATTTTTATTATTATTATTTGATGTCAACACTGCACTCAAGGCTGGTTAATCCCAAAAGGAGATCTAAAGTGCTGCTAACAATGCCCCAATTAACAAAGACAGTTGAGTCAGGGCTATTCGGCAAAGTGTGGATTGCATAGTCTAAATGTGTCAATACAAATTAAACACTGATGAAGACCAACTAGTTCATGTGTCAGTTTTGTAAACCTTGGGAGAGCTTGGAAACAACTAGAAACCCACTGAAGACAGGAAAAGAGCACAACAGGTGGTACATTAACATTTCAGACATCTAGGCTTTAGTTTATGTTAGAGCTACTGTATACCAAGACAAAATTGATATTAAGAAGAAAATACGTATCATGCCACCTAGCTCCTGAAGGGCAACTGTGGGTGTGATATACAGCAGTGCACAAAGTGGGAGAGGAACAAAATGGGATGGCTAAGCCAAAGTGAAGTATGTCTGCCTGAAAAGTAGGATGGCATCCTACCCCACTTCAAGCACTTGTAACTAGCATTCATACCGTAAGTGTAGTACTTGTCTGTTCATCTTTAACTGCACGCTGCCATTTCATTCATAGTAACCTGTGCACTCGGGTTCAAGGCACAAAGCAACAACTGGATTCAGGAACAATGCAGACTAACAGTGCAATTCTATATATGTCTTACTCAGAAGCATATCTCACGAGTTCAATGGGCCTTAATCACTAGTAACTGCAACTGAAGTAGTCTTATACACCCATGAAGGGGTCATGATAAAAATCCTCAACAAATGCAGCTTTGCCAACATCAAAGAGAAAAGGAGCAAGACTTCAGTATTTGCTTCCAGTTCATAAAGCATGAAAGATCTAAACAGTCTTGTATTTTGCCAGCATGTTTAAATAATCCAACTGCAGCCATATTGCATACCAAAACTAAAAATTAACTAAGAATAAGAATCTGGCCATAATATACTACAAAATGTGGCCAGCTACGAAAAGGTTACAATTATGATTTCTGTGCAGGATAAACCAAGTAACTAATTCCAGAACATACTGGCTACATTCAAGCAGTATGGCAAACTATGGGATTTTCTTTTAAAAAATGTTTGAACTTGTGTGAGGCTCAATCATGGTTTGCACTAATTATTGTCTGCCATTACATCTGAATTCACAAACCACTGATAAACCAGTTATGACTGTTGATACATCTCAAAATGCTGCTGCTCTGTGCAGACAGGAAAGAACTTGTGAAATGTGCAGATCAAAGACAAAAGATAAGCAGCTCAAAATCACAGTTTATCTGTTGTACATTTGGAAGTGCACACCACCGTGTGGGTTCTTAAATACAGTCAGCACAAACCATAGCCTTTTCTTATGAAAATAAGCAGCGCTAAGCCTCATTCATATGCATCCTCCTTGCATTTGTTCGTGCATTAGGAAAAGATATTAGAAGCTTACACTTCCAAGTTTGTGGGTGGCAAACCATAGCTTCCTGCATTGTCAAAATGGCAAAGTATAGCTCACCACAAGCTAGAAATGGAAGCTTCCCATCTCCTACCTTTGCAGACATAGCAAGGGGAAAGGGAATACTGTTTATTCCTATTTGTTTATCATTTGGCGAATGACTAGAACAACTTTTTGTTAAATCAGGAGGACATTGTTAAGAATTTTCGGTCTCTTTATGGCAAGATCACTACGCAGTATTTCCAATCGGGATTATATTTATCATATGGTTCGGATTCAGGATTTCAATCCAGTAGCCATCAGGATCCTGGATAAAAGCAAGTCCTTTCATTTTACCTACAAAAGAGAAATATAGTTTATAAGCTTTAATAGAAGTCCTCAACAAATTCATGTTTCAAGCCTCTAAAACTAGTTTAGCCAAAAAACAAGTAAACAAACACGAGCCGACTTACAATTTGAGAGCTACTATTTACACCGAAGACTTACCATCGTCTGGTTTTTTGACAAATTTCACTCCCAGCTCCTCAAATCTTTTACAAGCTGCATTTACATCAGGAACAGCAATTCCAATATGACCTGAAAAACAACAAAGTAACCAAAGGTAATGATGCTTTTAATACAAATGTGAATAAAACCTTATTTTCTTAACTCAATTGCAAATCAGTTTTTTTGTTACAATGTAGAAAGTGTACTTAATATGCCAGAGTTAATTTATACCATAGCATAAATGTACGTTACAGTTCTCTGGGGACTGTATTGCATGCATAATCCAAGCTACATCAGAGTACACAGAGACAATCACTGCGAAGCGCTTGTTGATATCTGACCTCTTACGCAGGGGTATGTTGTGTGAAAATATGCTTCCAGACCCAACAACAACGGGAAACAGAATGCAGAAGTTGGCCATCCTCAGTTCTTCTTTTAAATGGTTGATAGTTTTCGTGTGGGGGAGAGGATTTCATAGCTTGTTCATCAAATATTTGCTTAAGAGTGATCCCTGCTAAATTAGACCCAATGCCTATCTTGCGCAGCATCTGCTCCCAGTGGCCAATGAGCTGTGAAGCCTATGGGGAATCCCACATCACATCCTTCGTCCTTCTCACACAGTTGGACCACAGCAACAGATATTTAGATGCATGCTGCTGATCCTGGAGGTAGCATATACCCATCAGAACTAGTGGCATTCCCATCAGTCCCAGTCAGCATGGCCAACAGTGAGGGATGATGAAAGTCATAGTCCCAACAACACCTGGTCACAGGTTCCCCATCCCTTTCTGAAGCCATCTAAGTTGGCTTTATGTCACCTTTCCATCAAAACAGGCATTCTAACTGTGGCTAGCTCTATGATGTGACAGGAATAACACCCATGACAAACCAAACTGGTGAGGCACCGGGGGGATAGGGTAACGGCAACAAGGCATGCACAACTGAAAAACCAACTTTAACTGAAATAAACTGCACTATTGCCTGCAGTTTATGAGTCACTGCCATCAGAGTTGGAACACCTACAGGAAAATGGGGCTCTTTTCCTCCCTAGAGGAACACTTACTAAAGGGCTGTGCATCAGAAAGAGAAAGATGCAGAATAATGTGTGCACCGGATCCACACATTTATTCAATACACACCCTTAACTGCTGTTGTTTCCTTAAGATGTAGAAATTGCTCTCAAGATTTTGTGCCAAATTCTCTGAAGTAATTATGAATCCAGTTATTCTGCCTTTATAATAAGTTCAATTACCCCAATTAGCTTTTAGTCTATAAAACCTGGTGAAAACTCTGGAATTGGATTATACCTATGTTCTTGGCATCTACTAGTTAAGACAGGTTTTGTTGAAATTCACGGGGGGGGGGGGGGAGAGAAATGTGAGCATTACCCACATCAGCTTTCTTTACAACAGGGGTGACTTACCACGGCCTGCATCTGCCCCTCCTCCAAGAGGCTTTTTACCCTGAGGCAAATTTTTCCAATTTAAAAAGTGTTTTTAAAAATTACCGACTACTCCCTTAGGTTACCCATTGTAATACTAAAATCTCTTTCTGTGACCTTCTAAAACCCCCGCCTACTTGTCATTTAAAATTATAATAATAATAATTTATTTAGTTTTACTGACCACTCTTGCTGGTACCCTAATGTGATTCCAAATTGTTCTAGTGATTTCCAAGATCCCCAACCCCACCCTGCAGAATGTATCCTTTTTAATTGACCATGCCCACTTTTACACTTTGGCCACAAAAGACTGACCATGGGTCAGTGCAGCCCTTGATCCCAAAGAGGCTAACCACCCCTGCTTTGCAACATACCAAATCCTCGGGGATCTGAATTGCCATTGTGGTAAGCCTGACTCTCATCATTTTCAGTGCCCCAGTTGCTAGAAAAGAAGGAGAGGGATGTGGGGGGCGGGGAGGGAAAGAGAATAAGAACAAAAATAGATGCATGGTGATAAACAGTTATAACAATAGCAAAAGAGAACATTTAACAGTACATGTGAGGAGAAGAGACCAGCCATCAGGGATATACAACATGAACAGATAAAATGACGAACCTTTCCAAGTTACTAGAATCAATATTAAACAAATATTAAGCCATGGATTAAGATGATATTAATATAACATTATTCACTTGAAAAAGCCATTTTATTGAAGGAAGTCTTTTCACTTCATTGACAAATATTAGAACCATTTTATATTTGTAATTATGTTCTGCTCAAAGCAAACTAAGGCCAAGAAGATGGAAGACTGAAGAATCAGCATCAAAAACCAGTTGCATCGTAGAAATGCTAGAGCAGATGTGGGGGGAAATGACAAAAAAGACACTATGAAGTATAATGGAATGAAATTCCAGGATAGGTGTGTGGAAAAAAACCATAAGAACCTAGAAGGAATTTGGAGGACAAACAGGACCTTTTTTCATAACTTGAAAAAGAGCTGGCAAATGTTGTAAACTTTTTGTCAGAAACTGGCCTGACAGAAGCAATGTAGCGCAACTGACCATTTTCTTGTGCGGAACTTCACCATGTTTTGAGGCTCCCCAAGTTCCCCTGGGAAGAAAGACTGACTGTTTAAACCACTCAGGGAACTGTAGCTCTGTGAGGGGAATAGGTGTCTCCTAATAACCCTCAGCATCCACTACAAACTACAGATTCCAAGATACTGCTTCAAATGCATAGTGTAGATGGGGGCGATAGTAGTGAAACAGAAAGTACAATCTCAGGCATTGCTCCCACTCTCTAGTGCTGCCCCTTCATTAATCACAAAAAAAGTTTCCCATATGAAAAAGCACATCAAATCAAAAAGTCTCAAATGCAATTTCAGAGAGCGACAAACAAGCTTGTCCTAGCACCGAAATAAAGGAAGGTGCAGGCAAAGTTCAGTCTATTATTTAATCAATGCTCTGCTTCCAACCATGTTCACTATACTAGACATTTGAGGGGGAGTTTTGTTGTAGTTAAGTGACAAAAATATATTAGGATTTATTCTTAGCATCTACTGATGCCTAACATTTTAGTCAAAACATTCTGGATATGCTTTCATTTTCACACTAGCACAATATGGTGACATACTGACAAGCACCAAAATAGATTTTGTTATGATTTGCAACATATGCCAAATATGTGCATTTTATTTCAGTGTTAAGTGACAAGCATATGCTTTGAGAAGCAGAGTTTGTGTAATGAACACGACTTCTTTGCTGTCACAAACAATTCTGTACCTCTTGCCACATTTTAAACTTTGCAGACTAAACATTTGCCAGGAGGTAATTTTCATTCTGTAGCTGCTACTTCTGCATTTCAGGTGTAATCTGGGACAGTCCACTCCAGTTTGAATGTCCAGGAGGGTTTAGGTGAACACCTAAAGCTAGCTGGTGTGTAAGAAAGGCACTCTGCTCACAAGAAAGTCGAACGCTGCTTCAACTATATTAATAACCAGCAGAATAATCAAAATACAAGGAAAAAACATGATTTACAGAACACAGTTTTAACACTCACTGCGTCAGTTCTAATACGCCCTTTCTAGACAGAGTCCACGCAATTCCCTCTTTTTTATCTTTTGGAATATCATTTTTATCTTCGTAAGCCAAGAAGTAGAGGGAGAACTTCATAGCAGGGAAGTCAAACTTGTTGAGTAGGCTAGAAGATAAACAACTTGAAATTAAATTTATGTGAGAAAAGCAGAGATAACACACTCACCAAAGACATTCTAAGTTTTGTAATCAAGTTCTCATATTCATGTCCAAAAGGTTATGAACATTTAGAAAATATAAGCCTTGTGGCACCTTAAAGGGTAACAAATTTATGATGATGCAAGCTTTTGCAGACAAGAATCCACTTCAGAGATAGATCAAAAGAAAACTTAGGCAATAATCTATTTTTATAGCGCCACAAGGTAATTTGGTGTTTTTACTGTAGAAGACTAACACACTCAATTACTGTAGTCTAGAAAGTCAACATTTGCTGCTGTTCTTCATAGTTATAACAAGACTGCCAGAAATGTAGAACATGATACTCTCACCACTGCCATTTATGGGACAATACAGTACTATGTCCCATGTGTATGCCATAGGGAAGAAGACGCAAAAAAATAGTTGGGGCTGTTTGCCTTTTAATTTTAAAAAGTGCACAGTGTGTTTTTTCGGCATGCTTACTTGGACAGCAATCCAAACCGACCACCGCTGAGACTCTATATCTAGGTGCCTTTTTTTCTTCAGAGGGTTTTGTTATTGTTATTGCTATTATTCATTTCATTTCTATACAGTCATACCTCGGGTTACAGCCGCTTCAGGTTGCGTTTTTTCAGGTTATGGACCGCCGAAACCCGAAAGTACCGGAACGGGTTACTTCCGGGTTTCAGCGGTCGCACATGTGCAGAAACACTAAATCGTGCTTTGCACATGCGCAGAAGCACCAAATCGCAACCCGCGCATGCACAGACGTGGGTTTCGAATGCTGCAGGTTGTGAACGTGCATCCCACACGGATCACATTCGCAACCCGAGAGTCCACTGTACCACTTTATATTTTAAAGAACAAATCTCAAAGCCATTACAACATATTAAAACATCAGAGAAACAACCCAGAAGAAAACAAATTCAGGCATCAAAGAAAAGATTTCAGATCCTTCTCTAAGTGACATTTTGCTTTCATCAGTCGCCAGCTTGGCATCCAGAGATCACCACATGGGCATAATTGGACCCAAACTACATTCCTGGCACATGGCTAATTTCCAACACTGATCTAGAGTACAGGGCCTCTCCAACCTCCCATTGCTCCCTCTCGCAGCAAACAGAATTCCATGGTGTGGAGAGAACTCTGAATCACCAGGGCATGTAATTTCTACTAAGGAATGCTGTTCCACAGGCAACATTACCAAGCTCTAATCTCTGACCAGTTTCTACCAGTTGGTGGGGCAAGTAGATGAGCAGTTTGTTCACCAAGCATGGCGTGGATCACTTCACAGTTCTAGGAGAGGCAGAACTTTTATGTCCCACTGTTAAGCTCTGTATCACCAAAATGGAATATTTAGAAACATTCTTGTTCAAATTTGTTGCATCTTAAGCCATGCTAAAAGCAGGTCATGTAATTATGTCTCCAATCTCGTATCCTTACAGGACTGGCAGACTTGCAGTTTAGAACAGACGATTGGGAGACGCTAATGAGAGAAAAAAGAGCCAGCCAAAAAAATCAGTTGGTACTTACGTCATTCCGAGAACCTTAGTATAAAACTCCAGAGACTTTTTGGGATCTTTTACCCTCAGCATCGTCTGTTGTAGCAGAAAATCCTACAGAAATATATAATTTGTTAAATTGTTATCAACCATGAACGGCATTCAACACTGGAATGTAGCTTTTACTTGAATGATTTTGTTAATTCGAGCTCCACATACAAAACGTAAAGTGTACAGAAACTATACAGTTAATGCTTTCAAGATTATTACTGTTCTGTGAATAGTGCCAGGTGAACAAATTATGTAGTTAAAGTGAAAGGCTACAATCCTAAACCTACTTATTAAAGAGTAAGCCTCACTGCCTAGAGTAAGACTCATTTGTGAGTAAGTAGACATAAGACTGCTTTGTTACAATGCAAGCAAAAGTTGGGGAGTGGGAGGAGCAGAGCAATAAGAGTCTTTGCCAAATCCCAAACACGGCCACCTTGGCCAGCAAGGGATGGCTTTTCTTACCATTTCACTGCAACAGCTCCAGGCTGGCATTACTGAGAGGCCTTAAGTACTGGGCCTCTCAGAGAACCCACAATGTTTTAGATCCAACGCTGCCAGTGCCGTTCCCAAAACACCCTGTTTTGGGGCTTTTCACTTACTATTGCCAGTGGCAAAAACATCACCACTCAGCTGAGATCTTTGTGGAGGTGGCGGAGGAACACAAACATTTGATTTGAACAACAAAGTCTCTATTTTAAACTCTCTCTGAAATAAATTCAGACCATTCAGAAAGTAAATTATATAAAGAAATGGGGAAAGGGATTTATGAGATTTCAGCAGCATAAATGGTACACACTTATTTTATCCAATTCTGAGGAGACAAATGTTCACTAATTCAGAACTAACTGAAACTGTTATTAGGAATTATGAGGAAACAAAGGTGTTATGTATAGCCCACATCCAAGAATTGAGTTCGTACACCACTTGGAAGTAGTTAAGAGTTGTGGCAAGAACAGACCTTTGTTCAGACAAACTAAGATGGCACAGTGATGCAGTGGAAATAACAACTTCTGAGAGGAGGAGAAAAAGTGTAGATGCATAGATGCCTTTTATGATCGGATTACAGCAGGGAAAATGAAGAAGCAAATGGAATTAACATCTCACATAGGAAATTTATTGGATACAAATTCCGCTTGCAGAAATAAAAGTTATTAAATATGTAACTATGAATGAAAGTCAAGAAACCAGTGGCTGTCAACAAAGGATTAAGACCGGAACTGTTGTTATTGGATTAAGATTATGAAAGCAGGAAGAAATAAGAACGTTGTAAACTGAAACCCAGTACATGGGAAGTCATCTCAAATTGATTAATTTGGTTTTTGAATAATTTTGAGCAAGGAGGTTTGAAGGAAGAGATTGTGATTTGTGGCAAGTGTTGCTGTTTTTTCAAAAGGTTTTTTAAGGGTTTCCAGAGGTTTAGAGGGTGTTTGCAAGTGTTTCCAGTGGTGTTTCAAATATACACAATTTCACTTCTGGTTTCCTGCCAACAGAATAGGGAGCACGGATCTGAGCTCCGGACAGACCCAAGCCCACAGAGGTTAGAGGTGAGTGTGCCATGGCAAGGCGCCTCCAAAGGTGTGCAGACTGTCAAGCGGCCCTGCAGAGCGCCAAATCTCCCCCCAAAAAACCACTGCCAAAGGGCAAGGGGGGGGGAGTGGAGAGAGGTTGAGAGCGCTCTCAGCTGCAATGCGATTCTGTGGGACGAAGCTTCGAGCTGCCTATTGTCAGCAGGAGATTCTCAACTAAAAAGATTCAAGCAGAAATAAGAGGGTAAGGAGAATTTTGCATCTTCTACAATTTTGATTGAAGAATCAGATTGGATTTAATTAGACTAAATTTGGCGATACATGAAGGGTTAAAACAGGAGGTCCACCCTTCGATTTCTGGATAAATTACGTTACATGGCGAAAAGCTGCAAGTAAGAGAACTTATTTTATTAAAAACCTATGGCAAGTGTCTGTTGATAAGCCACCAAAACCCATTCTTTACTGATTGTCAATATCAGGAGATTTTAAAAGTGGCTACGATGCTGTGTTGAGAGGCAGAAAAGGGAAGGTGGTGCCAGACTCCTGGGAGAGTCAGGGAGCCCTAACACCACTGTCTCAAACCTTCCATCTATGGTTGTGGAAAGGAAAGTTCTTAACAACTGAACTCTATCATAATTGCATTGTCATCACTAATGGATTATAAAATTGGGAATTTAATTTTGTACTGTGTTGAGGAACTCAGCAGAAGAGACTTGGATTAAGATACCGTAGATTATTGCATATTAGGCGACTGGGCCTATTAGACGACCCCCCAAATTGGCAGCTGCAATTTGGGAGTTCGTCTTATAAGCCCAGTCGCTTAATATGCTGGGCAGCTCCACGCCGGAGAAAGCCACGCAGTGTGGAGCCCGCTGCCCATTGCTGCTGCTTCCGAAGCAGCAGTGGGCGGGCTCCGCGCTGGGTGGCTTTCTCCTGGCGTGGAGTGGAGCCCGCCGCCGGCTGCTGCTGCTTCGGAGCCGCGGCCGCCACTGCAGTGGGTGGGCTCCACTCCACCCATACCCGCCGTATAAGACGACCCCCAACTTTTTAACCTCTTTTCCAGGGTTAAAAAGTCATCTTATACGCCGGAATCTACGGTATACGAAGAACATTGCTGAGGATTATAATATTTCCTGTTGGGAGGAATAAAAGAAGGAAGAAGCTTGAAGTTGGCTCAATAAACACAACTGAGACTTTAAGGAGCTTTAAATACGAGCACAGACAGGAAATAGAGAAATTTGGGTGAAATCACAGCTGTGGAGACAGAGAGAAATTTGGAAGGAAGAAGGGCTGAAATGGGGAATCGTCCTAATGGGAAGCCTTTTTCAGAGGAGATTTAAATATGCCAAAAGTAGGAAAAAAAGAATGGATAACAGTCTGGAAAATGGTTTTTATTTAGGGACTAGCGGTTGTAAATAAATTGGGACATCAGCAGACATGGATTAAATGCTTGCAAAAAGCAATAGCAAGGATAATTAGAAGGGGAAATAGCATGAAAGCATAGATGTGTGTGTAATGTATAAAATGGTCTGAATGTTTAAAAACATCTGTGCTGCACACCACAAGTTTAATTGTTTAGTAGTTGGAAAATTGGGTAAAGGGATCTGGAATTTAAGATGATTTGGTTTATTTAAAGAACCAGAAGAGGGAGTGGAGGGAAGTCTGGGGATTTGGGGTGTGTGTGTAAAAATGTGTTCTTCTTGATTATTTTTTAATGTTAATGAGAAATGTGTGGGGTAATCTGGTATTGATACAATGTGGCATATATTGGATTTTTAAAAATAAATTTTACACAGACACACACTTGCCTTGGAACCTAACCCCTGTGTAAATGTGGAGTTGCCTGTATTTTACACTGGGGTTGTAGATGCAACGGTTCCAGAATGGTTTTAAAAATACATATGACTGTGCAATAACAGTCAAACTCTGTGTCCTAGTCCGACACAGAAACAAATGGGACTGAGCAAAATGCTTTGATTGGGGTTCAAGTACAGCAGGCATAGGCAAACTGACCCTCCAGATGCTTTGGGACTACAATTCCCATCATCCCTGACCACGGGTACTGTTAGCTAGGGATCATGGGAGTTGTAGTCCCAAAACATCTGGAGGGCCGAATTTGCCTATGCCTGAAAGTACAGTGTCTTTATTCCAGATTATTTCTATGCATGCAAAAGCATTGCAAGAAATGGTATTTTAAAGCCACTAGCAGTACATTTCCAAGCAGGTTCTCTCAACGGTCCTACTGTGTTGAAGGGGGCTTATTAATGGGTTCAGTGTGCAGCCCAAGCGAGGCCACAACCTTACACGAGTTATGCTGAAATCCAACACAAACTCAACGAGGCTTATTTCTCAGTAAAGCGTGTGTAGTAGCATTGCCCTGTGAACAATGCTTTACTTAGTAGGGCATTTCCAAGTAAATGGAAATGCAGAGGCCTGGGCGCTTGTAAGAGACGGACAGCTAAAGCAAGGCAAACGTGGGTTAAAGGCTCTCGCTATATCTTCTCCCAGGAAAGACTACAGCTCCTCACCAAGAACATATCGCACAGAGACTCTAAACCGCGATAGGCGGCGAGCTCAAGCATGCCGGGAGAGATATGATCCTTCGGGTCACGGCGCTAAAGTTCAGCCACGCAAATATTCGGGTGAAAGGCGATCGCTGGCTGGCTCTGCCTCGGCTCCATATCTCCATGCCCGAAAAGAGAACCCAGGCCGTCTCTTTTGCACGCCGCTTGCAAAGGGGGAGAGAGAGATCCCCTTGCAAGGAGTTAATGCAACTTCCCAACCCTTTGCAATTCTGCGCCCCCAACAAAAAGCAACCCTCCCTCCCATTTTATATATGCACACATTAAAAATCATCTCCTCGCTTTACCTTCGTGCTGGGATGAGGGTCGGAGCAGGCACTGAAGGCGGCTTCATCGGTGAGGCCAGCGGACTCCCCTTGCTCGGACATGTTGAGGATCTGGAGACGAACTGCTTCCCGGAGTGGATCCCAAACCCTGCAAGCGTCTAGCTGTCGCGACAGGGAGAACGAGCTTCCCTGAATCTCTGGCCAATAGTGACCAGCCATGCAAATTAGGGCACCTCGCGTCAAGCAATCCCTTCCGCCTATAGCAGCGCCGCTTCCCTAGGACGAAATCTCTGTTCCTACAACTCCCAGAATCCCCAGCAAAGCAGGTGATTTTTAATCTCGTCCTTCGCAGATCGCGACACTGTTCCTTTTTCAGGGAAGCGGAAGCAGTAAATCTTAATTCAGATCATAAAAAAATGGGTTATCTCCTGGGACGCTGAAAGCACTATAGGCACAGTATTTCACAATCCTGGCAACCATTTTCAAGTCAATGCGAGGTTTCTCATGCATTCGAGAAGAAAGTCAGAGAACTCTCCTGCCATGCTATGCAACAACTTCATTCCATTTAATGTGCTGAGCTTGTTTATTTTGTTGTAGAACTTCTACCTCTTTATTTTCTGATTTATGTGGGCTTATGTTAGCTCCTGTCTTTGATGTAAACTTCTGACTTTTTCCACAGGCTGCGTACCAGCCTCAAGTATGGTGGTAATGCCCCAAAGTAAACAAAACACGTTTTGACAGAAATAGAGCATCAAGATAAGAAAAGTGCTTCAGTTTTACTGTGGAATTTAAGCTGCTATACTGGAAGGAAGTCAACCTCCAGAATTTCAGGCCACACTTCTATTGTACTTCACTAATAAAAAATCAGTATGTATATAAAACTTAAAACCATGATACTTTCTTTATGCACTATTTCTTTTTAAAAGCAAGTGTTCAAAAGCCTGTGCTACTGATTCTCATGGAGCATGCATGTGTTTGCAGTTATCTAGTAATGGAGACATAATCTGTGATAAGCCTAGAATATAGAAAAAGCAGGATAACTTTAAAAGGCAACTCTGGTATCTGAAGAAGTGTGCATGCACACGAAAGCTCATACCAAGAACTAACTTAGTTGGTCTTTAAGGTGCTACTGGAAGGATTTTTTTTATTTAAAAGGCAAGACCAGCTACTGATCCTCATTTGGTTTATCCTCAGCAATACAGTGGTACCTCGGGTTATGTAGTTAATTTGTTCCGGAGGTCCGTTCTTAACTTGAAACTGTTCTTAACCTGAAGCACCACTTTAGCTAATGGGGCCTCCTGCTGCCACCGTGCCGCTGGAGCATGATTTCTGTTCTCATCCTGAAGCAAAGTTCTTAACCCGAGGTACTATTTCTGGGTTAGCGGAGTCTGTAACCTGAAGCGTATGTAACCTGAAGCATATGTAACCCGAGGTACCACTGTACTATTAAAATCCTTTCAGGGATGCCCATTCTTTTACCTCTTACTTTAGAAGCTTATAGACAGCCCATTTGCAGCATGAATATTCTAAGATGGGGAAAGAAAGCTAATAGCCTCTTTCATTTGTGATGGTGTGAGACATTTTTCTCCATGAAGAAGAAGGTCAAGGAGGTAGTCCTTGGCTAGGTTTGCATAGAGGGTCAGAGAACGACCCAAATCTATGTGTAGCAAGCGTTGTCTTTGGTTGGGAGTGGTGGTGGAGTTTGGCTGGGAAACGCAACAGCAGCTTGTTGGAGAGACATGGCCCAAGCGTGCATGTCATTACTTTTAAAGCACTATGGTATCACTTGATAAACTTTTCCTAAAGAATTCTGGAGCCCTATTGCCTTACCGGAGCAACCGCTCTCACAGCACTTTCATAATCCCTTTTTTGTGGAAACTTGGGGAATTGTAGGTGACCAAGAAACAGAATGAGATGTAGCCTATGATTCTAAACACACGTGTATAATTGAACTGTTAAATGCTAATGAGCACAATGTGCAAAGTATGGTTTTGTGCTCTAACTTAACAGTTACTTGGGAAATTGGTTTTAGGGACCTAGTGGAAAACTCTGGCACTGAGAAAGATTAGTATTATGATATCACTAAAAGAGTGCCCAGAACTACTCAGGAAGCTTAGAAATCCCAAAACATTGTGATTTTTAGCTGGACAGTATAAGTTGTGAGTTTGGACCTGTCACACCAATAATCAGGTTAAGTCACACCTAAGTCACATTTTGGTCTGCTGTCTTGTTTCAAAATGGCACACGGAGTCCAAATGTCAATGAAGAGTGCCGCCTCCACCTTGGGAATCCCCTTGTCAAGTTTGGTGACAATATATTGAAAGACAGCCAAACGTACACCAAAAATAGGCAAAGTCACAATCAGAATGGTGCCTGGCAAAGACCACCCCCCCACATGCACATTGGGAATCCTCATGCTGAGTTTCGCAGCAATATATTTAGAGGCAGCCAATCCTTTGCCAAGAAACAGATGAATTCATGCAAAACTCACATTTTGATCTGCCATCTTGTTTCAAAATGGCACCAGGCATCCAAACATTGACATAGACCCCCACTTGCCTCTTGGGATCATTCATGCTGAGTTTGGCAATGATATCTCGAGAGGCAGCCCAGCCTCTAGATGGTGCGTATCTTTGGTGCATCATTTAAAATATAATGTAACATTCTGCTCACTCGCTCACAAAGAATATACAACAGAGAGGGAGATGGACCTGGTTTGTTCAGCCTTAGCAGTAGAAGGATCATCATGGCTTTGTGAAAGCAGACTTGTGATTCAGGCCTAAAGTGGACCTGCTCCTTGTACACAGCACCCCTGTGTCCATAGAATGGGGGGGGGGGAGGGAGAGAGACTACTGTAATTAACAGAAACAAAAGCTGAAACAGAACTTTGCAAATACAGTGGTACCTCGGGTTAAGAACTTAATTTGTTCTGGAGGTCTGTTCTTAACCTGAAACTGTTCTTAACCTGAGGTACCACTTTAGCTGATGGGGCCTCCCGCTGCTGCTGCACCACCACTGTGCGATTTCTGTTCTCATCCTGAAGCAAAGTTCTTAACCCAAGGTACTATTTCTGGGTTAACGGAGTCTGTAACCTGAAGCATCTGTAACCTGAGGTACCACTGTAAAATCTTACTCAGAGATTTTTGATGAGTTGAATGACTGAGATAAGCAAGAAGCATGTTTAGCATTGACTGTCCCAGAGATGTTAAGTGCACCCATTTACTTCCTTTCAAGTATATAAGCAAATGGTAGTCAGCTGCCGCTATTTAGCAAAGCAAAATGTTGGTGCAGTAATAGCACAAATCTTTATACAACTGGCACTGGGTAGCCTAGCTCTTTCTGTTCAGGATGTAGAGTATTGCAGTGTGTCTTCATGTACACTGAATTTACCTGAGAGGCTAGATGCACATTCTGGTTTTTTTGTACACCTCGGCTGCCACAATGAAAGGTATTTGCCTAGCAACGGAGATTGTATAGTTTGCTTCCAAGTTGTCAGCAACACTTTTGTGTGCATCTCCCCCTGCATCTGAGTAGATGCTTGTATGTATCATTTGTGCAATAAAGTGGGTACCTTATGATAAATAGCAACAGCACTGCTGCACTTCTGTGCAATAAACCGTTTGTGGTGGTTTGTTTTTTTAAATAAGACATTTCATGGTAAAAGTAATGGTGGGGAAATGTGGAACAACTGCCACTTGACAGCAATGTTGTGTAGCATCCACACAGATGTTGTGCGAACAGATCAAGATGAACACTCTATAAACAGGTTTTCTGGAAGCAACCCTACAACATTACAGTTGGGCTTGCATCATGATTCCATCCCATTATTGGGTGGGCAGGTTCTGTGCCCAACTGCCAGTGTGGTTCATGCACATCTTAGAATGTAATGTGTCCTTCCGCATATAGTCCCAGGTGGGTTCTTGGAAGCCTGTTTAAACTGCATTAGCTGTGTGAGTCGGCTTTTTATGAATTCTTCCACCCACTATTCCTGGGTTTCATTTTGTTCTGAAGAGGAGAGAGAAACTGCTCTGATCTCAGTGGATGAATTCACTGTGACTGTCTTAGTGGTTCATTCATCTTTTTGAACAAGGTAAGTCAGAGGACATTCTTGTGTTGGGAGAGAGGGGAATACTTGACATCTTGTGTCTTGTTTTAGAGGAGGAAAACTGGAGAACACAAGCCTATAGAGGAAGACCTGCTGCCCTCTGTACAGTATAATGAAACCCTGTCTCAGTGGTCTGGCAAAAGAGGCAGTATCGGCAATAGTCTTAGCACAAGGATGGAAGAATGAGGAAACCCAACGAAAGAACAGTGGCAAGAAAAACTGATGAGCTATGCGGAACTGGCTAAATTGACATATAAACTGCGTGACAAGGACAATCGTGACTTCAAGGAAGAATGGGAACTTTTTACAAATTATTTAAAAAGGCAACAAAATGACTTGGACTCCTTGGCAGGTTTTGAATGAACATCCACATATTTATTAGTTGAACACATGACAAATAAGGCAAGGATATGTACAATTAATAACATGCAGAGAACAATATGTACGAAGAAATCAGAGAGGGGAGCTGAGGGAAGTCCTTGGCGGGGGGGGGGGGGGAGAAGGAGGGATGGGGGGGGAAGGAAAAGAGGCAGTATCATGTGCTGTAATACCCTATTGGCCTGAATATAAGTCATATTTTTTCCTCCAAATTCTGACCGTGAAAAATTAAAGTGTGGCTTATATTTGTGACCTTACAAAAAGCCTGGTGCAGCGTGAGGTGAGTTGCCCCCCCCCCCCGCAGAATGTCTCTTCTTGCCCAGCCACCCCCCCAGCTGTTAGCGAGTGCCTGGGCGGGCTGCTGCCGCCGCCGAACGCAAACCTCCCCCAGCTGCACTGTATAGGGCTGTCACTTTGAGGAAGTGCCCTGTGCATGTCCTCTAGGGCCACATTTTTTTGCTCAGACCACATGGTCACCGCCATGTGTTGTCTCCCCCCCCCCCACTTTGAATTTTAAAGGTTCGGCTTATTTGCCGGTGCGGCTTATATTCAGGCCAATGCAGTAAATGTTTTGAAATGATTTTATTGTCTGCCTTCCAGTCCAAAAAGGAATTCAATTTTTATTTTGTTTTATTTTGATTTCTGATCATCTACTGAAAATGTCTCTGCTTGTTCTTGTCCTCTAGCAATTTGTCTTAACTCTTCAGTCAGTGCAACCTTTGGCACCTTGTGGAGATAAACTCCTCTTAGGAGGTTGTTCCAGTGCCTAACCCAAGTCTTGTGGTAACTGGTGTTCTAATTTTTGTTTTATCATATAGACACAGACGTTGTTTGCACACTAGCATTTGAAATGGAGGAGACACCAGAAGCTCCAGATGCTGGTGAGGGCGCTGCCCCAGAGCCTGTTCCTGAACCAGAGGCACCCACGGACTCGGATGCTGCTCCTGGTCCAGAGGATGCTCAGCCTCCCCCAGATCCTGACGCAGGTCCCCCAGCAGATGCTGAACTCGGCGGCCCTGGGGCACCAGAGGCTGCAGACTCTGGACCTGGTCCAACAGAGGAAGGAGCTAGAGAAGCTGCTGAGGATGGAGCTAGAGAGGCTGCGGAGGACGGAGGTAGAGAAGCTGTGGAGGAAGAACCAAAAGAAGTCTCTGAACGTAGTCGACCTAGACCCCCTGGCCGTGGGCCGGCAGACGCCGCAAGCCGTAGAACATCTAAATTCCGCCGGAGCACCAGTGGGGTTCAGTCTCTGCAGGAAACTCTAAAGGAAAAACAGGTTTGTGTGTCAGAGTTTGGGATGTGTGTGTTTTACAAGCCCTTCCACTTAAATTTAGGCATATTAGTGAGATGATGCGTTATACCAGGGGTGTCAAACTCAAATTCATCGGGGGCCGCACCAGCAGTTTGTAGGCTGCCGCGCATGCGCTGAAGGCTGCCGCACATGCGCTGAAGAGGCGGCTTTCTTGTGTAAAAAAAAAAAAGCGAGAATAAAAGGTGAAGGCTGGCGGCCGGCGGCGGCTACACAGGCCACATGACGAGGTCTGGCGGGCTGGATTCGGCCGGCGGGCCTTGTGTTTGACACCCGTGTGTTATACAGTCATACCTCAGGTTACAGGTGCTTCAGGTTGTGTTTTTTTGGGTTACGGACCGCTGAAACCTGGAAGTACCGGAACGGGTTACTTCTGGGTTTTGGCGGTCGCACATGCACAGAAGCACTAAATTGTGCTTTGCACATGCGCAGAAACGCTGAATCGCAACCCGCGCATGCGATGTGGGTTGCGAACACTGTGCATTGTGAATGTGCCTCCTGCACGGATCACGTTCGCAACCCGAGCATCTACTGTACTCAGTTGATGTTTTCCTGTCCAATACACTAACTAGGCACAACTGTTGGCCCTCAAAAGTCTTTATGATGGAAAGGATATACAGTGGTACCTCGGGTTACATACGCTTCAGGTTACATACGCTTCAGGTTACAGACTTCGCTAACCCAGAAATAGAGCTTCAGGTTAAGAACTTTGCTTCAGGATGAGAACAGAAATCGTGCTCTGGCGGCGCAGCGGCAGCAGGAGGCCCCATTAGCTAAAGTGGTGCTTCAGGTTAAGAACAGTTTCAGGTTAAGAACGGACCTCTGGAATGAATTAAGTACTTAACCCGAGGTACCACTGTAAACAGCTGGTAGTTCAAGTGTGTTACCCGATCCCTGCATTACTACAGACAATAGAAACTGACTTTAAACTAGTAACGTTTCAGGGCAGATCCTCCAGATCCCTCAACTAGGCAGAGCATTATCCCTTCAGCTTCTGCCGCCTCCGCTTCTCGGCTGTTTTGTCTTGAACTGACAATGGAGTTTTTTGGGCATGTTTTGAACTGGCGGGGAGTTGTTGTAGTTGATCTCATATTAGCCAAATCCATTCCAGACTGTGCCGAGAGTCTGCCCTTCCGCAACCATAACGTAGTTTCAGGCTCTCAACCATTGTTCTTTTATTTTTATTGTTTCAGAGACAGAGTAATGGAGAAATTCTCAGGTATACAAAAATGAAAGTGTAGCAGTAGAGCTGGTGGTGGGGAGGACTTCAGACTGAATGTGGCCTTCCAGTCCTCTCTGTCTGGCTCTCAGAGCTGTTACCAATCCACGTTAAATTTGCACCCTAAATGTTTCTGCTTGGCTGTAACGTGCCTGAGCTCTCACAATGCCTCTAGCTTGCCTGGAAGGATACAGAGGGGTGTGTGGGTGTGCATGGAAACTAACTTACTGTAGAAAGGTACAATTTATATTTGTTGAGTCACCCTGTCACTTATATCCCTACCCACCACTGACATGTGGCCCTCAAGAGGCTACCCAGAGGGGAATATAGCCCCCCACGCTGTATTAGATAGAATCAGTTTACGGAAAAGTTTTAAATATGCTATTAATTTATTTATTTGCTTATTTATACAGCACTACCCAGAGGGGTTGACAATACAGAAAAGTATGCAAGAGAGACAACTGAGGAAGGTGGAGGGGAATGGACATGACAGGAGGGCGGTGGGAGATGTGATTATTATAATTACACATACTAAGGTGTAATTGTGGTATGGTTCTGGGACCTAGGAAACAAAGGTTTTGCAGGAAAAAGAAGAAGTCAAAATTCTTAACACATTTTCTTTCCATTAGGCACGATTTAAAGAAGCCAGGGAAGGCCGGAAAATGAAAGTTAATGCCGCATATAAATATATATTTGAAATTCTGTCAGACAGACTTGGACTAGACGTCGTAACTGTGGAAGAGCTAATTTTAGACGGCCCAACAGTGAGTCTGCTTTACAGATGTTGCTTTTACAGTTAATAATTTTTTTAAAGCCTTGCTCACTAAATCCTTAATCCTTTTAATGTCAACACATTCATCTCTTAAGCCAGAAGTTTTCAACCTTTTGGGGTCCACGGCTCCCTTAATCAACTACACTCTTTCTGTGGCACCCCTGTGGGACTCAGGAGTCTAGTAGTGTCACCCCTTGTGTGTGGAGCTGGCAGCCTCTCACCCTTTTTCGAACATACTCCCTTGTGGAGTGTTCCCTCAGCCTCCACTCTCCCCCCCCCTCCTTGGGAGTGCTCTGGGCAACTGCAGCTGCTATCCCTCGTCTCTGAGCTGCCCCCCTTGCCCCAAAGAGAGGTGCCTCCTCCCACTGCTCTACAGGGGCCTGGGAAGCACCCCTTGGCCAGCCCCAGAGGCACCATTCGCCTGGGGAGCTTGTAGCCAGGGCTGCTGCAACGAACAGCTATGCAAACCTTTGGGAGGCAGAGATGTGAAAGGGCATCAGAGGAGGGAATGAAAGAGGGCTAGAGGCCAGAGTTGCCCACAGCACCCCTGACCATCATTCATGGCACACTGGATGAAACCACTGTCTTAAGTTTATACAAGCTTATTAGCATCAGATTGATGACAACCATCACATAGTACCAATAGGAGACCCATGCTTCTTCCAGGTCAGATTTCCTGTTGGTTGCAAATTGCACAGAGGATGCAGCTCAGAAGAATTTAGGATAGTCCCAAGAGCTCAAGTGTATGGTCAATTATTGTGACTCATAACATTAATTTAATTGAAGAGCAGGGCTACTGAACAGTTATCATAAGAGAGAGGCTCTTGCAATGCTCTTCCTGAAGTGCTTGGGGATAGAGTACAGAGGTCTCAGCTTTGTCCCTTACATGTCTGTGTGGTGTGTGTGCATGTGGTGGGATTGGTAGCTGTGAGAGAAGTAGGCAAAAGGGGAAAGGGCAACAGAGAAAAAGGGAAATTCTCTCTTAGAGATCATTAACAATTAAACAGCCAGTGTTGTGATGCAGTTATACTTCATGTGTTAATTTAACATTGTGAGAGTGAGGGAAAGCAAACCTTCATGTTAACTGAAGTCTACTGATTTTAGTGAATCCATGCTGGAATCTCCCAATTGTTTTGTTGCCTTGTTGCCTGGGTGGCAGGTGGAATGGTATTCCGACCCCCTGTCCCGCTTTCCCTTTCATTTACTTCAAGCATGTCAACACCAGGCTAGCATAACTGGAGATCCTGGGGACTGGACCCTTCTGGGGATTCAAAGTCATCAGTGCACCGTCAAAAAGCACCCAGTTTGGTGGCCATTCCACAAGCCACTACCCACTTGAGCAGAGTTGAGGCCACACACTAGCAGTGCATCTATCCATTGACAGAGGCCAGTGGAGAGATGGTTGCATTGCCAGCCTAACTCTTCCAGCTAACAGCATCGGGGGTAAAGATTGCCCTATAAGTCAGGATCTGCCCACACTTCTGGAAATGATTAAATGTGGAATAAAATTAGAATAAGAGGTGATATACAGGGTTAGTCATACTCAGAGTTAGACCAGTTGACACCAATGGTTTTAACTTAAGACTATAGATTTCAAGCAATCTACTCTATGATGACTTAGGCTGTGTGCATACCATACATTGAAAGCTGCCCCTCCACCCAAAAGAGAATCCTGGGAAGTTAACCCAACACAGAGCTCCAATTCTCAGCACCCTTAGCAAACTACAGTTCCCAGGATTTTTTGGGGGGGCGGGGCGGCAGATGTGCATTCACTTTGCTTTAAATGCATGCAATATACACAATCTTAGTTGGATATGCCTTAAAGGTTTGTTTTGTTTACAAAATTAAAGTAAGAAGAAAACCACACATACGGCAAAGTAGTTATGGCTGCTGGAAATACTTCTGAAAAAGACAAAGACAGCTTGCATTTTTCTTTCAGTGTTGATGAAAATGTTTGGTAACTCACTATGTAATCTCTTACCAAGCAAGTTTGCTTTCTTTTAAATAAAAATAATTCAGCGTTTTGGCAAGATGTTGACTTTGAACCACCTTTTTTCATTTCAACAGTTACAAGCATTTGACAGTTTTTTGGTCAAAGGAGGAAGCAGAACACTGAAGTTCATTTATCAGGAGGGTGAAGCTCCTGGTCTCGGTAAATGTTAGCAATTATTTTATTTAACCTTCCATTTCAGGTGAAATTGAGAAGTTCTTTTCGTCACACTGGATCTAGTAATAAACTTCTGTAAATCATGAGGCCACGGTATAAGCAAAGAGGCTGTAAAATATTGAGTTTTGATATCGCCTCCAGCCGTTAGGTAGTAGTACTACACAATTTGGCTTCAATTGGCTCTTTTAGCTAGTATGACATCCAAAATTAATCCCTGGATTTCTAATATAAAAGGCTGCCATGTTTCTTTTTACTTCTACAGTCTGCCTAACCAGGAACCTGTCTATCATTATTAATAAAAAAATACAGTTGATAACAATTCAAGTGCTGGTTATTACCCATAATGCCCTAAAATGTAGGTTTAGTGCTATATTTGAAAGACCACCTCCTCCCTTGTAAAATTGTCCACTTAGAGCTTTCATAATTAGTGGCCTTTGCCTTGCCTCTGGTTGGCTGGGCAAAGGATGAGCCTTTTCATTTGCAGTGCCCAAGTTGTGGAACCAGGAGCCCAACTGACCATCTTTACTGGCATTCTTGCATGGTACCAAAATCTTTTTGTCTTGGTTTCCACATCACAAGAAACCACACAAGAAACCAAACAAATCTATGCTGCATACATTGCAATAAATTATCAAACGTGACTGCAGCATAGGATGGGCTCATGGCAGTAACTAGATCACTTTATGCATCATTGCAGCTGATAGCATTTTTCAGATAAAAGTGAGACATTATGGTTGTTAAAAAGGTGCTTTTTTGTTTTCAGAGTGTGGTAGAACAATTCCAGGAGTGCTGAAAGGAACCAAAATGATGAAGTTGTACGTACACGAATCTCCAGACAAATTCAAAGGGCTATGTTTATTTTTTGTACGTGCCAGGAATGACACTGCCGTGAATGTCAAAACTATGCATGAGGTATTCTCACCACCATCATTTGCAGCACATCCATCAGATAGGCAAGGGCAGTGGCAGGTGGGGAGAGGTTCCATAAATGGTAGGGACTTCTGGGAGGGTGAAATACATTTCTCTGTGGAGACCCAGTTTTAGGTCCCTTTTGGTTAAGACTAGGCAAGAGGATACGATGGAAGGAGGGAGTTTTCCTCTCAACACCTTTGGAGGCAGGTGAGAAAGGATTATTAATTTTAGAACCCTCAAAGACTGTTGCATAACTGATTTTTGTGCTTTTGACTTCTAATACCTATCTTAATGCTTGGTTTTCAAGGACATATACTTTTCAGTACTGGAAGGAAGTGAAGGACTCCTGCTTGGGATCAAGAATATCCTCGCAAATCTTTTTCTGCCATCTGTCCTTGCCACAAATAATTGGGGCGCTTTGAATCAAACCAAGCAGGGAGAGTTTGAAAAACAGGCTTTTACTGAGACGCTGAACAGATATATGGCATTTTTGGATGGTAAGACCTACTGTGAGAAAGGAATGAGCTCAATTAATCTCAGATGTTTGATTTTGAAGTATTATGCCATTTGTGTGTTTATAAGAGGGATTCTCTCCTAATTCATGCGGTGCATGACAAATCTGTGCATGCTCACTCATATAACAAGTGAAAGTTCACTTGTTGAGAGAGCGAAATGAGAAGGTGTCATGGAATGCTCACAGAACACACTAGACAGGAATTTAGACGAGAACTCTATTGTCGGTCTCTGACAAAAACAGAACAGCAGCAGGAAACTTCTTACCCCACCCGCATACAACTAAGTCCATTGCTGCCCATCAACTAAATGGCAATGTCCACAGAGCAATTGTGCATCTCTAGATCCTTTCTTCATGAGGATTACCTATGTCAAATCAGGGTGGGGATATATTTTTGTTAGGTTTTGAAACAAATACCTCCTAAGACACTGTGTGCCTCTTTGTCTGTCTCGAACACTCAGCCTTTAGCACTGTGTCTTATTCCCATCAACCATGGGCTTTCAGCCTGAGTCTCTGGACTCAGTGAGGTCTAAGGGTGGGTGTCCTGGTGAACTGGTGAACTGGTGAGCCAACTCCCCCTGGTCCCAGCATGTACTAAGGACTGTACTGTGGGGTTCTCCCTTTCCTCTTCCAAGAAGATAATGTCTGATTCAGGGTACAGGAGCCTGCAGGTCCTAACAAAGTACCTCTTGTATTACCACCAGAGGCATGTTTCTATGATGTGTTTCTTACACTGTAAAACAAGTCCCAACACTTAACCAAGTACTCAAGACAGCTGACTCTAAGGATCAGTCCAGTTCAACAAAGCCCTGTGAAAGCAAGTTCAGAGTCTGTGGCCTTTTGTAGAATCATAGCATTGTAGAGTTGGAAGGGACCACAAGGCCAATCTAGTCCAACCCCCTGCAATGCCAGGATCTCAGCTAAAGCACCCAAAGATGTGCCTTTAGTCTGCACACCTTGTTTGGCACTGAGAGAACCCTGCCAGACATGGGCACACACACACTACTGTATCTTTAAAACAGAATTCTGCCAAATTCCCTTGCACTGCAATTCCCATGCGCCTATCAACCAGCTGGTTGTTTGGTGCTTGGGAATCACAGCACAAGGGCCTCTTACAGGTGGATGGAGCAAGTCATCTGGCCATCATCTGACATCATAATGACAGCAGGTGTTTGACAGGTTGGTCGTCCTGCCCATATGTCAAAGTTGGCATGCAGGGATGGGGCTAAAATCTAGTAAGCTGTAGATAGCAGTGATGAAAGGTACCTCTTAACATCAGAGAATCTGTGTCTCATCAAAGCAGCATGAATCATAATATAGCAAATAAAAATAACACAAATCTCATGAAGGAAGACATAACACATATTTTGTATGTCATTTTTGATAGACGATTATATTAATCAAAGAAGATAGACTGTTACAAAGTTATAAAATTATGTGACTATAGATTTATTAAATATTTATCAAAATATGTTCTGCTTTGATAAGGAAAGCCACAGGCACACAGTATCGTAGCTTTCATATAAAAATATTGCCATGGTTGAATTCTCTGCTGTAAGAAGCCATTTGGACTTATTATGTACATTAATGTCATGCACTATAGCTTCTAAGTGCTGTGACATTTCAGTGAAGTGCATCTTTTGATAGCACAATCTAGAAAACACTGGAGCCTAACTCAGCACAGCAATGTGACTGTTTCACACTGTGAAACTATTTTTTTTTTCTCTGAGTAATGCAAGGCTTGGAAAATTATTGTTGCATTAGAAAAATAAGTTTTATGTTTAATTGAATTTTGGGCTCCCTTCTGCCTGCTCATCTTCAAAACACCTCTGGGCCCCCTGCTCCATGCATTTTTGTTTCCTGCAGGTGGAATTTTCTATTGAGGTTTGTGAGGAGCAGCTACCTGTTGCCACTCAAGGGCAGAGAGGACACTTGCTTAACTCGTATGCAAAATGCATATAGGTCTTCTCTTGAAATGGAACACTTTTTATAGATCAAATGGTAGAGTCTGAGTACATTATCTATGTTGGGTTGGATCCTCAGTCTAGGAGGACAGGGGGTTGGGAGCTTCTCCCCCCCCCCCCAGTCCAATGTCTTGCAGCATAAATTAATAACACAGAGTCTTCTTCAGCAAAAGAATAAAAGCTTTACTGAGTTAAAATAAACTTGTTTGCAAATAACAGCATAGTGAACAGAAGATTAAACTACAGTGGTACCTCTGGTGGCGAACAGGATCCGTTCTGGAGGCCTATCCACAACATGAAAAGAGTGCAACCCACAGTGGCGCATCTGCGCATGCGTGGGTTGCGATGTGCCACTTTTGCGCATGCCCATGATGTCATTTCATGCTTCTGTGCATGCGCGAGCGGTAAAACCCGGAGGTAACCGGGTCTTCCGGTACTTCCGGGTCGCCATGGGACGTAACCTGAAAGAACGTAACATGAAGCGGACGTAACATGAGGTATGACTGTAGCTTCAGACCATACACAGAGTTACTGAGTCACACAGAGGCATGATGCACCAACAGTCTCCACCACTGAGCACAGGCTCCACAGAGCATAGGCTCCACCCCACCACCTGAGTCTGCCTGCAATCAGATACAATATTTATACAGAGAATGTATCATCCTCAAGATGAGTCACAGTGATTCAGCATGCCTAAATGATTCTGCAGCTTTCCAGCATTTTACAACATTTCTAGACTCCTTTACTGCTTCCGCTCTCAAATATCTTTGTCACATCCAAGGAGTCGGGTACCCCATCAAAGGGATGGGTCTTTGTGGGTGTGTGCTTCTGTCCAGACACCCAGATGAGAGCTGATGGACCATAGCACCCCCAAAATGGTGATCTTGGGGGTGGGAGTTGCCCCAATTTGATGTACATCATAAGATGATCATTAACCCTGCCAAATAATCAACACGCAGATGGGTTGATTGATTCAGGATACACACCCAATGCCTGTGCCAAAAGCTGCTGACATCTGTAATCAATTAAGTCGTGGCCTGTTTATATTCCAGATTGTTGTCTTGTGTTTATTGCAACTTCACCACGCCTCACCCCTGCTGTCCATGACTTCAATCCACCTGGGCCCACAACGTTCTCTGTTATTTATTTTAGGTGCAAGAGTGAGCATTGAAGGGACAGTACAGCTGAAAAAAATAGATTATATTGACTTCAGTAAATTCCAGGCTTTTGAGCAAGTGACAGCAGCAGCTGCTAATCCTGATACGGTTCATCAATTAGAGGAAGTGCTTATGATATGGTATAAGCAAATTGAGCAAGTAAGTTTCTTTTTGTATTTTAGCTATGAAGAACCAGGAATTCTCCAGTATATATGGAGCACTGTAAATGCCATGTTTATATGTGTATTACATTTACTTGGAAAAACTGCAAGGCGATGTGAAATTCAATGGCTACGTTCTATACATACCGGTAGTTTAAAACAAAACATCGTTTAGAAATCATATCTTGCATTTTTATATTGTTGTGCTTCTTATTCTATTTTACATTGTCATGATTGTTTTACTGAAGGGCAGCCTAAAAAGGGAAGGGAAGCCTGGAAATGTTTAAAATAAAATATAATAATTAATTGGCTGGAACTTGCTTTGGCAGCTTCCACAGCCAAAGACACAGATTGCTATTCATAAACGTGACTTGCATATTTCATTCTTGAAAATGTTGTAACTTGGGGGGGGGGTGTTTTGAACATGGCTGGTTCCCCTTTGCACCCCCAAACAGTTTCTTTGGATTGTCAGCTATTGCCATTTCCACATGGCATTTTCTTGTGGACTTACGCTGTGCACACATTGCCTGCTTAAAATGCAGCAAGGTGGTTTTTTTTCTTAACTTGGATAGGAGCCGGCATGCGGGAAAATGCATCAAAACACATTTCATAGGAAATAACAGGATAGAACAGCAACGGAAAGCACATTGGTTGCAGAATATTGTTTGCACATGCATGCAGGTTTTTGGGGGCAGCATCGACCGGACATTGTCTTCATCAAAACGCTGCCTCATATTATTTAATCTGGATCTACTGTTTGTTTGGGAAATCCAATAAATAAATAAAGTAAATCCATATTAAATTGGGGGGAGTGGGAGGGGGATATGGGCTGGAATTTTGTTGAGTACAACATTACGTATGTACGAGCAGCATGGCATCCACAATAAGCTGCATTTGAATTAAGTCATCTTGATATCAGCAGGTGTGAATGAGTATGACAGTTTAGTTATATTTACTAATGAAAATGCATAAATAAAGACTATTGGTGGGGGGGGGGGAGGACAGGAGTAAGGACTGAGAAAACAATGTGCAAGTTAAATTAGAAAAGCTGAATTTCATCCAGCTTGCACCCATCAGCATCCGTGACCAGCCCTTATGTTTCTGTTGAAGGAAATAGAATACTGACAGAGCTTATAATGGCTATGTAGAATGTGAAATTTATGACCAAGTGATAAGCTCTTTCTGTATACGTAACACTCTTTCATTTCAGGTTTTGATTGAGAGTGAACAGATGAGAAAGGAAGCTGATGACTCGGGTCCTCTGACCGAACTAGAACACTGGAAGCGTATGTCTGCTAAGTTTAATTTTATTATTGAACAGATCAAAGGACAAAATTGCAAGGCTGTCATAAATGTCCTAAATGTTGCACGCTCCAAAATAATAAAGGTAATTCTAATTTATTCTTTAATAAGAAATTATTTCATTGCTTTAAAATGTATGTGTGCATGTTATAAATTTTCTTTAATGACAGTGTGTCTGTGGCATCCCTTTGTCACAGCTATTATTATTATTAATATTATTAATATTATTATTATTCTACCCATCTTTCACTTTAAGGTCCTAGGGTGGGTTAGAATAATTTAAAATACAGCACAGCATTAAAAACAGTTTAGAACAATTGGCAATCACAAAAATAGGGTGAGTCCTAAAATATGCATCTCAAAGGTCACGTATGCTACATATGTAGGACTATATTTTATCAAACCAATTTAATGAATTCAGAGTAACTGCCACTGCCTGGTTTAGTTCTGTAACTAGCGTTGCAACCCTTCCCAGGAACATAGACGCAAAAGGTTCCTTTGCCACCATTTAGCTACAATTCTAAAAATCTACTATGTTTATTGCATTAATGTACAGCAGAGTGATTATACCAACTGGCATGATAATTTACAATGTGACCTCTATACAGGATCGGTAGGCATAGTTTCATTCCATGTGATGTGGGACTTACTCACGGGGAGAGGGAGAGGGGAGGGGCTGCTTTTGCACAACGATGCCAGGTATGTAAGACCTCTCCCACCATCCCCATGACCTGGAAGGAAAGGTAAGAATCTCAAATGTACACACCTGGGCTTTCCTATGAATCCAACAAGTCTACAGTTCTCAAGTCAGATAGAAGCTGGCATGGAGGAAAACACATTAAACAGCAGCATTTCACAAGAAACTACAGAAAACCCTTGAATTGTGGCTAACGCCATGTGTACACAAATTCATAAACTAGCAGTAGGAGCACTGGAGTCAGAGTAAATGTTAATGTGTACATAGCTATGGCAAACATACAACTCTCCCAGAGTCCAGCTTTCTATCTACTTTGTTAAAGCAGCTTCTATTGGCATGAGATAAATTCTAGAAAATAATTTATAGGAGAAAATGTTGTTAACTAGCATGTATGGGGCGGGGGGAAGTTTCCAGAGTATATTTTGTCAGTGTGGTTTGAATGTAATTCAATTTCTACTTTGTGAATTTTTCACATTTTATGTTGTTACACTACCCTAGCTGTGTTTTTTACTCTAGCTGTGGAGAGAATTGGATGCCAGAATAACAGATACAGCAAATGAATCAAAAGATAATGTGAGGTATTTGTACACCCTTGAAAAAGTTTGCCAGCCACTTTATAACTATGATTTAGTAAGTACTGGTTTTTTTTAATTCATATAATGTTACATTTCTCATTAGACTTGCATGTAATGAATGCCTTTAGAATGTGTGTCAAAAAGCAGTACATATAAAACTGAGCATATTTAAACACCACCCAGACCGTATTTTTTTAACCACAAAGTTACCTTTAGGGCTAGCTATCCAAACAAAATATAGCAACACAACTTAGAAAGGCTTGGTGGTGGTGTAGAATGGAAAGATTTGCAAAGGCTAAGCTGTAGGCAGCAGTCTGAGATGAACTGGGAGCTAGTTAGGGGTGGGGTGCATGTGTGTTGTCAGAGTCAAGGGATGAGCCAGAAGAGCTATTGTCCAAAGAACAATACCAGGAGGACAAACCAGGAGGTGGGACTAAAGATGACAGGAGAGGAAGGACAAACCTGGAAGCAAAACCAAAGAACAGGCCACAAGGTCCTTTCCCCCAGGCTCTGCTCACCTGGCCTACACCAGGCATCATATCTAACATCAGGTGTGGGGCAGGTAAAGCCAAAAGTGGGCTTTGCAGGCAGCACTGAAAAGCTGATGGGTGGTACCTGCAAACCTCTTCGCCTTTGTGTATGTGGTTTGGTTTCAAGTTTCAAGTGACCCAAGCAAAGGAAGCTCTCTTCTGAAGTTGGGATTCACACACTGGTCAGCTGATTGGCAGCGCCTGCAAACCCCTGAGCCTTTTGCCCACGCACTTTGATTCCAAGCTGGTAAGGGAAAAGGCTTCACTTGACATCATTGTGGTATCAGGTGATTGACATGCAGGTGGTTCTGCCCACCTGTCAAAGTGGCCTGTGGAGGTTGGAGGAGGATCCTGCCCACCAGTGGGATGAGCTTCCTCAGGTGTGCCAAAGAGCAAGCCAGAGGTCAGGATTAAAGAACAGCCAAAGGATACAGGAATGCATCAAAGTTGAATTGGAAGATGAAACCCTTTTTACGCCTTCTGTCCAGCTGGATGCAGTGGGCAGCCTGGGTGTGCAGACTCAGTTCAAGGCCTGAGATTATTTCACTGCCTAGGTGGGTGCCACCACTATAAGTGGCAGCTGCACACAGATACCAAGGCTGTCCAAGTTCAACCTCTCCTGCGAGCTCTCCAAGATGAGAGGATACTGCATAATATAAACACGCTGCTTTCTATCATGCCTTTTCTTATTATCTGCATGGTGCTTTCAGTCATGTTTTATGCAAAGGTGAGAAAATGGCCCACCACTATGGTATGGCTGAAGGGCACTAGCGGACAAACGTAGCAAGAAACTCATTCATTTAATGTCTTGGGAAATAATTTTAGTGGTAGGGGTTGAAACTGATTTCCCCAACTGAGGCTGAAATTACTGCTTTAAGATGTGAAAGGTGACAAATAAGCAGGTAAATAAGGTGTATTCTGTTGAGCTTTAACGACCATTCAGAGCTCTCCTCTTGCCTCCATTAATGATCATTATTACTATTCAAAAGTTGCTTTCCTACTTCACATTTTACCACACACCTGTCAGCCATGAAGTTTCTCTGATTACCAGCCCATACAACCCTGTGACTACACTTGAGCTGCCCCAATGGAACATGGTGATGAGTTTTTGATTTTCTTCCGGATATAATCCTATGATTTCATATCTGAAGAGTCAGTGTCACATTTTGAGTGAGGGCAGTGCTGTTAACATTGAGAAATAGTTGCTTCCCTGAGTTGTTGAATACTATTTTGGGCTCCATTCAGATAGAATCATAGAATCATAGAATCATAGAGTTGGAAGAGACCACAAGGGCCATCGAGTCCAACCCCCTGCCAAGCAGGAAACACCATCAGAGCACTCCTGACATATGGTTGTCAAGCCTCTGCTTAAAGACCTCCAAAGAAGGAGACTCCACCACACTCCTTGGCAGCAAATTCCACTGTCGAACAGCTCTTACTGTCAGGAAGTTCTTCCTAATGTTTAGGTGGAATCTTCTTTCTTGTAGTTTGGATCCATTGCTCCGTGTCCGCTTCTCTGGATGTAACCCTACGTCATAAACCATGGTGAAGCAAATCAGTTTGTGCTGGTGCACACAGACTGAGTTCTCCTGCTTCGGTTCCTCTCTTCCTCCAGAAGGGAAACAAACCACAGAGTCAGTGATTGCCTTAGCATGCTGTCTGAACCCCAAGTTTTATTTCATTCCAAACAAATCACGATCTGAACCTAGGGTTGTTCTTGGCTTCTTGGTTGTGATTTGTTTGGGAGAAATAAACCCACAAACACTAGGTAGGAGCAAAGCAGGGATGCACAAACTGCACGCACCAGCACATGACAAAAGCAGCTTGCTGGGTGAAGCAGAGCAACTACACCATCTTCCTGGCAAGCAGGTTGCTATTGTTTATTAGGAGGGAGAGGAATGAAGCAGCGCGGAGGTCAGTGTGGTGCCTGTGTGCCAAATTAGCTCTGCTGGTGCATTTGTGACTTAGCAGTGCATCTGAGCACAACCTTTATGTAAATGGGGCAGTGGCCATTATCCTGAAACATGAAGGTCTGGGGGATGGAGCGTCAGTGGTGATGGCAGAAGGGAGGAACCGAGTCCAGCAGTACACATTGCACATGCAGAGGATACACACAGAGCTCTCCAGTACTTCTCTGTTCAGTTATTTAGCCCGTTCACAAGAGAGACACCTGTTTCCTGCCTTTCAGCCCCGCAGCTGGTAGTTTAAAGCATCTTGTCTCACATCATGAATTTATCTAATTCTACAAAATGTTTGTTGTAGGTTTCCATGGCCCACGGAATACAGAACTTGATTAATGCTATCCGAATGATTCATAGTGTTTCAAGATACTATAACACTTCTGAGAGAATGACGTCACTGTTTATAAAAGTAGGTGGAGATGTGTGTGTAAATTTAAAGGAGCAGATTTTCCCCCAGAATGCAAAATGAGAGAATCAGGTGCTTTACGTAAAGTAATCCCACACACTCTAGCCAACTGAGCTAACTGCCAAACCCTCTTTGCCAGTTGTCCGCTTGCTTGCTCATTCTCTCTCCTTCTCGATGCTGAACTTCCTTATATTGCGTTATGGGTGTGGTGTGTCAGATCTTTCCATTTATAGCATGTGTTTCATGGAGGAGAGAGAGAGAGAAAGAGAGAGAGGGTGTCTCAGGAAGATGGCACAGAAGTCAGGGAAGAGAGGGGAATAGAGATGCATGGGAGAAAAGCTGCAGGTGTCTCATACGCTGACCGGGGAAGTAGTTACACTTCATCCTTGGCCTTTCCCTCCATAACATGGGGTCTCTTCCATGGCTGCTCTTTCCACAGAAGATGGCTCATGCAATTTCCCTTCAGAATAAAAATTTGCTTGTGCCACACCTAATTCTTTAGTGATAAGAAATACCTTGGGAAACAAAAAGAAACAACTCCTAGCAGTGCTTGATTTATAACAGAATGCAGCGACTTCATAATATGATTGTGGGGCATCCAGAAAGGATAAAACAATAACATGTTTATTGTAATAATGTATTATTCTCAAAATAACATGTATTATTCTCAATATATAATGATAACCAAGCCTATTATATAAGTATGTACACAAATGCACTGAGAGGTGGGAGCTTGCTTTTGCCGGGAAAGCTCATTTATATTAGGTCCAATTTGAGGCAAACTCTCCTCTCCTCATCAACACAAAGCAGCCTTTCTCTTTTCTGATCTTTCATATTGAGTCAGAGTTGAAAATTCCTGTTCACAACAATATGTCATGGAGAACTGTAAAGGAATAGCCAGCGTTCTTGCTCTCATTTTGAAAAGATACCTATCCATATTCTGTAAATAAAAAATATTATTTTGATACTACACTGCACTGAAATGTTAAAATGTTCCTTTGATTGCCCTTGGATCTTCTCGCCAAACTTGACATACTTTCCTGCCACACCAGTATGGCACACTGCACCCTTTGAGAACCACTGTCATAGACAGATAGTAAGCCGTCAGGGCTTTTTTTCAGCCAGAACTCACCGGAACTCAGTTCCAGCACCTCTCAGGTGGGTGCCATTGCCATGATAAGAAAACAAGGGAAGCATTTGTGGTAAGTTCTGGCACTTCTAGAAAAATAGCACTGCATACAGTATATATTTTCCCTTCTACTCTAACAATTCTGACATAATGTTTTCTCTGTCTTTTTGTATGATAGGTTACAAATCAAATGGTAACAGCATGTAAGGCATATATTACTGATGGAGGTTTTAATCGTGTATGGGAACAGGATACTCCTATAGTAATTAAGAAAATTCAGGTTTGTGTGGCAACAGTGCATGATTTCAGTAGGCGTTACAACTGCTCCCTGCAGATGTTTTTCTGAAAGTGTGTGTGTGTGTACATATATTATAATGATTGTATTTTTGTTGTGCACTAAGACTCTGGTTTTCATTCTCAATAAGCTACTATAGTGTATTCTCATTACATCTATTAGTCCAATATGTATAGTATAATAATTTACATGCTCCTTTTATATTTGAAAAATTCTGATTGTTCTATCTTAGCAGATTTTGCTTCCTAATTAGGTCTCGGGGGATTTGTCTCAGTACAGCACTCTGTGGTTTGGTCTTTACACTAGGAAATGAAAAGAAATTAATTTTGAATTGTTACAAAATAGGAAGCATTTTGTCATAATTTCCCCTTAATTAGCGAGAAACGTTCAGCAGTCAGGGCAGGAGAGGGAAGAACACTCATCATATAAGCTAAAGAAACTTTCTCCACAAAACTCCCACTGCTTGCCCACGTGAGCAAAAATAAATTTAGGTCTCTTCACATTTCAGTAGATGACAACCATTAAAGCTATATGAAATATTAATTTTGCATATAAAAATGCAAAGACAAATTCTAATTGGGTAGTGCCACGTACACATGAAAAACAACTGTAAATGGTAGGATTTTTTTCTTGCAATAATTGGAATATTGAACTGATTTATTGAATTTCTGTCCTGCCCACGCAGAGGGCTAAAGGGACAGCTTATAGCTGTAGGCAGCCTGCCTAATAAACCTTTCTTGCTTGCCTGCTGGTACTAATTGCTATCTATTTGTTCTTAGGACTGTATTTTTCTGTTTAAAGAGTATCAGAAGAGTTTTCATAAAACAAGAAAACAAATTTTGGAGACTTCAGGGGAGAAGACATTTGAAGTCTCTGAGATGTATATTTTTGGCAAATTTGAAGCTTTCTGCAAAAGGCTAGAAAAGGTAAGTGTGCTTCAAAAACCTGTTTTAAGAATAAAATACCATGTATGCAATCTTTCAATTTCAGCCTATTAACTAAAGGATCACGTTAACATAAGTCGAGGAGTTCATAAGGTGTTGTTGGTTATCTTCTTTGAGGGGGTTGGGGACTACCTGCTGTTGTCACAATCTAGAGTTAAAACCAATGCTCCCAGTTCTTTCAGGTACATTTTGTCCAACTGTAGTTTGGGCCAAACACACACTGGGGTGGTAATATGATAACAGAGTTATATTACTTTAGACTGCGGTTGTGGGGTGTGTGGAAATCCCTTCAAAGAGAAAACTTCATGTCAGTGAGAAGAGTTCTAACCTAGTATTTGTGACATGGTAATCCTACCAAGCCTTTGGCTTATTAATATTATACAGCCTTTTAAATGTATTTGTGGGATGGAGGGGTATTACTTTCTTTTTGTTTTTGTTTTCACTACTTATTCTGTGCTTCTATCCTGTATTTTTATCTTATGAGCTGCCCTGATATCTTTGGATGAAGGGCAGTACAAAAATTTAATAAATCATAAAAATAAAAATTACAGGAGTCCATTATCTTTATAGTGAAAACAACCCCCCTATTTTAGATTACAGAGATGATAACCATAGTTCAAACCTTTTCTGCACTGAGTATGTCCACCATTGAAGGAATTGATATTATGGCAATTAAGTTCAAAAACATCTACCAAAGCGTTCAAAAGAAAAAATACGATATTCTTGACCCACGGAAAACAGAGTTTGATGTGGATTTCGCAGATTTCATGACAAAAATTGAAAATTTAGAGGTAAGTAACATAACTACTGATCAAGTGATAGAAATTGTTGGTGTTTTTGAGATTTAAGTCATAGTGAGAGAATTGAATCTGATAAATTAACTTAAGTCCATTTATATCACCGGATCTACTTGGCATCTTATTGGATTATGAGTAATGTTGGATATCACCCATACACTTTTCATATTTAATTAAGATTCTGTCAGTTATATACATCCTTACTTCCTAAATAGGAGTGGTCCTCTCAAGGAACCAGCCATGCTTTTCTGGTTTGGGGGGCTTCCCCCCCTAAAGCATAATTTTTGCCTGCAAATATGGAGGGGTGCCCCTGACTGTAGCAACTGACTCCCTTCCTCCTCCCAAATCCCTGTTTGGGTGCCCTGTGTATTGGCACAGAGGGCACCCACTTTATCTACCTCTTCTGTTTTGTTTAATCTGTTCTGTACTGCTTTTGTTTGGAATTGTTTTACTTGTATAAGATTGTATGGTTATATTGCTGTAACCTGCCCTGAGACGTTATGGTGGGTGAGAAATCTTACGCATAAATAAAGGAAATAAATACTAATTATTTTGCCTCTTGTTATATTTGTAGAAAACCTACAGTTAATTATTTAGGCTGCCGTCCTAAACACATCTACTGTACTTAGGAGTAACTCCAGCTGTCTTCAGTGGGCTTACTTGCAGATAAGTGGGATTCCAGCCTCAGTTGCTGCCATTAAATGTTTCATTTTTTTTATTTAGGTCCAGATACAGACATTTATGGCTGGTTGTTTTGGACGAATCTTGTCTTCACAACATGCTCTCCAGCTCCTTCAGAGGTATGGCAAACATGTTTAGGAAATACTTTAAATTAGAGGAACTAGCAGGCTTTTTCAAACATGCAGTGCAGTCCAGACTGCACAGGTGGGTGATATTTAAGCATATGCAATTTTAGTAAGATCATGCTGTTTCTCCTGCATATCTTTCAAACAATACATTCCCTCTTCTCTAAAATACAGTTGAGCTATAAAAGAAAAGGTGTCATGTGCCAGCTTATTTCTCATTTCCTTTGTAGCACAGTTTATATCACCATCTGAAGCAATGTAGATTATATTCTTGTGGCTTCTATTTACTAAGAAGGCTCCAGGACAATTATCACATAATAATTGGCTTGCTGGAGAATAATGTCACTGCAGGGTGAACATCTTTAACGTGAGGAAGGTGCTTCCACTGGATGGATAGCCATGTAGTGGAAGCTGCTTCACATTGCAGCTGAACTGGTGATAACAATGTGGTTTGCTGTGGTAACCAGGTAAAGCTCAAAAGGGAAATGCACACCTCCAAATGCTTTGAGGGCACATGCTGGGCAGTCACAATTAGCTATGGCTCCCTGGCTTATCTTCATTTCAGATTTGGTGATGTGACTTTTCCCTTCACAGACATGCAGCAAGTGCCATTTTAACACTTTGACCGCAGCAAACAGAATTACTATGTATTTTTAATCTTTGTTGGAAGCCGGCCAGAGTGGCTGGGGAAACCCAGCCAGATGGGTGGGGTATAAATAATAAATTGTTGTTGTTGTTGTTGTTGTTGTTGTTGTTGTTGTTGTTGTTGTTGTTACTATTATTATTATTACTACTATTACTAATACATGAAATGTGCTGCCCTCTCCAACCTATCTAGTCACCTATGATTAGCAGAGGGGAATCATTTCTTCCTCATCTCTTTCTCACACAGCATAACTTCCATGATGCTGTAGACTTAAGTGATTAGGCACCCTGGGAAATTTATATTCAAGTTCAGTACATCCTTCTAAATAATACACAGAAGTGGTTTTCTTCATTCATTGCAGCCACAACATACAGTGTTAACAGTAACCTAATAGTAGGTTGACTAACCTTTCAGCGAAGACTGTTGACTGTTTAATCTCTTTAGGTTTCAGAAGCTGAATATGCCATGCCTTCAGCATGAAATCGCACACACAATCGGGCGTATTCTTCAGCATTACATTGCAGAGCTTGAGGCAACTAAAAAGGTACTTACAATGCAGTCCTTAGCATGCCTAATCAAAAGCAAGACTCATTCAGGTCCTTGGGAAATGTTACAAGTGGCCAGCGGGATGCGACTGGTGCTGTGGTCTAAACCATTGAGCCTCTTGGGCTTGCCGGTTGGAAAGTCGGCTGTTTGAATCCCTCTGACGGGGTGAGCTCCTGTTGCTCTGTCCCAGCTCCTGCCAACCTAGCAGTTTGAAAGCATGCCAGTGCAAGTAGATGAACAGGTACCACTGCGGTGCGCAGGAAGGTGCACTCTGGCACTCATCATGGTGTCCCGTTGCACCAGAAGTGGTTTAGTCATGCTGGCCACATGACCTGGAAAGCTGTCTGTGGACAAACACCGGCTCCCTTGGCTTGAAAGCAAGATGAGCACTGCAACCCCATAGTTGCCTTTGACGGGACTTAACCGTCCACGGGTCCTTTACCTTTACCTTTTACAAGTGGCCAGCAGAGGACAGCAGCTGGCATGGTGCAGGGACAGTGGTAGGAGCATCAGACTGGCTCCACGGCTGCACACTTACTATTCCACCGTGCACCTCCTTTTCACATTGGGAAGACAGGTAAGCAAAGTTTCCCTGTCCTGCCAGCTGCTACCACTGTCAAGTAAATGTGTTTTGGATTGCAATCTTAGTGCATTTACCTTGAGTAGAAACAGCCACCTTTACTAGTTAATTTAATCCGTTTTAGTTGTAGAGAATAATTTTATTCGATGGGGGCAAAATGTTAACAGCTGGAGTGTGACTTAGTATTCCCTGGGGTGTTGTTGGTGGTGTTGTTTTGAGGATGTCATGGTTCTGGTGTGGTATTGTAATAGGAAGAGGGCCTTTATGACAGTTAAAATGGATATACATTCAAAAAATTGCTATATAGATAAAAAATACAAAAATATTAATAGTAGTGGATGAGGCATTTACTTGACCTCCTGGCAGGTGAGTGACTGCTGCTTACCAGGAGGGTGAGGGCAGCAAGGTGCAAACGTACCAGCAGGAGCAGCAGATTGGCTAAGCTGGTGCGTTTGCATCTCACTGACCCTGCTGGCACCTTGCCCCACCATGTGGTGAGCTACTAATATTAAATATGACCATCCCCTGTAACAATAAACAGTTCCTTTTATTAAAACTTAAAAATAAGTTTAAAAGCTGATGATAAATCAGCTAAATTTTTTTAGCTGACCTATAGCCATAACAATGAAAGATCTAAAATACTTAATACAACAGGAGAAGCAGAGAAACACTATTTGTATATCTATGTTTTTTGGTAGCATTACAGACTAATTTTTATATTATCTTTGGAAATGCTGGATTATAGATTAATCAGCCTTAAACAGTTTCAGGATGGGGTATTGGAAGTTCTGCCTACAGGAACACAAACCTGCTCATGGTCTGCCATTGAGGTCAGATTGGTAGATACTAGAAACAATCCCTTTTTAGTGGTGGCCATTGTTTATGGAACTTGCACTGAAAGGATGTACAGCTGGCCACATTACTGCTAGCTTTTAAAAGGGCATCAAAAATCTCTTTTTTCAGATTTGGCTGAGCTCTTTTATTAAGAAAACTTTGACTTTTTTAGATTGTTGCTTTTAGATTTTTCAATTTCAGCAGTTGAAAATGTATTGAACTTTCTGTTCCAGCTAAATGCTTTTTAAAATGACGTATTGCTAGTTTTGTTTTGCTGCTTTTAAAATCCGTTTTAGCTGTGAAAAGTTTCAGTTGTATTTCACTGTATTTTGTAATTTGCTATATTATTTCTGTAAGCTGCCTTGATAGGATATTGTCAGTTCCAAATAGCTACACAGGTATGACACATAGCTAAAGCAAGGGATGGAGAACCTGCGGCCTTCCAGATGTTGCTGGACTGCAATTCCTGCCATCCCTGACCATTGGCAATGTTTGCTGGGGTTGAGGGGGACTGGGATTCAACAGCACTTGGAGTGCTGCAGGTTTCCCAGCCCTGATGTAAAGTATTAGCAGAAGGCGTGTTTTAAATTGGACATTTTCTTTATTGCAGCTTTATCAGGCTCAAAAGGAGGATCCTCCCCTGGCTCGAAACATGCCCCCTGTAGCAGGAAAGATATTGTGGGTGAGGCAGCTGTTCAGGCGTATCAGTGAGCCAATCAACTATTTTTATGTAAGTTTCCGATTATCACCCACCTGAAAGTGACATAATCTGTAAACCATAGCCAGCAGCTCAATTATATTGTCTCGCCTCTCTACAAGAATACTGCTTGTTAATATCACCTTACTTCCGATCTTCCAGAAAGTGCTGCTGAGTGTGGAATGATGTAGAAGAGTCTGCAGGTGGAGCTGTTTTGCTGAGTTTGAAAGCAATATTGAAAGCAACATCCCAGCTCACTAGTATCTAGTGCATATTTCCACAGTTGTTTAATTCTTGTTAGCCATAGCCCTAAAGGCCAGGTTGCTGTCACTTTAAAATCTCTCTGTGTGTCTAGAAAACCCAAAGAAGCTGTCATTATTTCGCTGCAGAGATAAAGGTATCAGGTATCTCAAGAGGATTTTTTTCTTAATTTTTAAAAAACTGTATGAAGAGACATTATAACATCACCCCCTAACAGGAATGCTCATCTTCATTCCTGAAGAAGTATCCCATCTATCCTGGATACAAGAAATGATTAGAGCAGGAGTATATAACCCTCAGTTTAGTAATCTGCTGTGCTCCCCAAGACAACTTTTTCTGGCTCCACAACACCTCACCATTTTTTTGGGGGGGTGTTAATGCAGATATTGCCCTGGGGTGAGCAGATAAGTCAGTGGCTTGATGCACATGAAAATTACTCCCTCCCTGGTCATCACACTGATCATTTGAAGAGCAGTAAGGACGTGGGTGGCGCTGTGAGTAAAACGTCAGTGCCTAGGGCTTGCCGATCGTATGGTCGGCGGTTCGAATCCCCGCGGCAGGGTGAGCTCCCGTCTTTCGGTCCCAGCTCCTGCCCACCTAGCAGCTCAAAAGCACCCCTAAGTGCAAGTAGATAAATAGGTACCGCTTTATAGCAAACAGCGTTTCCGTGTGCTGTGCTGGTGCTGGCTCGCCAGAGCAGCTTCGTCACGCTGGCCACGTGACCCGGATGTGTTTGCGGACAGCGCTGGCCCCCGGCCTCTTAAGTGAGATGGGCGCACAACCCTAGAGTTGGACACGACTGGCCCATACGGGCAGGGGTACCTTTACCTTTACCTTTTTAAGGAGCAAAAAAACCCCTCGGTTGATCTGAATGGATGTATGTTGTGTATGTGCATGTGAAAGTGAAAGTGAAAGAGTGGGGTGGCCATGCCCACATTTGGCCACACCCACCATTGGTATGCAGCCCCTGTGATGCTTGGGCTACCGTGTGTTACAGGCTTATTCACTCTTACCCCCTTTTACTAGCTACCGTGTGTTACAGGCTTATTCACTCTTACCCCCCTTCATTTCCCACTTTCCTTTTCCAGTGGAGAGCCTAACTACATGTTGCTTTAGGTGTGTAGAGTGCAGCATCTGTGGTTTATAAACTTTCATTTTAAGTTTTCATCAAGATGACATCATATAGGGAAGGGGGGCGGTGTTAATTCTTTCTGCCTGTGATCGTGTCAAAAATCCTTCTTTGCAGTGGTTGGTTTAGAAAGAGAACTCCTGTTACTGCCAACAGGATCTGTTTTTAAAGGCTAGTTGCCATGAGAGGTGTAATTTTCATCTGTATTGCAGCTGGGAAAGGAATGGATTATGCCTGATCGTGCACTGCAGTTCAGAATAAAACTACAGCTCATGCTTAGTATCACTGTGTGGTAAACATTTACCGTAATATAATGTGTAGTTAGGTCCTGGATCCATGACACCTGGAGACCCCTGAAGATGCTCAGTTCTCACTGGACTGTTTTGGAGCTTTTTCCTTTCCTTTCCTTTCAGTTTACATATTTATATACTACAGTCATACCTCGGGATGAATATGCTTCAGGTTGAACATTTTTGGGTTGCGCTCCGCAGCGCCCGGAAGTAACGGAACACGTCACTTCCAGGTTTCGCCGCTCGCGCATGCGCAGACGCTCAAAATGACGCCATGCGCGGAAGCGGCGAAACGTGACACATGCAGATGTGTGTTCTGTTTGCTTCAGGATGTGAGCAGGGCTCCTGAACAGATCCCATTCGCATTCAGAGGTACCACTGTACTGTGTACCTGGCTGGGAAGAGGGGAAGTTCTCTAGGAATTCAATATTATCAATAAAAACTTTCATATAATAGTTTTCTTTATACCTTTTGGCCAGGATCCAAAAAGATGTTCCATGCGAGTGCAGGATTGAGCCACACATGCAGCCCAAGGTTTCATTAGCTTTCCCTCCAGCATTTCCGAACTGTCAAAAGAGATAAACTACTATATGTTGTAAAAGTTGCTTATCTATTCAGCAGCAGGAACTGCTGAAGAGAAAGTGAACAAACCCCAGACTGCTTATGCGTTTCTCCTTCATGTATTTATTTGACTTTGGGCCGAGGCATATAAAAGCTGAATTATGATGCTGTCTGTAATTACACTGAAGGAGCACTGGTGCACATTAACAGCATATGTGTAATATTGAAAGCCTTTTTTATCACATTATGCAAGATCATACAGTATGTCTGGGGGCGAAACAGATATCTTCTTCATTAATTTTATTTTTAATTAAAGGACACCGTCTTTCATTCACTTACCTTTTTATTATGTATTTCAATATTTCAACAGAAAAATTCAGATATCTTGGCAAGCGCAGAAGGTAAAGCAGTCGTTCGATTATTCAATAGAATTTCCTATATATTGGTGGAGTTTGAGGTGCTCTTTCACACAGCTTGGATGAAGGAAATTTCACAGCTACAGTATGGTATGTTGCTTGAGCTGCAATGAATGTTACTAAACTGGAGCCTCCCACCCTGCTGGCGTTGCTCACCAGCCCTGTGTACTCCCCATCCCCTCACAGTTCCTTTAATCCCCATCCAGCCTGTCGCCACCCCTACCTATCCACTATCCCCCCGTCACTCCATTGCCAATCCCTCACAGCTCACCTCAGACTCCCCCTCCATCATCCCCACACAGTTTGCCCTAGTCCCAAGGCTGGTGCAGCCACTCCCAGGGGAGAGGGGAACGAAGAGGAGAAAGTCTTCAGCCCCCTCTGCCTTGCACTGCCACCAACAGAAGAACTGCACGCTTCCTTCTTGCCATGGTGGGTGGTGGACAAAGGGGGGCAAGACTTCCTCTCTTTGTCATGGTAGCACCCACAACAGCAGTGGGGGGGGGCATGAAGGATCGCCTCTTCCCATATGAACCTACTTGGTCCCTGAGATTATCTTCTGAGGCCCTCCTTCGTGTGCCTCCTCCTTAAGAGGTTTGGAGGATGGCAACACGAGAACAGGCCTTATCTGCAGTGGCTCCCCATCTGTGGAATGCTCTCCTCAGGGAAGTTCGCCTGGCGCCTTCATTATACACCTTTAGGTGCCAGGCAAAAATGTTCCTTTTTAACCAGGCCGTTGGTTGATCTTATTGACGTCCAACACCCTTTTAGAATGTGGCTTTTTTGGGGTTATTGGATTACTGCTTTTGGTTTGATGTTATATGTTGTGGTCTTGTTGTGAACCACCCTCAGACCTCCAGGTATAAGTTGAATAAATAACTGTCAGGGAACTGCCATCAGAGCATCAGGTGGTGGAGGGACTCAGGCAGGATGAAAGAGACTCAACTGCTGAAGCAGGGACCAGCAGGGGGAGGAGTGGGTCTCTGAGGGAATGCGAGCAGGAGGGAGGGCTCAGGGAGGCTTCCAGCGAGAACAGTGGGGAGGTATCGGAGTCTCCCATAGGGAGACCCATACCTCGCAGGAAACTGTCACGCCGTGAGTCCAGGAGACGCGTTTCCGTTAAGGAACTTCTTTGCTGGAAACGCTTCCGCAGGCAACCACTGTCGGACTCTACTAGTGACTAGAGCAGACATGTCTGAGGAGCTCCGTCACACACGGAGGTTTGTGGGGGCGCACAAACTCTGAGGGAGCACGTTTTCACGCACAAGCAGCTAATCAAACCCTGCACAGCAGTCCGACAGTCTTTGTACGCTGCCTGTGCAAGAGAAGGCATCATGAGCGAACCAACCGGAACCGGAGGAGCAGGGGCTGGAGCTGGTCCAAGCTTGGAAGATAGATACCGAGCGTTGGAGGTTCAACTGGCCCTGCAGACGGCGAGGCTGGAGGAGAGAAGGGCTCAGGATGCAGACAAGAAGGGGAGAGCCACTCAATTCCCCAGAAAGGTACCAGGATTGGTGCAGAAATTTGGGGGGGACCCCAAGGACTACCATGCTTTTAGGACAGAGATGCAATATGCCCTTAATGTGCAGTTCGATGAGTTCCCTGATGAGGAATCGCGAGTTGCTTTTGTAATTGGGCATCTTGAGAAAGGGGCTAGAGACTGGGTTCGGCCCCTAATGGCAACGCACAATGACATACTAAAGGACACAATGAAGTTCTTTCGTGCAATGGATATCATGTTTTCCAGCGATATTGAGGAAGGGGTGGTGCGCAGACAGCTAATGGCTTGTAAGCAGGGGAGTCGATCTGTCCGTGAATATTGGACTGAGTTTACCATGCTGATTCACAGACTGAGTTGGGATTTATCGGCGGCACCCGTTCAAATGCTATTTGAAGAAGGTCTTTCTTCGGGGGTGAAAGACGAGCTGGCACGGAGCCCCAGGGCGGAGTCTATGGATCAGCTGACCAAATCTGCGCTGACCATAGGAGCGCGGCAGGAGGCAAGAGCCTTGGAGAGGCGGGAAGGGAGAGGGGAACGTTGGAAGGAGTTCCGCATTCCAGACATTCCTGAGCCAGCTTTCCCGCCGGCAGAGCCGATGGAAATCGGAACAGCGCGCGCGCGCGCATTTTCAAAAACCAGCGAGGGAGCTAAGAAGGAGGGAAAGGGCCCCCGGAAATGCTATCTCTGCCAACAGCCAGGCCACTTTGCCAGAGTCTGCCCCCAGAGGAAGGAATGGCAAGGGATGGTGGGAGCTGTTGAGGGGGGAGAAGAAGGGGGAGCGGAGCAGGTAAAAGCCAACGCCTGGTTGCCACAATTGGGGCACTGCAGCCAGGCCAAAGAGCAGTGAAAGTGCCCGTGCCAGAAGCTCCTCGACCTGCTCTAGTGATTGAAGTGTCGCTAGAGCTGCAGAATGGGCACCCCCTAAAAATAAAGGCGCTATTGGACTCAGGCAGCTCCTGCAATTTTATGAGCAAGGAGTTTGCTGCTGAACACCAGATACAGACCATCCCTTTAAGCAACCCCCTGCAGGTGACCACGATTGATGGCAGGGAGTTGTTGGGAGGAGGAGTCCGCTTGCAGACTGTCCCAATGATAATGAGGGTGGCAAGGCACACAGAACTGATAGCGTTTAATGTGGCCACCCTGGGAGGCGCTCCCATTATTTTGGGAATGAGCTGGCTAGCTCTACATGATCCGCTGGTTGGCTGGCATCAAAGAGTGGTGTCCTTTGGTTCAGCACATTGCCTAGAACACTGCAAAGGGGAGAAGGGTTCAGTAGGGGCCCAAGCCACCCTAGCAGGGACTGAAGTAATGGGGAAGGTGAAGGTACCACCACAGTATGCAGATCTCAGCGACGTGTTCAGTGAGAAGGAAGCTGACCAACTACCACCTCATAGACCCTTTGATTGTCAGATCAATTTACTCCCTGGAGCACAGCTTCCCGTGGGCAAGTTGTATGCCATGTCAGACAGGGAAATGCAGGAGTTGCGAGGGTTCATTGACAAGAACCTGAAGAGAGGCTTCATCAGAGAGTCCAAAGCAGCAGGGGGGAGCCCAGTGTTCTTTGTGGACAAAAAAAATGCGGACAAGCCGAGACTTGTATGTGATTTTAGGCGGCTGAATGCAGTGACTGAACCGGTGGCGTTCCCTATGCCCAGAATTGATGATATTTTGACCATGGTGAGGAAGGGAAAGATTTTCACAAAGCTGGATCTAAGGGGGGCGTACAACCTGATACGCATAAGGAAAGGGGATGAATGGAAAACCACCATGTTTACCCCTTTGGGGGCGTTTGAATACCTCGTTATGCCATTTGGATTACAAGCAGGCTCCGCGTGTTTTCAATCTTTTATGAACCACGTGCTGGGCCCTTTGCTCTACAAGAATTGCGTTGCCTTTCTAGATGATGTGTTGGTGTATTCTGAGAATGAGGAGCAACATGTGAGAGACGTCAGAGAAGTGTTGAGCAGACTGCAAGCCAACAGGCTGTGGGTCAAACTGGAGAAGTGTCGGTTCCATACCAAGGAGGTGGAATTCCTGGGGTACCGCCTGTCAGACAAGGGATTGGCCATGGATCCCGGCAAGGTACAGGCAGTGCTGGAATGGAAAACACCCAAAACCAAGAAGGATGTGCAGAGGTTCCTAGGGTTTGGAAACTTTTATCGTAAGTTCATCCGCAACTTCGCCCATCTGACGGCGCCCATCACTGACTGTCTCAGCAGTAAGAAGAAGTTTGTATGGACGGCGGAGGCGGAGCGAGCGTTTGAGGAACTGAAAAGGGCCTTCGCCTCTGAAGAACAACTTCTGCATGTGGATTTACGAAAGAAGCTAAGGGTTGAAACAGACGCATCTGACAGAGCCATAGGGGCGGTGCTTCTTCTGCAGCCGGGGAAGGAGGAGTCGGAGTGGCGTCCGTGTGCCTTCTTCTCGCGGAAGCTGAACAAATCCGAGAGGAACTACACGGTGTACGACCGAGAACTGCTTGCTATTCATGAGGCGTTCCGGAGATGGAGGCATCTGCTAGTTGGTGCACAACATAAAGTGCAAGTGTGCACGGACCATAAAAATCTAGAGTACTGGAGAACGGCGCGAGTGCTCAACCAAAGGCAGTTGAGATGGGCCCAAGAGTTCTCCAAATTTAACTTTGAGATTTGTTATGTGCCAGGCCCAGAGAATGTTAGGGCGGACGCTCTCTCACGCAAACCTGAATATTTGGAGGGGGAGGGAGCACCCGAAGAAACCCATATCATTCCAGAGGACCGCTGGGTGTGTGGGGCGACTTTGGTGGGGCAAAGGGAATTGGTAGAGGGTACGGTGCAGGATGCATACGCCCAGGGGAAACTCAGGGATCTCAGAGGGGAGGAAGACAAACCCGGTGGTTTTGAGGAGAGAAATGGGGCATTGTATTATAAGGGAGCGTTATATATACCTGAAGGGGAATTGAGGGAGAAAGTACTCAAGCAGCTGCACGATAGCCCCACAGCAGGGCACTTTGGGCAACACAAAACCATGTGGCTGGTTACCAGGGAATTTTGGTGGCCCAAGGTCAGGGAAGATGTGCGGGAGTATGTGAGAGGGTGTGAACAATGCCAAAGAGCCAAGGGGGAGAGGCAGGCGCCGGCTGGTTTATTAGAACCACTGCCCACACCTGAGAGACCGTGGGAAGCAGTGGCAATAGATTTCATGACTGATCTGCCAAGGTCCAGAGGGAAAACAGCCATCATGGTTGTAGTAGACCTGTTAACTAAAATGGCCCACTTCATAGCCTGCTCACATGCGGTTACAGCAGAAGAAACCGCCAAATTGTTTGTAGAGAATGTGTTTAGGTTGCATGGCGCCCCCTTGAGGGTGGTTTCAGACCGAGGGAAACAATTTACTTCCAGGTTCTGGAGGAAGCTCATGAGCTTACTGCATGTAGAGGTTAATTTCTCGACGGCCCGTCATCCTGAAACCAACGGGCAGGCGGAAAGAGCAAATGGGGTTCTCCAACAATATTTGAGGTGTTATGTTAATGACAGAGAGAATGATTGGGTGGAGAAGCTGGCGTTGGCAGAATTTGCCTACAACAATGCAGAGAACGTGTCCACGGGGATGAGCCCCTTTTTGGCTAATCACGGGTGCCATCCCAGAGCCTTCCCAGGGGGGGAGGGGGAGAACTGGAGCGTTCCAGCTGCAGAACAGTTCGTGGAAGAAATGGAAGCGATCCATCGCCAGCTCCAACTCAACTTAAACAGGGCTAAGGAGGAATATAAGAGGCAAGCAGACAAAAACAGAAGGGAAGGTGAAAGCATCAGGGTGGGGGACCAGGTGTGGCTGTCAACCCAAGGGTTGCCATTCAAAGGAGGTTGTAAGAAATTAAGACCCAAAAGGCTGGGTCCGTTTGAAGTCATACAGCAGGTCAATCCAGTGGCTTTCAGGCTCCGGTTACCGAACCACATGAAGCTGCACCCAGTTTTTCACAGGTCGTTGCTGTCACCGTATAGAGGAGACAGTGAGGGGAGGGTCACTAGGGGACCAGCAATGGAGGAGAAGGAACACAGCTACCATGTAGCGGAGATCCTCGATTCCAGGTGGAAGGGAGATCAAGTAGAGTATTTGGTAATGTGGGAAGGGGAACCGGAGTCGGAAAACACCTGGGTTAGGGCAGAGGATGTCAATGACGAGGTTTTAATAGAGACTTTTCATCAGAGGTTCCCACGTAAACCTCAGCCTGTAGCGAGGTTCCGAAGGGAATACTTTGCCACCACCGACGAGGAAGAGGAGTTGGAGGGGTTCCCAGATTCTGAAGAGGAGGAGGATTCAGCTGGCCAGGACGACGATCGATGGAGAGAATTGTTCGAGACGTCAGAAGATGAGGAAGATTCGTTTCGGGGTTTTAGCCCTTCACCTCCCAGGGGGGAGGAATTGGGAGGGGGTGAGGGGGGCCCTGGAGGGGAAGTGGATGTCAGGGAACTGCCATCAGAGCATCAGGTGGTGGAGGGACTCAGGCAGGATGAAAGAGACTCAACTGCTGAAGCAGGGACCAGCAGGGGGAGGAGTGGGTCTCTGAGGGAATGCGAGCAGGAGGGAGGGCTCAGGGAGGCTTCCAGCGAGAACAGTGGGGAGGTATCGGAGTCTCCCATAGGGAGACCCATACCTCGCAGGAAACTGTCACGCCGTGAGTCCAGGAGACGCGTTTCCGTTAAGGAACTTCTTTGCTGGAAACGCTTCCGCAGGCAACCACTGTCGGACTCTACTAGTGACTAGAGCAGACATGTCTGAGGAGCTCCGTCACACACGGAGGTTTGTGGGGGCGCACAAACTCTGAGGGAGCACGTTTTCACGCACAAGCAGCTAATCAAACCCTCACAATAACAATAAATAATAAAGGCTTGCGGGGGCCACTTACACTGTCTGCCTGTTCACTTGTTCTGCTGAACCACCTGCCCATTCGCCCACTCACTGGCTTCCCCCACTGTTGTCACACTGCATAGGCGACCACCCAAACTGCCGCACAAAGACTTTATCCTTGCACTTGCCAGATTGGCTCTTGGCAACATCATGACTTTGTGTGATAGAAAAATGGAACTAAAACTCTATGATGTCTTCCCCAAACCCCAATTTAATTTCAGCATTGCAGGTTACACTCTTGGTTCGTCATCCTGAAACTGGAAAGCTTTTGGTTAATTTTGACCCCAAGATTTTAGAGATTGTTCGAGAGACAAAATGCATGATAAAAATGGGACTAGATGTGCCCGAAGAGGCAAAGAGGATAGTTAAGATTGAAAGCCATGTTAAGGCAAACAAATTAAGCTTGGAGGTAGGCAAACGGTGATGATATATATTCTTTTCTAAATAATGTGCAATTTTGGTTGGATTTTGGCATCATGTCAGCCTGTTTTCCTTGGGTGTCAGGCCATCAGGTAGGTGGGTACGTTGGCAGTTGGTGCCACCTAATGCCCAAGGCAGGAAATGTTCCAGAGTCAAGGTATACATGGCTGCATGACTACTGTTCTGAAATCTATTTCTGAATCAGTTTCTTTATGTCTCCAACTAAGAAACACAATTGCCTAGATAATGGAAAAATAGGCATGATGATTTAGATGTGTGAATGTACCTCTTTGTCTCTTAAAAATCATAGCTTTTTTTTTAGGGGGGGGTGACTATAGAGAGACTTTAAAAATTAAAGATAGAGCCTGGTTGTCATGTCTATTTTGACTCTAAGCCAATAGGGCAAGGCTGACTGAAATGTGTCTTATAGAGAACACCTGCAGCCCAATTCTTAATCTTATGTGTGGTTCTGTGGTGGAATACTGGCTATGGGGAGAGAACTTCATGTCTGAAGTTTTAAGTGAGAAAGTGTAAAATGTCCTATTTGCAGATTCTTTGAATCATCAGAGGTCAGAGCTCTTTGTCTGAGGAGAAATATCTTTCTTAATACTTGTGATACTCCTGTCAGTAAAGCCACCAAGCACATGGCACTCAGTAAATCCTCACCTATTTTTTTTTCTTTGAATGGCTTGTGCTTTCAAATAGCATACACAGGAACATTAGGAAGAACTTCCTAACAGGACATACATGCTGTTCAATAGTGCAACAGGCAGCCACGGACAGTAGCAGATAATTATTTATTAGAGGATTTGCTGTATCGGCAGAAAGTTGAACCAAACATCTCTTTGAAGTACCTTCTAACTCTTCCAAAATTTGGCTGAGGGCTTTGGGATATTCTACTGCGCAGTCACATTGTAAATTCTGTTAAAATTCATTAAGCTATTGAATATTTGTTTTAAATCTCAGAATATTCTACACTGCTATGAAAATTTGTGTCAAGAAGTACCCACTGTCTTTGTCAATTTGATGGCACCCAAAATGAAGAAGGTGAGTTGTGGCTGGTAGCATAGAAGGCATGTAAGGCAGCAGTAGATAGAGCCCATTTCTTCTCGTTTTGACCTATCCTCCTCTCTGTTGAGTTCTTCAAAGGTGGCATTAAGACTGTACAAATCCAGGACTTTATACTAATCCACAGGGGATCTGTTGCAGATTTTGATTTGAAAAATATATATAGATATTGTAGAATTAGACAAAAGGAGAGAATAGAGAAACTAAAGATGATTCCATGTTTGTGAGCTTAAGAATAAATTTATTAGGATTGGAGAAAATGTTTATGATTATTATATTTAACTTTACACAGTATAATAAAGAAAGGCTTCAAAATGTTACTGACCCTTAGTGAAATACTTGACTATCATTATGATTTGTTATATGCTATAGCATTCACAATAAATGCCTATTTTTCCTGTCTTTGTCTTTTTTCCTACTTTCTGTAGGTAGAATCTGTGCTGAGGCAAGGGCTTACCATTTTAACCTGGTCATCTTTGACTTTAGATAGCTTCTTCCAAGAAGTTGATGAAGTCATAAAAATGTTTAATCAGCTTTTGAAGAAGGTAAACCTGATTTTGAACATGTGTTCAACAGATTTTTGTTGTTGTTTTATTGCTAATATTGCACCATCAGCTTGGGATGTATGGAGTGTTAGGGGAAGAGTAGTACCTCTGGTATGGGACACATTGTGTTCCTTCTGGGGTAGTTTGTCCACCTTTGGTACCCATCCTGCACTCAGCACTCACCTGTGGCTTCTAGAAGCTATCAGCATGTGACTGCAGCCAGAGCCCAGGAATGGCTTGGACTGGCCAGCTAAACCAGGTGAGGGTAGCCAGTGGGTCTCAAACCCTTAGTGAGCTAGGGACTTCCCATGCATGTGAAGACAAGGGCAAAGCGGGGGTGGGGGCTCAAATTCTGTGGGCATGTGAAACTAGTTGTGTGGATTTGAATCACAGCCCTTGTACTTTAACTTCATTGATGTTTTTGGGTGAGTTAGGTTTTTGCCCCTCAAAATCAAAATATATGGGATTCCCGAAATAATACTGTTGTGGAAACCCTTGAAAGACATTGGCATGTTATTAACTACCCTTTTTTTTAACAGATTAATGACTTAAGCGAAATGCAGATTGATTTAACAATGAAAGATATGGCAAATACCCTATTACTTATACTACCAGAAAGTCCAACAAAAGTGGAGGATTTACTTGCACGCAATGAGGTAACCACAATTTAAAAAAATTAATGGAACAAATATATTTCCAAATAGACATTTTTATTTGTCACTTTGATTGATTGTGTGTGTGAGCATGCAACAACATTACTGATTAGTTCTCATACCCTCCTTTGCCTCTCATCTCACCTGACCATCAGGGCTACTACTTTATACACGAGTAGACCAGAATCCTGTTCCTAAGTAGCTATCAGTTATATAGACTTGAACTAAAAGATTCTTGTTGTTATTTTCTTGAAGCAACATTCTGCATCTTCCATTCGTCCTCTTCCTTTATTTTTTATTCTTAATAAATTTCATTAAAAATTGGTTGCTGGTGTATTGAGACTCTTAGGTAGCTTTGTGCCAAAACTCTCAGGGTTATTCCAACCCTTCGGGTACCTTGTCACTTGGTTCAAGCTACATGGTTGCATGAGCTGGATTTGAATGAAAAAAGTAAACTACACTGGTTTCTGGGGAGAGACAGATGAGCTGGATGCTGTCACTCTGCTTCCCTTGAACTAAGCCACACCCACACTGGCAAAGTGATCTCAGGTCTCACGTTAACCCTTTTAGGCATTCAAGTGTGAGTCAGTAACTGTATATTACAACATGAGATACCTGTTAAGGCAGAGGAGAGGGAAGACTTGTAGGATTTTGTTGGCATCCACAGCAATATCAAACTTCTCCATTCACCTGGGCTGCTAATTTGCCTTGGAACCATGTTCCTATAGTTTGGAAACTTCAGGTTTAAGAAGTAAAATTATGGCAAAATCTGTCTTAGGTGTGTGTTTTGCGTATTACCTGAGTGAAGCAACAGATGTCTTGGGTGTCTAGGATTGATCTTCGTATTGGGTTCAGCAACTGAGTAGGTTCCTGTAAGGTGGGAAACCTCCACAGTTGCCATAGGAACTCATTCCTTATATGATATTTTTTGAAGAATATGATCTTTTTGAATAATAATATCTAATAAGACCGATTGTTCAAACTTTAAGGCCAGATGATTTGTTCTGGTTTAAAGCACTTCATATTCTGATAATATTAAAATACTGGTAGTGGTAAATATAAGATTATTGCTTTTGAATCTTCAGAAGTGATATGTGTAGATCAGAGTTAAAATGTGTCACTTTTTGTAACCATAAGTAATTAAATACATTTCAAAATAAGTTTTCATTTGTGATATAATATTGGTACAGTGGTACCTAAGGTTAAGAACTTAATTCGTTCTGGAGGTCTGTTCTTAACCTGAAACTGTTCTTAACCTGAAGCACCACTTTAGCTAATGGAGCCTCCCACTGTAACCTGAAGTGTATGTAACCCGAGGTATCACTGTATTAACTAACGGAATTACTACCATCGCCGAGTGTTCTGATCCCCCCCCCCCAGTGTTGTAAACATTCTTCCTGTATATCATGAACAGGTATGCACCAAGGAATGGGCTGAAATATTAAACAACAGAAGCAGACACATAGAAGATGCTGTGCAAGAACTGATATCTATATTTGAGCATATTTACGAAGTTAAGCGTACTAAAAAACCATCTGTGAGAAAATTTCAAGCACAAGGTATTTTTTTATATCCCTGTGTGAAATGTTCAACAAAACCCAAGTAGTTACATTATTTATGCACATTTTCTTTTCCCTTTCTCGGTGAGGTGTGTGTTCTTTGTCCAAGATTAGATGAATATATAAGATTTCTTACTATCAATGATTATAAGAAGGTTGTTTTTTTAATGCTTCAAATGTGACATTCATTTATTTATTCAAAAGCATTTCTAAATTGCTCCAAATTTAAAAATCTCTATGCAGTATCCAAAAATACTACATAAAAACAGCAGAACAGTATTGTAAAAGTAGTGATACAAATATAAAAAATAATATTTAAAAAACAGATATCATTTCTGGTGCATGTTCCACAGGAGCTTCCATCCCTTGCACTCCCATGCTCTGCCAGTAGCCTGTACACTGTTGTTATTGTTCCTCATTACATCTTTCTGCCACCCCACCCAATTCAGCCTGCCTGCCTGCCTGCCTTCCTGGTTCATCACACCAGCAGTGACTGGTAGATTTGTGATCTGTTAGGAGCCTGCTTCTTTATCCAGGCTGGAGCTCAAATAGGCATTTTGCAATGCAATCCTCAGTACACTTCTTCCTATTCAGTGCCTGACTTGAGACCAGCTGTTCTCAAGTGGGCACTGGGGTCTTCACAAAGATCATGGTGACTGTTGTGGCTTATCCACAGCAGGTAGGGATACATTTGTACCCTTACTTAGACAACATCATGATCTAGTCATCATTCCTTCATTGGTGTATTGAGACCAGAGGACTATGGGTTTTTCATGACTGCAACAGAGAGTCAGGTGATACCAACACATCACGTACAATACCTGGGTGCCTTGCTAGACACAAGTCTGGAGACTGCAGTGCATGCTGCTGAGAACCGATGGTACAGGGTGCATGGAGTATGTCACAAGTCAAAGCTTAAATTGGTTAGAACTTTAGGTGGCAAGACTGGCATTGTAGCACTCTGTACCATGGATGAAGCTTCATATGTGATGATAAGACTGGACTATGCCACCACAAAGGCACATATCATTCATTGGGGTATGAAATCTCATGCACTGCAGTCAGAAGTGACATTTCTTCTAGTACAGGCAGAGAAGAATTTAAGATCTCTGGTAGCAGAATATGTGCATTGGGTAGACAACTTGAAAACTGATTAGTTCGGCAATCAAAATCAGCAGGAGCCACTGGGAAAGTTCTCTATTCTTTCTGAAGGGCAGGTTGCCTGGAATGGTTTTGTTCCGAGAGAAGGGCTTGAGCCTTGGAAAGTATCATTATAGGTTTGTGGGATGCCTGGACCCCGCTTCTAATTCCTGGGTGTAATACACTGACTTTATCATGTTAAAAATAGGTCTCCAAGGTGAAATGGTCTCTGGAATATTAGAGCAATATAGGTAAGGGAAAATGGCAAATCGGATTGGGGTGAATGTGGCCTGCCTGCCTCCCATGTTGTTCCTACCCAGTTTTTGTCTGACCTTTATATGATTGAACTAACATTTGTGGAGGGGTTTATATACATAGGGCCCAGTGTGCAAAGGCTCGACCTACATGACCTATTAACCTCAATTTTGTAGTGTATTGGTTGCAGGGATGAGGCCTATATGTATTGTGCTTTACGTATGCAAAATCTTATGGAAAAAGTAGGTCTTAGTGCATGAATAGCTGACAGTAATCCTTTCCCTTTCATCGTATGTACAGTGTTTGGTATGAACTTCTGCACAGGACTATCAGTTGAATGAACTATATTAAATTTATTTTATATTTTATTTTCAATAGAAGGGAAGCATGTAGCATTTGGAAGTTCATCAGACGAGAAGACCTCTGCATCTTCAGGTATCCTTAGTAGTGAAGACGCTGAGGACAGTGAGAAGGAAGATGAGTTTAAAAAGGTATTCCATTGCAAATGAGTAACCGGATATATAGTGCAGGACGCACATTACTGAAACTGAACAGAAAATTATTTGCAAAGTTATTACACAAGTTGTACAGACAATTTTCAAATGTTATTTAGCTTTTCCTCCCTTCTCCATTCTTTTGGGGGTACTTAGAAGTGAGAGTGGGATTGCAGTCTTTTGTCCTGAACTATGGGAATGGCCATCACTGAGGTCAAGCAAGGGCAAGTTCAGTAGTCCCAGGGTTTGGGGCAGATAGAAGGGCAAAGCAGGATCTGTACCATGAAGGATCAAGGTGTGAGTTTCCTGGTCTGGTGTTTTACTGGACGTAAGAAGATTCTAAGTCAAATCTCATTTTGTCTCACAAGAATCCCCTGTGATCAACTCAGTAATACCTAGATAACTGATCTATTGGTTTGAAGAAACAAAGAGAAGAGAGATAAAGTGTTGGCTGTTTTCTGGATATATTTAACAGGAACACATTCTTTTTAATTGTAGGAATGCAAAGAAGTAGTTGCATATTTTAGTCATCAGTTGCTGGACAGCCTACAGAAAGCTACTCGATTATCCTTGGATGCCCTTAAAAAGCGAATATTTGTTTCAAGGTATGTGGTAAAAGAGGCTTTGTGTGGTGAAGAAAATTCCACACAGGTTGTAATGGCTGCTCACTAAACACAATAAATTGAACTGAACTGAACTGAACAAGTTTTCTTCTCAAATCTTGAAGTGGATTTTCTTTTCCCACAAGACTCAGTCTTATTCCTTCACAACTCACAAAATGCTAGTACTTTTTTGCCACTGGCATAAGAAAACAAACACAGCAATTGACCAGACTTTCCCTGTCTTGGAAGAGCAGGATGTTCCCCCTTCCTCTCTTCAACCTCCCCCTTGCTGCCCCACAGAACCCTCTTGGCGTGCCCTCTGTCCAGTCCGCCCCCCCCCCACAATTTTGGCATTTTGTAGTGGCATATCAATAAAACATTTCCTGTTTCTTTTTCAGCTCCAGCTCATTTGGACGACCACCCTATTTACCTCAGACAGCAACTACTAAACCCGAAGATGTTATTACATTTCTAAAAGCTGAAGTGCACTTAGCTATTCCAAATGTTGTAAGTGATTTATGCAATCAAGAAAGCGAACTCCTTAATTTCTTCTGATTATCTTAACTTTTGCAGTGCTGTTCAATAAATTTCTTGAAGATTTGGATGAAGTAGTATACAACTCACATACAAAAACTAGAGATGATTTTAATTTTTTAAAATGAGATTACCCAGAGCTTCTTGCTGAGAACTCACAGGCTTATGGGCTACTGACGGCAAAAGCTTGCCAAACTGTGTCTGGGTTTAAGAGAGTTACATTTGGGTTTAAGACAGTTGCATTGTGTCTAATGGAAAGCATTTATGTGTTCTACATAGGTAATGGTGCCTAGTTTGGATGATATCCAGCAAGCCATCAACCGCATGATTCAGTTGACACTGGATGTAAGCCGTGGGGTGGCACACTGGGGACAGCTGCACCACCCGCCAAGATCCAGTACCACCCTGGAAAGCAATGTTGCTGCATCACCCAGCTCAATAGGAGGGAAAGCGAGAAAAGAAGAAAGTAAGTTAGTAGCCTCTGCTCCTCTTTTCCATTACAAAGTGCCATTTCTTCCAAAATTTCAAAACTGTTCTTTAAAGCTACACTTAACCCAGCCTACTTCCAGCTGGGCATTTATACTGTGAAATGCCCAATTTTTAAGTGACATGTGCATTGTGTTGTGGATAAAACACCCCCTCTTATGTATTACCTGTTCAACTTCTGATTCTCGGGTCTAGGATCCTGTGCACCCCAGAGGATCCTGCACAGGCCAGGGGACCCAAATGACCCCTGAAAACAACCCAGTAGCACCATGGCAAAAGAGCAGTGGCGCCATTAGCAACTGGGACTTTAGCTTCCTGCCACTTTAATTTTTAAAAAGTCTGACCCCAGCAATGAGCAAGGCCAACTAGATACCACCTCTTGGGTTGCGGAACTAGTGAGAGCAGAAAGGGTGTGTTCTGAGGGGACTTGGTGCATCCTCTGGCTATGGTGTTGCTTTTTGCCCCACAAACCCGAACATACCTTAGAGAGTTGTCTAGCGCAACTTACATTTGCTGTGTGTGCGTGTGGCCAAAACCCTTGTTTTTACGGGCTTGCTTGCCAGCCAGCGAGGGAAGAAGGGAAAAGTGTATATCTAAAGAGAGGATATTTGGACCATTATCCTAAACAAATGTATTCAGGTCCTCTGTCATCCTTATTGTACATTGACTATATTGCAAGCCCCCTTGATATCGTTGATTAGTAGGCAAAGGATATATATTCCAGATAAAGAAATAAGCCTTGGCGAGTGCCAGAGGGATTAACAAAAAACACAAGTATTTCTCAGAAATACATAAGTAAGTATAATAGATTCTGAGAGCACAATCCAGGAAATGTAAAGTAGTAACCCGGTCTATTAAATAAAAAAAAATTAAAAAATTGTTAAATCTCAGTGAATTTTTTTTTACGGATTATGCTCAATAAGAAATACATATTCATTAGTGTAGATTTCTGCTGTTTACATTTTTGCTCTGCTTTGATATATGGAAGGGGAGTGTAAAGAGAGGCTACAGAATTTATGTTGTTAACCATATTTCTCAGAAACACCAGAAGAGACATATCCTGCAAGAAAGTTGAGAAATTTCTATCCAGGAGTGGCAGAACACAAAGATATTTCCAAGTTAGTTGTGCTTCTGTCCTCATCGGTAAACTCTGTACGGAAAGCAGCTAGTGAAGCGCTGCAAGACTTTCAAAAATATAAAGCTCTGTGGACAGAAGACAGGGATGCAAAAGTTCAGGTAAACTGAATTCTGAACCTTCATTGTGATTTTACGCACCACATTTCTTTTTACTCAACTTGGTTCATGGTTCAAAAGCTAGTGCATAGGGTCTCTTATGTGTCAGTGTCCCCTGGGTGCAGATGACCTGGACTCACACGAATCCCCTCAAATCCTACCCTATTCATATAACAACATTCACAGTTTTTACCAGAAAGCAGAAGGGAAAAGGTTTGCTTGAGGAGCTGAACATAAGTGCTGTATTGTATTTGTGGGCTGAAAACTGAAGTGCAGGGCTGTTCCCAATGTGAATCTTGACTTTAAGCGAGTGGAATAGGCTCCTGGGTTATTCTGGTAGTTGGTAGGTGGCAGCATCCATGGAGAGCAGGATTTGGAGTGGGGGACTCAATGCAGGCAAGTGCAATATGTCCTGGGCAAGCTGCTATTTGCAGCTCTGATGTAGCTGCTATATGGATGTGTCACACTCCTTATGTAGCCTTTGAAGTAACACTACAATACTGAATACTGTTTTAACAGAATAAAATAATTCATGTTAATAATCCGTTCCAACTGCTTACAGCAATTTTTAGCCAGTAACCCATCTCTGACTGAGATCAGGTCAGAGATTCTTCATTACGCTACCTTTGAACAAGAGATAGAAGATTTAAAACCTACAATTTCTGTTGGCCCCATTGAACTGAATACAGGTATGAAAACCATTTTCTTTATGTGCAACGTGCAGGAAAATAAATTGTCACTTTGGGGGCAACAAGTTATTTGCTTTTCTGAGCAGTGCTTGGAATAGCTGTCTCAATTGTAAGTTGATATTGCAATCTTGAATTGATCTTTTCCTGTTGTTTCTAGGTCTTCAGATTGTCTTTTGTCCATCCTAGAGAAATGCCTTAATATTTTTTTTTTTACAGCCATAGCACTGAGTTGAAATTTTGTTATAGCAACACAAATCTGGCATTTGTGGAAATTTTACTTTGTACTACAATTATTAGGCAGACTAAAGATCATGCCATAACCCAGTAACCAACCATATAATGTTAGGAAATAACCCACTCATCTCTAAAGTCCAATACAGAAGTTATTACAGTGGTACCTCGGGTTACATATGCTTCAGTTTACATATGCTTCAGGTTACAGACTCTGCTAACCCAGAAATAGTACCTCAAGTTAAGAACTTTGCTTCAGGATGAGAACAGAAATCGCGTGGCAGCAGCAGTGCAGCGGCAGCAGGAGGCCCCCTTAGCTAAAGTGGTTCTTCAGGTTAAGAACAGTTTCAGGTTAAGAACGGACCTCCGGAACGAATTAAGTACTTAACCTGAGGTACCACTGTATCTGTGAACTGTGCTCTGTGAACATATGGAGAGGCTGGGGAGCTCTGAGCACCCCGACAGCTCCATGCGACGGAGACCTCAAGTTGAGGATGGAAGAGGCTATGCACAATCAGCTGAACGTGCTTAGGTTTCCTCTTCATACTGTCCGTCCAATGTCTGAAGGCAGAGGTGGGCAGGGCCAGCACAGGCAGCCCTACATGCCGCTTTGCACATTCTTGGAACATGTGATGGATAACCTCTGTGCACTGCTAGGTCTTCTCTTGATTCTTAAGTTCTAGCCCTGTTATAGGAAATAATTACACAGTGGAAACATCCCCTCCCTCCATGACTGAATTTATTGGCTCTAATTGTTACATAACTCCAATTAGATACTTGACATCAGGGGGCTCTGTTAAGGAGATCAAAGGGAGACTAAAGCATGAAAATGTAATAACATATATTATTTTACTAACTATAACCAAAACCTAAAGAAGCAGGGCTTTGATCATCTAGCACAAACTGAACAGGAAAGACTCATTAAGTTTCCGCTTGTGGATTTGAGATTCTGCTGCATCCTGTAGACCCATGCCTGAAGGAGGCACAGCCTTCATTTCGAAGAGACTCCTCTGAAAGCTGTTGGTTAGGAAATACAAATCCAAAGTCCCTTTGGCATGAAAACTACTTGCAGAATTTTTTTGGGTCACAGCCTAAAGGTTGTAATTTTGCTGACTAGGCTGTTTTGTTTTAAACTTGTCTGTGCAATTTCTTTTCAATGTGTGACATGCAAAAGGTAGTTGCTTTCTGTGTACAGTATGATCTAGAGACTGTAATTTTTCCATAGGACCAATGAAATTGGCTCTCTCAATTGAAGCTAAAGCATGGAAAATGTTACTCTGCCGCTATTTAAATGAGGAGTACAAGAAGAAAATGCAAGACATGATAACATTTATAGCAGAATATTTGAAAAAACTATCTCGACCAATTCGAGATTTAGATGATGTCAGATTTGCTATGGAAGCGCTGGCTCATATACGAGACAAGGAAATAGAAATGGATATGACTATGGGGCCCATTGAAGTAAGTTTAAAAAAAACAAAGAGTTGGGGTTGGCATTGCTTTTTTGACTATATGAATTGTGAGGCATTCTGTTCTTTGCTTTGTTTCTTTTTAGGAAGCTTATACAATTTTAAATAGATTTGAAGTTGAAGTGACAAAAGAGGAATCAGAAGGAGTTGATACATTACGGTACTCTTTCATAAAGCTGCAAAGCAAAGCTGTAAGTATATGAAACATACACCCTTTATACGAGAATTAATTAATGGCAGTTCATTAAAGTTCATTAGTATCAGTTTAGAGTGTATAAGGTCATCTGGCCTGTGCTCCAAGATCAACAATCCTGCTTTATGGATCTCTATGGTGCTTCTGGACTGGAGATTTGTGTTCCTCAATTGTTTGTTTTAAGATCCTTGTGGCCCCTTCCAACTCTACAATTCTATGATAATAGCCGTGTTTCACATTTCTTTCCAAACCAAGTTACCTCTTCTGGCTCATGGCTACAAGATGCATATCCCTTCCCTTTATGATCTTCCAGGACTTTTCACTTGAACTTGAACTTGAACTTTTGCTCCTCATCCATGCACCCATGACAGTAGTACCTGCCCAGCGTGGTAGACATTTGCTTTCCAGCTGCCTGGTCACTGCCACTTCTGGGGAGGAGAGAGGTAATAGGGAAGACAGTGTGGGATGGACACAATGGTGGGGGAACCAGCTGGGTTCCATCAGTGTACTCCACTGACTAAGCTGCTTTTGGCCCATGATGCTCTCAAAATCTTCTTTCTACATGATACAGACCTGGTTGTTTTTTAGTTCTGTGTAATTCTTCTGCTCCATGTATTTTGGAATCCTGAAGAGGCAACTTGTAAACCAGTTTATTTCTACGTCATACTGACATTTGCTGTCTGAGTCCTAGAGTTGGAGGGCAGCCCATCCACATTTGAATAGATGAAGTTGAAACTGTACGGGCGCTACTTTCTTGGAGTTTTTGAACATCCATTTATATTGCAGGCCAGTGTTCAAGATGAGCTGATTCAAGTGCAGCCCAAGTTTAAGGGCCAGCTACTGGAGGCTGTTGAGGTTTTCCGTGAGGATGTGTCGAGCTATGAAACAGCATATGAAATGGTAATTTATTTGAACAGTTTGCAGAGAACACACATATATATCTCACACTATACATAAGTAAACTGTCTCATCTAACTTTGTCTTGTGTTGAACAAAGCAAACCACTATGATTAAGAAAAAGCAAGTGGTTTGAAAAAATTAAATTTAGGTCACATATGGTTTTAGCAGAAATTATAATATCCAGTCAAAAACAATTCTGCTGTTCTGTTTTAGAATATGTATTATAGGCAGTCTAATACATGAAGGCTTATAACTTATGATGGACAGGTCAGTCTGTTTGCAGCCTATATCAGTTTTGCATTCCTTTATTAATAAATTAATAAACTTCTCTCCTTTTTCTACATTCATCTGCAGGTGTTTCTTTTAAAAAATTGCATTAAAATCATTTTGGGATATAAATAAATTCCAAAAATACGGATTTAAATGTATATTTTATCGCAACATATGCATCTCTAAGTTTATTTTATTTTACAGCTATTTATTTTTAATGTATTGAAGTATTTTTTTTACCCAAGAGCGGCACCAAAATTCAGAGAAGTGCACAATCTGAAAGATAGTTGTATTCTGCTATGGGAGATAATCAGACCAGTTTGCATTGGAATTTATGGAAATCAAATTCCACATGCATTCCTATGTATAACATGAAATTCATCTAGTCCTTGTGATATCTATGTGTGTTGAGTGGGGCATAGGATTCAGAGTTATTTTTTAAATATATATTAATTATTGGCTACATTTTGCCTATTACAGGAGGGACCCATGGTTCCAAATACACCACCTCAAGAAGCTAGCAACAGATTGCAGATATTTCAGGTAAGAATGTTTAAGATGTTAAACTGAGTGGTGTGGTATTTGGGTAGGCCTTAATGGATGATTCAGCAACCCTTCTTTTTGATTTGTTAAACTCTTCAGAACATTGACACTGGTGGGCACCTTATTCAGTACAGTTCTCAGTAGTGCCCTAGAATATTTTGCCTTCACTTACGGATTATTTATTTAGAGCATTTCTACCTGCCTTCAATCAAAAAAGCCTCCCAGAGTGCCTTAATTAATCAATTACATTTATATCTCACCTTCTCCCATTGGTGGTTAAGGTCATTAGCCAGGGATCTTGCTTTGCCTTGTGGTCAAAGACTGGAATGACAAACTGAGGGAAGTAAACTGACTTCTCTAGAACACACCTGCCTTTTGTTGATGCAAGTTGTTCTGTTGCCTCTCAGTTATTCCCCTCAGGCTCAGTCCCAGTTTTAGACTCACACACTCCAGTAACTGCATCACATGTTTTGCTTTGTCTTTGAAAATGTATTTTTTTTATAAGATATTTATTAAAATTTTTAAGATATTACAAAAAGAAAAAAGAAAAAAAGAAAAACACAAAATGAAAAACAGTTAAAAAAAACCCCTCAATCTTTCCATTACTTATTTTTCATTAGCTTGTTTCCCGGACCTCCTCACGCCTCCCTTTTTTGTATTCCAGTTCAATTTGTTAGTTCAGCAAATCCTTCCCCTCTTTATTTATCCTAGTCTTTAATCTTAAAATATTGTAACATTAAATTTTTACCTATTCGTAATCCATTTTTCATATTCCCTTATAAAATTACAGCTAAAAACCACTTGGAAATGTATTTTAAAAAGAAAGGTTGAATCCTTTTGGGGGCCCACCTGAAGCGTGAGGTATTATAGGCACCCACTCTGAAACAAGGGGAGCCAAAACAATTTTTGCGTGACGGTTTGCTTCATTCTAACTAGTTATACACCATATTGTTTTTATTGAAGTATTGCATTATATCTGAGCTTTAGTCCCATAAGAGTTTTTAATCTGTAAACATTTTCTACTTTTCATTTATCGGGGCCTATGCCATTGTATTTCTTGCTGTTTTGATTCTCATTATGATAACCTTGAGACTAACCTTTTATATGGCACTGTCAAATGACTGCCCTAAATCTTGTGTAGCTGTTTGACTCTGTGAAAGATAAGAAGAGCTCATCAAACAGTACAAGGTAGCCTACTATCAGAACATGAGTGCAGTGTGCAGCCGCCCCCCCCCCCTTTCTGCATATTTGTAAATTCAGACATTGTTTGATTATGGCAGCAGTAGTTGGTAGAGTAGTGGTGCTTGTCTGACTTATCACCCACATTACTGCAGCTTACTTGCAGGTAGAGGGTGAGGTTGTCGCGATGCAAATGCACTGGAGGAGTCAATCCTGTGCTCTCACCATTGCATTTGCACCATGCTGACCCTCCCCCTCCTAGTAAACAGCAGTGATACAGGCAATGAGATCCCTGCGACATTGCCAACCACTTCTGTGTTATAGCTAATGATCATATTGATTCACCAAGCCTTTTCACACACATGTATTTGCCACATATTATACCAGCAGACTTCGAATTCCCTGTTTCCCCCCAGTTGTTTTGTAGGACTTTGTGCATGTGACTGTACTGTAGGGAACCAAGGTCGTTTATGCTGACTACATGGGCTCCAGGCCCAACCTGAAGTCCTGGTATTAGGACCTAAAACCTAAATTACTTGGGAGTAGGGTATTTTAAGGAGTACTTTTTCCACTCTGAGCTGTCCTCCACTCTCTTAGGTCTTAATCCGAGGCAGGTTCTGCATCCCCTATGGCCTGCTCTCAAAGGTTGGGGAGGTGATATGGTGACAGCATCTTTTCAGCCAATGCACACAAGCTTCATAACTCCCTCTCCATCTCCTCTCACATCTTTCTCCTCACAAAGCTTTGTTTAAGACAAGGGGAAGATTAGTTGTTATGTTTTCTCTTGCTGTGTTTTTCTGTTACTAATCTCTAGCTGCTTTATTGTTGTTGCTGTTATTTTCTTTCATGCTTTCTTTTAATTTGTGAGCCACTGTGGACATTGGCTTTTTAAACAGAAAAGTGGGCTAGAAACATTTTAAAATATAATAAATCTAAATGCTGATCACATGAAGCATTTCTGATAAGAAGATATCACATGACTGCAGTATCCAAACCAATATAAGGAAGTGCTGATGGCCTAGTTAACCTAAACATTGCATATATAGTAGTTGATTTCTCGCCACCTGATTACTCCATACTTGACAACTCATAGCTATTGAATGCAGGAACCAACTTCATTGAAAAACATTGCTTCAGCCATCAAATGATTAGCATGCCAGAGTGAACTGGCCCTGTGTAATTGGCATTCACAGAGATCTGCAAGTAATACATTCATGCGTACAAAGTGCATCATGAACATTATGTTATGCCTGATCTAATCCCCAGACTTCTCATATGAGAACGAAGCCCAAGGGACTTGTCTTGGATATGCATGTAGTAAAGGATAGCTATGTTTGTGTTACATAATCTAAATCCTTTGTTAATTTCTGTTATTTATTAGGCCAATTTTGATGAGCTCTGGAGGAAATTTATTACTTATTCATCTGGTGAGCAGCTATTTGGATTGCCTGTCACGGACTATGAAGTTTTACATAAAATCAGGTAACTGTGGAAAATTGTTCTACCTGCCAGAATAAGTTAAGGATTGTAGGAAGGCTTTAATGATGGGAGAGACATTTGCACAATATTGTATTTGTACACTGGGGACACTATATATAATCTTCAGAACTCAGCTCCTCTGAAAACTTGCTATAATGTGAAGAATCACAGGAGGAAATAAAGAAGGAGGGACAGCTATGAGATGTGTCTTGCATGTGATGTTTGTTCTGCAGAATCAAAAGTGAGTCATGGGAGTGATGAGGCAGAAGGGGTGTTAAGAGATGAGCAGTTAAAATCAGCTGTAGAAAGCTTTTGCTTAGATTTGGGAACTGGAACCACAGTTGTGTAAGATATTAACAGAATGAAGTTGGGCAGCAGGCTGGAAGACTTTTAGTATAAGCATCTTGGAATCTACATTCCCGTGAATGTGGCAGCAGGTGTATGTGTGTACCAGCACAGCTGATTCTCTCTTCTCCTCAGTGTTTTTGGAATTCAGCACCCTGATGCTCAGTTGCCTCATGGGGAAAAAATCTTAAGTCTTGAAGGCTAAAATCTCTCCCCGCCCCACTCTCCCTGCCCCAATCTGTGAACCCCTTGGGATAAATCTGTGCCTCTCCCAGGGGGGCCACTATTTTGATCATAGTTCAGATTAAATCAGCTGCACTTTTACAAAGTAAAGGTAAAAGGTAAAGGACCCCTGGACGGTTAAGTCCAGTCAAAGGCGACTATGGGGTTGCGGCGCTCATCTCGCTTTCAGGCTGAGGGAGCTGGTGTTTGTCCGCAGACAGCTTTCTGGGTCATGTGGCCAGCATGATTAAACCGCTGCTGGTACAACGGAACATCGTGATAGAAACCAGAGCACATGGAAACACTGTTTACCTTCCTGCCACAGCAGTATCTATTTATCTACTTGCACTGGCGTGCTTTCGAACTGCTAGGTTGGCAGGAGCTGGGACAGAGCAATGGAAGCTCACTCCGTTGCGGGGATTCGAACCACTGACCTTCTGATCAGCAAGCCCAAGAGGCTCAGTGGTTTAGACCACAGCACCACCAACGTCCCACTTTTACAAATAGAAGGTATGCTAGTGGCTCCATCACGATGTGTTTTTTTTTTGCAGGAAGGAGCTAAGTTTGCTTCAAAAACTGTATGGATTGTACGATACTGTGATGAATAATATCAGTGGGTATTATGAAATTCTCTGGGGAGATGTAGATATTGAAAAAATTAATGCTGAACTTCTGGAGTTTCAAAACAGGTGAGCTTACTTTCTGCATGATTTGCAAACCATCCACCACACTATGTACATTTTTGTTGTTGTTTAGTCGTTTAGTCACGTCCGACTCTTCGTGACCCCATGGACCAGAGCACACCAGGCATTCCTGTCTTCCACTGCCTCCAGCAGTTTGGTCAAATTCATTTTTTCTTCTGCTAAAACCTGTGCCATTGCTTCCCCTGTTGCCTATGGCTGAAACTAATGTAATTCACTACATAATTAATTATGTGAGTAATTTGGATGCATTTCAGCGTAAGACAAATGTCAGAAAAATGCAGAAAATGACATGGTTATTTATGTACTGTTTGGGGAATTAAAAACGACAATTGCAAAAGCCAGTATTTCCTTGTGCAAGTTCTGTTATTGACCTTGGACGAATATACAAATACAGTGGTACCTCGCAAGACAAATGCCTCGCAAGACAAAAAACTCGCTAGACGAAAGGTTTTTTCGTCTGCGATTTGCCTCGCAAGACGAATTTCCCTATGGGCTTGCTTCGCAAGACGAAAACGTCTTGCGACTTTGTTAAGCCGTTTAAACCGTGCTTCGCAAGACGAAAAATTCGCTAGACGGCAAAACTCGTGGAACAAATTAATTTTGTCTTGCGAGGCACCACTGTAGTGACAATTTCTGCTCCCATTTCCATTTCTGGTGGAATTTTCTAGCATACCTTAGCAGTATGAGCCTTTGCATCTCTTAAAGTAAGCAGGATCAGTCCTGCCTAAGATTCCTAACACCTGGGAAGCAACATCAGCAGGTAGTCACAGCAATGCCTTCTAAGCTGTGGTTCCAGTTTTAGAGAACTTGCTCTGTCTGATCCCAAGCATGAAATCCTCTAGGATGCAAATACAATTGTTTTTAGGAAAGCTTTTAGAAGTTTTTCTTCTTCAAAAATGAGCTTATTGTTTTGTTTCTGTTAAGATATTTGCACATTTTAGGTTTAAAATAGTAAAATGTTCGATTTTTTTCAATGAAAGGTGCCGCAAACTACCTAAGGGGCTCAAAGACTGGCAAGCATTTTTAGATCTTAAGAAAAGAATAGATGATTTCAGTGAGTCCTGCCCACTGCTGGAAATGATGACTAATAAAGCAATGAAACTGAGACACTGGAACCGTATTTCTGATACAACTGGGCATCCATTTGATGTGGAATCAGATTCCTTTTGCCTTCGGAATATCATGGAAGCACCGCTTCTCAAGCATAAAGATGACATTGAGGTAGTCTTCCATACAGTTGCATTTTTATATTGAAAGAGAATGCCAGACTGAGGTGCAGTTTGAGAGTCAGTGAACATGCTCTAGAACTGTCATTCCCAATTAGCTAAGTATTGTGGACCACCTGTTTTTCAAAGGCCAAGCCATGGATCCTCTACTTCTGAAAATTTTAATATCTCTATGGTAGTTTTTGTTATGTGAATGGCACCACAGACTCCCTGGGTGGGTTACGAGGACCCACTGGGGTCCATGGATCACCAATTGGGAACCCCTGGCCTAGAAGGTATGCCTTTCTTTGCTCATGTGTAGCAATGTTTGTGTCAGTACACAAAAGAGGTATACCTAAACATGGGCACAAGTAAGGTGTCTTTATTGAGATTCCTCAGTTGGCATATCAATATTTTTAAAAATTAAGGATCTTTCTTTCTTTGCAGGACATCTGTATATCTGCTATAAAAGAAAAGGATATTGAAGCTAAGCTAGCTCAAGTAATTGACAGTTGGGCAAATCAGGTCTTGAGTTTTTCAGCATTCAAAGGAAGAGGAGAGCTACTTCTCAAGGGAACAGAATCTGCTGAAATTATTACACTGATGGAGGACAGCTTAATGATCCTGGGCTCTTTGATGAGTAACAGGTAGTTTCACAGATTTTGTAGAATGTTTTTATTAACATTTTTGTCTCATTCTTACAACTCTCTATATCCAGCCTTTCAGGATATTGTTTTTTTCCAAGGCACCTTACAAGTCATAAATATTTAAAGACATAATAAACAATATTAACAAAAAGTCCAGTGATTTCTCACTTCTCTCCAACTGTGGCTGAGAGACAGTACCCTTTTGCCCTATTTAACCAAGACAACTGACACAGTACCCAGGCAAGTACGTTCATGGTACCTGAGTAATTTTGGCCACAGAGTTGGAGCTGTTCTCTCTGAGGTCAGACAAGGTGCTCATCTACTATCCATTCTCCACCCTAAGCAATGGCCAGGACAGTAGGATGCTACAGCCACCAATACCAGCTTGGTGCAAATGTAACAGTGCCTAGTTACCTTATCACAGTTAGGCGATTAGGAGAAGCTTGCAGATGTGCACACCCCTCTCTCTTTGTCCCCTCTTTTGTAAGTGTCCTCCCCTTCTCTCTTTCAGTTTTGGAGCAAACTCTTAGTATTTCATCTGCACCAACATTATCACTAAGGTAGTCTAAACCACAGTTACAAAAACCTACTTCTAAGTATGGTTGCATCCTGTGGTTTGGGCCTAACAAGAGTTCGCCATAGTCCTGGTTCACAGGTTACATGAAGCCAAACAATGGCTTAGCATGAGTGAGCAAGCATGTTGGCACATACTGAGAAAATCATAGATGCTTCACTCCTCCCCTCCTTCAGCTACTAGTGGGAGCTAAGCTGCGATCTGGCTTAGCGTTATGTCCAAATAAAGACTCATGGTTTGCCTCACTCCAGGTAAATCACAAGTTGTATCAAGGTTTGTTCTTGGCTTTCTGTTTGTGGTTTGAGGGAAGCAAACCATGAACCTTGGTTCAGACATAATACTAAGCCAAACCATGGCTTAGCTCTCAGTATCATGGCAGCAGCAGGGGAAGAGCCAAGCAGTCTTGATTTTCTGACTGCGCCAGCATGCTTGCTGATTCACGCCAAGTCACAGATTGGCTTAGCAATACGTGCGAACAAGGCCACAACACCTTTACAGTTGTAAAGCTGAACCACGGCTGAACCACAAAACTCGAGGAGCGGGGAAGAGGGAAGAGAAAAAAGGGTTGTGTGACTCCATGGACAGCATTATGTCTATACCAAGGCACTACCAAATAGAGATATTTAAAGTGTGTGTGTAGGGGGGGAACAGTTGTTAAAAGAATATAGTAACAATAATATTGTGAAAAGGGTCGCTCTTGAATTTCATGCTACTATTTCTTGTCTCCTATTCTCAGATACAATGCACCTTTTAAAAAAGAGATTCAGAACTGGGTGTTCAAACTTAGTACCTCCAGTGATATAATTGAAGAATGGTTGATTGTGCAAAACCTCTGGGTTTATCTTGAAGCTGTTTTTGTAGGTGGAGATATTGCCAAGCAGTTACCTCAGGTAATTCTATCATGGTTCAGTTATGTAAATATTGATCTTGAAATGTAACTGCGTAACAGTAGTTTGCACTTTAGAATGACATAATATTCATTCATGTTTCCATTACATTTACTCTGTTTAGGAAGCAAAACGTTTTCAAAACATTGACAAATCATGGATAAAAATAATGCAGCGAGCTCATGAAAACCCCAATGTAGTTAACTGTTGTGTTGGAGACGAGACTATGGGGCAGCTTTTACCACATTTACACGAGCAGTTGGAAGTGTGCCAGAAGTCGTTGACAGGGTACAAAGTTTACAAACTTTTTGAAAAAAACCTGATCCTTTTAAATTAGGTCAAAGTAATAGTCCATCTTAATTAACTTTTTATGGTTTTAATTAACATTGCATGCTTCTTAATTTTTAGTGTCATTTCGTGTTTGGTATTAAGGGGAGAGTTCTGGGAATGGCGTTTTGGGAAGTTATTAAGAGATTTTAGGGGATTGATTTGTAGCATGTGTAGCTGGCATGCTCAGTGCAGATTTATGAGTTTAGGCCCATATATGTAAATTTGCTTATGGTCTTTGGTATACTTTTTTAGTTTGGTAAAAAGAAATCAGAATAATAATAATATAAAAATCACTTTGCAAATAAATAATTACTGCTCAAGTCTTGCATATTTTTATTAATTCACTCCAGACAGTCAATTGCCAAAGCTAAGTTATGGCTCAAAGCACAGATAAGATTGGAAAGTAAAAAGCAGGAATATTTTCTTCTGTTTATAGTAGATCTTCCCATAAATCTAGGCTTCTATACACCCATGCTTCACTTTTTATACTTTTAATTTTCTAGTATCAGAATTTTAGGAATTGGGAGAAGCTGGAGAAATTTAGATCTGTAGCTCCCTGATTAAGGTCAAGCATGGCCATAGGTGATGTTGGGCAGTAGGCAGCAGCTGGGATGGGTATTTTTAAAAGAATGTGTGGCGGGTGGGGGTGGGGAGCGGGAATAAATAGTAAAAAACACACAAAAAACTGAAACTACAAATGGTCCTGAATGAGTCTCAATATTATTGTTTATGCAGGCTGAGAATAAATATCAGTGAACACTGATTTATCATCCATTAGCATGTACCACAATATGCAAAAGCTAAAGTAGCATTGGATGTGAGGCAATGGGACAGAGCAGCTTTGGCCCAGTTGCATCATAAATCCCTCTTCCATCACTTACTTACTACATCTTCTTACCAGAAATGGGGAACAGGCAAACTCCCAAGGCCTTTAGGGTGTTGTGCATGTGGTATGAGAAACCCTGCTGCCATCTCAAACTCTCACCAGCACCCGTTTGTTGTGTGCTTTCTATGGATACCTGAAGAGCAAAGGATGCTGCCACCTCATTGTATTTCCTGGCACTGCAACTGTCATGTGCTTGCAATGAGAGAACCCCCTTAGCATGGGGAGGGCAAAAGCAGGATTGCAGAGTTCAGAAGTCCAGTAGAAGTCATCAAGTCAGGTGGTTGTGAAAGGAAAAAGATAGTGGTACTACTAGCAAGATCATGTTACATGAGGAAAGGCTTCCTAAGGCAAGAAAAGAATTGGGAGTAGGCAAGAGCTAGAAGCATAAATTGGGTCTATAATCTGGATGCCCATAAGTTGCACAGATAAAGGAAAGTGGATATAATGGCCAGAAAGGGCAGAAGCTTGTTATAATGCAGAGGAGCAGAGCAAGAAGAGCAGCAAAGCAACTTTGACCCAGGAAATTAATACAAACCAGCAGTAGCTCCAGAAGCATTTCCAAGTTCAACTTGTGAAGGTCTTAGGCTTCTGAAGCCCACAGATGGGCATGAGAATTTCCAAAGGAGTCGCCATGTTAACTCTGCTGCAAACCAAGCCAATGAGGAGTTTTGTGGCATCTTAAATATTAAAACTTTGATTATGGCACAAGCTTTTGTGGGTACTGGAAACTCAGCATGCAATCCTGAGATTTGTTGCTATGCATCCTTTGCATAGGATTGATCAGAAGCAGTTTGCTACCTGGTAGGTGGCTCGCTTACCAGAATGGGGAGGTGGCAGAGAGGTCACCAAAGTGCAACAGAAACACTGGATTGGCTCTGCTGGTGCACCTGCACCTTGCCCACCCCTCTGCTGCTTCATCCCTTCTCCCTCCCTCCTGGTAAACACTCACCTACCCGAAAGTTAGCATAGTAGCTCTGCCCCACTGGCAAATTTACATCTTGGATTGATATTACCTACATTTGCTTGAAACTCCCAAGTAAGTGCACTTCGAAAAATGGAGGGGAAAACATTTTCTGAAATAAATCTCTTTTCTTATTAAAGATATTTGGAAAAGAAAAGATTGCTGTTTCCCAGATTCTTTTTTATCTCTGACCCTGCTCTTCTGGAAATACTTGGACAAGCTAGTGATTCACACACTATTCAGGTAGGTTCCAACATATATATGGAAAAATAGTATTTACTGAATGCAGAACAAATTTGAAACAGCTCTGATTTTGTGTACTTCATGTACCTTTAAAACTGCAGTGCAAAGGAGTCAGTACTGTAAGCATTATTTATGCTAGTTTAATTGAAATGGTTCAACATATCTTGGAAAATAGAGGCTCTTGTTATAGCCAGACTTAGGATGAATTCCAGGAATTCCTGCATATTAACTACTATACTCTCATCACTCCAGCATGGCTCCCTCTTGTCACTTCCTATTGGAAACTCTCCTATAAATTCAAATAACCTTTGGCTGAAAGCAGCTGTTTACCAAGGAGCAAATTCCCATGGTGGGAAGAAATCCATGTTGAGATCTGGCCATCAACATCATTTGCTCTTCTCTTTAATTCAGAATTTGTGCTCATTTACAAAAATAAGCTAATTTGTGAAAATGTCCTGGCTAGAATGCTACATGCATTCATGGATTTTATTTTTCTTTCAGCCACATTTGCCTGGTTTATCGGACAACATAAATGAAGTGGAATTTCATCCAAAGGATTATGATCGCATAATGGCAGTCATATCAAGAGAAGGAGAAAAAATTCCTGTAATATTTGCATTTTAAAAATATAATTTAGTATGATTCTGAATTTTATAATTAATTTCTCCCTACTTACCATGATACATTTGGCTCAGTTAAAAATAAAATGTTATTTCTTTGTGCAGAAGGATGTAAGAGGACCGTTCTCTAATTAGAATATCTTAACTAAAAACAATCCCTCCCACCCCTTAGACTTGCCAAAGCCTGAATATGGTGATAAAATGTTTTTGAAATATAAAATATTTGGCTAGCTTTTGATGAGTGTGGATAGGGTAGTATGGAGTTAGGCTTTATGCATTAACTAACTTTTAACATTAACATTTTTACTATACAGTATGAAGATTTGGAATGTATGAGCTACAAGCCCATGAAGTAGCAGTAGGCAGTGCTCTTTGACATATTTTATCATATGTACAGCAACTGTTTAAAATTATAACAATACTCTAGTTCTTTTGTTCCTCAGTAAACCATGTTTTATGAAGTAGATTCTTGCTCATTAGATGAGGTAGACAGATCAGAATGGAGCCCTCAGCAGTAGGAAGAGCACAATCATACAGTACTGTATTAGCTTTTCTGTGTGTGTACCTGTGAATTCTAGTCTTAGATGAGTTTGTTCTGTGTTTAATGCAATTTACTCCCAGGTAACTCTGTGTGTGGTGGGATGCGGGTGGTGCTGTGGGTAAAACCTCAGCGCCTAGGACTTGTCGATCGCATGGTCGGCGGTTCGAATCCCCGCGGCGGGGTGAGCTGCCGTCGTTCGGTCCCAGCTCCTGCCCACCTAGCAGTTCGAAAGCACCCTTAAGTGCAAGTAGATAAATAGGTACCGTTGTATAGCGGGAAGGTAAATGGCATTCCGTGTGCTGCTCTGGTGCCTGTTCGCCAGAGCAGCTTCGTCACACTGGCCACGTGACCCGGAAGTGTCTGTGGACAGCGCTGGCTCCCGGCCTCTAGAGTGAGATGAGCGCACAACCTTAGAGTCTGTCAAGACTGGTCCATACAGGCAGGGTACCTTTACCTTTACCTTTTTAACTCTGTGTGTAGGATCTTAGGGTGAGCAGTGTATCACTCCTGAGCGTTTGATGCAATCCCCCAAATTCATTTCCTTTTTTATCCAGCTGTGAAGGCAGGAACAAGGGAAACCATACTTGTTTTGAGATAAAAATATCAACTTGTGTGACACAGTTCAGTACACTGAAAATGAATTAATTCCACCCCACAATGGCCACCCCTGCGATCAGGTCTTTCTGTGAGGTTTGAATAGCGGTTTGAAACTCAGGACAGCAGCTCCATGACACAAGGAACTGGCTGTTTAGGTTGTGCTGGGTATATCTGAAGTCAAAGGATGCCTTGCATAACAGTTGCAAAAAATACGCTTCGTTATACAATCTTGTCAAAATAAGCTTGTTGAGCTCCAACCCATCACTTAATTCTTCTTTCTCAATATCCTGATGCTCTAAGTAATCTAGGTAAATTTCCTGCCTCAAGTAACACGAGGAACACAGTCTCACTTGGTGGCATAGCTGTCAACTTTTCCCTTTTCTTGCAAGGAATCCTGTTTAGAATAAGGGAATTTCCCTTAAAAAAGGGAAACGTTGACAGCTATGCTTGGTGGTATTCTACTTCCCATTAAGAAACACATTTAAAGTAAGACCAACAGTCTTTTCTTATGGTCTCATTGTACCCCATTTGAACTCTTCGCTTTCATTTCTTATATATTTGTTGTTGAGAAAATTGCTTTAGTTTACCGGTAATTTTTTAGACATCCGAAAAGAATTGGAAGAATTGGGACTATTAGGATCATGGAATCATAGAATTGTAGAGTTGGAAGGGATCCTGAGGGTCATCTAGTCCAACCCCCTGCAATTCAGGAATCTCAGCATGCTGCCCCCCATCCAATCTGAAAGCATACCAGAACTTGCTCAGCTTTGCAGAATTTTGAGGCATCCAGTTTGATTTGCCTGCCTTATTCCTAAGCAGAAACTTCTGGTATTCACCAGTTAGTACGTTGTCTCCTTTCTTAATCAAACTAAAGAGACTGTAAACCCCATTTTGAATAATGAATACACAACTTTTAATTTTTCAGTTGGACACCCCAGTAAATGCAAAAGGACCTGTAGAGCTCTGGCTGATGGATCTACTGAAAATGCAACAGTCTTCATTACACTGTGTCATTCGGGCAGCCTTTTATCAGATTAGTGATCCAGGGTACCAGCTACTGAACTTCCTTTACCATTTTCCAGCACAGGTGAGAAGTCTGAAAAGCAGGTAAGATCCAGCTATGAAGGCCTGAGGTGAAAAGGCTAGGTTTGCATGCTGAAAGACAAAATGAAAAACCCTGTCGATATGCGCATATTTTTCTGGATTGAGACTTAGCCATTTGTGAGAATAAATACAGTAGTCATAAGTAATAGGCACATCTACCCACTTTAAGGTTCTTTTTGATATCAATGGTATTTATAATTGCTTAACATTAACTTGTGTGTGCACAATATTATTTGTCTCCGCTAATAGATGTGGTGTACTTGTTGAGGGACATATCTTGTATGTGATTCAACAGGTGTAATGAATAATCTGAAAAGATGTCGATAGTGGTTGCTTTATTTATTTTATAGCTAAATGGTAGTTTTTAGAGAAGACAGAATGGAGAGAGGCTGTGAGTCCACAGTCCTATGCTGTCATCTGCTGCTTTATGGAGGGCCATCAAGTTCAATTTTCTGAATAGCAGCATAAAATATTTTTATTTGTTCATTCATTCATTCATTGCATTGCATTGCATTGCATTTACATGGTTCTCTCCTCACCCCAATCGTTCTATTCCCACAAAAACTTTGGGAGGCAGGTTAGGCTAAGGGAGGGTGACTTGTCTGAGGTCACGCTATAAACTTCAGTGCAAAGTACGGATGTAAACCTGGTTCTTTTCAAATATTCCAACTACTAGTAGGTAGAAAGGTAGGTAAAGGACCCCTGGACAGAGCTTGTTTTTTTCCAAGATCAGGGCCCAGGAAGGCAAATGTTTTTCTTATAATTCCATGAGCCTTGATACCCGATGAAGCAGCAATAATGCTCACTATAAAGTTGTAAGTCACCCATTTATTTGTGGGTGACAAGTCCCCATATTACTGGGGATGGAAGGGTAGCTGGAATTTGCTGGCCATGTCCATTATCGTATTTGCCACTGTCATTCTTAGTTTTTACAGTGTTATTGTAGGCTGTTTTTAGTGAGTATTCCAGAAGTCAAAGTTCCTTCTCACTTCAAGCTTCATGATAAGCTTTCAGATGTGCTTCCTCCTGTTTCTTACTTTCAGGGAAGAGTCATACTTGTAACATAAAGAACAACAACCCTGATAGTTTTACCTTTGACGGTTTCTGAAGAAAATATTATTAATTGTCTCTGTGCTTCACTATGGCAATATGGTAAAGGAATTTACAGGGTTGCTTATGGACTTCACTGATGTATGTGAAAATGATGATAGAGAAGAGGACCCTTGAAACTTCCTGATTTACTTCCCGCCTCCAAAGGAAAATCCATATCAAAACCACATTTGTTAATCGTTCTAGTTAATCACTCTAAATTACAGTTTAAAAGTATGAGCTGGAATGCACTATAAATATTCATGCACATATTTTATTTGTTAAATTTATTATAGGTAGGGTTGCTGGGAATTCAGATGCTGTGGACACACGATTCAGAAGAAGCATTAACCAACGCAAAAGATGATAGGAAAATAATGTCAGTAACAAATCAGAAATTTCTGGATATTCTGAATACACTTATTGGCCAGACAACTCATGATCTTACGAAGTTTGACAGAGTGAAGTTTGAAACCCTCATTACTATTCATGTGCATCAGCGTGATATATTTGATGACTTGGTAAAGTATAAATGTTAGCTGAAATCTTTAATGTAGTTCATATCTAACTTACCAAGTTTGCTATGTATCCAATATCACTGTTTGGCCTGGCCGGGATTGTGTGAGAGAATCACAGTCTCCAAGAAGGAGGTGAAAGACAGTCGCTAGAGTTCCCTTAGATTTTTCTCCTCTTAAGAGTAATTGGGCCATGGTTAGATGTAAGCAGTTTCTTGTATGGTTAGATGTAAGCACTGTTTCTTAAGCATCCACCACAGGTTGGTTAAACCTGTACATATTTAGCCCAAAGCTGGCATAAACTTCTAATGGTGGCTGGCAAGTACTTAATTGAAGAAGTGCTGCCCAGTAAGTCATTAAAGCCTTGGCTGGGAGAGGAATAGAGAATGAAAACAACAGAATTAATCAGTATACTAAAGCACAAAAGTAGCAAAGGTATGGTGACAAAAAAAAATCAGAACAAAAAAATGCTCTTAGTTACTAGAAATGAGTATTAGGAGAGAAAATAGCGGGAATAATTTTAATGGAGTAACTTTTTAATTAATCAAGTGAATTATATTTCTGTACTGCTATGATATAATTAATGTTTCTTTTTTAAGGTTAAAATGCATATAAAATCAGTGACTGATTTTGAATGGTTGAAGCAGTCCAGATTTTATTTTAAGGAAGATCTCGATCAAACATTGGTGTCAATTACGGATGTTGATTTTGTTTATCAAAATGAATTTCTGGGATGCACAGATCGGCTGGTTATAACACCATTAACAGACAGGTAAGAAGAGTGGATTCATTACATATTATCTACAATTTAATAATGATAACAATCCTAAATAGTCAAGGCGAGGGAGAACTGAAGGCAGTTGAGCTACCACATCCAAAACTCTGCCAGCCTCTTGCCAGCAGTGTGGAAGTCAGGGCAGAGCAGTGCTCTTGCATTTCTCTGACCATCTCCCCTCCCTCCTACTGCAAGGGACCTATCATGGACTTGCAGAGTCTGAGAATCTTTGAGCTCCATAGTGGGGACCTGATCCTTTGGCCACCGCTGCTGAATGGGGGCTTGTGTGTTATCCGAGTTCAACATGTAGAGTGAGGTTCAATTGCATTGTATTCGTATGCATCCTTATTCTAAACTGCAGTGATCTGGATTTGCATTTACAGATGCTACATTACTTTAGCTCAGGCTTTGGGAATGAACATGGGAGGAGCTCCAGCAGGACCTGCTGGTACCGGCAAAACAGAAACAACGAAAGACATGGGGAAAGCTTTGGGGAAATACGTAGTCGTATTTAACTGCTCAGATCAAATGGATTTCAGAGGACTGGGCCGTATTTTCAAAGGTAAGGCCTGGGCTTGTTGGACATATTGAAAAGGAGTAATGGAATTAACAGCGTTTAGTGCACCACTGGTGTTCGATATACGCTCATCAGATACTGTAGTTACTATCTGCCATAGTATCTGCCTAAGCCAGTGTATGGAAAAATTGTTAGGGAACTATAATTATGGTGATATAAGGGGGATTCTGTCCCCTGCTTATGCTGCTCACCAAGCCTTCACTCACCATCCCATGGAAACTCCTTAGACCTTCTCCTTTCTACCCTGTGCAACTTCTAAGCCCTTTTTCACCCTCCCAACCCTGCTTCGGAAACTGCTTCCCTATTCTGCACCCCCTTGAGCCTCAGACAATATGGCCAATGATCAGCAATTGTGGGAGCTGTAGTTTATTTATTTATTTAATTTATATACCACCCTATACCTGCAGGTCTTAGGGCAGTTCACAGGATAAAATCCCAGTACGTTTCTGATCATAATTCAAAGTGTTGGTGTTGACCTTTAAAGCCCTAAATACCCCCATCATTCTGCCTGGACGCTGAGGTCCAGCGCCGAAGGCCCTCTGGCGGTTCCCTCATTGTGAGAAGCAAAGCTACATGGAACCAGGCAGAGGGCCTTCTCGATAAACAACTACCTGACATTCAGAAGACACCTGAAGTCAGGGAAGTTTTTAATGTGTGACATTTTAGTGTATTTTTGGTTTTTGTTGGAAGCTACCCAGAGTGGCTGGGGAAACCCAGCCAGATGGGCGAGATGCAAATAATAAATTATTATTATTATTATTATTATTATTATTATTATTATTATTATTATTATTATTATTTTATTAAATCAGAATATAAAACAGCAAAATACATGGCTCAGCAACATCTGGAGTTAAGTGCATACCAATCTTTATCACTGGAACCTGTGTGTTTTTAAAATTCTTAAACTGGAAAATAAGAACAATATTCAATTCCTCTACCCACTTATATGAGAGTAAGTCTCATTGAACTCAGTGGTAATTCTCGAGTAGACGTTGATGGAGCTGCAAGGTTCCTGCCCTGTGGAGTTAACAGCCTGAATGCAGCAAAGAGGAATCAAGGGAAAGAGATTCAATTCAAGAATTTACGTGGGAGCAAGCCCAATTGAATTTAGTGGGACTTACTCTTGAGTAAACATGTGCAGGATTGGCCTGCCAATATCTGATAAGGGGAAATTGCAAGATAGAATAATAGTTTTTATGGAAGACTGAGTTAAGAAATGTAATAACGGTTTGTAAGATGCAAGCTGAATGTAATATGAAATTAAAATATATTTGCAATATAGGATACTGTACTACAGCCAATTGTAATGGTAATAAACAGATACTTGTTTCATAATTAGAAACGTACTGCCCTAATTTTTTCCCTAAGGAGTAATTCATTTTTTAAAATGGTCTTAGCTTTGATACTTGTGTTTAAAAGATAAGAGAAGGAAGATTACATTGCCATGCAAAAGTTAAGAAAAACAAATTCTACACCTGTAGCATGTACAAGAAAGCATTTCATATTGGATCAGAAGTGAAGATTTACTGATTCAAAGATCCATTGCCTAAGGCTGAAATCCAATGCACACTTGTCTGGGAGTAAATCCCTTTGAATTCAATGGGATTTACTTCTGAACAGGCATGTATAAGATTGCACAAGGTAAGTGGTATGTACTGAAGTTCTCACCCTGGGCCAGCAGGGGGATACTGTAGATAGTTCAGGTCCACATATGCAAATAAGGGATCTAAAGTGACCGTCAGTGATTGGATAGTTACAGAAAATGGTTACTGTTGTGTCCTAGTGGAGCTCTATATAAGCAGGCTGGCTGAACCCTTCAGTTCAGTTCTGTTCGGGCCTGTGAATAAACAAGAGCTGTTTGAAGAATCTTTGTGTCGTCTGATATGTTCACCCACAACTTAACAGTAAGATTCATGCAAGTTTAATCTCTATCTGCCACGAGACGATTCTCATCAGCCACAGCCGTGCTGGCTCACCAATGCAGGATGTAGCCCAGAACATCTGGGGAATGCCAGGTTGACAAAGGCTGGCGTACACACTATAGGTTTCTGGGGAAGTACAGGGCCGGTCTAAATGTCATGCCCCCAACACTGAGATGGCTAAAAAGGCTTTTGTATGAGGGCTGTAGCAATTGTGCGTTCAAAATAAATTGCTGAATTGAGTAGTCGGGATGTGGTATTCTGACATCACTCTTACGAAGCTTTGGGCCTGAGAAACCATAAATTTTATTAAAAGTTCTTTCCTTATGAATACTGCAGCTGCCCAGGAAAGTTGTAGGAATTGGTATGATACGCTCTTGGTGAGCGCACACACTCTTCCCATTCGCGTCTTTGACAAATATATATATATATATATATATATATATATATATATATATATATATATATATGGGAAAGTTAACATTTTAAACCGTATGTTTGAGCAAGCACTGCTGCTTGCAGACACCATACAAATGGCCTTCCAAATACATGCTGACAGTGGGTGACGCCAGCAGATGGTTTGCCATCACTTTTCTACAACATCAGTAGCAGTCTTTTGAGGTTTCTTCTCTGCATATAGCTCTGGAAGAGAGATCTTGCCCAGGCAACATAGAAGAATAAAAAATTTAACTACAGAAAGGATATAATCAGGGTAAAAAAATAAAAATCATTTTCCTCTTTTAGGACTTGCACAGTCTGGCTCCTGGGGATGCTTTGATGAATTTAACAGAATTGAATTACCGGTGTTGTCAGTAGCAGCTCAACAAATTTATATCATTTTGACAGCAAGAAAAGAAAGGAAAAAACAGTTCATATTTTCCGATGGAGATGTTGTAGATTTAAACCCAGAGTTTGGAATTTTTCTGACAATGGTAAATTTATTATGTTAAGTACACATTTTTAATTTATTGATGAGAGAAAATCAACCATATTTTTTTTTTTTGCAATATACTTGAAAATAAATTACCTTTGTGGTTAATTACTTTGTCTAACAGAGCAATATATTTGAAAACATTAAATTTATAATACCTAAATTAGGATAAACAGAAATGTCATGAAATTGTGGGAAATGTTTGAGTTCTCCAGAACTCTTTGTCAGGTAAGATGTTATAGAAAGCAGGAAGGGAGATGAGGAATATATATACCTGTGTGTATATATATTCCTCTCTCTGTGAGGAGAGAGAGCACACACAATTTTTCTAGAAAAAGGGGTGCCGGAACTCATGTCTCCCTCTTTCTCTTATAATGGCAATGGTGCCCACCTGAGAGGTGCCAGAACTGAGTTCCAGTGAGTTCCAGCTGAAAAAAAAACCACATATATCTATATCTATAGCTATAGCTATAGCTATAGCTATTAGCTATAGCTATCTCAAATTTATATTTATATTCCATGTTTGGTTTATAATTTGTTCTTCTCCTGTGGTAATTTTCCTTGTGATCTTAGGGTGAAGGTGAAGGGCAAGATAATAAATAATAAATAATTGAATTCAAAGAGGATATAGATGCATGTCATAAATCACAATTGTGCTCATAAGTTGAGACATATGCCAAATACTCTGAACAAAATTACCCCAAATTCTTTGTTTATTTGCAGAATCCTGGGTATGCTGGACGCCAGGAGCTTCCAGAAAACCTAAAAATTCAATTCAGAACTGTTGCAATGATGGTTCCAGATAGACAGGTACTATTTATCACTCACAGGCAACATATTTCTCAGCTGCATACCTTTACACAAAAAAATAATGCATTGCTCTTTGCTCTTTCTGTTATTTAAATTATAATATTAATAAATTTATTAATAACGTGCTATTCTTTTTCAGATAATCATGAGAGTGAAACTTGCAAGCTGTGGCTTTATTGAGAATGTCATACTGGCTCAGAAATTCTTTGTTCTCTATAAGCTTTGTGAAGAGCAGCTTACCAAGCAGGTAATATTGCATCACCATTATAGTGCAATAGCTGTAGACCAATGAGTGGTACATAGGTCACAAAGAGTAGTGAAACAGGACCTCTTAGTTCCCCAGAATTCTTACTTGTTAGCCTGACCTAAAAACCTTTGTAGGGGCCAGGGCATATTTCATTAACTGCGGTGGCCTGTTTCTGCAAAGGGACTTATTTGCTGGTTGCCACTTCTCTGACCAGAGCTGGTCTGTGATGGCTGACATTCTTTGTGTCCTAGGCTTCCTGGACCCGCCACAGGATTATACCCTGACACGACTAGCATATGTGATATTATAGTGATCAAGTTTTATGCCTTCAGGATATTGTAAAGTATTTGCTCTTTGATAAACCGTACAGTAGGTAACCATTTGAGTGACCATTGCACGCCACATTATCTCTGGACTATATGTTCAGGGATGAAAAGCAATATTCCATATTGTCAGCTGTGTCGCTGCCTCCGGCCCCAGAAGTGCTCAGAACCTCCCAGGTTTCCTCACCTTCCTCAAAGTGTTTGGTTGCCCCCTTTCACCACAAGATGTTGCTCTTGCTTTTGTTTTATATACCTTTTACATACAAAATTTGTCTTTTCTCAATGAACATCCAATTTCAATATATTACATTAAAGTGTTCTGGTACATTCTCTTAATTTCTCTGGTTAGGATTTTGAGTTTTTGCATTTTAGAAATATTACGGCTCAGCACACTGTTCTGTCCATGTTACTCTTTGTAGCATTTGTCGCTTTCGTTTTTAGGTTCACTATGACTTCGGCTTGAGAAATATCCTTTCAGTGTTGAGGACTCTTGGATCTCAGAAGAGGGCAAGGCCCGACGACAGCGAAATGAGTACTGTCATGAGAGGACTAAGGGACATGAACCTCTCTAAACTTGTAAGAACCCATCCATTTAAGATTTTCAGAGGATACTTTACAATGTGGCTACTATGTATTTTTCTCTTATTGCTCCTGTTTCAGATGTGTTTCAAATATTCCTCATGTTCTAAAACTAATTTTAAATCTTTAGGCATGGTGCGCATTCATTGAGTATAAAGCACTCCACTCTGTACAGCTACTAGACAGAAGTGAGTTTATAAATAAAAGAAGAACAGAAACGCATGAACACTTTTCTATAAGCACTTTCGTGAACACTGTTTATACTTATTCTGTTATTTAAATAGGCTTTTGAATTTTGCAAGCAGTCAAATAAAAAAGACTAATTCAGGAGGAGAGCTGTAGCTCCGTGGCAGAGCATCTGCTGTGGATGAATAAAGTTCCAGGTTTGTCCCCAGCATCTTCTTCAGGTAGGGCTGAGAGAGAGCCCTGTCTGAAATCCTGGTGAGCTGCTCCCAGTCAGTGTAGACAATACTCAGCTAGATGGACCAGTGGCCTTACTCAGTATAAGGCAGGTTCCTGTGTGTCTTACATCATTAAGAGTGAAACTCTGCTGCTTTATTTCTTTTACCTAAAGTAAATTATTAATGCTTACAACCCATAGATTTTAGTGGAAGTAGTTTTTCATAACCATTGCAAGTCCTATTTCTTTCACTGAGAGGCATGAGTAATTTTATCTGGATCAGTGACCATCTCTACAAATCCATAAATTATTGTGTTTTTTTTATTTTTCCAGGTAGATGAAGATGAACCCCTTTTTCTTAGTCTTATAAATGATCTCTTTCCGGGGCTGGTATTGGACAGCAATACATATGTGGACCTTCAGGCAGCCGTTGCAAATCAGGTTGAAGAGGCAGGACTGATTAACCATCCACCTTGGAATCTTAAGCTTGTCCAGGTATTACAGTATACCTCGTAAACTTAAACTGCAGAACCTACAGATGTGAATTTTTGCTCTAAATCACATTTTCCACATTTGAGCTGTCTCAGAGGATCCCTCCTCGCCTCCAGTAACAACCCAAGTATCACATTATGTAACTTGCGGTGTGCATATAGTTGTGCATTATTATCCAGAAGCAGTGATGATGATGATGATTATTATACCCCACCCTTCAGGCTAGGTTTCCCTAGCCACTCTGGGCGGCTTACAGCATATATAAAAACTTAATAAAACATCAAACATTAAAAAACATTCCGATACAGGGCTGCCTTCAGATGTCTTCTAAACGTTGTGTAGTTCTTTGTCTCCTTGACATATGAAGGGAGGATGTTCCATAGGGAACCTTTCATATTTTTCATGGTATTGACGTATACTGCCTGTTATTTGATGGCAATAGCCTATCTCTCTCTCTCTCTCTCTCTCTCTCTCTCTCTCTCTCTCTCTGTTCTGGAGGAGGGCCTGGTGCCTAAGCCAACAGCTCATGGTTCAAAATATTCCTTGTTCTCTACCAATGCAGTTTCTAATTGACTTCAGCAAATCTTAAAATCTCTTGTAAGATCTAGATACACCACATACAGATACAGAGAATGATGTTTGTATAAATGTCCTCAAGCACTACCTAGATTTAACCTTAATTGTTTTTCTCGTGGCAATTGCCTTGCCTAGTTCCGGGTAAACGTACCCATTCCCTCCCTGCTTTGCACTGGGGACATGCTCAGGAGGAAGTCCTTAGGAAAACAAGCTCAATAAGAACACAGATAATCCTAATACAGTGGTGCCCCACAAGACGAAATTAATTCGTTTCACGAGTTTTGTCGTTTTGCGATTTTTTTCGTCTTGCGAAGCACGGTGTCGGAAAAGTTTTGGAAAAGCTTCAAAAATCACCAAAGTCTTCAAAAACCTCAAAAAAGGCTACCACACCACGTGCTATGAGTTGCTCCTCAAAGTCAAGTCGCAACTGTATTAACGGTGTTAAGAAAAAGGAAACAAACTTGCAAGACGTTTCCGTCTTGCAAAGCAAGCCCATAGGGAAAATAGTATTGCGAAGCAGCTCAAAAAACAAAAAACCCTTTCGTTTTGTGAGTTTTCCGTCTTGCGAGGCATTCCTCTTGCGAGGTACCACTGTAGTTATTTCTGATTTGGCTACACTTTTTTCTCCCTCCTTGTTTTAGTTGTACGAAACTTCCAAAGTACGCCATGGGTTGATGACACTTGGGCCAAGTGGATCTGGGAAAACAACTGTTATAACTATGTTGATGAGGGCAATGACGGAGTGTGGATATCCTCACAGAGAAATGCGTATGAACCCAAAAGCTATTACTGCGCCTCAGATGTTTGGTAAACTGGATACAGCAACAAATGACTGGACAGATGGAATCTTTTCCACACTGTGGAGAAAAACGCTTAAGGCTAAAAAGGGTATGCCAGCTATAGTGTGTTCTATATAGTGCATATGGGAACTTGATTATCATCTCTCAGCATACTGCTGAAAAGGATCTTCTGTTTGCAGCTGCACTAATTGGTCTCTGTTCTAGTAAAGATAATTAAGATAACTTGAGTAAGTAATTAAGATAACTTGAGAAAATATATATTCATTTAATATAAAACTGCAATAATCTTAGGGCAGTATCCAAGCAAGTTGTTCCACTAGCACAACGAGTTCTGGCTTTGCAATGGAATTCCCTCCCTCTCTTCTCTTTCTGCATGTCCCGTAATTCTGTTCTGGAAATTTCCCCTGCCCACCAGAGCAGATTTTGAGACATAAGGGGGGTGCATAAGGAGAGGAGAGGAGACGTTACACTGTGAAAACTGAAATCCTAATGGAATTACATCATTGGATACTACCCTTACTCTTAAAAAAAAGTCTAGTGAAATTTCATGGGGACAACACTGCAAATTTATTCCAATTTAAGGCTTGAGACACATTGATTTCTATAGTGCTTAAAGATGTGCAGTGCAGCCTTAAATTAAGAACTGGAACTCACAATTGGAACACTCTCAGTGGTGTAGCCTTCACTGAGCTATGTCATTTCAGCTAGCAGGTGAGATAATCACATTTTGATGCTCCTCAATATCAACAACAAGCACCCTCCTTGTAATTGTCATTGTTGTTATTCAATGTTAGCCTCCATATTTCAGCCATATCTCTTTGTTTCCAGGCGAGAATATTTTTCTGGTTTTAGATGGCCCAGTAGATGCAATTTGGATTGAGAATCTGAATTCAGTGCTAGATGATAATAAGACTCTCACTTTAGCAAATGGTGATCGAATTCCAATGTCTCCTACTTGCAAGTTGCTCTTTGAAGTTCACAATATTGAAAATGCATCTCCTGCTACAGTTTCTAGAATGGGCATGGTGTATATCAGTTCTTCTGCACTAAGCTGGAGGCCAATATTGCAGGTACACTTTTGCAGGGATGATCAAATTTTCTTTTTCTTTTAAATAGTGTGGGTTTTAAAAGAATGTAAACTGTTTTTCTGACTTTTTTACAGGGTTGGCTAAAGACTCGTACTACACAAGAAGCTGATGTGCTGCTAGGTTTATATGATAAAGTGTTTGAAGACGCATATACATACATGAAATTAAACCTTGGTCCAAAAATGGAGCTTCTAGAGTGTAACTATATCATGCAGGTATATAGTTACTGTTGTCTCAGTTGTTCATACAGCATTGCATGATTGCCTCTAAAGAAATAAGCATAGAAATCTTGCTTCCTGACAATCTTTTGGAAAACATTAAGAACCATAGATATAAAATTGCAGTTTTTCTCGGAGATGAAGTGAAATTTGTATTTAAGTTTGATTAAGAAAGTTAAACATTGTGTAACATTTTCTCCCTTTTAAAAATATTTCCAGTCCATCAATCTTTTGGAAGGCTTGATACCATCAAAGGAAGAAGGTGGTATTGCATGCTTGGCACATCTTCACAAATTATTTGTGTTTGGCCTGATGTGGAGTTTAGGTTCCCTCTTAGAACTGGAAAGCAGGGAAAAGCTGGAAGCCTTTCTAAGAAGCCATGAGAGCAAAATAGATTTGCCACAAATTCCTAAAGGTGCTTCAGAGACAATGTATGAGTACTACGTTGCTGATTATGGTAAGTGAAAAAGCAGTGCAATGCTCTTTAATAATTAAGTGCACAAGCCTCCAGTACTGGAGATGTTCTTTCCAGCATGTTGCTAAACTTCCAAAGAAAGGCATTTATATTTGGCCATAATGAATATGTAATAATGAATGAGGACTAATGAATTGAAATACAGCTAAGGTGAGATGGTGGCTTTGTACAGGCCGACGCACAGGTCCTTTTGGACCTGGAAGAGGGTGGGGTGAGCTTATGTGCACTCTGCCGATGAGTGCGGGGACCAGGAACAGAACTCCTCTGCGTCAGTGAGAGGTGTCAGCAAGAGGGGGAAGGTCATTTTGATTTCCCCGAAACACAACTGAAATCAGTAAATAAATAAAATGGTGGCTACTGATACTGTTAGTGCTCTGAGTTTTGACTCTTCCGAAATTCTTTCTCCTCTCTGAAACATAACAGAATTTTGACAGAAGCTTGCAGATTCCTCTGCATCATTTCATGCCAGCCCTACTTCAGACCTTGGCCTTCTAACTCACAAAGGGCTGTAAAGAGGGCAAGATTATGTGCTGGAGTGGGGGATAGGGGGAGATTAGCAGTATAAACCTGCTCCTTCTCTCTTGCGTGTGTGCATGCAATTATTTACATGTAAGTAATCTGAATGCCTGAATAGGGCTCTAGTGTCTGATGGATGAGCTCAGCTCACTAATGGCTGAGTTTTGATTGTTAAGACTTCTTTCCTAAAAGAAGCAGAATTAGGGAGTGTAAAGCTTTCCTTTTATTTCTTGCCATTCTTCCTTACAGTGATCATTATGGAGTGAATGGACTTTATTCTGAATCCACCAGTGACTCAAAATCACCTATGTGATAACACTCTGGAGATTCATGTGACTGAGCATAATAGTATGAGAAAAGAAGTTGGCTTCCTTTAATTCACCAAGTCTTTTGATCCCATGTAGAATAGGTCCAATGGGTTCTGTGTCATTCTTTGTTCGCTAGGAAGTACTGTGGAGTTGCTGGTAAAAGAAGTGAAATAATTAGAGCTTTTCCACCATTATTTTGCTACTTTTAGGTGACTGGGATCATTGGAATAAAAAAGTTCAGGAATATGTTTATCCAACAGACAGTGTTCCTGAATATTCATCTATTCTGGTTCCAAATGTTGACAATGTCAGAACCCAGTTTTTAATGGATACCATAGCAAAACAACACAAAGTAAGTGCAAATTTTCTTTGCAAAATGTGAGTAGGTAATGTCTTTTTATGCCCAAACTACCTTATTATATATATGTCCTTTTGTGTCTATGATTAACAACAACAACACAGACTATTATAGACACAGAAAATGTTCCTCTGCTTGATTTAAAAAACAACCACCAAAAACCCACACTAATGCAGCCCCTGTGACCCATCTCATGACATCTCCTAACTTCAGCAGTGGTTATTCTGGGGTTTGCAATAACCCCCCCCCACCAAGGGACTGGGAAACCCCTATTGAATATGTGGCCTTTTGCTCAATATAGGTCTAACTCCAAACAATGATTTATAGGGCAGGGGTGGCTAATCGGTTTGGTGTGCAGATTTGCCCTCCCCTCAAGTAGTCCCCCCCCCAACTTAACACCACCCCCAATTTTGGCAGCAGCAACAATAAATAAATAAAATTTAAGCAGTCACAGCTCTCAATTGAAAATGCCCAGATCCAATCCTAACTGAATGATGATTTAGCAATTATTGTTTCAAAAGGGAGTTAGCAATGAGCAAAAGGATTGTGGTGTCCTTCCTTCCCCTTTTCTGTCCCATAAAAATATATTGATTTTTGCCATTTATATTTTGGTAAGGGCTGAAGCCTGAATAGAATGGGAAAGTAAGTAGTAGGTTAGAAAGAAAACCAACATAATTATATTAAAAATTCTGTTTCAAACCATTTTTGTGCAGTGGAGTAGCTTTATTATACAAGCCTGATAATAAATTGGCGTAACGTTGTTGCAGGCAGTGTTGCTTATTGGTGAACAAGGAACAGCAAAGACTGTAATGATTAAAGGTTATTTAAAAAAGTACGATCCTGAAGAACATTTATCAAAATGTTTAAACTTTTCCTCAGCAACAGAACCTGGAATGTTTCAGGTAAGCTGTAGGTTTGATAATCAGTTCTACACAATGTGCTTGCAGAAATATTTAAAATTCTTTGCAATAATCTTACGTGTAGCTGCCTTGAGCCCTGGTTCTGAGGGGAGGGGAAAACGGATAAGAATGAATGAATGAATGCAAAGCCTGATCTCGTTCTCTGTTTTTAACACCAAGTTCCAACAATATTCATGCTCCCAAGTTATTTGGGAACTTATCTGAGAACTTACATAAATTGGAAAACACATTTTAAGAATGGTTTTTTTTAAAAACAAACAAGCAAGGATTTGTAAATTACTTTGGTGATTACTTACATATTTCCCCCTCTTTTTGTGTTCTTTGTTAAGAGGACAATAGAAAGTTATGTGGACAAACGGATGGGAAGTACCTATGGACCGCCAAACGGCAGAAAAATGACAATATTCATTGATGATATTAACATGCCAATTATTAACGAATGGGGAGATCAGGTAGAGTTATAAAATTGTGCATAGTAATATCGTTAAGTACTGCGTCGCTCTGTAATGTTGTCAGTAAAAGTCTGGTGTACTGTGACCTTGGGGAAAGGGCACATCAAAGGATGCATGTTCCATGCCTTCCATGGCATAGGGGTCAAAAAAGGAAAAAAATGGTAGCTCTTCAGAGTGCCCAAGTCAACCTAGCCCAGTGTGCCCAGGAGGAAGCCCCAAACCCCAGGAACAGTCTCCCCAAAGCCCAGAGCTGCCTCAGGATTCCATGGAAGGCTCTTCCCAAAAAAGAGTATTGAATTCAGTGCCTTGGGCAGGCTTAAATCCAGGGCTCCTATGCCTCCCCAAAGGAGCAGGGGTGGGTGGGTTAGAGGGGGAGGCTAGCGGCTGTTGGTACTCCCTGTTCACTCATGCCCAATGGGGTTTAGGGAAACAGCTTACAGAAGGCTGCCCACAGGGAAGCAAGGACCATATCTCCCCAATCTCTGTAGAAGAGTCTCAATTAGGCATCCAGCTTGCCCAGCCTGTTCCCTGTGTCTTCACTGGGTTTTGTCCTTCTCTCTGAGGCTTTTTATACCCTCCCTGTCTCCCCTCCCTTCATTCTTCCTAAGGCACAGCAACCAGGCTCCTTCTCCACCATTAGAAAGCTGATGGAGAATGTCCACCCTTCTCCACATGTGGAGCCTCCTGGCGACAGTCATAAAGTTATTTCTAATGATGGTTGCAATTGCCTTTTTTTGTAATTTGAATCTACAGTGGTACCTCGGGTTACAAACACTTCAGGTTACAGACTCCGCTAACCCGGAAGTAGTACCTCGGGTTAAGAACTTTACCTCAGGATGAGGACAGAAATCACGCGCCAGTGGCGGGGTGGCAACAGGAGGCCCCATTAGCTAAAGTAGTACCTCATGTTAAGAATGGTTTCAGGTTAAGAACGGACCTTCAGAACGAATTAAGTTCATACCCCGAGGTACCACTGTACTGATTCAGAGGTTGGTGCCTGGTAGTGTGGATTAGGGCCAACTTAAAGGGTTAGGTACCAGCAAAGGACAAATGAACCCTGACTGCCCATCACATCTGGATCCAATCTGGGTGCAGGTGCAGTTTTGGGACTGAATCATCCTAGGTTGCCTTGATGTATATGAACTGTTAGCATTTTTTGCTAACACTGACCACCTCAAATGCGACATGGCCTGATTCAGCCAACAGAAATTTAAGCACCATGTAAATTTTGTTGATTTAAATAGGACAAAAGCATAGACATTGTCAAGTGTAGCATATTTCATACTGTACCCTATGTCTAGAATAAAGTAACAAATTATTTGGCTAAATTAGCAGGGTTGTATCTCTGGTATTTTGTTTTCAATGAATGGTTAACATTTCTTCTATTAATTCCATAGGTAACAAATGAAATAGTGAGGCAGATGATGGAAATGGAAGGAATGTACAGTTTGGATAAACCTGGAGATTTTACTACGATTGTTGATGTGCAGTTAATAGCAGCAATGATTCACCCAGGAGGCGGTCGAAATGATATCCCACAGCGCTTAAAAAGGCAGTTTACGGTTTTTAACTGCACTCTGCCAACCAATGCATCCATAGACAAAATCTTTGGTATATGTTTTTCTAGTACTTTCAAATTGAATTTGTTTTATATTAATTGTCTAGGTTGCTCCTGTGTAGAATGTAAATTCCTTTCTCTCCTTCTTAAAGCAACAGAGATTCTAAAAAACAATTACTTAAAAAAACAACCACCAAGTATTACAGACGTGACATAAAACTACAGTTAAGGCCATTCTGTATAAAATCATTCGAATGCCTAGGCAAACAGAAAACTATTAACTTATTTATTTGTTATATAGGTTTTATGCTATGTTCTTCCTTCAAGATAGTAGCACTGGAGTGTTCACAACATAAAATATATTTTAATGTTCATTCATTTCTATTCTGTTGCTTCCTATGAAACATCTCAAAGCTATCTATCTAATTTCATGTATACAAACAATTTCATGTATACAAACAATTTCTACATATGTCTATTGGTTCAAAATGAGATCCGTGAGATTTATGCTCAAAAGTAGTCAGGGCAGTGAGATCGTCAGACCACAAAGTAGTGGATGGGGGCGAGAGCTCACCCTCCCAGCCTTGAAGTATAGGATAACTCTCTTGGCAGTCTTAAGGGCTTGCACGATCCACTTTCATTGCCCATCTGTTCATCAGTTTCGTATAAAAAGACTGTTTCAAGTCCAACACAGATAAAAACTGCGATAAACACTTTAAAGTTACGTTGAAAGACAGAGCGTCTTCAACAGGCACTGATACAACACTAGAGATGGCGCCTGTCTGATACGTAATGGGAAATATAAACACATACAAAAAGGCAGTCGAAAATCAAAAACACTTGAAACGCAAGCAGCATCTAGCTTGGCACCTCAAACTATTTTTTCCCATTATTTTTTTTATTAAATTTCTGTTTATTAGTGAAAATAAATGTTCTAGAGATATAGTGCCACTACCATAAGCACGTTTCTACATTAAATAATTTGTTATGAGCTAGATTTTTGCTTGTACAATAAGTTATAACATAAGTCATTTATAATGTCCACTGCTTAGTATCTTCCTTCTTTCTGAAGCCGTATCATTGCTCTGCTGCATTTTGTAGTCAAATCAATTCATCAGCTGAACTTAGTGTTAGTAATCCCATACAACCAAAGGAGAGACCAGTGAAGATTACAGACACATACACGCTGCAATGAAATGCTTGACTTCTCTTTGATTTCTCTCGCATCAAAACAGTAGCTATTGACTTGTCTAAAGTTAAGTACAGCTGTAGATTGTTCCTGGAGATGTATGTTTAGCGTTCAGCCCTTCATGAGAATATATAATTTTGGAGTCATGTTAAAGTTATCAATATACCGTTATTTTTCAGGGATAATTGGCTGTGGATACTTTCATTCATGTAGACATTTCAAGCCTGAAGTATGTGAAATGATACCAAAATTAGTGTCAGCAGGCAGAATCTTGTGGCAGTGGACTAAGGTAAAGATGAACATAATTATTTGAAAAATATTCCCTATTTATGGGTTTAACACAGGATTAAAATCTGCTCATATATTGCCTGTAGTGTATAGGTTCTGTAAGGTTTCCATGGTTGGAAGGAATGGAGTTGACTGGGGAAGAAACTACCCGTGCATCCATTCTTAGCAGATCATAGAATTGTAGAGTTGGAAGGGACCCCAAGAGTCATGTAGTTCAACCCTCTGCGATGCAGGAATCAACGCTGAAAATAACATACAGCCTGGAGCTAATATTTAGTCATTTCTTCTGATTACATTTTAATGGGAAATTGTGGTTGCAAAACTAGAATTTGCATATTGAATTGGAATTATTGACCTCAAAATTCCCATCAGCCACCATCAAAGAGGCAGGCAGTTTCCACTCAAGCGACTCTCTTATTTTGCTTGTTTTTAGTGTGAGTGTTGTAGGGCTGCTTTGAACTTCTCTGCATGGAATCACCCAAGGGAAGCTTCAGATTTGCCCAAATGCATGAAAAACATATCACTTTCTAGGTGTTGCTGGATTCCAGCTCACATCATCCCCAGCTATTGGCCATGCTGGCTAGGGCTGGTGAATGCTGGCGTCAAACAGCACATGGAGGGACACAAATGGTTCTTTCTGATACATAAACAAGTGCATGTTCACAGTGTTTATTGCTTGCTTCATTTCCTACTCCCTGCCAGAAGGATCTATGCTCCAGGTATCATTTATCCTGTGAATGCAGAGGTGAGGAGAACTCCACTAGATCCTGTCGCAGCTCAAAATTCCAAGTGCCTCTGGCTCATTGGTGGTTGGTAGTTGGAGACCCATTGTAGTGTAGTGGTTATAGTGTTGTACTAAGACCCTGGAGACTAGGGTTCAAATCCCCACTCACAGAGTGACCCTGGGCCAATCAGCAACTTTCAGCCTAACCTACCTCAGGATTGTTGCAAGGATAAAATTAGGTGGGGGAACTATGTATGCCACCATGAGGTAATGGAAGGAAATGTGAGGTCCATAATACAGTAAAATAAAGTCCCTTTACTGCCCTTATGAGGTTTGCCATTTAAAAAACAAACCAAACCTGTAGACCTCAGTGCAGGCCCTGTTTTATTTTTTATACCTGTTCATATGCTTTTGCGTTAGGTGAAAATGTTGCCCACACCATCCAAATTTCATTACATCTTCAATCTGAGAGATCTTTCCAGAATTTGGCAAGGAATGTTAACTATAAAATCAGAAGAATGTACGGACCTCAGGACTCTCCTGTCGCTATTTAAACATGAATGCACGAGAGTAATTGCTGACAGGTATGATCATTATATTATTTACTGAAGAATTACAAACACTGAGATGAAGTCATGCCAGTGTGACATTGTGTTCAGCCATCTTGATTCAGAATGGCTCCCGGCACCCAAGCAGTGATGAAGCCTTTCACCCCCACCTTGGGAACCCTTGTGCTGAGTTTGGTGATGCTATCTGAAGAGGCTGCTGAACTATAGAGGAGAAACAGTTTCCCAAAATATATAGCAGATCTAGTCCACAGCTGAGGGACACCCACACCCACATAAATCTTTAGCCATCTTTTCACTCTTCTACAGTGGAAACTTTCTATTCATCATACCTGAATTGTGTCTTCTAGATTTGTTTGCGAAGAAGATGAAGCTTGGTTTGAAAGAAACTTTTCTAGAGTTATTGAAGAACATGTAGATTCAGAACTGGTACCAATAATTGAAGAAGAACCATATCTTGTTGATTTTTTACGGGATATGCCTGAGCCAACTGGTGAAGAGCCTGAAGATTTTGTGTTTGAAGCACCAAAAATTTATGAATTGGTATTTATTTACTTAATTCCAAACCCCTCCTTTATTGGGTTTCAACAATAGCATGCTCAGATCTATAATGGATACCTATACAAGAATGGCATGGAACTCTCAGGCCCCAGGATCAAATGCAGGCCTCCAAGCCTCTCTGTCCCCCAAGACTGTCCACAGGCCATGCCCCTTCCTTACTGGCCCTGCTATGTGCTCTCCTGGAGTGCTTTAGCTATATGAATGTACTTGGACTGAATGCCTTTGGACTGTGGAAGGCTGACCATGAGGGAATGCAGCCCTAGGTCTGAAAAATGTTCCCTACTCTTGACTATAAATAATCCCAAATGTTGCTAATATTGTGGATTATTGCTAGAGGAAATTCAGAGTTAGAACCAGATGAATTAGGGGGTGGGGTGGGGACGAGAAAGACGTATTATGCTGCTTTTTTATTTGCCTGTAATGGAATGCAACCAGGGTGAGGAAGGCAGGCAGGGGCAACACCAGGGCTTCCTGCACTCGGACTTTTTCCTCCTGTACCCACATAGAGCCAACAGACAACAACTCAGTGGCGTAGCGTGGGGGGTGCAGGGGGGGCCGGCCGCACCGGGCGCAACATCTGGGAGTTAGGGTTAGGGGGTGCAAATCCACGGGTTAGGGGGCGCAAATCCACGGGTTAGGGGGCGCAAATTACTTGCCTTGCCCCGGGTGCTGACAACCCACGCTACGCCACTGCACCAACTGCCCTGCTGAAATGAAGAAAACGTTGTGGGACACAGGCAAAGACAAAGTCAGGGACTACTCCAGTCAGACTATTGCCCACCTGCCCCACTTAAACCAACTTACAACAGTTGCCCTGTGGGGAAGAATATGGGGGCATGTTAGCTCCTTCCCAGTGAGGCTGGTTGTTTCATTTTGTAGCATGTGGTTCTGGGTGTTTTTGTTGCATTTCATAACAGGTTTTTAGCTGCTTTAAAGACTCTTGTTAAAAAGTGGGGTATAAGTCAAACTAAACAAATTGAGGTAGATTGCCGTGTTGGTCTGCCGTAGCCAAAACAAAATAAAAAAAATTCCTTCCAGTAGCACCTTAGAGACCAGCTAAGTTTGTTATTGGTATGAGCTTTTTATGCATGCACACGAAAGCTCATACCAATAACAAACTTAGTTGGTCTCTAAGGTGCTACTGGAAGGAATTTTTTTATTAAATAAATTGAGTAAAACTGGTGCTCTGTATGGTAGATAGCAGAATATTGTAGGTCAGGATAGGCAAGGCACTGGGAGCCACATCAAAAACATCACAAGCTTGTGGGTGACTGGTAGCTTTTCATATTCATTTGTGTTTGATTAACACAATTAATAAACATTATTTTCATAAGTATGGCTATAGGAAGTTGAACCTATTGCAGCAGTTATCTGCAGGAGCAGTTGCCAAAACCATTTGTGTGTGTATTAGAAATGATCATACAAAAGAAGTAGAAAACTAAATCTAGAGGCAATCCACTGTTATATGCAGCTACTGCTTGGGCTAAATAGCCCACCATTAGTGGAATAAACAACATAAACACTTATCAGATACGGAACTGCCCACGAGTTAAGTCAGTCCTGGGGAATACATATACCTACACCTCCTTGAAATTCGTTTTTGACAAATCCTATCTTGAGAAAAATAAGCTGATATCATATCATTTCTAGGATATGATCTGTGTAAATAAATAAATAAAAAATCTGGTAAACCCTTAAGGACATTTTTCAAAGACATATGATTTTCTTTTATTCATATTTTTAAAAATGCTTTTACATTAATTTATTGAAACTATTTTTTTAGGGGGGAAAGCTATCCTTATTTTCTTCTTTTTTAGATTCCATCTCTTGACTTCTTATCTGACAAACTGCAGTACTATCAGAAGCAGTATAACGAAGCTGTCAGAGGTGGATTCCTGGATTTGGTGTTTTTCAAAGATGCTATAACACATCTTGTTAAGGTCTGAATGCTTATTTAAAGTTATAGTCTTCATTTCATTTCCTGCACTGGTGGGAAGGGGGAGTCATGGCAGAGCAGAGTAGATCTCAGGGGAGCTCCAACCTAGCAATGTCTTTATTCCTTCTCAACAGGTCAGCTCATTCTCCATAGTCAGAACTAAAGTCCAAAAGATTATGGCATTTTAGATTAAGTCAGCATAGAGCATACAGCATATAGCTACGCCAGATCCAAACTCCATTCAGGAGTGGAACTACTACCGGCAGTGGAGAAACAAACTTTTAAAATCCAATTTGTGTTACATCATCCTTTTGCCTGCGTAACTTACACCAGGTTGCCAGCTCATGTGACTGAGCTGAATGGGTTTAGGATTCAGCCTAAATCCCCACCTTTGGTCCTGTCCATGCTATTCCCCTGGAGTGCCCTTCATTCATGGCTTAAGAGCCACCAAGTTCAGCTCAACTGTCCAAGCCCCAGGTGAGCTGGGAGGAGGGATTTGGGTCAGCATACATGTGACCGAGTTGGGTCTTAAGCCAGAAACCAGCCAGGTGAGTTGGGGATCCACCACATCCTAACTTGCTCATCCCAGTTAGGACCGCGCCCTTATTTTATCGAAACATTATGAACTTCCTTTTATCAGTGTCTCGAGACATTTTTCAAAACTTGAAAGCAACAAGTAAACAACAAGCAACACAAATAAAACAAGCAACAAGTAGAAGAATAATTTTATAGTCAGATAGTTTAAAGGTAGTAAAACAGTTTTCAAAAGTCTGGGTGAATGGGGGGGAAGTTTTTGCAAGGAACTGAAAAGAAAACAAAGTTGTGCTCAGCTTGTACTGCTCTGGAAAAGGGCATTCTGTAACTGGAAAAGCCTTGAAGATGAAAGCTTCACCTTTGAAGGAGGTGGTATTTAAAGAAGGACATTGGCTGATTACCTCAAAAATGCGGTTGATGCTCTTTTTTTAAAAAAACAACAGCCCGCAGAAGCACCATATAAGAGAATTCTGTTGTCATTGGATATATATTTTTTGCAAAAATTACATGCCATATTAAAATATGCTGCCCTTGTATAAGTAGCGTCTTTGGAATTGGTGGAGAGGGGTAGGGAATCTAGAATACTGGGAAGATTTATTAAACTATGCACCATTCAATGGTTCTTTTATAAAAGCTTATTACAAAAATATTTTTGGATAATTATTTAACTTTGTTGACTTTGCATAACGAATTAAGTAGATAATCTCCCCCCCTTTTTTTTGTAATGCAGATTTCACGAATAATTCGTACAGCATGTGGGAATGCTTTACTTGTAGGAGTTGGTGGTTCCGGAAAGCAGAGTCTTTCTAGGCTAGCCTCTTTTATAGCTGGATATAAAATATTTCAGATAACTTTAACGCGGTGAGAAAAAATACATTTCAAATAAGTGGTTGATGATGTGCTGTTTTCCCTATATAATTAGAAGCTACTGTTTGTATATATACACCATTATATGAGAATAAAGAAGATGAAATTCATGGCTAGAAGGCCATCATAAAGACAGCCTGACATATCCATGTGTTCATGATGTCACTGATCCTGTGGTCTATGACAGGCATGGCCAAACTTGGCCCTCCAGATGTTTTGGAACTACAGTTCCCATCATTCCTGACCACTGGTCCTGTTAGCTAGGGATGATGGGAGTTGTAGTCCCAAAACATCTGGAGGGCCGAGTTTGGCCATGCCTGGTCTATGAGGATATAATGTAGACAATTTCGTTCTCAACAAAGTTCTATCAAAATTCATCAATTACTGAAGAGATTGATAATGTTGAAATAATGGTTTGGCTCCAGAAGTTCCCCTACATGTGTTGGGGTTTCCACTTTACCTAGTTATGGCCCCTCCAAGCCCCATAGTATGCCGCTCTAAAGCCAGTGCAGATGGTACAAACAGGGTGGCACGTGGGGAGGCGGGAATGTTTACAGTTATGGCAGGGGGTGTTCTTGCTTTCCCACATTCCTTCTTTTTTCTTATTTAAAAACACCTTTAAAGCCACTTTCGACTTCCCTGCTCTGAGAGGAATGGCAAAGTCACTAGCTTTCAAAATTGTTTTGAACCAAAAAAAGGGGGTGGGGAGGGAGAAAAATGGCAAGCACTCTGCTGCAGTTACTAGTCATTTTGAGGGTTGTTGAAGCTGAATTGTAGCCCTTGAAATGGCCACTCCCATTTGTCACTAGTGAATGAGGTGACGGCCTGACAAATCTGAGTTAACTAAGGAACATGGGGAACACAAACTAGAATTGTAGTCTCCCTTGATTCCGGCCAGAGGAATTTAAGGGTCTTGTGAAAGGTACATAGTTTTTTGATTTCTTGAAACGGCTTAAGTTGTTTTGCTGTTTGCTTCATTTTGAAATGTGTGTTTAAAATACATTTTTAAGAAGTAGCATGCTCACTATGCAATACAGTGGTACCTCGGGTTAAGTACTTAATTCGTTCCGGAGGTCCGTTCTTAACCTGAAACCTTTCTTAACCTGAAGCACCGCTTTAGCTAATGGGGCCTCCCACTGCTGCCGCGCCGCCGGAGCACGATTTCTGTTCTCATCCTGAAGCAAAGTTCTTAACCCGAGATACTATTTCTGGGTTAGCAGAGTCTGTAACCTGAAGCATATGTAACCTGAAGCGTATGTAACCCAAGGTACCAAGGTATATTTACACAAGGATGCCCCTCCTAAAAGGGGCAGTCTTTGCTCAGTTAGCTCTTGTTTCCCCTCTCTGCTGGCTTCAGTGATGTAGCCTACTTTTCCGAAGTTAGTGGGTGATGAATCAGTACTGCATGTTAAGCTTTCTGTCCTTTTCATTTTTGCTTCCTAGATCATACAATGTGAGCAATCTGACAGATGATCTAAAGCTTTTATACAGAGTTGCTGGTGCAGAAGGAAAAGGAATAACATTTATTTTCACAGATAACGAAATAAAAGATGAAGCGTTTCTTGAATTTCTTAATAACCTGCTTTCTTCTGGAGAGGTTAGCATTTCAGAGGCTTTTGCAGCTGTGTTGCTATGATGACTGTTAGATGTTTTGCTTGTCCTTCTATTTCAAAAGTTCAGGGTAGGTTTGACTGCAACTCACATCAGCTCCAACCAGCACGATCAGGTTGATAGTCAGGGATGCTAGAAGTCAACACCTGGGGGGTCCCACATGAGCTACTGCTAGCAGAGATGTAAATCTTGAAAAATATTTTTAAAAATAAAGTTACAATTCAGGGATCAATTTTAAATGAAATTATTAATTTATTTCTGGGATCATGCAGGTACTGGGCTGGGCATCAGCCCATGTCCCTTGACGAGGCAGGAGCAAAGAGACTTTTGGGAAGTGGGCTGAACCCAAACTAGTTTTCAGAGATAAACTTTAAATGAAATTATTATTTTGTTCACCGTTGATTTTCTTAGTAATTTATGGGGTGGGCATGTAACCAGCCACAGACGTTCAGAATCTTGGCACATTGGCCGCTGTATTTCTTGGGGTCTATATTCTTGCATGTTTTCCATGGATTATATAAAAGTTGTGGAAATGTTATTATTTTTGTTGGAGTGAGAACTCTGTGGAATTTCATGCACTGTATGCACAATAATGTGTTGTTACGCACAGGTCCTATCTTTGGCCCAACAACCAGATTTATGTGCACAAGGCCCTTTAAAAAAAAGCTAAAATCCTGACAATCAGTTGCTCTGGAGAAGGAGCAGGGGGCTAGATTCATTTCCCTCTCCCCTGCGCACCCTTGCTCGCCAAACAAAGGCTCCAGATTCATGTTCCCAGCTGCTCTAAACATGGTCCATTGGATTAGAATACATCTCTTCAAGTAAGGAAAGAAGATAGTCTTTGGCCTGCATATCTTAACTATTAGACAGTTTTGGAAAGGAAACATAGACCTATAGTTTATAAAACTTACATTATAAATACATAAGTGAATTTTCATTTTTCCTTGGCTCTGCTAAGATCTCCAATTTATTTGCTCGGGATGAAATGGATGAAATAACCCAAGGATTGATATCTGTAATGAAAAAAGAACTACCACGAGTTCCTCCAACTTTTGATAATCTTTATGAATATTTTATATCAAGATCGAGGAAAAATCTTCATGTTGTTCTCTGCTTTTCTCCAGTGAGTTTCCTTTAAAAATCGTATCTACTTTCCTTGGACGTATTTGCTTATGATAATTCCTCCCCCATTCAAGACTATGTATTTAAATGTGAAAAATAATATTTTTATGGCAAATATATTCTTTAAAGACAAATCCTGCAAGTTTGGCTCAGCAGTCTAGCTCATAGTAATTGTTCTACTAACAATTCCATTTCTGTATGTAGTCTACAAAACTGGAACAGGCAGCTATGTCCTATGTATGTTAATTTTGAAATTGGTGACGAGGAAGGCTCCATACTACCCTGTAGGGAAGGGAAAGTAGTTATGAAATGGCTTGCAGCTTAAGATATGGGACCTTAGATGCAAAAATGGTTCCCCCCTTTTTTTAATTGAAAAGTTTCAATTATGAAGAAATAAAGTGATGCAAAGAAAAGGAAAAAAGGAACAAACACAGAAATGTATTAGAATAATAATATCAAACTTATAAAAGATCGTATGAGTTAGGGTATTTTTCGTATATATTTACTCCCCCCTGAGAGCCAGTGTGGTGTAGTGGTTAAGAGCGGTAGACTCGTAATCTGGTGAACCGGGTTCGCGTCTCCGCTCCTCCACATGCAGCTGCTGGGTGACCTTGGGCCAGTCACACTTCTCTGAAGTCTCTCAGCCCCACTCACCTCACAGGGTGTTTGTTGTGGGGGAGGAAGGGAAAGGAGAATGTTAGCCGCTTTGAGACTCCTTAAAGGGAGTGAAAGGCGGGATATCAAATCCAAACTCTTCTTCTTCTTCTTCCCCAGATGCAGAAATGTTTTTAAAATTCCAGATCTCAGCCTCTGCATTTAGTTGTGCATATGACTTATAAAATTAATTATTACAATATTTTTTTTTGCTATTCTTGGTAGGTTGGTGAAAAGTTCCGTGCGCGTTCTTTGAAATTTCCTGGCCTTATATCTGGCTGCACTATGGACTGGTTTACTCAGTGGCCTAAGGAAGCCCTTGTTGCTGTATCACATTATTTCCTGTCAGAGTTTAACATTGTCTGTTCTCCTGAAGTTAAAGCCCAAGTTGTGGAAACTATGGGCATCTTTCATGATCTAGTTTCAGAAAGCTGTGATAATTATTTCCAAAGGTAGTGTTTGAAACATATGTAGTAATTCTTTAATGATAACATTTGGCACTGGAATATGTATTTTTTATAGATTATTTTATATACATATAATGTATTTTTTAAAAAAACCAAAAAACCAAAATTAGTTAAATCAGCTATGGATTCGGTTGCTCAGTTATAACTGTTGTATGAAAGATGCAATATGTAAATTTTGTACTTTTATATGAAAATGTAAGTAACTTTTTTCCGTTTTCAATTACGTTAAACTTTGGATTCCTCTTAATAAATATTTAACACTTGTTTGAGAAAACAGATAAGCTTAGAATCTAACTGCCCCTATACCTAGATATAACAGGAGATTATATCTAACATGGTTACTTGGGTTGCAGGGAGATGAGCAGTTATTTATTTCAAAGTCGCTATATCTTGAAATCATTTTTTACAACTGCAGCTCATTAACATGCATTACGATTACAGCTGAAAGTGAAATCTGTGGCTTTTGTCATTGACATAATTGTACATGGGTTTAGGATGGTATCTGATGATAACATGAGTATTTGATCCAATCCCCATTGCATGTTCCAGATACCGAAGAAGAGCTCATGTCACCCCCAAGTCTTACCTCTCTTTCATTAATGGCTACAAAGATGTTTATGCTGAAAAGCTAGCCAACATTAATGAACAAGCTGAGCGGATGCACATAGGTAAGATAAGATTACTCCAGCTCATTGCCCCTGCCAACAATCTCCTCTTCTCTCTCAGTCCTCCCAAGCCACAGCCAAGCCAACCTCATTCAGCTGGGGCTCCTGACCCTTAGTGGAGTCTTTTCAGGGAACTGCTGGGCAGAGGAGGTGCAGGAAAATCACCTGTCACCCTTCTGGATCCAGCTACACATATGCATGACTTGCCTCAGAAGTTTTCCACCTAAAGAAAAGTCTTCATGAGATTTCTCCATGCATTCTATATGAAGATAACAAATTTCCTTATAAAAATTAAAATTCTAGAAATTATTTTCCCTTTGACAAACCAAACTTAGACCCAGATTTTGCCAGGACATAGCTTTTTTTCTTTTTTGTACAGAAATGCCAATTTGTCTATAAAGACAGGTTTCACTTCTACTTTGGCAGCAAATAATGATTAGAGGGATGGAATGGAAGCCCAATCCCTATGAAATCAACATTGCATATAATGTGGGTGGTAGCTAACTAAGTCATACTCAGAGTAAATTCATTGATTTCAATGACTCTATTGACTATTGCTCATCATAAATAACTTTTAATTATTATGAATTTTGATGCCTTTTGTAGGTCTTTCTAAGCTGATGGAAGCTAGTGAATCTGTTGCTAAACTCTCCCAGGAATTGGCAGTGAAAGAGAAGGAACTGGCTCTGGCATCTGTAAAAGCAGATAAAGTAAGTTTTATACCAGAATACAGTATTTTATAAAGGAAAGTGACTGAGTTCACTGGTTTTGTCGTCCCCCGTCCCCCCAATGTTTTGAAAAGGAGAAATCTATCTTGTGTATGGCAACACTATCCTTGTCCCATTGCTGGTCTGCTGAGTTAATTATATGTTGCCCCTGCTTGCTTTGCTTTCTGACCCCATCACCCCCCCCCCCACCCTACCACTCACCAAAGTCACCTCCTCACTTTTCCCTTACCAACTATGTAGGGAAAATGCTTTTAATAGATTTTGTTTGCCTTCACTGATATTGTACTTGCTGCATGATTCCTGACTGGCTAGGATCGCCCATGTGCAATACAGGAATAATTGCCCTTACTCTAAGCTAGCATCGCTTGGCATCATTGATGTCAACACATTAATTAAATGTGTAAGGGCCAGATCCACCCACCCAACCCTGGGAGGCTAGGTGGGGATAAGCCCATTATGAGCTGGCTCACATGGATGTGGCTCATGAAGAACTTGGGGAAGTAAAACCTTGAGTTCACCATTGCTAGCTCTCCTCCATTGCAAACTTCCAAACTGGATGACCCTGCTGCATGTTTTTAAATTTTATAATAGGTGCTAGCAGAAGTGACAGTAAGTGCTGAGGCATCAGCTAAAGTGAAAAATGAAGTTCAAGGTGTAAAAGACAAAGCACAGAAGATTGTAGACGAAATTGATTCAGAGAAAGTAGTAGCAGAGGCAAAGCTGGAGGCAGCTAGACCAGCATTAGAAGAAGCTGAAGCTGCTTTGAATGTGAGTGACGTTGTAATAGAATATTCACAGTTCTCTTGAAGCCACTATAAATGAAGAAATCAATCATACATGAATTGTGCAATATAGATAATGTACCATTGTCTGCCTGCCTGTGCTGCAAAGTACCTATCTTTGAAAATGGAGGTGCAAAGCTAGAAAAGTTGTTAAACATTAACAAGGCTTGAAATAGTCTTTTATTTGTGCTATTTGGGTTGTTCTACATTGTTTCCTAATTTATATTTCTTTCATTGCTGAATACCTTTCCTTATCTCAGATGCTCTGTGCACCATCTATGGCAGTTTTAGGAAATATACTGTAGTTTGTAAGTCTGTGCTGACTATAGCTTTCTGCAATCTGGTAAAACTGTGCTTCAGTTAAATTTCCGATGTCCCTGTTGGAAGCTGAGTGTCCCATTATTCCTCATTTTGTCTATTGCTTAGAGAAATGTGATGTTAAATTCAGGGTACTAAGTTTCCCCTGGGTCCATATAAAATTTGGCCCAAGCAATAAATGAATTTAATTTTCCCTTTGCAGACTATCAAACCGGCAGATATCGCAACGGTTCGAAAGCTTGCCAAGCCACCTCATCTTATCATGAGGATCATGGATTGCTGTTTGTTGCTATTTCAAAAGAAAATAGATTCAGTTACCATGGATCCAGAAAGGCCTTGTTTGAAACCATCTTGGAGCGAGTCACTGAAAGTAAATCCCATTCTGAAATGCTTTCAATACTGGGGGTGGGGGGAATCAATGGCTTGGATCTAGTGGTGCTCTGGTTTAAGCCGAAAGCATTTCTATTTCCACAAAAGGGAGCTCCCAATTCTCCTGTGAGTGCAAGATGTGCTTAGACATGACATCACCTCTGCCTACCACTTGAAAGGAGCATTACATGCAATTTCACCTTGGTATTTCTTCTTGAAATCAACGACAGCTTATAAATGATATTGACAACAACAGCAGTTATTAAAAAGAGACATTTGGTGATGGTCTGATCTTGCCTGGAACCTGCAAGGGGGGGGGGTCAGTGCTGTTGCTTGTGGGCTTCCCCTAACGAGCTGCTTGGGCACTGGGAAAATAGGATGATGGACTAGAATGAGCCATTGGCATGATCCAGCAGGTTTGTTCTTATGTTCTTATATTTTTTATCAACATAAAAGCATTATGCTGTTCTCCAGAATCTCACATAGAGCAACATACAATAAAGGACCTGAAGCTGATTAAGCAGGTTATCTGAGGTGGCCAGGAAATACTTATTAGAAATGTCCCATCCATTTGTTAAATTCATCAGAGTTTCTGACCACTGCATAACAGTTGTCCAATGAACACAACTCTTAAGACAAAGATGGATAACCTTAGGCCCTCCACGTGCTGTTGGAACTCTAACTCCCATCAGTCCCAGTCAGTATGACCAATGCCTAGAAGGATGGAAGCTGCGGCCCAGCATCTGGAGGGTCACAGTCTCCCCAAACCTAAAACAGTTACAGTAAACAGCCGATCATTCGCTTCATTCCACTACTTTGGTAGAATTTAGAAACTAGGAAATTAAAGAAGAAATACAAATATACAAGGAATAATTACAATTGGGACAGTGATGGCAGAAAGTGCTTTACAGGTGTTGTTTGTTTATTTTCAGCTAATGAGTGGACCATTTCTGCAGAGTCTCCAGCAGTTTGCTAAAGATTCCATTAATGAAGAGACAGTAGAATTGCTACAGCCTTATTTTCAAATGGAAGATTATACTTTTGAGAATGGTAAAAAAGTCTGTGGTAATGTGGCAGGGCTGCTTTCTTGGACACTGGCCATGGCAACATTTTATGGCATAAACAGAGAAGTACTGCCTCTTAAGGTAAATGGCAGGATTTGATTTGAAGTGCATTTCCATTTATTGAGAGGCAAAAGAAACCATGCAGAGTCTCTTTTGTCTACTTCTGCAGTGTTGGGTGTAATGGGACTAGAAACATGCCCTTCCCACTTCTTCATATATGATATCACTAATCTTTAAATAATATTTAAACTTCCCTTGAAATTCTGGCAGATGTTGTGTTTGTTTGGGAAACTCCAAATCTACCTTTAATTTTGTTTTAGTTGAATTTGTTGACAAATTATTTTAAAAAATTGAACAATACTTAAGTTTTACAGTTTGAAGCCTTGTACTATACAATATTGCAAGGAACACAATTAAATCATCTTTCTGAAGATGATGCCGCAATAATACTAATACTAATATATTTACCAGTATATGCTACCCATTTGACTGGGTTGCCCAAGCCACTTTGGGTGGCTCCAAACAAAAAGTAGTAAAAACACAATGCAACATCACACACTGAAAACAATCCAGATTTGATTGACAGTATCATGCAGTGCTTTTCACCTGCCCACAAGAGTGGATTGCTTCTGTAACTCAAGGCAGGGTTTTTACTGTGGCTGTCCCTGTTTTGTGGAACAGCATTCCTGTTGAGATACGAGATGCAAAACCACTAATTGTACTTTCTGGGGGAAACGTAAGCCCTTCACTGTATTATTTTTGGTGCCTGCTAAATTTAAGCAAGCCTACCCAGATATTTAGAATGTTGATGTATCTGCTTTTATTTTATTGTTGATCTTATTTTTTTAATGGTTTAAATTATTGTTGTTAACTTTTTTATTGATCATTTTATTGTTTTATTGCTTTTTAGTAACCATCTCTGAGGGTTTTTACAATCAAGCGGTATATAAATTTTATGAAATGAAATAAATAAGACATTTTTGTTCTGACAAGCTTTCCCAGCTGAATGAATACGTTTCTGCCATGATTGTCTACTGTGTAGCATGTATATGTTTTAATTCATTTGCTGTTCTTCTGAGCTGGTTTTTTTAGCTGTTTTTATTATGTTTTGTACATCAACTTGAGAAATCAATGAGGAAGGTGAATAATAATAATAATAGGCACAAGACCCTGTGAGGAAATACTCAAAAAATTATTCAGACCAGCAAATACAGCCATTTACTATTCAAACAAAGCAAAAAGCAGAATATCTGGTTATAGATCTTTTCCTGTCGCAATGAGTTGTCATATTAGTTCCTCTATGCCAGGGAGAGGCAATTCAGACAAGTATTTCTTCAGACTGAATCCCTCTTTGGACAATTTTCCTTTAGACAGCTGCTTCATCTAGTTAGTCTTAGTGTTTTGTCTGTCTGTTTTTCATAGCTAAAAAAACAGCAACAAAAACCTTAGATGTAGTTATAGAAGACACAATGAATTTCTGGAAACATTGCCGCTTCATTCATTTTTCATTTTCAGGCGAACTTGGCAAAACAAGAAGGGCGTTTGAAAGTAGCAAATGCAGAATTAGCAATGGCTCAAGAATTATTAGATGAGAAGCAAGCAGAACTGGATAAAGTGCAAGCAAAGTTTGATGCAGCTATGAAGGAAAAGATGGTAAAACAAGAGAAAATGCTGCTTCACCAACAAGATAATTTATGATGCTGATTTCCTAGCTGGCCACTGCCTTATCTTGAACTTCTTTCTGACATGGGTGTGGGACTGAAATGTTGCTTGTGGGCCTATTTAATAGTGTGCAGGAGAGACTATAGTTTTTGACCCTAATTGGCAGAAATGCAGTAGATAGATAGATAGATAGATAGATAGATAGATAGATAGATAGGATAAATATTACACCAGCCTTTCCCAGTATGGTACTATCCTGATGTTGTTTTGGACTACAACTTCTATGCCTCAGTAGCTGGGGTTGATGGGGGCTGATGGGAGTTGTAGTCCAAAGCATCTGGATGTTCTCCAGGTTGTGAAAGGTTGTATTACGCTGCTTAGTTGCACAGGTAACTCATAACTTACAATTATTTCACTTACATAATCACAGCGTAAATGTGGGTTTTGAAGTCAAGCCAGCTCCCTCAGGAGCTGGGCTTAGGTAGCTGCCATGCAAGAACACAGACCAGGTATAGCAGAGTCATTAGCATGACAAAAGATGAGATATTCAGCGTTAGGCAAGAAAGCAGCAGGCTGCCAAGATTACAGGGGGCAGGCTATGCTCACTGGGGAAAATGTGCCTTTTAAAAAACTAGGCTTGAGGTAGCAGCAGTGGCATCGGGAGCCTGGGGACACCTGGAGCTGTGTGGGTGCCTCTCCATAAGGTGGGGCATCCGGGGGCAGGGCGCAGTGTGGGGCCAAGTAGCCGTATCCCTCCCAGGCGCCCTCCTGCTGGAGGGTGGCTGAGGGGGAGGCATCCGGCGTGGGGCTGGAGGGTGCTGCAGCTTGGGGTCCAGTGTGCTGCCCCAAAGGTAAGTACCACCTGGTGTGCCCCACTCCTCCCACCTCCGCCTCCCTCCACTGCTGGGTATCACATGGATGGGGTGGAGTTATTTGGAGCAGGAGTTTCCTGGGAACAAGGAAGGAAGTAGGGAGAACACTTGCTGGGGGATGAAGGACAACAACCATTAGAGCTGGCTGAGAAGCAGGAACAAAGGAATTGTTGCTTAGGATGGCTGGGCTGCTATGAAGAACAAGATGCTCTTAAGGTGACAGTGCTGCAAGATCTGCACCCCCTTCATCTAAACTCAGGTGTATATATGTGTATTTAAACCATATTTCTTAAAGGCACTACAGCCTCTGTCACATGTTGATTCTAAACAGAAACACAGCCCTGGATGATCACCCAGAACCCCCTGAAATTTTGTGCCCCACTTGGCAGAGATTGGGGGGGGGTGCACACTCTTTATGTGTTTACAAGATGGTTCTTGAATGCAGTTCTAATGGATAAAAATATACAATGGCTTATGATATTATACTTCTTATTAGATATTTATTTATACCCCAACTTTTCCCTCCTGTTTAGCTTGGCTTTCCTCCTGTTTAATGTATATCTGAAACTTAAAGGTGTAAAGTGACAACAGTACACCAAACTCTCTTTCCTCTTTTCATCTGACTGTGGTTTTGTGTTACTCAGTTTCACCGGGGTTGGATTAACCGGTTGAGACTGACATTGCAGGGATGATTACTGGCAATTATTTTGACCTAAAAGAAATGGGAAAATCCACCACCTGATGGGGCCTGGTGTCCCTGTTTGCTTAGGTTCCTGAGCTTATTGCTGCCTGTGGAAAACAGTAGTTGCTATGGTTTCTTTTCATCGACTCCCTTACAAATGCTGCAATTTTATTCTATCTCCCATCGAAACCTAGCAGCTATTATGCCATAAATGACCTTGATAACACCATGTCATCTATTTTCAAGATATATGTTCATAATTTGTCCTAGAGCAGCATAGCTATCATGACGGTCATTTTGAAAAGTATAATGTGACACAACATTTCCTAATTTTAGGACCTCTTGAATGATGCAGAAATGTGTAGGAGAAAGATGCAGGCAGCTTCTGCGCTTATAGATGGCTTGAGTGGAGAGAAAATTAGATGGACCCAGCAAAGTAAAGAATTCCGAGCCCAGATAAACAGGTATGGTTTAGGACAAATAAAGGATCAAAATTCATTGAAAAATACTACTGGGCACCTATCAGTAGGCAGCCAGTTGTATCACACCCCAGTGAAATCTGAGGGACTTAACGTTATTCCACAATTAATCAAAAAGCGCTAATTTCAACTTCAAGTGAACTGAACTGATCAATATTTAATATCTAGAATAAATACGATTTTCTTCTTTCCCCTCTTCCTTTTTACTGGGGGTGGGGTGGGGTGACTGGATACATAAGCAGATTAGACCTTGCACAATTGTCTCCCTTATAGTCTTTTAGCTTCCCTTCTTACTCAACATATCAGTGCCGCTGATCCCTATAGTTGTATAAGGAATAGTGCTGTTCCAGAGTCCAGTGAATTAGTTCACTGAAGCAAGTACAGTGGTACCTTGAGTCACAAACGCCCCAGGTTACAAACGCTTCAGGTTACAGACTCTGCTAACCTGGAAGAGTTATACTTCGAGTTGAGAACTTTGCCCCAGGATGAGAATGGAAATTGTGTGCCTGCAGCGCAGCGGCAGCAAGAGGACCCATTAGCGAAAGCCGCCTCTAGTTAAGAACAGTTTCAGGTTAAGAACAGACCTCCGGAACGAATTAAGTTCATAACTAGAGATACCACTGTACTGAGTGATAGTGGAATCTTCATCCAGTTAAATAGCCAGTTGTGAGGGTTTTGAAATATCCATCTACTTCCCAGTTTAATACTTAAACGTAAAATAGACATCAAACTCACTCAATCCTGCTGTAATTATTTAAATGGTGTCTAATGGTGTTCTTGTTTTATTTATTTTTCTAAGAAGCCTGTACCATGTTGTTTTTTAAAAAATTAAATCTGAAAAAATACTAATGGAGATTCTGTATTTTTCTAGACTTGTGGGAGATGTTTTACTCTGCACAGGTTTTCTTTCCTATTGTGGCCCTTTCAACCAGATATTCAGGAATCTTTTGCTTAAAGATTTATGGGAGACAGAAATGAAAGTCAGGAAAATCCCTTTTACTGAAAATTTGAACCTCATTTCAATGTTGGTGGATCCTCCTACGGTAGGTCTTGCATCCTGTAAACGTTTTTTTGCTCTAAATTTATCCCTATTTAATGTTTATGAGGTAGAATCAAACCATTTGCATTTTTAGCTAGTCTGAACAATGCTTTTTCATTCATCATGTTCTAGAAAATTTGTGTGCTATGCTGTACTATAATGGCAGCAGGAACCAAGGTGGAAACAGTTCTAGCAAACAGCAACTTGTGGCGGGCCAAACCTTGGAGCAGCAACCATTTTTAATTCAGTTACTGTAAGAGTTCCATTGCGTTAAGTAATATCTGTTGATATTACTGAAATAATATAATTATGTTTTTATAGTAACTATTAGAAAAGTTATGAGACAACATACACATAAAGGGACACATATGACCTCTTTCACAGAGATCCAACTAAAAATTTTTAAGTGGAGGAGTGATTTCTTTACATAAAATAAAGATTCAATTAACTCCTGTTACTTTTGTCTCTGTTATAAAAGGAAAGTGTTCAGTGTGGCATATAAGCTATACAAAGGGTTTTTATTTTATTTTATTCCATCGTGGACCTCGGAGCAGTTCAAATATTGAAAAAATTGGGTGGTTTTCATGTGACTGGATACTTGTGTACACTATCTTATTGATAGATTTTTGTCTGAAATGGGAAAATGTGGGTACGTAGAGGCAATTCCATTATTGCAGGTGTGGGTGGTTTTTTTGGTTTTGTTTTTTTACTTGCTGCAATCATGGATATGGCAGAGGCTGTCTTCGCATAATAAAACATCTCTGGCCTTGCAACATATAATTTACTCAGTACATCGCCAGTTATGATATGCTATAAATTTAATCTTCCAAAAAATAAGTAAACGCACGTGCACCAACAGCTTGAATAGATAAAAGAACACAAGCTACTGTAGCATCTTAAAGGCAGGAGCTTTTGGCATAAGCTTTAGTATCACCACAGTTTTTAAGGCAAGAGAGTAACTTGGTGGTGGTGAGCTGGTGACTGTCACTGCTTCTTCTTGAGGGACCAAATTCTGTAATTTAACAATGTGCTGCGTGAAGACATACAGTGGTACCTTGGGTTACATACGCTTCAGGTTACAGACTCTGCTAACCCAGAAATAGTACCTCAGGTTAAGAACTTTGCTTCAGGATGAGAACAGAAATCGTGCTCCGGCGGCGCGGTGGCAGCAGGTGGCCCCATTAGCTAAAGTGGTGCTTCAGGTTAAGAACAGCTTCAGGTTAAGAACGAACCTCCGGAACGAATTAAGAACTTAACCCGAGGTACCACTGTACTTTCCTTTGTCTCTCCTGAACCTGCGTCCTAGTGTTACGAGTGAGGGAGAAAAACAGCTCCCTACCCACATTTTCCACATCATGAATAATTCCATAATGCTTCTATCAACCCCCCCCTTTTATTCACTTCCCCACCTTAAGTAAAAAGCCTAAAATGTGTGTAGTTGGGTAGGTAGTGTTCCAGAACTAGAACACTAGAACTCATTAGTCTTACTGTTATTATATTACTGTATTCCTTTAGATAGGGCTGCCATATGCCTGGCGGAATTTTGGCAACATTTTTGCCACAAATAAAATCTCACTTTTTGAAATATGGTGACCCTACTTTAGATTGTCCTTCATTTAGTTGTATTTTAGGATATGGTAGGGTCCCTTGAGTGAAATTTCTTCACCTACAAAGGAGGGATATTAATACAAATAAAAAAGTTGTTTCAGAGATGGAAGCAATAGGGGCAGTGTTCAAAACCTCCAGGAACCTGTAGCATCCAGCATTGCTTAACAGAATATTTTTGGACTTGAAGCAGAACTCAGTATAGACCATTATCTTATAAGTTGTTAAGATTAAAGCTGACAAAACTTGGTTGTTTTAAATTGTTTTTAATGTTGTAACTCACCCTGGGACCTTATGGTGTAGGGCGGGAGATAAACAAACCAACCAACCTTATATACTTTGCTTATATGATGTGACCAATATGACTATAGCTGCATCGCACAGTAGAACCATTTTTTAAATTAATAAATTATATCTACAATTCTGTACCCACTTACCTGGGAGGGTGTCTCACTTGAACTCAAGGGAACTTACTTTTGAGTGTGTATGCACAGGATTGCACTGTCAATATATCTCTGAACGTCAATTCATTATTGGTTATAGAAGTGGTGACTTCTTTCTCGTTGCCCAGATTAGCGAATGGAACCTACAAGGCCTTCCAGGAGATGAGCTCTCAGTTCAAAATGGCATAATTGTCACTAAAGCGACAAGGTACCCACTCTTGATAGACCCGCAGACACAAGGGAAAACATGGATTAAACATAAAGAAAAGGAAAATGATTTACAAGTAAGTGTTGCAAAGTTTTAAACCAAAGGGTGCTTTTTTTCTCTCCCTGGAAATGCTTTTCTTCTTCTGGAAACATATTTTCAGTAAATATGAGTAGTGTTTAAATCTACACACAAATCCGGCATCCATAATAAACTCTTGAACAGAGTATACCGCTCTGCACCCTTTCAGTTTTATCAACTGAGGCACCCACACATTATTTGGTGGGTTTGCATGAGTTTTCTTTGAACTCTTATGCTAGCATCACTTTCAGATACGTGTTTAGTGTCTTCTAGACATTCTCACTCATATCATATTTAAGCAGTGCTTTTTGGGGGGGTTCTCAGGGCTATGCAGTACCGGCCCCTACCCCCCAAATGTTTAAAATGTGGCACTTACTGCAACAACTTCATGGTGAGTACCTGCACCTTCTTTTCGTTTCTTTTTTTAAAAGTGCTGTACGGTGGTACCTCAGGTTACATATGCTTCAGGTTACATACGCTTCAGGTTACAGACTCCGCTAACCCAGAAATAGTGCCTCGGGTTAAGAACTTTGCTTCAGGATAAGAACAGAAATCGCACGGTGGCGGCGCAGTGGCAGAAGGAGGCCCCATTAGCTAAAGTGGTGCTTCAGGTTAAGAACAGTTTCAGGTTAAGAACAGACCTCCAGAACGAATTAAGTTCTTAACCTGAGGTACCACTGTATATAAGAAATGCAATTGTATTCATACCCTTCCAGGACACTCCCCCCTCTCCTTCACATATATTTCTCAGTTCTTTCAGTGGTTTGGAGTGTCTGAAGTGCAAGTCACTCAGCCAAAACCTCAGGAAAAGAAGCTGCTGCATTCAAATTCTATCTCAGTCATGGTTTTATTGGCTGAAATCTCTCTTCCTCAGTGGCCTGCCATAGAAAGCATAAAAAACTCATAAAATACTTTGCACACTGTGGGAGGCGCTTAACTTTCTGAGCATGTGGAATGAGGTCTGCTAGTGCAATGGGACATCAAAGTCTCATTGATCATGTCTACTCAGATGTAAACCCCACGGAGTACAAAGAGACAGGCTCAGGTAAGTAGGAATAGGGTTGCAGAGAGGTAAAGGTGTTCTAAGAATTAATACTGTAACAAGAAGGTGCCTTGCCAAGTATCTTTCTTGTAAGAATAAACTGTTTCCATTTCTAAGGTGACAACTCTGAATCATAAATATTTCCGCACACACCTAGAGGACGCCCTCTCTCTGGGGAGACCACTTTTAATTGAGGATATAAGTGAAGAATTAGATCCTGCACTTGATAATATATTAGAAAAGAACTTCATTAAATCAGGAACCTCTTTCAAGGTTAGTTACCTTTATAAAAGAGCTATGACTGTAATAAATTTTATTTAAAAGTGTGATAAATGTTTAATCACATCTGTTCTGACCAAGCAAATGAAATAAATCCTGTGGCCAAATAGGGGGAAACCCTCTTGATCATGTGACCAGTTTCTTCTCTAAGAATCTTAGGGGTAGATTGGTCGGAGGTCTGCTTGACAAGCAGTTTTGTTGTGTTTTTGTCAGTCTTTGGGGGCAGAGTTCTTATTCTCTCCTCCCTGCCTCTCAAATTCTTAGCAGGTAGTACCCCTCCCATAACACTTCATTAACACCGCATTAGATCAGTGCTTAGTACAAATTATAAATCTAATAAATAAATAAATAAATAAATAACTAAAACACACATTCCCACTACATCTTTGCACTTATGAATGCCATCAAAATCAAGGGGGCCGAGTATAACTGGGCAGTAAAAGGAGTAAAACTGGGCAGCGGTCACTGAAAGACAGCAAATGGCCTTCTCACTCTGCCTGCTTAACCATATTTCTGTGCGCATATATTCTCAGCTAAGGCTGGAGCATATTTTTTTAAGGGTAGTCATGGAGTCCCTTCTCTTTCACCCTAATTAGTAGTTCAAACAGGGAGGGTCTTAGAAATGCTAGGCACCCCAAAATGTATCTTCCCAGTTATGGATCTTCTCAACTTTGTGCCCCCTCAGCTTGGCACCTTGTGTGGGGGAACCTCTGACACCACCCTAAATTCAACACGGAAAGGACTTGATTCATTTTTCTATAGTCTAGTGGTTTGATTTGGTCTGAACAAATCTGTGATGGTGCCTACCAGTTTTCTGATCACCAGTGACAGGTACAAAATTGCAGCTGCAGCCAAGTTTCGTCTTCATACCAGAAGCTCATTCCACATCTCTGCTTCCCACTTTATGGGCACTGGAAGAGTTCAACCTGAAGATTATGAGAAGAAATTTTAAATGCACCATAAACCGTCATATTACCATTCTAATGCCATTGTTTTTCTTGATTTGTGTAATTGCTGCAGGACTCTGTGATGATAAATTAGGGGTGGGGACCCACATTATGATTTAATGAAAAACTAAGGAAAAGGACAGAAACCAGATTTTACAGCCACATAGAATATTAATATTTATTTTTAGCACAGATGCAGATTAAGCAAATTTAATTGTAAATGAACAATTGTGATGTTTAATATAAATTCAAGTGTGCACATCTTCCTGAATGAATAATTATATGTGCAGATTAGAATGCAATATCTGTTATTGTTATATTGAATTGTTGTTTAGGTGAAAGTTGGAGATAAGGAAGTAGATGTCATGAATACATTTAAACTTTATATCACTACAAAATTGCCTAATCCTGCCTTCACTCCTGAGATCAATGCGAAATCATCAGTAATAGATTTTACTGTTACAATGAAAGGGCTTGAAAACCAGTTATTGAAGAGAGTAATTCTTACAGAGAAACAGGTAAGATCACCAAGAATGAACTCATACACTAACAAAACAATGAAACTGTAATGCTTTACTGATGCTTGATTTTCTAATTCTGAAATGCTGGTCTAGAACCCGCTAGTAAGTCATGGTGATTTGAGGTGGTGGTTGGAGTGGATGGGGATGAATTTTGGAAAGAAGGAAACTTGGGAGAAGAAAAATCAACTGAACAAATTCCTTAAATATAATGATACAGCAGTGTCTTTTAAATTATAAAAAACATAAATGTGCAAGCGCTAACAGATTATGATTGGGGCAATTGCATCATAACACAATGTTAAAAATGTTTAGACAGTTTGTCTTGATATTTAACAAAGGAACTGGAAGCAGAGAGAATTAAACTCATGGAAGATGTAACATACAATAAACGGAAGATGAAAGAACTTGAAGACAACCTGCTTTATAAGTTAACTGCAACTAAAGGTAGTGTATCAACTTATATTCATTTCGTATTTATTAAGGTTGGCATTGGTCTGCTTCCATTAAGGATAGGGACATACGTCTCTGGTTTACCATATTAAAAGATCTAATTCTACCTGAAGTAAATGCAGTTGAAAGCTTGCACCTGGACTGCACTACTTCAGCCTGCAGGTGGAGGCATACTTGAATCCTTCATACAATAAATAAATAACCCCTGCATATAGGACGTTACGCACTGAGGAGAAAGGGTTTCTTGGCATCTCATTTCTATCTGCAGAGATTTATTTGTTTATTTATTTGTACAGAGGAGCATCCAATCATTTGAGCCGCTACAGTCCAGTCCAGTCCAGCCCAGCCCAGCCCAGTCCAGTCCAGAGAAATAGGTTTACTTCTGCAATGCTGTGTGCTCTTTGCGAGTACTACACCTAATTCATTAGACAAACCTCTCAGACATCCTTATGCATTTGAGTATGTCCTTCGTGGGATGCGGGTGGCGCTGTAGATTAAATCACAGAGCCTAGGGCTTGCCAATCAGAAGGTCAGCGGTTCGAATCCCTGCAACGGGGTGAACTCCCGTTGTTCGGTCCCAGCTCCTGCCCACCTAGCAGTTCAAAAGCACGAAGTGCAAGTAGATAAATAGGTACCGTGCCGGCGGGAAGGTAAAGGGCATTTCCGTGTGCTGCTCTGGTTCACCAGAAGTAGCTTAGTCATGCTGGCCACATGACCCGGAAGCTGTCTGGGGACAAACGCCAGCTCCCTCAGCCAGTAAAGGGAGATGAGCACTGCAACCCCAGAGTTGCCCGCGACTGGACCTTATGTGTGAGAGCCAGTGTGGTGTAGTGGTTAAGAGCGGTGGACTCGTAATCTGGTGAATCGGGTTCGCTTCCCTGCTCCTCCACATGCAGCTGCTGATTGACCTTGGGTCAGTCACACTTCTCTGAAGTCTCTCAGCCCCACTCACCTCTCACAGAGTGTTTGTTGTGAGGGAGGAAGGGAAAGGAGAATGTTAGCCGCTTTGAGACTCCTTCGGGTAGTGAAAAAGCGGGATACCAAACTCTTCTTCTTATGGTCAGGGGTCCCTTTACCTTTACCTATGTCCTTCCTACCATATTAATGTGAAGTACTGGATGTGCAAGGTGAAAAGATAAACAACTGCAGAGCAGAAGTTTCTGTCTGAAATGGATAGATCACACTCCTCTGATTGAGATGAAGCAGACTAGTGGTTGAGGTTCTTTGTGGCTAAAACAGAGGAGGCTATGGACCCTCCTTTCTCTTTTGGGAAAGGACCACCGTGACAGAGCATCTGCTTAGCGTGTAGAAGGTCAATCTCCAGAATTTTCAGGCAGGGCTAGAAGAGTGTCTGAACCCCAGTCAGTGTGGACAGTGCTGGGCTTGATGGACCAATCATCTGACTCAGTATAAGACAGTTTCCTATGTTCCTTCTCCATGGAGGATGACCCAGCAGATGAGAAACACTGCCATGTAGTGTTCAAAGGCAGGGAAATTGGCAAGATCTCCCCCAGTCTATTTTCCTGCTACAGGGCATATGACAGAGAAGAGGCAGCAACAGGGCCAGCGACAGAGACGAGCATTGGGTGGATGTTGTTGCCTGCAGCAGGCAACCATTTAAATCGTCCCTAATTGGCTCCAACCTAGCATCCATCCATAATGGGGGTATGTTTGAGGCAGGGACAGTGAGTATTTTGAGGGAATTCAGGCACTAGCTCACTGCAAGTAGCAACAGCAGCTGCTGCTTCCCTGTGGTCCTCTCAGTGTCAGGATTTTTTTAAAAGCAGCCCACCCATCATCAGCAATAATAGGCCCTGCTGAGGCTCCAGCCTTTGCCCAAAAAAGCCTTGTGGTAATGCTGCCCATGCTAATTGTTTCTTACTAGTTTCTTCCACTTACATGCTGTCTCTCCACTGGAATAAAAAGAGACCCCAGCTTTTAGGATGAAGTGTTCTTCCTTCATCATAATTAGTTGCTGGGCTTTCTACGGAAAGATACATAGCATGGTGTAGGAGAAGCAACCAGCAGAATGCCTGGGCAACCCTTATTTGGCTCATTTAGAATGCAAAGAACCACTTTGCTTTAACTGCTTGGCCTGCATTCTTTGTACTAATTAAATTATGCTTTTCTGATAGAGGAACTGGTTGATTTTATTTCCATATTGAGTTCTGAATTCTGTACAGGAAATTAAAAAGCACCGTTACCAAACATTTCCTCTGGTGCCCTTTAGGGTCTTTGGTGGATGACGAATCTTTAATTGGTGTTTTGAGGACAACTAAACAAACTGCTACAGAGGTATCTGAAAAGCTGGAAGTTGCAGGAGAAACTGAGAAAAAAATTAACACAGCACAAGAGGAATATCGTCCAGCTGCTACACGAGGAAGCATTCTTTATTTTCTTATCACAGAAATGAGCATGGTCAATACAATGTACCAAACCTCATTAGCTCAGTTCTTAAAACTATTTGATCAGTCCATGGCCAGGTAAGAATACTGTGTTATTTCTGCAGACGCCTGTATCTTTTCCCAATCCATCCCCTCTGCTTCAGGCTTATTTTCACCCAATCTAGTCGGGCCGAGTCCTGAATGAATTTGGGGTTGTTGCTCAGAGCAACATTTCATTTTGCTTAGCTGTACTGCTTTTTGCTGCTATTTAGATTATAAATGTTGCATGTCCCCCCAATCTCCAAGCGCTGCAAGAATCCAGGGGTTTCAGGCACTTACCCTAGGTTCCTGTTTCCTTTTGAATGAGGTACAGTGGAGACTGAGGTGTTTTAAAGATGTGTGGGTTCTTTTACACAAATATACACACACAACCTGAGCCCATGATGGAGGGGTTCACAGCATTAACACCCCCAAGAGGGCCTCACTTCTTCCATAGCTACAGCCTTGGATTCAAACAGAAATCAAACATTGCTCTGACACTCTCCAGCTTTCGGCTTTGCTTCTAGCTCACATCACTCAAAACTCTCTGCTTTCAACTCTGCCCTGAGTTGGAGGAAGGGGCCCTACCCATTTGCCATTTTCACAGAGCCTTTGTTCCCCATCACCTCACCAGGAAGCTAGCTTGGCTATTCCAAGAATTAGAAGAGGGTCCGTGCATTCAGCCTAACCCCTCCCAAAACGCATAACATATTTTTGTACAGTATTTTTATTCTTAGGCCTTCATGTGAGTTATTAGTAGATTCTTTCACCTTAGAATTGCATCCAGTGTAGTTGTCTTGTTCAGGCAAGTGCTTTTGATTGCTTAATGGATTTTCCTCTCCTCCCCCAGTGCTCCTGTCCATGTCTCTTCTAGAGATTCCTCCAACCCTTTGGGGCAATTGGGTATGTGTGCATGAGAAGAGGAGGCAGAGGGGATGTTATACTGAACAAGTGGAAGTCTTTGCACAAAGACAAGCAGAAACAATTCATTGTATATATTTATTAATATGAGATGTTTGGTCTATTAATATTTGAATCCCTCTTTTGTATAGTAAATATTGTACCTTTTGTATATTACTTTTTCTTTTAGAGAATTTACTTGAAATGCTGCTATATTTTATTGTGTAAACTTTTGTGAAGTTGATGTGAGCTGCTTTGAGCTTATTGATGTGAATCTGTTTGCTTACTTTCTTGCTTTGCTTTTATGCCTTAGATCTGATAAGTCCCCTATTCCACAGAAAAGGATCACAAATATTATTGAGTTTTTGACATATGAAACTTTCACATACTCTGTTAGAGGTTTATATGAAAACCATAAATTTCTCTTTACGCTGCTTCTGACATTAAAAATTGATCTGCAGAGGGGTCAAATCAAGCCAAAGGAGTTCCAAGCACTAATTAAAGGTAATTACTAGTTCTGAATTATTTCTACCTTGTTACAAAAGCTTGTAATGGGATACATGTTTGCATATTATACTGAAAGCAACTCTGTGTGGAACACTAAACAGAGTGGACAACTGCCTAAAGCCATTGGAATGGGTAAACAGGAATTTAAGAATATAAGAGCCGCACAGGATCAGTCCAAAGACCCATCTACTCCCATACTCTGTTCTCACAGTGGCCCCCCCAGATGCCTATACAAAGCCCCCCAGGCTCCCTTTCTTCGGGGGGGGGGCAGAAGTGCTCCCCTCCAGCTCCGCTGAGTGCCAGCAGGAAGAGGACAAATGCACACAGTTGGAGCATTGTTTTGTCTGGAACTTTCTGCTCAGCATCCTGGAGCTATCACTCACTCACTGCCTGAAGTAAGCACTTCATTCACTTCTGATGCTTTTTCTTTGTGCTGCTGTAAAATGCTTTGCTTGGGTCAGTTGCAGCACAGCTGTGACTTGTGAGTCCACACGGATCTCAGCAGCAGCACAGACCTTGCATACCCCACCCCACCCCCCAATGCACATCAGAGGAATTGGGAGCTCATTGCCCCAGAATAACAGCCTTCTTGAGAATGCTCATTAGCCATGCTGGTGACCTTGTGCACTTGTTGGTACCTTTCCTGCCCTGCATATCCATCATCTACGTAAGCCATCCTTATGCATATCCACACTGATTATTAAATTTTTTATAACATCAATTTTATTCAAACACATTCATGGGGACAGAGCAGGCTTTTAAACCTTATTAAGGATGCAAGACTGCCTAAAGACTGATGTGCCGGTTAATTCTACTGTAGTAAATGGGCATTAATTTTGTGTAACCGGAAACGGAAATGCAGCCTAAAACGTATGTGTCTCTTAGCTCATGGTATACAAGTTCATTTGTAGTTGTAAACAATTGTTTCCTGCTGTGAATACAAGTCGTGGCACGCCATGGGTTTGTGAAATGTCTCCCTCCTCTTTTGCCCTTTGTGAGGATGAGAAAGCTTCTAGTTTTAAACTAACTACAGTTCCTGCTAACTTGGGGAATTGTGCTTTGTTTAGACTAGGGTTAGCCAACATGGTGCTTCCAGATGTTTTTGGACAACAAAACACACCAGCCACAGCTAGCATGGCTAGCAATGGATAATGGAAATTGTATTCCAACATACAGAGGGCACCATTTTGGTTGTCCCTGATTAAGACCATGGCTTTGAATGGGAGCTACAGTTTCTGATGACTAAAATGTGGTCAGGGCATGCTTTGATTGATCACAAAGAAGGCCTGTCTGCTATTGTTCTTATGGGAACTCTTCAGAAGGACTTCTGTCCAATTAATCATGTAATGCACCAACTGTTTTTGAAACAAAAAAGCTTTATATGAATTCTAAATATTAAAGAAGGCAATGCTGCTGATGGAGTATTGTCTGTGACACTGTACGAATTAGTCTTGGCTCTTATTTTGTATTAGTCATGGAAAAACCACTCTAAAAGGAAGTTATTCACATAAAGGAAAGTATATGTGTCATACAAAAATGTAAAATTGCCCATAATACATTACCATCATAGATGTCATAGATGCAAGGAGAATGAATTAAAATGCTAATCAGGTATAAGGCTGTGAAATAAGGGCAATTAAAAGTTTGTAGCAAACAATGAGGCTATAATAACTGCAAAAAAACTGATTCTGTATTATTAATAACGAGAATAATGGCATATTTTAGGCATTCATCCTACATGCTATTAGATATAATACAAAAAGCATTGGTTTTAGAGAAATAATGTTGTTGTAATATTTTACCGGAAAGGCATTTTGAAACTGTTTCCAGGCAGGGTGCCCCTATGATCCTGGTGGTCGCTATATCAAGGTTAATGCTGACATACTAGCATACTCACAATCCTATGCTCAGTCAATAGCACAACAACACATCAGCAGGTTACTCACCAGTATATGTTCAGGGGTTTTCAGTCATATCAAATAGAGACAAATATTTGGGAGAGCTGCATGGTACTAACCAGGGCCAGACCAATACACTTTGTTACCTGAGGTGAACCACAAAAGGGCGCCCCTCCCCACCCAGGAAGAAGTGAGTGAAGATCTACATCAAGAACAAGCAAGGAATAAAGATATACATTGGAATCTGCTGCCCCTGTGGATCCTTCTTCACCTTGCCTCATGGATGGGCCAACCCTGGTAGTAACACACATTTCTCCAGAGAGCTTACACAACAGGTTTGTCTACAGAAACTCGTGCAAAACGTACCTGTGGACTGTGTCTGTTTGCTTCCTCTGTTATTTGGTGGGATAGAGACTGCCATTTGTCTGATAGTCTAAAATTCAAATTTAATAATATTAAGCATAACATGTATGTACTCTGTAATGATGATGATGATGATGATTGTTTTTAATCAGGGGGTGCAGCACTGGACCTAAAAGCTTGTCCTCCCAAACCATTCCGGTGGATTCTTGATATGACATGGTTGAATCTGGTAGAACTGAGTAAACTACCGCAATTTTCTGAAATTATGAACCAGGTGGGCTCATTTGTCTTCCTTTCTGTTCCGTATATTGTTTCCCACAGCCATTGTATCCTTTTGCCTTAGAGAATTGAGACGTGGCCATTAATTCCAATATTGCTTAGTTTCGTACCTTAATGACATGCTATCTTTTCCCCCTCAAAGTGAATAGCCTTGGTTCAGTGGCAGAGCACAAGGTCCCAGATTCTGACATCTCTGCGTTGGGCTGGGAATGTCCACTGCCTAAAACCTTGGAGTGTCACTGCCAGTCAGTTGTAGGCAATGGTCTGAATTGGTATAAGGCAGTTTCCCTCACGCCTATATGTGGGCATATAAATAACCACAAATACTGGCACATCCTAGCCCTCAAAAACATGTCCTACCTAACATGAGTGAAGCTTTCTGGGACGGTCTGCTAAGCCTCCTCCTCTGAGCAGCAGTCAGAGCTGCTTAGTAAGCCCTCACCTCCTATGTCGGGGGGGGGGGGAAATATCTCAGGGCTCATCTTCTGCACCTATTTCTTTTTCCTCCCCCATCCCCTCCAATCCTGCAGCAGTGAAATGGGGACTGTGGGATTTGAAGCAAAGGTCCACCAAGCTCTGGGTGCAGCTGGAAAACAGGCTGGGGGCACACAGCCACACCAAACAGCCTTTCCTTGAGGGCAGGGGGCTAGACGGGGCAGTCTCTGGGCTTCATTGCTTTAGTTGCACTTTAGTAGAAGCTTGTCCTGTGCACCTTCTCTCTACTCACCGTTTTTTCTATGTTTTTCCTATTGGTGTTGCACCTGACTAGATGTGTGTTGCACCGCATGCAGTGGGGAGGTGAAGTGTGCTGCCGTGACCACAGCCTGTGCTGGGGCTGAGTTTTGGGGGCAAAGCAACTGGCAGTTCTGCTAGTACCTTGTGGGCAGGTGGCTGGAAATGATGGTAGGAGAGCAAAAGACGGAACTGACTGGGCCTCCACCTTGATTTGCTACATTGTTGCAGGATAATTAGGTCTGAGGACACAGGGGTTAACTAGAGGATCCCATTAGTTACTTTCCAGCCATGGTGGTGATGAGCATATTTTGCAGTTATACTAACTTTTCAGACTGTCTGCACCATTTTTATTAAGTAAGAACTGCACTGCTCCTTCAACAACAATAATTCTATGATGCAGCTGCAAAAAAGGCTAATGTTATTTTAGGCAGCATCAACAGAAGTATAGTGCCCTTTATCTTTATAAATGACTTGAATGAAGGTACCGAAGGGATGTTCAAGAAATTTGCAGATGACATCAAACTAACACAAGTATAGTTTCATGATCAAGGGAAGTGATTTTATTGTTTAGTTGTGTCCAACTCTTCATGACCCCATGGACCAGAGCAGCCAGGCACTCCTGTCTTCCACTGCCTCCGGCAGTTTGGTCAAACTCATGTTAGTAGCTTCAAGAACACTGTCCAACCATCTCGTTCTCTGTCGTCCCCTTCTCCTTGTGCCCTCCATCTTTCCCAACATCAGGGTCTTTTCCAGGGAGTCTTCTCTTCTCATGAGGCGGCCAAAGAATTGGAGCCTCAGCTTCAGGATCTGTCCTTCCAGTGAGCACTCAGGGCTGATTTCCTTCAGAATGGATAGGTTTGATCTTCTTGCAGTCCATGGGACTCTCAAGAGTCTCCTCCAGCACCATAATTCAAAAGCATCAATTCTTTGGTGATCAATTCTGCCTTAGTCAGGCACTCTTGGAGTACAGTGTCCAGTTCTGGGTGCCACAATTTAAGAAGGATATTGACAAGCTGGAACATGTGCAGAGGAGGCTGACCAAGATTATCAAGGGTCTTGAAACCAAGCCTTATTAGGAACAGTTGAAGGAGTTGGGTATATTTAGCATGGAAAAAAAGACTGAGAGGAGATATGACAGCCCTCTTCAAATATATGAAGGGCTGTCACATAGAAGATGCTGCAATCTTTTTTTCTCCTGCTCCAGAGAGTAGGCACGAACCAATGGCTTCAAGTTGCAAGAAAGAAGAGTCTGGCTCAACATCAGGAAGAACTTTCTGACAGTAAGAGCTGTTAGACAGTGGAACAGACTTACTCAGAAAGTGGTTGACTCTCCTTCCTTGGAGCTTTTAAACTAGTGGTTGGATGGCCATCTGTCATGGATCCTGTAGCTGAGATTTCTGCATTGCAGGGGGCTGGACTAGACGATCCTGAAAGTCCCTTCCGATTCTACAGTTCTATGATTCTATGAAATATGACTTTGACTGAAGTGTAACTTTCTAAAATTGTCAGAAGTGTACTTTAATGGGAAAACTATGTTTGTCTATTGCATTTGGTACATTAGATCTGTCGTAATGAGAAGGGATGGAAGAATTGGTTTGACAAGGAGGCTCCAGAGGAAGAAACGATTCCTGATGGATACAGTGACTCTCTAGATACTTTTCGTAAACTTTTGCTTATCAGGTGAAGATCATGCAATTTCAGCATTGCCTGTTTTGCTAGCATTCTCCTAAGAGTGCTGTGTGCTAATCGCTATGCTGCATTTCCCTCGGGGAAAAACGCTATGTAGATGAAACTGACACTCAATTTGAGCCTCACCAAATATATTCATTCCTAGGTCGTGGTGTCCAGATCGCACACTTTCTCAAGCCAGGAAGTACATTGCAGATTCTCTGAATGAAAAGTATACAGAGCCAGTCATTTTAAACTTAGAGAAAACTTGGGAGGAAAGTGATAAGCGAACCCCACTCATCTGTTTTTTATCAATGGGATCTGATCCAACTATCCAGATTGATGCATTGGCCAGGAAACTTAAACTGGGTATAAATATAATATTTTATTCTTCAACATAAGAATTTGATTTTTTTTAAAGAAAAAAACACTTTGGTAAATTTGGTTTTTGTAATAATTCACTGAATTTGCAGTGGGCCCTCTCATCAACAATCCTGAAAAAACTTCAGCAACTTTATAATGAGGGTTGTATTCAATTGTTCAAGCAGGAGGTGTCCATTAATAAAAAGCCAATTGTTACACAATGCAGGGCTAGAAAGAGCTTCAGATTTCAAGGCACTTGAGGCTACTGTTAGAGGAGCTTTCAGTAATTCTGTAATAAATGGCTCTTTCTTGATCTAGGACAGGGTGGCCGCCAAGTTTCATATGGTACTCAGCCTTATTTCATGTGATGGGAGGAGCTCGGAAGAAGAGGTGGAGGGCAGGACAGCGGGGGGCGGTTGAAATGCATAGAGAGATGGAAAGTGGGGCGGGGGAGAGAATATTGCTGTAAGCGGCCAGTTCAGGCCTCTTGGAAGAGTGATATGTCTTTCCTCTAGTTAGTAGCTCACTGGGTAGGAGGAAAGAGGGAGCAAGGGAGAGAAGGGGGTGGTAGAAAATGAGGAAGGGAGGCAACCCTGTCTGCCACAAGCTATGATTTTACCCACTGTCAGCATTTAGCCCCTCAACAGATTACGCTTAAGGGAATGCAGCTCTTGACAGATAAAAAGTTTGCTGCCTTTCTGTTATTACAGCTTATGCACATGGACATTTGCTGCCATCACAATTATCACCAGTGCTAACTATCACAGAGGATAACTTCTTGAAAGAGTCAGAAATTACCTCTGGCTTTATTCCTTAAGGGTGGCACTATGGTCTGAACCACTGAGCCTCTTGGGCTTGCTGATCAGAAGGTTGGCGGTTCGAATCCCCTCGACGGGGTGAGCTCCTGTTGCTCGGTCCCAGCTCCTGCCAACCTAGCAGTTTGAAAACACGCCCAAAAGTGCGAGTACATAAATAGGTACCGGTAGGAAGGTAAACGGCGTTTCCATGCGCTGCTCTGGTTTTGCCAGAAGTGGCTTAGTCATGCTGGCCACATGACCCAAAAAAACTGTCTGCGGACAAACGCCGGCTCCCTCAGCCTGTAAAGCGAGATGAGCGCCGCAACCCCAGAGTCGTCTGCAACTGGACTTAACTGTCAGGGGTCCCTTTACCTTTACCTTTATTCCTTAACTTAATTTTCATTGGCATCAAAAGACCTTCATGCATGCAGCAAAGTGATATACTAAATTAACTGAGTTAATTGGTTCGTAGCAAAGGGAAGGCAGCACAAACATGAATAATATAAAAGGCCAGCATTCAGTGAAGTCTTACAAAGATACAATGCTGTATATCTGCTAAATGAATACAATATGTATAGGATTCTTTAGTAAGTTAAAGCATAGAATTGAAAAGCCAAAGTGCTTGCACGCTTTTTGAAAACTTGCCTGCAACCAAGAGTACAAATTTATGTAATCTTATTATCATTCTACCATTTCACTTGTTGTAGAAAACAGAGCTATTTCTATGGGACAAGGACAAGAAGTTCATGCACGCAAGCTAATTCAGACATCAATGTCACAGGTATGTATACAATCTTGACATTAAAAAATGTCTCATCCCTTTGCTTGAGTTTTTTGAAGATTCCACCCACCCCTGACTCAGGTTTTGTACTTCCATTAAAAAAATTGTATAAAGAGGTGTGGCATATAGCTATTAATGATAAATTAACATGTGCTATTAAGGTAAGATGGGGAATATGCAGGAGAAATGATTTTGAGAGATATAGAAGGTATTTGTAGAATTTGTACTATTAAAATGGAAAGGGGTCAAACCATTGCAAAAGGTGTTGAAATTTTGGGAGGTTGGATACATAATGGAATGGTCTCAAGGGTGGAGTGTCCATTTTTATTTTTATTTATTTATTATTTATTCCTTTGTTTAAAATAAAAATAAAATAAAATGCATTTAAATAAAATAAAATAAAATAATTGCATTTAAAAGAGTAAGGTTGCAATCTGATATAGTGGTACCTCTGGTTAAGAACTTAATTTGTTCTGGAGGTCCATTCTTAACCTGAGGTACCACTTTAGCTAATGGGGCCTCCCGCTGCTGCTGTGCGATTTCTGTTCTCATCCTGAAGCAAAGTTCTTAACCCAAGGTACTATTTCTGGGTTAGCGGAGTTTGTAACCTGAAGCATCTGTAACCTGAGGTACCACTGTACTGAGCTTCTTTACTTAGGAGCCTGGGCATATCTATCTCTCTCTAGGTAGCATCTATCTATCTATCTATCTATCTCTATCTATCTCTATCTATCTATCTATCTATCATCTATCATCTATCTATCATCTCTACCCATTGAGATTTTATATATATATATATATATATATATATATATATATATATATATATATATATATATATATATATATATATATATATATAAAAATAAAATCAATGCCCATATATATCAAGAGGGGTAGAGTAATCTGTCCTGACCCCCTTTGCTTAGCTACCAAACCTGCTCTTTACCTCACTGTTTTGTCATTCTGGCTGAGACATGGTCAGTGAAGAAATGCACTGTAAAAGATGGATAGGATTTTGGCTGTTCTGGTCTGTCACTATTAAATTCACTCAAGTGTGGTATTGAGGAATAGATGTAATTCCCATATTAAACTGGTTACCTTAAATTTGTAACAGACTTATTTGGAAGCCCCATTGATTTTAACAGAGCTTAACTGCAGTTATTATAGTATCTGAAACATGGTATTTTTTGAAAATAACTTTTGCTGTACTTTTTAATGAGACTTCCTTCCAAAGCAATGTCTATAGGCCTGGGATGTTAGTGTGACTTCAGATTTAAAAGAAGAGGTGGCATATTTGCTAAATCTGAGTCGAAACTTTTTTTTGCTGGTGTTGGGGGATGCCAGCAGAGCGGGTGTGAACATGTTCTGTCCTCCCTCACTGGTATATATATATATTTGGGGGGGGGGGAAACAGAGCAACAGAGACAGAGTCAATGCACAGCTAAGTGCAGGTGACCTTGAAGGCTAAAGTCTGCAGCACACCAGAGCCGTAACTCAACTTTGAAGAGGGCACTGATTGCAAGGCAAAAGGAAAATTTGCTTAGCTAACAAGAGAGGTGAAATGAACTCTGAATAGAGGAACAGAATTATGAGGTGTAGTGTGGCTAAAAAGGGGCATACGAACATCATACTTAATAAGTGTTGGTGTCCTATGATGAGAGAAGCCCTGGACTCTCTCCTGGAGGAATAAATCATCATCATAGTTTATTTATACCCCACCATTTTCGCTGACAGAAATCCACTGGCCTTTAGTGGTGGGTTGGGACCCTGTTCCGTGGTGCAACATGATCTGAAGTGGGTCACAATAGCAGCACTACCACCATACAAATATATATTGTTTTTTAAAAGTGAGAAATGAGTCCCCAAATGCATGGTGTATTCTGGGTCTGAAAAAGTTGAACCCTACTAAAACAAAGAGCTCACCAGAACCCCTCAGTGATTGATAGAAGTTTTGGGAATCTTAGAGCTTGCTTAGCCTAAACAAAACCCTTATTCTGAAGGGAAAAGCAGGGTGTTTCTTTTAATAAATGATGATGGTGATGATGATGATTACAAGGTATCTCCTGTTCACCAAAACCAGTAGAAATTGCCCTGCTATAATTTTTATAACTACCACAAGATGGCAGCACTACTTTACTTACTCATTGGAACCTACAGTAGTTGTTTCATTTTAATGCAAATCCATATTTATTATTAAAACACAGAAACCCTAAACCCCAATATCAAGGAGATATAAATGATAACAAGTAGCTAGTGAAACCTTCCATCTGTGGAATACTCAAGTGTAGTTGTTGTTGTTAGTAAATTGCAGTTGGCTTGATGTTTAGCAGATTATTTAATTAAGGTTTTTTGTTTGTTTGTTTGTTTGTTTGTTTGTTTTGCTATAGGGTGGCTGGGTGTTACTTCAGAACTGCCATCTGGGTCTGGAGTTCATGGAAGAACTTTTGGAAACAATGATTAGTGCTGATATCCCTGATGATAGCTTCCGAGTATGGATAACCACTGAACCACATGAGAAGTTTCCAATTACTTTGCTTCAGGTTAGCCCTAGCATATTCAAGGGGATTTAGATGAACTGTTAAGGTGATTCATGTGGCAAAACTGAAAGTGGGAAGGAGAAATATTGCTTGCATTGAAATTTAAACTGTGGTAAAGGTTAAAAACTTTTCAGTCATATGAGAAACTTTAGGCTATGGTTGACGCAAGAAGAGAATCTTTACCTATTCAGGAGTTTCCTCTCTTGTAGACTCAACAGGGCCCTAAAGCAGAGATTATTCTGCCATCAGCTTGCTGTTTTTTTCCAGACTGGCATGCCATTGTCCAATTGTCACTATCTTTGGTGTTATCGTTCTTATAAAGATTTTAAAATTATTTATATATGTATATTCTACCTAGTGGATGTCAGTTATTTGGGTTATTTATAATGAGTTTTACAAGGGGCTTCCAATCTTCTCCAATCCAAAATGTCAATCAAATCCTCACCTGCATAGTTCCATAATGCTGTTACTGGCAGCTGCTGCTCCCTGACTCGTAAATGAGACACCTCACTGCCCTCAGCGTTGATCATTGGCTGCTGAAGGGTATTACATTTTTAGTAGAAATATATAAGAATAATAAAAAAAGTCCAGTAGCACCTTAGAGACCAACTAAGTTTGTTCTTAGTATAAGCTTTTGTGTGCATGCACACTTCTTCTTACTGGACTTTTAAAAAAAAAAAATCATATATTTCGACTGTGTCAGACCAACACGGCTATCTACCTGAATCTAGAAACGTTTTTAGTAGCTTATAGCTCATTGTTATACTGGACTAGTAACAAGGGATCTTAGGGGTGTTTTTTTTTGGGGGGGGTGTTGTGAATTCATACCTAATGGAATCAGATAACCAATGGAATAAGGAAGGAGGTGTGGATACAGGATGTGTGTTTCATCCAATGGGAAGCTGTTCAGTCACACGCCTGTCATTTTTAAGACTACACACTAGAACCAAAGTTGTGTTTGGCTTTTGTTTATGTCTGAACTTTAGCTTTGAAAATGGCATGATTTTTAGGCAGGCTGCTTTTGGGGTCAAATGAAATAAATCTTTTTTTCTTTTTATATATGTCAGACTTCTATAAAATTCACAAATGAACCACCACAAGGTATGCGAGCAGGTTTGAAAAGAACATTTTCTGGTATAAATCAGGACTTGCTTGATGTCAGCAACATGCCCATGTGGAAACCTCTTCTTTACACTGTGGCTTTCCTACACTCCACTGTTCAGGTATTACAAACATACTTTCTTTTCATTTATGCCTAACAGGACCTTTCCACTGGGATGCCTGAAAAATAACCTATTGCTATATGTGAGCTCAATATTTATAATACACAATAAAGGCCTGATGCTGCACACCCATCCTTCTGCGTCAAATGTTTCATTTTTGGCCTCAGAGGGTAACAATATCTATCTATCTATCTATCTATCTATCTATCTATCTATCTATCTATCTATCTATCATCTATCTATCTATCTATCTATCTTTGGGTATTTGACAAACCATGCCAATGCCTGAAGAATTATCCTTTGAGCACAAAAATTAGCTAAAGAATATGATAATACAGCTTTCCTGTATCTCCTGTATTTCCTGTATTTTTTGAATGGAAATTGCCAATTAAGATGACTCAAAGTGATCATGCTGTGTCTAAATGGGATCGGTAATGGTCACTGTATTACATTCTGGGTTGTTAAGATTGTACTGTGAGATTCTTCCGATGATTTCCTGGTGTATCTTGAGCTGCAGTAGGTGCATAATTCATATCAAGAAACATTTGTCCATTTTCGATCAATATTCTGTCAATTCTAATATATTTGATCAGAAAATGGTATTGACTTGAAATGTCAGCGATTGAAGTTGTTAAACAAAAAGCAATAATAAGCGAAACAAGCAACATTAATAAATAGTGAAATCACACTCCTTGCTTTCTACTGTCTTATTTCAGGAAAGACGCAAATTTGGCCCTTTGGGCTGGAATATTCCTTATGAATTCAACTCAGCAGACTTCACAGCCAGTGTTCAGTTTATACAGAATCATTTGGACGAATGTGACATTAAAAAAGTGAGTGTCCCTATATTGTATTGTTGTTTCTACTTTGTATATGCTGAGGATGATTATGGTCAGTTTATCTTAACCTCAAAAAAGAGACAAGCATTAGAGCCCCAGTTTTTTTAGTGACTCAGATTACCCACCCACCCATTCACTCAGCCCCCAGTCTCTCAAATAAGTGCTTGTGTGGCCCAGAGAGATCCTGCAAACCATTTGCAACATAGCTTCTCTTGAAAGTATGAAGCCTTCCTTAGCAGAAGTTTAAAGTGAAGACGAATGGTCTTGGTCGTATAGTGGATTATGAAGCAGCAAACAAATTAATTGTGCACTTATATTTTCATCTGCCTCAGTTATGAACAGCATTCTAAGTTTGAAACATTGGGCTTCATCCATCTTCCTGTGGGTGATGGATTCCTGTGGGTGATGAACTGAACTGCCTTCAGCTAAGCCTTCTTTTAAGCCCTTTCCCACCTGCAACGACATGTACCTTAGCATGTATTGTAACTTGGCAACTATTACTGAGAACCAGGAGGCATGTGTGTAGCTCCCATATAGAAATTCATTCCTCCCTCTCTTCCCAAGGTCTCACACTCAGTGTAGTTTGCAGACCAAGACCCCGGGCAGAGGAGAGGGATTGCTGGATGACTATATGGGAAGTACACTTGGGCCTCCTGTTGTAAGTAATGGTCCATGCAGTGTGATGTGCACATGTCATATACCTGCAGCAGCCAGGGAGAGAGGGAAATGTCAATTGCTTTTGTGTGCATAGCTGCATCCATAAAGGAATGGGATCATACCCACAGTTATTATTGCTTATAACAGAACAAGCGGCTGCAGTCTGTACTTTTGGGTAGCAATGCATTCACTATGAGACACGATGCATTTGTAGTACATGCAGTTAATAGTTTACAGCCATGTTGACAAATGAGGCTTTTGAATGGAATATGAGAAATGTGGCAAATTGCCTCTTTCCTATTGATTTTCATTTATGTGGGATGATCAAGAGCTAAAAACAGATTTTCACAATCTTAGGTCAAAATCACAAGATGGTCTTTATTTTTATTTGTTTTCTGGAGAACCTTAGTTATATTTGAGGTTTTCAGTTGTTATCCTTGGGGCAAAAGTCAGAGTTACGGGTGCCTGCACATGATCCTTGAGCACTTTGTGCAATCCAAGTTTGTGAGTATGTACTAGAATTTCTAAAATGTGCTTGTTTTTGTCTCTAGGGAATATCCTGGAGCACAGTCCGATACATGATTGGAGAAGTACAGTATGGAGGCAGGGTCACCGATGATTATGATAAGCGTCTTCTTAATTGCTTTGCAAGGGTAAGGAAATGTGATGAAACATTCTTAACAATAAGCAAAAAAGGCTTCCAAATGAACAATGATTCACTTTCAATTGAAATAAACTATAGAATGTTGTTAAAAATGTACTGGCAATGTAATAGGACCCTCATGGCATATAGTCACTCATCTGGAAAGAAAGGCCTTTCAAATTTATGATTTTGTATTTCTCATAAAATCAGTGTATTAAAGCCATTGCTATGTTTTGTTTTTAAAGCAGTAGGCTTTCGGTTATTCATATAACAAGCTAATATCCTATGCATTTAATGAGTAGGTTTGGGGATGTTGCTTGGTGTACATCAGTAGGATTGTGCTGTCATGACCTCAGAGTCTAGCAGTGACCAGCAAAGAAGCCAGAGCAGATTCCTGGCTTTTTGGGTCAGATGCTGGTAACCAGAGGACAATTGAACCTGAGGGTGGCAGGCAGGACCTCACTGAAACTAGATGCCACAGGATTAGAACCCATACAACTGGTGCAGGACCCTCTGGGCCTGAGGAACCATGTGTCTTTCACAGTACTTCACCAGTACAAGTGTGTATGGAGAACACCAGGTAGAGGCCATGCAATAAAGGAGAGGTGCCTGATTTGATGCCAAAGGGGTGGCCCTTTAAGAGACACTAGTTCTCCAAAAGAAGATGGTGACAGAGGCTCCAAAAGTCTCACTTTGCACCCAACCCTTGTAGGAACAAATTGCTCATTTGGGACTCTCCACGGTACTGAAATGCCAGCTCACCAGTTTCCTGGCGGTGGGTGGGGTTTGCAGCGGTGGGTGGGGTTTGCACACCACACCAGTGGTCGGCACGGCAACACTGTTTTTTCCCACCGAAGGGGCCAGTTCAAACTGGCCAATCGGCAGCAACTAATGGGGCGGAGCCTCAGGAGTGGATCGCGCCTGCTAAGGCTTCACTCTAGTCCGCTCCTGTGGCTTAAAAGTAGCAGGAGTTGATGCTGGCTGTGCAGTTGGCCCTTGGAGCGTCACCCACCCAGCCCTCACTCTAAATGCTTCCTTTGTTACAGGCTAAGCTTTCTTCTTCCAGGTTCATGGGTGTTGCTGTGGTCGGATGATGGTTGCTGTCTTTCAGAGCCGGGAAGGAATTTTCCCTGCTCTGCAGGTTTTGCCTTCCCCATAGCAATTGTCACAACTTTGGCGGTTTTAGGCCTTGGGCAGAATCCTTTTGTCCAACAGTCAACAAAGGGGTGGCGTGGTGACTCACCCCTTCTGCAGCGGCAATATCAGGGCCCCCATTAAAGGGGTATTGAGGGGAGTCTCTGTCCACAAGCGCACTGAGAACTCCTTTCTGCAACATGGAAAGGGGGGCAGCTGTGTAAACACACACTTTGCAGTGTTCCCATATTCCTGACTGACACTGCCATGCCTCAGACCCCAGCATGGGGCTGAGAGGGATACCTAAGCCAAGGTTTCCTACATCTGGAATTCAATAAGGTTGTGGCCAATTTTTTATCCCAAAATATATTGTCTGTGTTTCATTTTGTTTAATTGAGGGCTGGCTCCCGGGAGGTGGGGGACTGCGCCTGGGCACACAACAACCAACATTCTTTACTCTGTGAGCTCCTCTGGATCAGGACAGGAGCACTTTGCAACATTTGATGGCTTCTGCTTTCTGTCCATGTGTACCCCATTCTCAACAATCCAGCTCTTAATTCTTAACAAACTTAAATTTCAACTCCACACCCCCCCCCCGTTTTTGTTTAGGTCTGGTTCAGTGAGAAGATGTTTGAGAATACATTCTGTTTTTACACTGGTTATAAAATACCAGTGTGCAAAACTCTGGATCAGTATCATGAATATATTTCAACTCTCCCATCAATGGACAGCCCAGAAGTATTTGGTCTTCATCCTAATGCAGACATTACGTAAGTGGGTTTTTAGCAAAGATGGAAATTCTTCAAGTTTTTCTTTAATCACTTTTAAAAATATATTCTAAGTAATGAAGTATACTGGAAATCTACAGTATTTACATATACCAGAATATTTAAGAGAGCCTTTCTGGACTTTTTCAAGATTAAGGGAACAATCTAGCATCATGCTGGTCTGTGGGAGGGAATTAAGGGAAAGTCCCATTTGCAAAAGTGGAAGTTGGTTGTACAAGTGGAACATCATAACTGGATATTACCCCAACTTAACACTTTCCAGGTTAAACGTTACTTTTAACAATTTTCAAAATGTGATTATCCTATGAACAGAGAGCTTTTCCATATGCTCTAACACTTCTAGCAACACTTTTGTTCCCACTCAGTTGTACTAAATAATTTAGTTGACATTTACACAAGATGAACTTGGATCAAACAGACTGTAAAAATGATATTATTTCATTAGTTCTCATGAAGTTCTTTGAATTCAACGATGGAATTTCAATCTTACCTGATAACTGCATTTTGAATGTTATCTTTTATTTAGTCACTTTTCATCCTTAAATACCTGGCAGGTTGTTTGTTATTTTCTGCTTCAAATACTGCACATCTGCTGCAGGATGTAATTAGTCATCATAATATTTTATTAGTTTTTTATGTTATTCCTATGATTCTGTCGTGAATTATGCTTTTGGCCAATATGCTCACACTTAGCATTTCTGTGATTGTTAAAATCTGGTCAAACATTTCAACAGTGTTATTAACAAGTTTTGAACACTCAGTTATTAAAAGTGATATTTACTTTGGGGTTTCAAAAGTTTTACTGTAGAGGACAGAGTCTAGTCCTTAAGTTACCTCCGAAAGGCAGAAGTGAATTCTCAGGGGGAGTGCCCATATCTGAAGATTCATGCCTAAAGAGCTATGGCTTTGACATTTTGTATTATATTACAACACGTATTATCGTTTTGACATTTCATTATTATTCAGGTGTAAGCATGCCTCATGTAATTATATCCATGTCTTTCAAAAGTAATGTGAGAAGCAGCCCTGAGGTGTAAAAGAGCTTGAATCATAGAATCAGAGTTAGAAGGGATCACAAGAATCATCTAGTCCAAACCCGTGCATTGCAGGAATCTTTAGCCCAATATAGGGCTTGAACCCACAACTCAGGGCTAAGTAAGAAGTATAAGTTGCCTGTGTAATAGCATGTCAAGCACTGCTCTCTTGAGCTCTGAATGTGGGGCTGCCACTATATCGCTCGAAATGCTAATGAAACTATCAATGCAGCAGATGTATTTGTTTGTATATTGCTTTATAGGCTGAGTTTATCACTCACCATTGGCATCTCATTTAAACTACCCATCAAACAGTTTTGGGAGAAAATGCCCAAAGAAGCTGCAAAGTGGCATTTTAGGTTTTGAGTAGTTGGTGTGTTGCTGCTCTGGGAATTTCCTGAAAGATCCCTGCAAGAGGCAGCTTGGCATTGTTTCTTTGCCTTTCTGAAATGTACATGAAATTCATTGGTTCGTTTCCTTGTAAATAAAACTGAGTCTTTTTAGTATTGTAGAGTAGAGTAGAGTAGAGTAGAGTAGAGTAGAGTAGAGTATTGTGGATTGCCAGAGAACAGCTATTCCTAGTTGCACTCAGACATCACAACGACCCAAGGTTCATTGTAGCATGAGCCTTTGGAGTTACAATGCCTTCCCTCCCCTCTTCTTTTATGCTCAAATTGAGAAAGTTTAAGCAAGAAGAAAGAACAGGTTCTCTTACTGCAGATATTGAGGGAAAAGAAATCTGTTATCAAAAATAGTTGCAAAAGTAAAATACTCTTAACAAAGAACTGCAAAGTGCAAATTTCATGGGTCCATTTCCTAGCAACAAAACTAATATTCTGCTGCATATTATTGAAAATTCCTCTTAGGTATCAAAGTAGCACAGCATCTGATGTCCTGAACACCATTACCAATATTCAGCCAAAGGAAAGCGGAGGTGGAGTAGGGGAAACTCGAGAAGCTATCGTGTATCGATTAGCTGAAGATATGCTTGAGAAGCTGCCTCCTGATTACATACCACATGAGGTGACTGTTTTTAAATTCTACAAGAGAATTGCAGACATGGGAATACTAATTTTTTTTGAGGCAGGGCTCTTGAGACTGATGCAGCTTCTGGGTGGTCTAGAAATCGGCATCTGTGGTTGTGAACAATACCAAACACACATGCCCACAGTGGATGCACTAAGTTGCAAACAACAAGCATAAGGTCATGATGGAAAGGCAGAGCTTTGCCAAACCAGAACTGGAACAAAGGACTTTTAAGAGGAATGGGTAGTTTGTGAGTTGATATAAGCCATACCTAGGACAAACTGCTAAGTGTGGAACTTCTTAAAGTATAACCTTTAAATCCAGGAAAAACATCTACCTTTTCTAGACAGAAAGAAAAAAGATAGATGTTTTCCTGGATTTTCTATCATGTAAAGGTTATACTTTAAGAAGACATAATGGGCCAGTTTAGACATAATGATCTTGTCGTGATAATGCTGGGTTTAGTAAGCTGAGAACAGTGTTCACATACTACTACTCCTTCACGAGCTCTTCTAGTCCTAGTTTAAACAAACTATGATTTCCCATTACATACCAGCTGGCAGACTGGTTTAATGTCACCTTATTAATCAGGTTATTAAATCTAGATCTGTTTATGTTTCATCAGACCCAGTGCCCAATGGTTAGAACACCTGATAACATCCCAAAATATACATTTAAGCTAAAAAGACCAGACCAAATAGTTGCCTACAGTTCATCAGACAAATCAATGGATACCTGATGAAGGATTTGGAGTTAAACATGGTGTTGTTCTCCAGGGATAGAACCAGGCTAGGGTCCATCCTAATTAGCTGCCTGGGATTGTGGGCTTTTCCTTGAAGTCCTACTCTCAGAGGAGGACAGGGCTGAGCATCACTGACTCCTGCAATGTATTAAGCCTATGAGTTTATTGGACCTGGTATAAACAACAGGACCTGGCCTTTTCCTCTTTTTCTTGGTCAGTAGAGAAGCATTTGTGAGTTCTTGACACTTCAAGTGCCAGCTGAAGTGATCACTCTGGCAGCTACATCCTGAATCGGAGCGCGCACCCACACACCCACACACCCACACCCCTATCTAGTTTAGGGGGTAGACACTCATAACCTCAGCTTTGAAGTTCTGAAACATTTCCATTAGATTAGAACTTAAGATTTAAGTTAAAATAAATGGCTTTGAGTATTGCTTGTGACTTGAGTGTGAGTAGGTACTATGATAGATTCCTGAATCTTGCAGCATCTTAGGCGGAACAGTAGTTCCAAGGGACTACTCTTTTAACAGGCAGCAGCTGCTGGCTGATTCCCAAAGATTTCAGTCAAAGCAACTAATGAATTTTGTGCTTCAGCCATGATCCTGAAAGACCTCTTCTGTTAAAAAGTAAGATATATAGAGCTGTGATAATATTCTTACAGCTGTGCTGAGCTTTTACACATTAGAAGTAAAAGGGAACCTGTCCTGCTCTCCGTTGCTTTATTCCCCAGTTTGTAGTTTGGGTGCCATTTTTCTTTAAAAGGGGGCATCTTCCTAAGGTGAGTCTAGCCTTTAAGGGAACAGTATGATGATGATGTTATGTCATCACATGGCCTGCCAGATTTGGCTGCATGATGATATCATGAAGCCAAATTAGAGTGAGGACAATGCTTTACTCTGAACAAACCTTTTCTTCTGTTTTGCACCTCCCAGTTCAATAACTAAAACTGGGGTAAGAGGTTTGTTTGTAAAATACACATACCTGTTTCAGCTTACGCCTAGGTATTCTGTTATAGGGAATCCTCTAAGGTTACATAAAGGGAACATAAAGGTCCCTTTATGATGCTAGAAGAGGAATTTGGCTGGATGTGTATCTAATGGCTGTACCTTAAGGAAAAATTATTAGCTAATCAATTTCCAATGAGAATTGCTCCCTTGATTCTATATATATCACATCAAAGGTCACGTGTATCCCCAGATTATAGTAACTTCAAACAACTGTACATATTAGTGAATAATTTTCTCTTTTTATAGTCAAGATGCTGCAAACATTGGCCCATCTGTGCCACTTATTGAAAAATCCAATGGGTTCTTCAAGGGCAATGCAAAAAACAAGTTGCAAGATTAATCCAGAAGAAATACGAAAGAGTAATGATGATATTAAAGTTGTAATTTCTCCTTCCTTAAAAAACCCATAAAGGATTTGTTTCTTAAGTATATGGGATACCACAACTTCAGAGGCATAGTAATTATTTCTCAGAATTTAATGGGTATACTCATTGTCCGCAATGAATAGCCTACGAATGTTACATAAAATGTAAGAATGCAATAATTGTATTCTCTCCACTAACTAGATAGTCATTCCCTTTATATATCAGAGCTCAGATGATCATAAAGTCTACTGATTTAGGGTGCAATCCCTGAAGCACTGCTCCCTGGGCAGTCTCCATTGAAGTAAATGGTGACTATATAGAAGTGTTTTCTGAACTTGACTCATCATGGGGTAATGGTGGGGGGTGGAGGAGGAGGTTTAGTCTCTTATAAATGCTGGAGAGTTCAAAGCTAACATGACAAAACATTGCTCTTTTTAAAAATGTCGGGGTAGAGCAATCTAAGTGGGGGAGGGTGCCATGTGGCAGATCTGCTGCCGCATCACATGCCCTGTTGGCTCACCAGTCAGGGCACAGGTTGTGCCAGGGGTGTGAGCCTCTTGTATTTTCCCCACAGTGTCAGTCCCTAGGTGGATCTAAGGGGCTTTGACCCAATGGACCCAAAGCTGTTGGTGCCTCAACCCACTTGGCTCTACACTACATGAATGTTGCTTTTCTGTGTGTGGTGTCTGAGTTGGTATTTTCCTATGGTTACTTTACATCTTTGTACTGGACCACTCCTCTTCCTGTACACTTTGTCTCTGTCCCTTATTCACTATCTACAGTACTCTCTTAGTTTTTCTCACCCCCGCCCCTCCTTAATTTTCATCTTCCAAGAACTCCTCCTTCTGCAACTAATTATCTGTTTTTGTCACAGCATTTTATAAATTTTATTTTTATGGCTGTTTCCCCCCAGTTTTTAAAAGTTCTGTAATCTGCTTTGAGCCTTCAGGATGAAGCATTAATTTTTAAAAGATAACTTTTTGCTAGCAGAGCAGTATCTACGCTTCAATTTCAAATTGGTTCTAAGTGACACTGACTTCAGAATTTTTTAACAAGCATGGGCATGGGATAGATAAGTGATCTGTGTAAGTGATTAGTCAGCAGGGGTCAGCAAACTTTTTCAGCAGGAGGCCGGTCCACTGTCCCTCAGACCTTGTGGGGGGCCAGACTATATTTTGAAGGGGGGGGGGAATGAACAAATTCCTATGCCCCACAAATAACCCAGAGATGCATTTTAAATAAAAGGACACATTCTACTCATGTAAAAACATGCCGATTCATGGACCGTCCACAGGCTGGATTTAGAAGGCGATTGGGCCGGATCCGGCCCCTGGGCCTTAGTTTGCCTCCCCATGGATTCGTGTAATGCACTGTGGCGATCACACTGGGTCCCCGGATGTTTCACCATCTATTGATCCCTGTGCCACCACTTTATTTCTCGCTGCCACCACCCAGACCCTACCTGGTACAATACTGAATCCAGTCAGTGTTAAATTGGAACATAAACTTCTGTTTATTTATTGCAGTTTAACAAGCGTGTGGTTTCATAAACGGTATCGGTCAATTACAATCATGGGGTGCCTATCCAGACCTATAACTTCTGCTACCTGCTCTCACTCACTAAACCACCTCTCAGATATTTACTTGTCTTCCTAGCCCCTAACTGTTCCTGACTCAGCTTATTTCACTACACTAACTCAACCTACCCACAGACTCTATCCAAATTCACTCCCACTCCAACCAACCACCCAACTCCCAACGAACTCCCCCTTTCGCTCCTCCCAGAGCTGGTTTTATAGTCCCTCTGACTCCACCCCCTGGGTTCTGATTGGGTAACCTGTTTAACTATTTCACCTCCAGCACTCTCATATGTTAACGTCACATGCACCTGCTTTTTTGCACTTTCAGTGTGCCATCCAAAGAGGAAACTTTGTGAGCTTAAGCCACGTTTGAGTCTTATGCATCTCTCTGTAATGTACACAGCGAGAGGTCACAGCTCAGTGGTAGGGCACATGCTCTGCATGCAGAAGCTCCCAAGTCCAATCCCTGGCATTTTGGTAAAAGAAACTGCCAGTAGCAGTCTAGGAGGACCTCTGTCTCGGCCCTTGGAGAGCCATATCAAGGCAGTGCATACTGGGAGAGGTGAACCACAGGTACCACTCAGTAAAATGCATCTGCATCTGCATACTTTCCATGTGGATGTTAATCTGCAAGTAACATACACAATCTGCTTCTCAATAATTCTTTTTTAAATTTTAATTTTTAAATATTTTATTGAGGGGGTAAAATACATGAACAAAGACATACAGATGCCACAAATACACATAGAAACACATATGCTACCTATACAAACTAAAACAAGACACCTTACCCACCCCCGTGACCTCCCTCCACCACGGCTCGGCTTTCTTAATTTTTAATTTTATTATTTCATTGCATTTCTAAAAAATTTCATCTTCATCTCTTACAACCATTTCTGATTTAATTTTCACCTTTCCTTTACATACTTACATACTTAAGCTATACTTGCTAACCCTATACTTATATTCACACATCCACTTTGCACGTTCAATCTATGCATATTAACATATTCTTTTAAGAGCAGCATTTTTCCATGTATTCTTTGAAGCATTTCTATTCTGATTTTAAATTTTGATTTGTTTGAGATCTTATAATTGCTGTTAATTTTGCCAACTCTATGTATTCACTTGGTTTATAAAGCCCATTCTTCTTTAGAGGGTACTGTCGTGCCTTTCCAGTTGCTGGCTAGAACTATTTTGGCGGCAACTGTGGCATATAAAAAAAATTCTTTTCTTCTTATTCTGTGGAATATCACTCCCTATTATGCCCAATAGATATGTCTCAGGTTTTTTTTCTATAGAGAGATCCTGCTGCTTCTCAATAATTGTTGAAATGCCCAGCTGGTGATGGTGGACCAGAAGCTGGACCCAGTCATCAAAGTACTATCAAAGCAGAAGCCATCAGTGGGGCTGTGTCAGCTCACACCACTTGTCGTGGATGCCGTACTGTAACAGGAGACTGGTCTCTCATTCGTATGAGAGCTGTGAAGAATGCAAAACCTGTGTTGGTCTCAGATGGGAGTGAGATGATTTGTGAAGAATAAGATGCCTTGGTACCTGTTATGTTGGCCACTCGCCTAGCCCCAGCCCCACAAATCATAAACAGAAACGGTGCAAAATATAATTATTTCTCTACTGTTACTCTAAATGCTTTATTGACTGGATTACTTTCTCTTAACTTCCTATTTAGGTGAAAGCCCGCTTAATAAAAATGGGACATCTTAATTCTATGAATATTTTTCTTCGTCAAGAAATTGACCGAATGCAAAAGGTTATCAAAATAGTTAGAACCAGTCTAAGTGACCTTAAGCTCGCCATAGAAGGAACTATTATTATGAGTGAGGTAACCTAGTCCATCATTATGTAAGACTACTCATTTCAAAACTAATGCATCTCATATCAGGGCCACTAATTTTTTGTTTTTTATTTCTTCAGAATTTAAGAGATGCGCTTGATAACATGTACGATGCTCGGATTCCTAAACTTTGGAAACGTGTATCTTGGGATTCTTCCACACTTGGCTTCTGGTTTACTGAACTTCTAGAGAGAAACAATCAGTTTCGCATCTGGATATTTGAAGGGAGGCCTCCTGTATTTTGGATGACTGGATTCTTTAATCCTCAGGGTAAGAATTAGAAGGGTAAAATTAACTGTACATTATCCTGCATTTAGCTACAGTTTAATTTACTCTGTTGTAGTGAGATTCTCAGAGGGTGGGGGAAGGGATCAAATACATTCAGAGGCTTTTTTCAATTCTACAAAGAAAATTTACATTTCTAATATGTATGTAATAATATGTATGTAAAGTATAACAACTCCTAATGTTGTTGTTGTTGTTTAGTCGTTTAATCGTGTCCGACTCTTCGTGACCCCCATGGACCAGAGCACACCAGGCACTCCTGTCTTCCACTGCCTCCCGCAGTTTGGTCAAACGCATGCTGGTAGCTTTGAGAACACTATCCAACCATCTTGTCCTCTGTCGTCCCCTTCTCCTTGTGCCCTCCATCTTTCCCAACATCAGGGTCTTTTCCAGTGAGTCTTCTCTTCTCATGAGGTGGCCAATGTATTGGAGCCTCAGCTTCACCATCTGTCCTTCCAGTGAGCACTCAGGGCTGATTTCCTTAAGAATGGATAGGTTTGGTCTTCTTGCAGTCCATGGGACTCTCAAGAGTCTCCTCCAGCACCATAATTCAAAAGCATCAATTCTTCGGCGATCAGCCTTCTTTATGGTCCAGCTCTCACTTCCATACACTACTGGGGAAACCATAGCTTTTACTATATGGACCTTTGTTGGCAAGGTGATGTCTCTGCTTTTTAAGATGCTGTCTAGGTTTGTCATTGCTTTTCTCCGAAGAAGCAGGCGTCTTTTAATTTCGTGGCTGCTGTCACCATCTGCAGTGATCATGGAGCCCAAGAAAGTAAAATCTCTCACTGCCTCCATTTCTTCCCCTTCTATTTTTCCAGGAGGTGATGGGACCAGGGGCCATGATCTTTGTTTTTTTATGTTGAGCTTCAGACCATATTTTGTGCTCTCTTCTTTCACCCTCATTAAAAGGTTCTTTAATTCCTCCTCACTTTCTGCCATCAAGGTTGTGTCATCTGCATATCTGAGGTTGTTGATATTTTTTCTGGCAATCTTAATTCTGGCTAGGGATTCATCCAGTCCAACCTTTCGCATGATGAATTCTGCATATAAGTTAAATAAGCAGGGAGACAATATACAGCCTTGCCGTACTCCTTTCCCAATTTTGAACCAATCAGTTGTTCCATATCCAGTTCTAACTGTAGCTTCTTGTCCCACATAGAGATTTCTCAGGAGACAGATGAGGTGATCAGGCACTCCCATTTCTTTAAGGACTTGCCATAGTTTGCTGTGGTCGACACTGTGAAAGGCTTTTGCATAGTCAATGAAGCAGAAGTAGATGTCTTTCTGGAACTCTCTAGCTTCTGTCAAATTGATGCAAAAGTAGCATTTCCAATTATTATATTATCCAAAAGACTGTGGTGTCCCATAGGACATAGATGCAAGTTCTTCCAAAAGTGCAAATTGTAAACATTTCCCCTGTATGACCTCCACTGTAGGATTTAATTTTCTGGAACCAAAATAGAATTTATTGTATATTCTAGCAAGTAATATAGTAATGGATGAAAATCAACATGCATACATTGTTGTCAAGTATTTCTCCATTTTTGGCATATACCCTGTTAGCAAGACAGCATTTCATCTTGGGCTTGCATGGTTGGTTGCATGCCAATTTATTTTCCCATACTATCTTGGCAACCAGTTTCTATTTACCAAGGGACATTTAGGCTACAATTCTATAGACACTTACCAGGAAAGAAGTTAATGGGACTTATCTTTTTAACAGACATTTATAGGATTGAACTCTTAGACATTTTCAGAAAAGTAAGGGGGAACGAAATAAGTAAAGGTGTAAGACTGGGAAGAAAGAACAGTAAAATAAAACAATTTGCCATTCTCTGTGGTTTAATGACTATCTTGTACTGAGGCGGACTGATGAATGCTACTGTGTAATTTCTAAACAAAACTGATTAGCTTCAAAGAACAGATAAAACCTTCAGAGAATATTTGTTTGGCAACAAATGATTTAAATTTTGAAAGCATTTTGGTTCTTTACATATAAAATGCAGCAGTGCTTCTTGGCCTCCAAAGCCCATAATACTTTCCAGTCCCAGTGAGGCCAATACGCGGCTTCTTTTGATTACAGTTTCTGGTTTTTCAAATCCTTAATATTTGCTGTAGCCACTAGATGTTGTTACTATTAATTCACTAATAAATAACAATAGTTGTAGCCTATAGTTCCACTGTTCTTGCTTTTCTCATTTCTTCTTATTTATTCCATATCTTTTGTTGGTAATTTGCTGCTGAGAGTTTTAGTGTGCTTTTTTTACACCATGAATGCTTTTACCATAAAGCACTGCAGCCGGAAGACAGATAACAGAAAATGTTGTATTTAACTTGCCTTGTTTTTTCATCCACTTTGCAGGTTTCCTAACAGCTATGAGGCAGGAAGTGACTCGAGCACATAAAGGATGGGCTTTGGATACAGTAACTATCCACAATGAAGTGCTGAAACAAGCTAGAGAAGAAATCACAACAGCCCCTCCTGTATGTGTGATGTATTTATATTTTGGCATTAATTTCAGAACTTACTCATAGGAGTTGCATCCAATGAAATAATTCAGCTTGCTCAAGGACTTCCACTTGTGCACTGGGACTTCCCTCCCTCTCCTCCTCAACAGTCTGCTCTGAAGGGTTTGGGGAAACCCAGAAGCACTGTGCAAGTGGAAGTCCCTGCACAAACAGGATGACAAACAGGATTGCTAATTTCTCTCTCTCTCTCTCTCTCTCTCTCTCTCTCTCTCTCTCTCTCTCTCTCTCGGCTTGATAAGAGCCTAGAAGCAGCCTTTTCCACAGCAAGCATGGAAACCTAGACTTCTAGCCTCTTAAGAGGTTAGGTTTTTAAAATGCCATCTGCTAAATAGACAGACATAAGAACAGAGTAATTTATCCTCCCTCCACCAACCAGCCTGCTGCATTTCTGCAATGCTTATGGAGAAATAGACTTTTCTTCTTCCTTGACTAGCACTGAAACCAAATGGGTTTGGTGACATGGGGGGTTAGAGTATTCTGTACCCACTTGCTTGGAATTTCATGAACTCACAGTGGAATTCCTGGTCACCTATTCTTATGAAATTCACAACTGTGTTATATGGTAACGAAGTGGTAAAACTATTCATTGTGATCCTTACCGTACATTTTACTACACTATTGCTTGTGCCTGTAAAAAAAGCAAGGGTAGCCATCATGTTTTGTACTACAACTCCCAGACCATTGGTTACATTGGCTGGAATGGATGTAAGTTTTACTCCAAAGCATCTGGAGGGCACCATGTTATAACTCTTTGATATTGATCATATTATAGAATCCTGATACACCTGATAGGCTAAAAGGTGAAGAAACATTGCCCTGAGTGCATTTTCTTTTCTAGGTGTATTATTCCATAATTGTTATATTACTTATCACACTCAAGTGTTTTATTTATTTATTTTCTTAAAAAATTATATATTGTCTTCCCCTCACCATGGAATCCAAGGCAGCATACAGGTGATTCGGGCACTAGCCAGACCCAGAGCTGTTTGGCATCAACAAGGTGGTGGCCTCATGTTGTCTTCAGACCATGAAGGCACATTAGCTATATTTAATCTGTTATTTGGAGTTGGAAAAAATTCCCTCCCCCACCCCAGATAAGACTTGCAGAAGACCATAGGGGGTTTAAAAAGAAAAAGAAAAAAGTGAGGAGCTGTTTGCCCTTCCACATAGCAGTCCAGGACTCCTGCTGTAAGACCTACCTGCTGTTGTGCCTTAAAACAGTTAGTTATTTTGTCTTTTTGGTGAGCTCAATATCTTAACATTTTTCATTCCCATTTAGTGCAATTTCAGGAACTTTGTGGATCAATTTTTTATTATGATTTCAAACTTTGCTAATTATGCCACATCTTATATTGAATAGGTTAAGTCAAACAGTCATGTTGTAATTTTAAAAGCAGACACTTTTCTATGCATAATAAACATCAAATTCTTTTCACACAGGAAGGGGTATATATTTATGGATTGTATTTGGATGGAGCTGGATGGGATAGACGTAATAATAAACTCACTGAATCAACGGCGAAGATTCTTTTCACTGTGCTTCCTGTTGTGCATATATTTGCGATTAATACAACTGGGCCAAGAGACCCTAAACTCTATGTTTGCCCCATCTACAAGAAGCCAAGGAGAACCGATTTGACCTACATTACTGCAATCTACCTAAGGACAACTGTCTCTCCAGATCACTGGATACTGAGAGGAGTAGCCCTCCTGTGTGACGTCAAATAAAGCCTGATCCTTTGATTTTGACAAATACACCAAAATAAGATATATCAATCATTTAAACTTTATTATTAAAGGGGCACACAAATAGACTTTTATCCATTATTAACTATTCTCTTCCCCCAGAAAGTCCCATTTGCTTTATAATTTCCAACAATTCTACCTTGTACAGTTATGCTTTGGTATTCTGGCTTTTGTCAACTATATTAAATTTTTCTCTTGCCAAACAGAAAAATCTAGTTTTGCGTTTTAATTTCCACAGCTTTCCACTTACTATTTTATTGTTAGTGAAACATATTAGCCTAGTTAATGAAAGAATTATGCTGTATTTAGATTTTGTAGCCCACACATTGGGAAGATCAGTGGAACTAAACTGGCACAAATCTAGGTACCCTATTTTGACTTTTTTGTGAATCAGACTGCCTATCAGAAACTGTTGAATGGATATAAATCATTCCCATAATACAAATTGTTAATCGTTTTTTTTCTCTGAAAAAGACAAACCACTTACACCAACATACTTCTTTTTAAGCAAATTTTTGCAGCATTAAAGACAATGGAATTAAATAAAATGAAGTTAAAGAAACGGTGGCTTAAGTGAGCTATTCATCACAGTCAACATAAACAGGATAATGGCTGATATTGCAATATATTTGATTGGGGAGATTTCCTTCTCAGGAACTGCCCCCACCCTCTCTGCCACTACTTTCAGATGTGCTTACTGGAGATCAAACGCTAACAGTACTTGGCCCAGCAAAAGTATTGTGCATACCTTTGATAGTCAACAAGAAACATTTCCTTCTAACCCTAGGAGAACTTGTCAGATACCAGAATGCTTACCAATTATAAATACTTGTAGGTAAATGCTATTCGTTTGTCATTTGGATCCTTTGAGTTTGCTTTGAAGTTGGTTTGGTGATACAAACTGTGTGTGTATATTTTAAGTTCCAGTAAATATAGAACCAAACACAGCCTAATCTAAAGCCAAGAGTCACATATTTATTGGGGTGTGTGTGGAGAGAGTTCTTATTCATTCTGAGATCAATAATGATTTCTCTCTTCTGGTTAGTAAAAAACAAAAAAAGGATTTTGTTCACAGCACTGCGAGGACACAGAGTTTAAATACTGTAATAATCATTAAGTGACCAGGTAAGATGAGACATTTATTATTAATCCTAATGCAGAGTTTGTTCAGAATTCACCTCTGAGTCCTAGGGCAGAAGAAGTCATTGACTAAGCTGCCAGGGTTTGCGAGTCAAGTGGCTGATTGTCATTGCACTCAAGCACCTGTTCACTTCAGTCAAAGAAACAAGCAGTAAGTAGGATGCTTACTCCACGGGAAGCCAATTGCAGCTGGTAAGTCTTTCAATATACTTGCGGTTCACCTTTAATATATAAAAGCAGTCTGACAGGCAGAAGTAATATCCAAACCCCCTCTGGAATCTAACCAAACTATATCAGATGTGGTTATGCAGTGTTGTGAAACAGCCAACCAGGGAACCTGTCACTATGCTCTGAGGTTTAGGCTCCTCATGCAAAGGAACTGCTCTTTAATGTTGCAGACTGGAAAAGATACAGGGAATCTTCACAGGATGGGTTCCTGGTAGGGGAGATAGAACAGCCCCCTTGTCTGACATCCCGGAGGACTGCTGCAAGTTGATGTAGACACTACTGAATTAGATGGATGTTAGGAACATATTAGAAGAGGACATAAATCCACGGGTTTCTAAGTCTTCCCCTTTTCAGATATCCTGCTGCCCCAAAATGCCCCTAAACTATACCAGTTCTGGAGCTGGCCTGGTAATTTCCCACCCATTGGAATCAATGGGAGGGACAACCAGAAGGGAAAAATCCAAAAGCACAGACTCTTCTTACCTTCCAGCCAGGCTGCCATGAACATTTGGGACTTTGGATCTGGCACTGGATAGGTAACAGCCTTATACAGAGTCAGATCTTTGGTCCACCCAGCTCAGTATTGTCCACACTGACTGGCAGTGGCTCTCCAGGGTTTCAGGCAGAGTTCTTCCCCAGCCCTACCTTGAGACACAAGGGATTTAACCAGGGACCTTCTACATGCAAGGCAGATGGGATGCTCTACCAATGGAGTCCAGTCCTTCCCCAAGGAATCACCTCCCTCCTGTTAGAAGCGCTTAGTATGTTGCAGGAGAAGCTTGTGAGAGTGAATATCAACTGACTTGCTATGGGCTTTAGGAAATGGGAACAGTATATGTTTCTTACTGAGATAAGTTCTAAGATATTATCATGCAAACAGGATTCTCCTGAGTGCGAAGCATTATATTTCTAAAACAGCACCATCTATACACAAGGAGAAATATGCACGCTTAGGGGACTCCCCAGTGCTCGCTGAAGTACACACTTTAAAAAATAAGGGGGGAGGGAAGAACCACCAAAACAACCCACTGAGGAACGAGCAAGATTGTTGCATGGGAGATGTGTGCTTGGAATGCAGTATCCTGGAACAGGGCAATGCTGGCTGGAACCCTGAACATTTTGTTGCAGGCTCTACTTGTTTTTGTAGAGCACTGAATTATAACTGCTGCCAGGCAAACATCACCTGGCCATAAAGGAAAAATGTTCTGACTTCATTTCTGATATACAGATTTCAGATCTCTAAATGGTTCCCCCCTGCCCCCAGCTTGAAGTAATGTGCTCCGTGGCTCATAAGTCTTGGCTTCTAAACCAGGTGCAATAGCATTTAGTGAGCTCAGGGGGCTCCTCTGTTTCTGTTTCCAATTGTCTCTGTAAGAAATGAACTTAAACACATCTATCTGCTACTGCTACAAATGTCAGATTTTAAGTATCCTAAGAGGTTTCCCCCCACTTATCAACAGCAAATCAAGTACCCCTTGGAGCCCCAAAGAATTGTAATTTATCAAGACCCTTGGCTGTCCTTTCTGATGTTGTTCTGGACAACACCTCCCCAAAACTCAATTTAAAGCTGCTCTTAAAAGTGGAGTACAGATTTCCCAATAGTAAAAAGTCATCTGGTATAATCTCCATGGAGGTTTTCGCAGGGTTCTGCAAGTCACAGATGCAGGAGTTATTTATGGCATTTTCTACCTGAGTAAAGCAAGGTAAATGTGCAACTTCTTTGTATTTGATAGGTCACATAGAAAGTGTCACGTCACTTTCTGGAAAGCTTTTGCCACAATACCAACCCTTTTAAACTCTGCTTTAACCAGAAACACGGATGACTGCAAAACTACGGGCTGACACAAATGTTGCATTTAAAAAAAATGAGAGAAAGGATGTATGTTTACCATATTGCACCTAGAATTTCTCTAAGTGGTTCACAAATAATAATGTGGTGCCCAATGCTTAATTTAAAACTATGCACAATAATTCCAAAATCAATAAAAACAGCAGACAAAAGCAATGGCAATGCCAAAGCTCCAAAATTATCAGGTAAAATAAAATGGAAAAGGAACAGCAAAATAAATAGGACTTTACTTCAGCCGTGTAAATAAGCCTACAAATGTGTTTTTTTATGAGCCTGTGATTCCATACTGGCTGCAGAGAGGGTTGGTTTTTTTTTTTTGGGGGGGGGGGTTTGCAGCAGGATGGAAATGCAGAATCCTGGCCTCTATGAAGGCAAGTGGAAAACATTGTCTTCTAGCAAAAATGCTGGTAGGGGAGGGACAGAAGTGAGGGATGGGAATTCCCTTCCTCCACAGCCAGCACAGAAACCAAGCATACTGGTGAAGTAGGGCTAGAGATCCAGTCCTCCTCCACGTAGCAAGCCTTAGTTTCAATTCCTGGGATCTCCAGTCTCTGTGTGTGCATCAATAATACTGGGCTAGATGGTCAAAAGGTCTGAACTGCTATAAGACCGTTCCTTATTTTAAATGAACAATTTGCGGCCTTATTTTATGGAGGCCCATAGCTCAGTGGTAGAGCATCTGCTGTGCATACAGAAGGTCCCATATTCAATCCCTTGCATCTCTAGGCAAGGCTGGGGGAGGCCCCTGCCCGAAAACCTAGACAGTCATTGCCAGTCAATGTATACAGTGGTACCTCGGGTTAAGAACTTAATTCGTTCCAGAGGTCCATTCTTAACCTGAAACTGTTCTTAACCTGAGGGACCACTTTAGCTAATGGGGCCTCCCGCTGCCGCCGCCACGTGATTTCTGTTCACATCCTGAAGCAAAGTTCTTAACCCAAGGTACTATTTCTGGGTTAGCGGAGTCTGTAACCTGAAGTGTCTGCAACCCAAGGTACCACTGTATAAGGCTGCTTTACTCCCTTATGCATAAACCAGCACCATGGTTGCACACTCTTCCCTCAGATACCTCTTTCCCTCCATTTAGCATGTACTAGTTTTGGTGTTCAGATCCTGGCTTACATCAAACCAGAACTCCCCATAAAATCCATAATGTTGTTTAACAAACTAGATTAGTCAGGACTGGGTCTCTCTCTGATCCTGGCTTCTCATCCTGTCTTACTAACTGACATTGAAACAGAGTTTCCCAGGTTGGACAGCATGGGGAACTGTGGTTTCATGCAAGCTAGGGTCGCCACACTGAAGCCAGTACAATGATTGGGGGATGAAAAAGAAAATCGGAGGAGAGTTCATCTGTGGTTCCATAAACCATGGTTTACGAAGCTCTGGATAAATATCTGAACATAGTAAATGGTTGTCCCGATTAACAGATTCACTATGATGGCAAAGTTAGTACAGTGGTACCTCGGGTTACATACGCTTCAGGTTACAGACTCCGCTAACCCAGAAATAGTATCTCGGGTTAAGAACTTTGCTTCAGGACGAGAACAGAAATCGTGCTCCGGCGGTGCAGCAGCAGCAAGAGGCCCCATTAGCTAAAGTGGTGCTTCAGATTAAGAACAGTTTCAGGTTAAGTACGGACCTTCGGAACGAATTAAGTACTTAACCTGAGGTACCACTGTATCAGAATTAAATATGGCATTGTTTATCAAGCAAAGTTATCTTAGACTTTAGAATATTTAACCTGTACAGTGGTGCCCCGCAAGACGAATGCCTCGCAAGACGAAAAACTCACTAGACGAAAGGGTTTTGCGGTTTTTGAGCTGCTTCGCAAGACGAATTTCCCTATGGGCTTGCTTCGCAAGACGAAAACGTCTTGCGTTTTTTGCAAGTTTGTTTCCTTTTTCTTAACACCGTTAATACAGTTGCGACTTGACTTCGAGGAGCAACTCATAGAACGCGGTGTGGTAGCCTTTTTTGAGGTTTTTGGTGATTTTTGAAGCTTTTCCAAAACTTTTCCGACACCGTGCTTCGCAAGACGAAAAATTCGCTAGATGAAAAAACTTGCAGAACAAATTAATTGTATGTTAGTTGCTTTGTTTCAGAAACATCTTTTCTAGAAACTGCTTTGCCAGTTGTTTCTCAGTGAAAGGAAGTAACTTCTCCCTTGTCAGTTCATAGTCAGAGCAATGGCTTCTTCTTGCCATAAATCATGGGGATCCTGAATTAACCCAATAATCTGCTCAAGGAGGAAAATATTGCTGCTATCTCCACATATTGGATAATACTTCTTAAAATAAATTAGGACTACAACACCTCTCTTTTTTCGAATTTCAGCGAGCAGCATCCAGTCAAAGTCCCATTGACTTAAATAGTAGACAATTAAGCACATGCTTTTAAGATTCAATGGGAGTTAAAAATCAATGGAAAGTTAAAATGTTTAACTTCTGCTGGATTGTGCTCAGTTAGCACTTGGGCACTCTTTAGTTAACTTTCTACATCAAAGGCAATATAATTAAGAATAAGCACACTGACCGAATCTCTGCAGTTAAGTTGTTCTTATCCTTACACTGCCTCTGATGTGGGAAGGGGAATTAAGCTTTTCAGCAATGACACATTGGTCAATTGATGAAGTTAAGAGAAACTGAAAACATACTCCCACCACAGCTGAAATGCCTTTCATCAATGCCTCCCACAATTTGCTAAATTGCTCGATGTTCTCCTTGCATCCACAGAGAAGTGCCCTGTGTTATTCTGGTCATTAAGAATAACTGACTTGAGCCTGTTTTCTGCTATTAGATAATGGCTATTTGATAGCTATAATTAAAGTGTAGCATTTCTATTTGATCTTTCTAAATGTGCTTTTGATTAACTTAAACCACATTGCCCCAGAGAATAGCCAGAAGATTGCATGATTCTACTACTTGTTAAAGCTAAGCAGCGCTCTCTAACCTGTCTGGAAGTCCCACTTGCTCCACACTTCCTGAAGGACAAGTGGAATATGTATAATAAATAATAATAATACACTTCTGTACCATAAACACTTTTCAGATACCGAGGCTCATGGAAGGAAAAACCAGCAGTTCACATTACATTAGATTCATTTCAGATAAAGAGAGCAGCAGCCACAGTGTGGACTAAACCAGACATTTTACAGTCGGATCCATGATCGGATCTCCCAGCAATTTTATTTGTAACTACATGCAGCTAGGGGGGGGCTCTGGATTAGATTGGGAATCTTGGTGCCATGAAATGGGGGTTAACTCCTCCTTTCCCTTGCTATTTCCCCAATCTAATGTACCTCCTGAAGTGCTAAAAATGCATTCAGCCAGGATGGTCAACATTTTAACCATTTGCCACTAAAAATGTTGCATTGTTCTACAACACAGCTTATGTGGTGCCTTTTCCTGATATGTGCCCTGCTTCTGAAGTTTTCACCATTGTCGGTACTTCCTTAAGTAAGTCCTGACTATACCGACATGTTTAGGAGACAAGCATCTTGCAATATTCTTCACTCTTGCTAGGAACTTTATTCTCTATCACAGCCTGTATCACTTTACAAAATGTGCCGAAGCTGACCTTGTATTATTTAACAATGCCTGTTGGTGTACAGCGTCTGCCTACCTCTCTCTAGAAAGGGGAATGTGTCATTTCTGACCTTTGACAACCTCTGTACCTTGCCAACTCATGGAGATGTTTTAAGGTCCCAATGAGTAATAGCCAGATAGGCAGACTGTTAGGCTGCAGAGCAGTTCTGGCAGTAAGCCTCGTTGAACTCAATGGGGCTTACCCCTGAGTTGAAATCATCTGGTAGTGTTTATCTACTATATTATTTCCCACCTATTCTCCAAAGAAGCATAGTTGGTTCCTCCCTACAACCTTTGAGAGATATTAGGCTGCAAGAATGTGATCAGCCCAAGACCACTCAGTGAAGTTTGCAGGCAAGTCGGGATTTGGAACCAGGCTCATTGGTTCCATTGGCTGGGGCTGATGGGAGCTGGGAGTCCAATATCAGGAGGGCCAGAAGTTAGAAAACCCTGATCTAAGATGTAATTCTAGATGACATGCCCCTCCATCCCCAAATGAGCAGGAAGCACACATTTAAAATAGCCCAGGGAGCACAGGAGGGAAAATTTTGAACAGAGAACATGTTCCTACTTCTCTGCTCTCAACTGCCCACACTCAGTGCCATAACAGCTACCAGAACACCAACTCCTTTGCTTCCTATTCAGCCTCCAGTAATGGTACTTAGGGACCTAGGGAAACTGCAGATGAGAAGCACCATTGGAGCTCTCAGTCCCCAAGGTTCTAGTGAACCCTGAACATGGTTATTCTAAAGTTGATATATTCAGTGTTAAACAAATATGTCAATTTTATCACCGCTTGTTTCAACTGAAATGACACATACAAGGTTGCAGTAAAGAACCTGAATATTATGTTTCCATGCTGTGTTTTAGATTTGAATACTCCCATCAGAACTGATGTAAGGGTCAAACTAATTTTATTGAGTTGATTCAATTCAATATTCTGGATAGGCTGCATTATCATCATTGTATGTCACCTTGTTCCATCCCTTTCAGATACACATCTCAACAAACAAAATAATATAATTGTCTGTTTTCTCTCAGTGCAAAAAAGTCAGGTTTTGTTAATATTTAATGGTGAATGCATTCTGCAAACAATTACTTGATAATTACTTGATAAAAGTAAACAATTACTTTTGCAGACTTAGGAGACTATTCTTTAAAAGTGTCAGGAAGTCTCTTCTGAGAGCTGTTTCACACATTATGTATGATGGTGACATTTTTTGCTGTGGTTGGGGCAAGAAGCTAATCCTGCTTCCCTGGGGAGGTTATCTGTAGAAACCACTCATTTGCCACAGAGATATATGGTACATATATATCTATATAAAAGCATTTCTAAACCACTTTTCATTTCATTTCACTTTTAATTTGTATATCACCTTTCTATATTCTTATACACAAGGCAGTTTACAACACCAAAATATACATGAAAGATCACACACCTTATAATAATCTGATCCAATACAAAAGTCATAACGAAAACATAACTTTAAAATAGACAACTTATGACAAATAAAATTCAATAACCCATTAGAATATAATAACACACAATAAAATCAACTCTCAATATCATCAAATAACAATTAAGCAGGACTTCATTCTTAACGATTACAATAATTCTTAACTAAAATCAATAAAAATAGCAGCAAGTCACAGTGCATAAATAACATAAAACTTAAAAAAATGTAAAAGATTAACCATTTAATACTTAAGAATCCCTAAGCAGTATACTTACATTTCTGTATGATAAAAAGAGAGGTACAAACATAAGAATATAATATAATATGCACGTGTATGATAAAAAATGCACATGTAAGCATTTTATATTTAAAAATATTTAATATGTTGTGTTTGCTGTTTTTCACTGAAAGATAGTTTGATGACTGAAGTCCATTTAATAGCAGACACTGCAGTGATTTATATGGTGAAAAGCTCCATGAGTTCAAACTAAGCATCCTGATGAGACAAGTCTAGTGGATCCATTTTTTAAAGAAGTAAAAATGGACATTCCATAGCTATAATTCATGTGTGGCAGTTCAACCATTGAGATTTGCTGAGGTTTTTTGTGGTTCTACCTTTGGGTGATGCATGAGAGTTGCTTAGGGTCTTGTCTGTTGCAACAGCTCATTTATGGAACTCCCTGCCTAGGACAACTGTGCAACAATGCAGTCATCAACTCAACATGCACCTGTTTACCTTGACCCTTGGGACCTGTGAACAGAATGAGGCGGCTTCACAGGCCTCCCTGGAGCACAGAATCAGTCTTTCACTGCTAATCTACATTGAGGAGCTGTGAGGCAGACATCCAGGGCTCTACTCAGCAGATAGGCCCCCTGCTGTAGCACATATTAAAGTGAAGTAATACACATTACCACCTAAAGGAATGGGTGTGCATAAGACCATTAAGTCCAGCGTCTAAAATTATCTAACTGAGTTTCAGTCCCCACCATTTCTATATCCAGGAGAGCAGACATGGGGTGGGTAGACTTCAGACTTTTGGGCTCTACTTTGTTTTCTGTTTTTGCTTTAAACCAGAAACCCCTTTACAGTATATATATTTTTCAAAACCAATCCTGATGCACCTAACTCCGCCCCTGAGTTCTGAACAATACAAACATATAAGAGCCATTAGATTGGGCCAAAGGACAATCTAATAATCCTGATCCAGGATCGTGGATCTAATGATCAGATGACTATGGAAAGCCTACCAAAAAAAGCCTTGCGTGCAACAGTGCTCTCTTCACTTGTGATTCCCAGCAGCTGGTATTTTGCTTCTCAGCGAAAAGAGAACATAATGTTATACTAGCTATAGTGACTATCTTCCATGAATTTGTCTCAGCCCCTCTGAAAACCACCCAAGTTGGTGGCCAACATCTTATGGGAGCGAATGCCACTGTTTTAACAATGTGAGGTGAAGAAGTACTTCCTCCTATCTGTCCTGAAACTTCACCAGCTCCCCTGGAAGGCTCCAAGCTCTAATATTATGAGGGAGAAATGTTTCTCTACTTTCTCCACATCATATTCACACACCTTTACCAAGTTCCCCTTACTCCCTTGTTTTTCTTCTTCTCAACTAAGAAGACCATATTAGAAGCAAAAAAGCTTGTTCTGATGAATTGGAAGAGCCGCAAAAAGATTCCACTGAGCACATGGATTGACAATATGGACAGACTAGCCACATACGAACAAATTGCATGTCGACGCAAATTAAGAATGGATAAATATGAAGAAATCTGGAAGGAATATTTAAGCGATAAGGCGGACGGTGGGGGGAAGTAGGGGGATGAGAGGTGGGGAAATATTGTTAAAAAGGTGTAGTCATAGGTATATCAGTACTGTACTCAAATCTGAAATGTTAAATTGTGTTATTAGTGCTATTGTGGTTTTTGTTGTATGTGTTTTTTGTGGTTGTTGTTTGTATTGAAAAAATGATTAAATAAATTAAGAAGACCCAAATATTGCAACTTTTCCTCATATGGAAGGCAACTTTTGTTTGTGTGAAGGGACTGGCGACTGAAGGCTAAAGGTGTCTTGTGAGACGTTTGCTCCAGATCCCTTACAGTGGCAATCCTCTGTAGGTCTACTCAGAAGAATCAGGCAGCGGTTGACCGTGTGACCCAAGCAGCACTGTCAGCTTAGCAGGAGAAATGGACCCTGCTTCCCAGCAAGGCTGCACTCTCCTACCCTTTCCAATCGCACTTGAAAGTACAACCCAAAAAGGGGCTCGTGGGTCCCAAGGTCGCCCTTCCTCCCGGCCCTCCGCGCTCTCGAGAACCAACGAGCAGATGGAAAGCTTTCCCCAAGGCGAAAAGCCAGCGGCGGGGAAACACCTACCGAGCGCTTGTGTTCGGTGCCCAAGGGGTAGCAGCCATGGCACGATGATCCACCCCGCGGGGAAAAGGACCGGTAGCGCGAAGTAACAAGCCCGGGGCAGCGCCTGCGATCACGTGGCGGCGAGGGGCGCGCGCTTGTGAGGCGTTTGCCCAGGGCAGCCGCGCGGGGGGCGCCTGGCGGCTGCGCCGCATTTCCTCGCCGCCCGAACTCCGGCTGGGGGCGCGTCCTGCGTCTGGAAGCGATTGGTTGGCGAGGCGCGCGCAGGGGCTGAGCTCCGCGCCGAGGCGGCCCCCTCGCCCAGCTTACAAATGCCGCCCAGCCCGCGCGCCAAACTTCACTCCAACTCCGCCGCTGGGCGCTCTCGCGCTCTCCTCGTTGCGCGCCTGAGGTGGCCTCGCGCCCCTGCCTGCCTCTCCTCCCTCTGCGGTTGCTGTGGCCGAGGCGGCTGCCGGGGCTTGCGCTTCTTGGGGCAACTCCGGCGGCAGAGACATGCCTCCGTCGTCGGCGCCGGCTGCTCCCTGGAAAAGCTTCACTCTGGCTTTGCTCTTAGCCACCGGCGGAGCGACTCCCTCGAGGCGGGTGAGTCGTGACGGGGAGGAGGGCGCGGGGCTGAGCGCTATAACCGAGGGCGCTTGGCCAGCTTGCAGCTTGGCTACTACTACTCGACGGGGTTTGCTTGTCTTTGCTCGGCTTTCTCTCCACGGTCTTGCCCCGAGCGAGTGCGAGAGGAAGAAGGGGGGGGGGGGAGAGAGAAGACCATTTGCCCCAAGACACAGCGCCAGGGCTGCCGGCGTCGATCCCTCTCGCTCCCACCCCCAGCCAGCAAAATCAGGGAGCGTCGTCTTTTGAGCCACTTTCTCCCGCCCCTCGGACAACTCCCTTGTCTTCAGGCAGTTTGCTCTGCGAGGGCAGAGGAGCTCGACGTAGTTGGATTTCTTGGCAGTTACCATTCTCCCTTCCGCCGCTTTCCTCCTTCCGTAGGCCAAGGACAGCCGGGCTATGCTGCATATATCTGAGCAATAGTGCGGGAGGTGGGTGGGTGGGGGAGTTCAGTTATAAAGCTGGCGGGGTTGCAACCACCGTCAAAAGTTTATACGATCTACACAGGGTCCCCCCCCCCCCCTAAATCATTGCTTATCAAATGGCTGTTTGCAACCGGTATCGCAAAGCAGCGTTCAGAAACTGAGTGTTCCACTGGTCTAAGACGCGCTCATCCCAAAATCTTGACAATATAATAGAGACATGCCTGACACAGGGATGAAAAAGGGGACCGTCTTCTCCTAGAGTACCGGGGGACTGATTTCTCTGGGTGTCAGGCGCTCCTAAAGAAAAGCCACTTGATCCCAGCCGAAGCATTTCTGCTATAGTTCACTCTGGAGCCGTTTCCTACAAGCACTACTCTGCCTCTTGGTGTCTGCTGTTGTGTGTGGCATTACCTTTAGAAGACTAATGGGGGTGGGATGCTCAGATTAGCTGGCTGTGTCAGGGACTTGGATGGCATTAAGTGAACTTGCAAAGACAGCTTCAGTTTGTATATAGGCTACTCAAGCAGCATCTGCATTGGGGTATACAATACCCATATATGAATGAATTGAATGAATTTTTATTACTTCGGTCACAGACCAGTTCCAGCCCACATACAATATCAAGGAAGTCATAAAACACGATAGGGATACATTTGAATTTGCAATTAGGTATAACAGGGGCAATACAGGTAAAGCAACAGTTAAAAAATACATACATTAAAACTTAGTCACTAACATATAGCCTAAAATTATCATTTAAGGCCTTAATCATTATGATAGCATAGCTTGTTCCCTAGGTTTTATGGCAATTGCACAGAATTTGGCTACCCTTAACGTGATCTCAGGATCCTTGTCCTCTACCAGGGATTTTAGACAAGTACCCATGTATATTGTTTGGGACTGTGCTGTTTGCTAGTGGAGAATAAAATATAGGTCTTTCAAAAAGGTGTTGAATGGCCTCATCTGCGTGTCGTTACCTTATCCGTACCAGTCTCAGTGCTGGGTTTCAGCATTCTCAGAACTGGGAAGGTGTGATGCTGAATATATTTTAAGTACATGCAAAGTCTGTATAAAATGCTTATGAATTTGTGGGTGATTTTTCTTTTCTTTAAAAGGGTAAACTTTCTTACCTTTGTGACTTTAAATATACTGAAAATAAATGCCTAAAAATGCTAAGCTTTGTGTAGCTAATGAATGTTTTTGCTCATGAGAAAGATGCAGTGGGCTTCTCCTCCAAGGAAGTGTGCATACAGGCCAAGAATATTTTGTGGTCTCAGCAACTTCACATAAATTTAAACTTCTTAAAAGAATCATGGTTTACCTTCATTTACCTTGAAGTAGTTTTGATTCAACTACAGACATTCTGGACATTTTGACACCTGCGTATGAGCATCATGTGCCTCTTTGCCAGTAGAAATTGGCGCATATTGTAAGTGTTGGTCAAAAGGAAATGGTAAATTATGCGGTCAGACTTTTCTTTTCAAAAAAGCATGCATCCCATAGAAAATGCTAGAAAAGAGAACAAGATGATTTTGCAATAATGGAATAAACCTCCTTATTTGTCTTAGTTATAGCTGTTAGCAAATTATTGCCAATCCTCTTGGTTGACACAGCATCCAGAAAGAGCTTTCAAACTAGGTGTGCTGGAAAAGATCCTGAGGGATTTTTTTTTTTTTTAAGTATGGGCAGTAAAGTATCATGAAGTTCAGTTAGTTGGTCTGAAGATAATGTCCCCCGTAAATAGAATGTTAAGTTTATGCTGCGGTGTGAGTTTATTCAAAGCATTAACAGTCAGTGCATGAAGCCAAGACTGAATTGCTAGTTGAAATACATGAGTTTAAAGAATGGAAGAGAGTATCAGCAAAATGTATAATTTTGCTTTATTAGTTTTGCCATTAATGTAGAAAGAGTACTTGGGGTAGGATAAATATTCTTTTGTGATTCAGTACCTTCAGTATTTAGCCTTAAAAAAAACCTTTTTGGGGGGTCTTTCAAGGTCTTGTAGCGGTACCATTTATATATTTACTACGTTTATATTCTGTCTTTCTGCCAAGGAACTCACAACAGCATAGTTGGCTCCTCTCCCCTTTATTTTCTCTTCAACATAACCATGGAGGTAGATAATGTTGACTGACACTGACTAACCCATGGTCATCTAGTGTGTTTCGTGGCTGAATAGGGTTTTAACTTTGGTCTCCTTTGTCCTAGTCTAACCACTGCACCATGTGGACATGTTGAAGAGATTTCTGGTCCCTCTCCTGCAAAACACCAACAAAGGTTTATTAAAAATAAATAAAATGTATAATTTCATAAATGGTCAGTCATTGTCCTGCTTTCAGGAATATCTTCTGACCTAGCAAGTTCCAGTGTCACCCTTGCTTGTCAGGAGGTGTTTGGCGCTGGAGGTCAAGCACAATAATTGCCTGCGAAATGGGTTTGCTTTATGAAGAGGAAGTGAGACTCTGAGCTCGATGATGAGGATTAGAGGGGATATGGCAGGAATGGTGTCATTGGGGTAGTGGAAGAAGAATGACACACTGTTGCATACTTGAATGAATGGATCCTTCATTAGTATTCCATGGGTCCAAGACTGAACAAAACAGAATTACAAAATGAGCAGATAAAGGATGGAGAGGAAGGCTGCCGCCACCACAGTAGTGCAGGTGACAGAATGAGGCCATTTCAACAGTAAGGATTGAGCAGAATGAGAAGATGCAGAACGAAAAGCAAAAACTCATATCTTTGTCCCATTTGCTTAAGAGAGCAATCTTAAGATGCAAGCTTCTGTGACAAGGCCTCATTGAGGATGAGGGAAGATAGGCTTAGGCAGATACTGTTTTTGCTGTAGGCAACCCAAGGAGCTGCTCAACAGACGGACTTGAAAGAGGCACTTTCTTCTTTAGAATTACATGAGCTCTTGATGCAGTTTTATAACCAAGCCTCTCTGCATTTCTTCTCTTGACCAGGTGGCTTTGCCCTGAGTTAGACTTGCGCAGTGTCTTCTGGTTTCTATTAATGTGCCCTCATTCTGTCACCTGCAGTATATTACTATACTGCAAAAATGAGGGATCAGTCCCAATGGGGCTGAAAACATTTTTTTTAAACAAAAGTTTTACCAAATAATAGTAGCCTCTTAATGTTGTAATAAAAAGTTTTCAATATGTTAGAGCTAATAACACGATTCTTCAAAAGGGAGCTGCACATTAAAGAAGGGAAGGTTATTACAAAAAGATCCTTTAAATATTTGCCACAACTCACTATTTCCATTTTTTAAAGATGCCCAACATAGGGTTTAAAAAGCAAAGAATATGATAACTTGTACTCCACTAACACAATTCTGGCAAAATCGAGCAATTTAAAGTTGAATTTAGTAAGGCTTATAAAATGAGAACTTTGGGCTGGATGGTACCCTGTGAGAATGAAGAGAGAGCTTGTTTGAAAACTCCTTAATACACGCAAGAATGAATAAAAGTCATGCTCATTCCTGTAGCAACTAACCACAGAAAATACATATCGCAAAAGATTCTATTGATCAGCTAGCTGCCCACATCATAGTTTTCTTGTTCTCTAAGCCATATGTTTAAGTTCAATTCTATCCATTCTATTCAGTGGGACTTCTCTCAGGTAGGTGTGTATTGGTTTATAGCTTTATTGGCAAAATTATTGACAAATTTCAAGAAACCCATCCATCTATGCTGCTTGCTTTTCCATTTCTGTTTAAAGTTCCTTAAATGTTTCTAACAAAGTAACATACGTCAAATGTCTGTTGGTTTAATGCTGTACTTTATTCGCATTCATGTACTGCTCAACTTTAAATGTGCTCACTTAACTGCATTTCTTGTGCTCTGTTGTCTCTGGGGAGCTCGTCATAGATATTTCTGCTGTTCCAATAACTAACCCATTCAATCAGTGGTATGCAAGTATCTTGAATAAACTGGGAGGAAATGAAGAGAAGCTCTTTTACTTGCTCTAGACTTCCTGACGTGGACAGCTTGCGTATTAACTGTATTTATGCATTGAGGTGACTTGACCATGCTATTAACTCTTTTTCATTCCTGATTGGATTGTGCCATTGAAGAATTAAAATAAATGTAAATTGTATCACTTTAAAGATCCATTCTGTTCAAGATCCATTCAGTTGTGAAGTCCTCACAATAGCTACACAAAAATTGATACTGAACATTGTATTCCTGGAACATAGTGTATCTCTGTGTGTAGTTCCTTCTCTACCTGTAGTAGCATTTTTAGTAATCAAACTGTTAGCGTCATGCATTTTTGGACAGTTTATTCATGCTGTCTTCTGAATAAACGTTAAAGTAGAGCGGTAGTTTCAAAGTGGAGAAATCAGTATAGAAGGGTGGAGAATTCATATATTTGCTGCACTCTATAGATTAGGGCTCTTTAAATTGCTGAGAGGAGAAAACGTGTATCTTTCATCAGTAGGGAAGGATCGTAGCTTTGAGTCAGTGGGCGAGCTCTCTCTCGTGCACGCTTTCTCGTGTGTTTTAACATAATAACTTGCTTCTTCCCATTGTCTGATAGAAGTCATTCAAAAAACTTTAGCTTGACTTTTTCATAAATTACATTTGTACTAAATAGTAAAACTCTGCAGGAAGTTTCACATAGTGTTAGTACCACTTTAAACTGTTAAGTTTTCTTATATTAAGTAAAGTTGTAATCATGCCCACTGCTATTTGATTTAAGTGGCATGTAAGCATTCCTAGAATCGCAGAATTGTAGAGCTGGAAGGGACCCTGAGGGTCATCTAGTCCAACCCCCTGCAATGCAGGGATCTCAACTAAAGCATCCATGACAGATGACCATCCAACCTCCACTTAAAAATCTCCAATGAAGGAGAGCCTACCACTTGCCCAGGGAGTCCGTTCCACTGTTGAACAGCTCTTACTATCAGAAAGACCTTTCTGATGTTTAGTCTGAATCTCCTTTCTTGTAACTGGCAGCCATTGGTTTGTCTCCTACCCTCCAGATTGCCATCAAAGTATTTAAGTGCAAATCTCCTTTTGAACACCAGTAGTGGAAATTTATTTGCAAATGGAAATACGCACACCATTGAGTAGTGGTCTCATGAGAATGTTGTGCAAATTTCAGCTTGGGCAAATGTTTTCTTAAATTTTAAGTAGAGAATAAGACTGCCAATATCTCCTAAGGGAAAATTAAGTATTCACTGCTTTATTCGCTTGGTTGCTCTTGAACATGAAGGTGCTATGTCTTTTGCTTGTCAAATCCTAAATGTCAAAAATGGCACAACACCTTTATTACATTGTGCCTAGTCTTCTCCCAGAGAAATTGAGATTTATGGCATACTACTAATTTATCCCCCTGTTATATATCAAGAATTTCAGGTATTTGACAGCATGTCTCTTCAGTTATGGTGGTTGAATACTTTCATAATTTTCCTTATTTAACAGTTTCATGTTTTCCTTGTCTGCTCTCCCTTTTATCATCTTTGGACTATAACTTGTGTCCCTGTTTCTCACTTTAACTGGTTTGGTCAGTCATTTGCTGACCATTTGTTGACTGTATTCCCCTTTTAGGCAAAATCAATACCAGCTTCATTGTAGGTCAAACTGCTGTTATCTCTGCAATCCTTATTTTTCCCGGAGTCCCATTTCAGATGAAAGAATGACATCTTTGCTAAAAAAAGTACTGGTAAATTAAAGTTTATACTTTATCACAGGGCTCTTTTCAGACCACTTTCAGACAATAAAATGCAATCACATATCAAGGAGAGGTAGCAAGTAAGAGCTGTGACTGCCTCCACCCTGTGTTTTTTATTCATCGGATAAGGCAGGCAGGTGTAATTTAAGTGTTTAAAAGTGACGCTGTAAACTTTTGAGTGGGGAAATTGCATAAATGCACAGTCCATTTCGGCTCAGAAGGTTACAGTTCTTTCCCTTTATTTTGGTTGCTGAGACTCCTTAATGTACACACATTTGCTTAAAGTAAGCACATTCGGTAGTTGTCATTTTACCTCTTTGCTTGTTGCCAGATTTGGAGCGCTCACAACCACTGTGCAGTTGACTGAAAGACATAGGATGTTGGTGTACCTGCAGTTTCCTTGTTCTTTCTAAGCAGGAAAGTTTGTAAACAGATTATAATATAGTAATAATAATACTCAACTTCAAGGAAACCGAACATGCAGAAATTCTGCTTGTAATTTCCCAGTGCTTAGGGAAAGGAAACCAAGACATAAATGCTCCTTCTGCCAAAGCAATGAATGTTTGCTAACAAATAATGGAGAGGTATATTTGTTTCAGAGGCATTTATAAATGGCCCTGTACAATTGCTGCCTCCCATCGGAGACATACGTTTCTTCAGTTCTTGCCAGTGAATAGCAAATAGTTAATTCCTGTTGACAAGAGTGAGAGTTATGCCTGGTTGCTTTCCTTGTATTCTGAAATGCGTGCTAATATATACATCATCCTGATTCAAGTTGGTGAAAGCTGTAATAAATGGATCAGTTTTGAAGCATGACCATTTCCTGTTCCTCCTGTCACAAGGCTGCATCTTTTGCACTGTGAAGAGAAGCAGCTTGTGGAAGGGGACAACTCTTGAGTAGAAAAAAGGGGCCACAGGAGGAAGGATAAACTGAGGGAAAGCCCTCAGTTGCTCAGAGTCCCAATCCAAGACTGCTCTGGGTTCAAAAAAGAAAAGTACTGTAGGATATAAAGTTTTGCTCTCTCTCTGGTTGCTTCTAAAGATATTTGTTTTAATTTGCTTTTTTGTTGAAGCAAGTTAGATTTTTAAACAGTTGTTGCTCTGTTTTAAATTTCAATATGATTTCATTGGTCTGCTCAGGAATGGTTTATGCTGGTTTAAGTGGTACATTTTTAGATATTGGTTTCATATCTTACAGCTAAGATACTAACTGTTAAGTTGCCTTGAGAAACTACTTGTTTTGAAAGGTTAAATAAAAAATAAATTAATGGAAGCTCATCAAGCAATCACAAATCTGCAGCCAGAATCCATTGCACGGGATCTTCCTGTTGTAACTGAAACTAAGTTAATGGCACTTTGCTAAAGTCTTGCTGGATTTATGTCTTTCCTTGCTTGTTTCTTCCCACCTGGAACTGTCAGATGACCTGACATCTCAAGAGTTTTATTTGTATAAAACTAGAAATAATTGTTGGAGGTGAGCAGGATACTTCAACACACTGTTTTCTGGATATTGGCAAAAACATATATATATTTGAATGTCAGCCTTTTCCCTTTGTTTAGTGATCTTATAGTTCTCCTTCTCCTCTGAAGTATTTAAAAAAAAAAAAAGATAAGTTGGGGGCAGCAGATTGTTTCATCTATTCTTACAGATAATAGTTTTGCTAGTCGAAATCCCTGTGTGTTAGAAAGCTATTTTAGCCAATTAGCCTAACAGCCAGTTTAACAGGACAATCTGATCTATTTAGTAATGAGTGCAACACCATGTAGATATATATATATACTGCTGCTAATTTAGCTGACTCTCTGCAGCATTCTGCATAATATCTGGACAGATGTTCAAAGGAAGTTAGTACCGCTTTAGTAAGGTATTGACCTCTCTCAAGCATAAACTTGTGAGTGGGGCCCTTATCAGCTCATATGAGCAGTTGCGCCCAGGAACAGGTGCAAACAGTACCAGATGTTTTCTGTATGTCTTGACACATGTTCCTAGAAAAACATACGGTGCTGCTGCACCTGTATTGTTGAAACACTGGGAAGCAATCATTAAAAAGCAATTAAACTGTGTGTGTATGTGTGTGTGCATGCATTATGTATATAAGATCTATTAAAACCTAATGATCATTACAATAAAAACATCACAGCACCAACTATTTCATTAGAAACAATCAGTTCCCCAAAGCCTGTTGGAATAAGAACAGGCTTTTTGTTGTCCTGCCAGCGGAAGGACAACAAGAAGGGAGCCTTTCTAATTTCTCTTGGAAGGGAGTTCCAAAGTCTGGGAGCAGCCACTGAGAAGGCCCTCTCCCGTGTCCCCACCAAGCATCCCTGTGAAGGTGGTGGGACTGACAGAAGAGCCTCCCCTGAAGATTGCAGAGCCTGGGCAGATTTGTATGAGGGAATGTGGTCTTTTAGATAGCCTGGACCTAAGCTGCATAGGGAAGTACTCCTTATAACTAGTTATCTTAGCAATGAGCAGAAAAGTATAGATGGAAGAGATGGCAATTCCGGCATGAAATGTTCTTTTTAGGTCTTCAGTGGGAACAAAGACTTATGCAATATATAATGAAATGAGTGCTGTTTGCAGCCAGAATGATTGCACCAAAATGAGGACATCACAATTGCATTGGTTTTTTTGAGGACTGAATTCTTATTCACATGTTTAACACAAGAGCTGCAGTAATGGGCAATGAGGGAAGAACCAGCAATATCACTTGGTATTTATCTGTGGCAGCTCAAATGCAAGATGTAATAGTTGTGAAGAGCATTTGCTTATTATGCAGTAGTAAGGTGTAGAATGCCATTTGGTTTCATACTTTAGGTATTGCTACTGTTGCTGTGGGCTGTGGATTAATAAACAGCCCATTAGTTGCATCAGATTCCAGGCCGTGAATGCATTTCCTGTAAGCACAAGAAAGTGTATAAATTATGTTAGGTGATTTAACCTAGACGTATTGATAGTGGCACGATTTAAAGCACAACACAAGTTAAGGTTGTGCAATGTCATGGACCAAAATGCTAAACCAGCATTGCCAAATATGTTAGCACTAGAAGCTTAAATTCCTCAAACAATTGAGATCTAGCTTAATGCCTTTCAGAAAGTAAGGTTTTTGCTTCTGCAAAGGAAACATCTTATTTCACTCTTACACAGTGAAAGCCAACAACGAAGAGATTTGGGAGTTTGCAGAGAGCAAAAGTATAGAATGCCAGAATGATTGACTGCAAGACGGATCAGACACAAGGATGGTCATGTCTGCACAAATAGCAGCACAATGCCCCCTCTAAATGACTCCCTGTGGTGGCTGCCTTCTTCACTGGCAACTATCTCTGCTCTGTATGGAGAAGCTTTCTGTATCTCTGCTACTGTGTACCCACTGAAATATGATTTACGGATGTTGTTCGTTTTGCAAGCCCTCCCCTTTCACAAAAGTAAAACTTATTTTCTTGCGTCTAAGCTTCGTTTTTTCTTAAGTTGCTATTATGACTTGCTTTTAAAATCTGCCTGGTGAAGCATATAGGAAGGCCTTTTGCATTGCTAACTTCAATCTCTCCTCACTGTGTGAAAATTCAGAGGTTGATGCTACAGCGTTTAGTTTCCTTTTAGATGCGGAAGAAATTTAGCTCAAATTGCATTTGAACATGAACCTGCCTGATTTACACTTTTCAAAATTGTATGCAAGCCAAAGTGCAGCTGTTCTTCAATATCTGCATTCTTCAAACTGTGCAATTTGGTTCTCAAGCCCCCAAAAATGTGTTTTAGGTGAAAATGTGTTGTAAAGATGCATTTATTCAGGAGAATAACAAAAAGATGCATAGCATTAAGGAAAATAGCTTGCACAAATGTCTACATCAGATAAGATTGTATACAAGAATGTGTATGAAGAGAAATGCAAACTAAGGGCTTACATTAGCCCTTACATTACATTACATTACATTACATTACATTACATTACATTACATTACTCAGTGGGTTTGGAACTGGCTGACTGACCGAACCCAAAGGGTGCTCATCAATGGTTCCTCTTCATCCTGGAGAAGAGTGACTAGTGGAGTGCCACAGGGTTCTGTCTTGGGCCCGGTCTTATTCAACATCTTTATCAACGACTTGGATGATGGACTCAGGGGCATCCTGATCAAATTTGCAGATGACACCAAACTGGGAGGGGTGGCTAACACCCCAGAGGAAAGGATCACACTTCAAAACGACCTTGACAGATTAGAGAACTGGGCAAAAACAAACATGATGAATTTTAACAGGGAGAAATGTAAAGTATTGCACTTGGGCAAAAAAAAGGAGAGGCACAAATACAAGATGGGTGACACCTGGCTTGAGAGCAGTACATGTGAAAAGGATCTAGGAGTCTTGCTTGACCACAAACTTGACATGAGCCAACAGTGTGACGCGGCAGCTAAAAAAGCCAATGCAATTCTGGGCTGCATCAATAGGAGTATAGCATCTAGATCAAGGGAAGTAATAGTGCCACTGTATTCTGCTCTGGTCAGACCTCACCTGGAGTACTGTGTCCAGTTCTGGGCACCACAGTTCAAGAAGGACACTGACAAACTGGAATGGGTCCAGAGGAGGGCAACCAAAATGGTCAAAGGCCTGGAAACGATGCCTTATGAGGAACGGCTAAGGGAGCTGGGCATGTTTAGCCTGGAGAAGAGGAGGTTAAGGGGTGATATGATAGCCATGTTCAAATATATAAAAGGATGTCACATAGAGGAGGGAGAAAGGTTGTTTTCTGCTGCTCCAGAGAAGCGGACATGGAGCAATGGATCCAAACTACAAGAAAGAAGATTCCACCTAAACATTAGGAAGAACTTCCTGACAGTAAGAGCTGTTCGACAGTGGAATTTGCTGCCAAGGAGTGTGGTGGAGTCTCCTACTTTGGAGGTCTTTAAGCAGAGGCTTGACAACCATATGTCAGGAGTGCTCTGATGGTGTTTCCTGCTTGGCAGGAGGTTGGACTCGATGGCCCTTGTGGTCTCTTCCAACTCTATGATTCTATGATTCCATGATTAGGACTCACAAACTATGGATTTACATGAGGACTTAAAGTAAGAAGATGATGACTGATACAGAAAAGTGAACAGAACACAACACTGGAAAAATGAGAAACTGTGAGAAGTGGTACCTCGGGTTAAGTACTTAATTCGTTCTGAAGGTCCGTACTTAACCTGAAACTGTTCGTAACCTGAAGCAGCACTTTAGCTAATGGGGCCTCCTGCTGCTGCCGTGCCGCCGGAGCACAATTTGTGTTCTCATCCTGAAGCAAAGTTCTTAACCTGAAGCACTATTTCTGGGTTAGTGGAGTCTGTAACCTGAAGCGTAAGTAACCTGAAGTGTATGTAACCTGAGGTACCACTGTATTGGACAGATTTCCATCCCAAGATGAGTGTGAGCACTGGAGACTTGGTAGTGATTGTTTATTTCTGTTTATAAATACACACGCAGAGTGCAGATAACACAGCTGCTTATTCTACCTCAGATTCCCAGAGAGGACAACTGTCCACCAAGATGATTTCACCAGTGTCCTACTTGGTTAGTCTTACTCACCCTTCAAAAACTCACAGCTGTGTGTCCGTCCATCCTGCAAAACTCTAATGGCTATATCTTCCCATCTTCAGCCTGTATGGGGAACTTGTAGCCCTTCAGAAGTTGTATTCACATTGGCCTTAGACAGCATGGCAAAAGGTCAGGGATGTTGGGGGCTGGGATCTGTTCTTCTTTACCCAGTCTTAAGTGGCTGTTGTTGCACCAAGGTGATTCTTTCATGGTGTCTTGGCAAGGTATGCTCCTATCTGGTGTCCTCCCTTCTGGTCCTGAATCTCTATCTGAACTGTTCAGTCTCTAACTGAGTGAGTGAGCACTGGCTCTTACTCATGCCCCCTGTGATGGGTGCTCACTCTTACCACTAGTAGCTGGAAGGAGGCTGTTGCCAGTCTTTCTACAAAATCACTTGCAAGCCCACCAATGGCATGGATGCTTTGTACCCTGGCAAGTAAGAAAATAAGAATGCTTACGGGTGGCAGGAGAGTGAGGCAAATATAACTCATTGTGAAACTTCCTGCCTATTCCTATGTATGGTTTGGCATATGAAATGGGGTTAGGCGGACCATAGAATTGACTATCTAGTAGAAGCTGCAGAAGGGGTCAGGTGGGAAATTGCATCACAGCAGCTAAATTAGGTTGGAATAAATTTCTTCCGTGGTTGGAAAGGCTACAAACTTTTTTGTAGCCTTCTGCTAAAAACCGATTTCTCACAGACTGCGCTCTGGCACAAACAAAGCCATATGTTCTGAAGATTTGGATATACAGAATGAAGAGCCTACCTATTGCGGGAGTGTTGGAAATCTACAGGTAGTGGTATTTTAATTGTGAAGAGTTGTGGGATGGGAATTGGGAAAAATTAGGAGTGAGTTTTAGGAACCAGGGTCTGTGATCTCTAGCTAATGTATGGAATGCTATCTAGAGAGGTGCGAGCAGTGTTCAATTTCTAAAGCTATGTACTTGGAGTCAGACTTGCAGAGGAGCAATGCCTGCTTGTCTCATAAGTGCTCCTCCTTCACTCTGTATGGGCAGGCAGAGCAGGCTTTACTTGCTTAGTGGAAAGTGAAAGGCACTGCACATGTGCTTTGGGGCAACTGTTTGCTACCAAGCCTGGGCACAATTTCTTGACTGGTGGCTTTTGTAGTCTCTGCAGCTGTTAGAGGTCACTGGGTCCTTGCATTTTCATTGCTTGGCCTGGTGCGCCTGTGCAACATGTAAGATGTCAAATGTAGCTGAGAATGGCATCTGATGTTAGCATAGAGAGCCTACATGCTCTTGCTACATATTGTTGATGGCCTCCTTGCTTTTATTGCTCCTAGTGCAACAGCCCATTAATCAACCGTTGTTCAGATTTCCACTTTAATGCTGCTGATTGAATTTCATTGCTGTTTGTTCATCTTCTATGCCTATGTTTCCCCCTCTTGTTACTGCTTCTAGGTCTTGATTTCTCTGAGGTTTTGTAGTATATCCCCATGAACGCTTCCACTTTGTTGTCGCTCCCTTTCCACTCATTTCTCGCAAACTTTGTTGTAGTGTATGTCAGAAACTCTCCCACTCTTGCTCTTTTCCTCCCCTTTTCTATAACGGATAACAAATTGGAACAGTTAGCAGCACAGAACTTAAATTAAATTGGGCAATGTAATGGTTTTCTAAAGAGAGATGTGCAGGGACTTTAGAGTTTTAATTCCCTACAGCCTAATTAGGAGTGCTAGGGCTGCCCCAGACTAGTGCATCCCTTATAAAGTCCCAATGTTTTCATTGTTCTCACTCCCTTATGTGTTATTTTATTGTCCTTTTATGAAAAACAGTGTTCAACCTTGAACTGAAGGGGGTGTGAATGGCTACAGAGTGTTTTTGCTACTTGGAAGAGAATCTAAGAAGGCCACAACTGTTCTCAGAACTGAACTTCTCTGTGTCTGACGATGGGTTTTATTTTCACTTCTAAATGCACTTGGGGATCTGTGAAAGGGAGCTTAGGCTGTCTTATTGAAGGGGAAGGTATTTATGCTGATCTGCACCACATACCAACAAGCCTGGATTTGTGTTTGTGTGTGTGTGTTATTTAAGGTTTGTCCAGTGGTGGCTGGTGCCAGTTGGGGACTGGTAGGGCATTAGAAGGGGAGGTCAACTGTAGGTGGAGTTGGAGCCAATAACAGCCAGCCAGCCAACTAATTCTAGTTTTGTCCCCAGCCTCCTTCCTGTTTTGCTCAAGGGGGTAAATAATCAGTACATGATTCAATTTAAATGAAGTAGATGCTCTCTCTCACACCCACCCCTGAATTAAAATTCCCTTGAGTTGATAGTGTTGCCTAAATACAGGCCTCTTTCATTATGAGGCTTGAATAAAACTGGACTGCAGGTGCTGTGGATGATAGCAAGGTTAGCATCATTCAGCCAAAGTACAGCAACACACTTTTGATTTGTGGCTTGTTACGGTATATATGTCGTTTTCCTAACAGAGAAGCATGCCAATTGTTGAAATACTGTTTTGAAATACATTCATCTCATAAAAGAAATGTGTGTAATGCACCATGTGGTGTGACATGCAGAATATTCCTGTAAGGAAGAGACATCTGTCAACAATATTAGCCACGATATTGTTATAAATAGAGCAATGAAGACATGGCCTTGCTTTGGCTCCAAAATTAAAAGCTTCCTACTTTGTTAAGCAGTTTTTCATTGTTGAAAGTTTTTTAATATATGGAGATTTGACTTTTACATTCCTCAGAACGCTTGTCTAAAGTGGACTCTTGTTCCGCAATTTCACTTTCCCTTCAAAATTTTCATTTCATTCTGTAGTGGTGCAATTCATTTAGTTGTGCAGTTTTGTTTAGGCTGCTATCCTTTGCCCACTTCCCTGGGAGTACATCCCATTGAACTTGGGGCTTACTACAGAGTAGATCTTACTACAGAGTAGATACAGTAAGTACAGGACTTCCATGCAGTCTCTGCCCAAGAGGGTGAAGTACTTCAGCTATAGCTATTTCTTACCTAGCCTTCCACATTGATAAACTTAGCTTTAGATCTCAGATTGATTTTTGCCTTTGTTTTAAAAGTACTGAAAAATGTGCATGCGGAACTTGACTTATATAAGTAGTCTTCACCATTTTCCCATCTGGGGTGCACCTTTTAAACCACTTGGGAACCATTTTCTTTTTCTTTTACCTTACATTTTTATGGGGGTCATGCTGCTTCTACAACCCACCATAGGACCTGGTAGCAGGTCCCAATGTCCCAGCTGAAGACCATCAAACTCTTTTCTGGCAAACCTTCCCCTTTTGATGGATTGTTGTGATCATATTGTTGCTCGGGAGCTTTTCAGAAACATTTTAAACTGAATCCATGGGACTGAATTTGGTATTGGTTTTATGTTTGTTTTTACATACTGAAGAATGGATCAGGCAATTAAGAAGTAAGAAATGGAGGAGGAAATCATCCCGCATGTAATCCCAGAAAGGTCTGGTGTAGGTCTGAATACATGTTATTGACTTCTGTATGTAGGAGGGGTGCCAAATTGAATAAAATATTGTAGGGGTCCAGGTAAGTTCTGCCCCACATAATCGAGCACACACACACACACACACACACACACACACACACCATTTGCATGGGAATGCCCATTGACTTTGTGGGGGCCTGGCCCCCTCAAATACTTTATTGTGGGGGTTGAAGCCCCCACGGTCCCTAAGAGCTGGTTCCCATGGTATGTAGGGTCTGCATACTTTTGTTTGTATTAAATGCTCTCTGTTTCCCAAACCAGAAGAAATTCCAGGTTCTGGGTTTAGTTTCCTTTGGAGGAGAGAGAAGATAGGAGAATTAGTCAGATCATAGTGGAAGGGAACAGGCACCACTAGGCAAATGCAACATCCCCAGAGAGCAACTTGCATATTCTAACCCCAAAAGCTTTATCACCAGTTCCAGCCTGGAGCTTTCCTATCTTTCATCATTCTCTCTCCCTACTCTGGCCATTCCAATAGCAAAACTGAAGTGTTTTGGGCTCAGTTAGACAGGTGTCACTTCCTCTATGATTTGATTGGTATCTCTCCACAAATGCTCAGTGATTTTTAGCTATCAGTAGACCCTTGCTTGCCATTTGCTCCCACTGATGGAACATCACCCACCATCCTGGTCGATTAACCAGCAAATGAATGGCGGGCTAGCAGCCATAGCGATCTTTCAGATGCTATGAAAGTGTATGTACGTACTCTCTGGCTCCTGTTGAGCTCTGAAAAGCAGATTAGAAAGCTGCCAGGATGTGAAAAACAAAGGAATCAGATGAGTCACTCTCTGTTCAGTGACCCCTGCATTACCTGAACAAAGCTGGAAATGATATTTCAGCGACTGCTGTTTTTAATTCTTCACATGTTAGAGGACTTCAGTCAGATTCTTAATTATATTACTTCTACTTACTGCCACCCTCCCCAAGTGAAATTGGTGAAAGTGTTGATTATCATGTGTGTGTGAAAAATTGGTAGTGAATTTATATGCCCCCTTAATAGGAATTTATGAATAGGTGGTAGGAGAGATTCAAAGCAATGAACACAGGAAGCGGGGAATAGGATAAGAATGTGTTGCCATGTGTTTTATGTAACTGCGTCGTGCTTGGATACAAAGGTGATAAGTGTTTTTAAAAATATCCGCAATTTCTAGAGCTAGAAATGTGGCAGACTATGCTGAAGCTGAGTCAGAGCAATAATATTAATAATACTAATATATTTATTTATTTATTTATACCCCCCCCTTTTTCTGATGGGACTCAAGACAGTTTACAATTAATTATTATTATTATTAATTTAAATTTGTATACTGCTACATACCAGTAAATCTCAGGGCGGTTCACAACATAAAATTAGAATATAAAAAACCCACAAAATACATAATAAAAATAAGAACAAAAACAAACCAATAATTTCCCTCCCATAACACATTAAAATAGATATAGGATATTTATCAGCCCAAGACTTACTTGAAGAGGAACATTTTCGCCTGGCACCAAAATGGATATAATGAAGGCATTAGCCAAACCTCAAAGGGGAGAGCATTCCACAAGCAGGGAACCACTGCGGAAGACTCCTGTTCTTGTCTTGCCACCCTCCAGACCTCTTGTGGAGGCACACGAAGAAGGGCCCCGGTGGATGCTCAGAATCTGGGTAGGTTCATATGGAGAGAGGTGGCCCTTGAGGTATTGCGGTCCTGAGCCTTTTAAGGCTTTGTAGATTAAAAACTAGCACCTTGTATTGGGCTCTGAAACTAATTGGCAGCCAGCACAGTCTATCCAGGATCGGTGTAATATCAAACTGTCTTGTCCCGGGGAGCAACCTGGCTGCCAAATTCTGCAATAGCTCAGGAAATGCTAAAACCAAAGAAAAACCAGTCATTAAAACACAGTTAAACATTGACAGAATTAAAACTATATGCATATATAAAATCTGCTTTAAAACTTACAAGTCATTACAATAAAACAGCAGCCGATTCCCAAACATCTGTTGGAACTAGAAAGCCTTTACTTGCTGGCAGAAGGACAGCAAGGAGGAAGTCAATCTAATTTTTCTAGGAAGGGAGTTCCAAAGTCTGGGAGCAGCTACTGAGAAGGCCCTCTCCCATGTCCCCACCAAGCATCCCTGTGAAGGTGGAGGGACTGAGAGAAGAGCCTCCCCTGAAGATTGTAGAGCCTGGGCAGATTTGTATGAGGGAATGTGGTCTTTCAGATAACCTGGACCTGTATAGGGAAGTACTCCTTAGAACTAGTTATCCTAGCAATGAGTGGAAAAGTATAGATGGAAGAGATGGTAATTCTGGCATGAAATGTTCTTTTTAGGTCTTCAGTGGGAACAAAGACTTATACAATATATGATGAAATGAGTGCTGTTTTGCAGCCAGAATGGCTGCACCAAAATGTGGACATCGCAATTTCATTGCTTTTTACAGTCATCAAAAAATCATTCTGAGATCACAGTTAACGGGGATTATTATTTTTTAATGAACACTGCAGAGTTTTATTAGTGGCAAAACTGAAGGTGAATGAATGGTTATGCAATATTAGGATACGGGCAAAACTCCACATCCTGCAAATTTTGGCTCTTTAAAAAGCTTTCAGGTTCTCGTGGATGTAAAGATGAGTTGAGAGGACAGTGTTGAAAGAAACATCACATGTGGGCGATGGGGTTAAATAATATCTCATTCCAATTGTTACAATTTCCATGGCCTCTCTATCCCCTTTATATGACATCTACCCCAAATATATTGGCAAATGAATAGACATTTTACATCATTAATGTGGCCATCGTGGAACTGAATCTCCTTGGCACTAGATTGGGTTGCCTTGGAGCATAATTCTTCTTTAGCACACAATCTGCACAGCTTTAATGTGTAATCATGAATCGTTGTCATTAACACCGAGCTAGGGGATATGGTGGGAGAAAAATTTGACTAGCTAATAAGTTGTACTAATTTTCTTAAAAGGCGTCCTGTTGATCAAGTGATTGAGAGTAGAACTTGTCCCTTCCAAGGTACAATACATGTACAAGGACAGAAGCTTCTGAGAACATCTAGTGTCATTGCCTTCTTGCTACTGAATGTTTTAATAAACAGTTTCGGGTGTATTCCATCCAGGGTTTCCTTCTGTGCATCAGAAGCTTGTCTCTGTTTTGTACATCTGGAAGAATTTGTTCCCTGTTCTCTTTGCCTTCCCTTTCCTGTTCATTTGCTTGTGTGAACTGCTTGCCTCTTAAATGCTCCCCATTTCCCCATCCCTCTCGCTGCTTGGCATTCTGAGAAGAAATAGGCCCGTTTTCTTTTTAATGTGTCCCACCGACTTACCTAGTGGTTGACTGCTGTTTATGCTATAATGATTATTTACTATATAATTGTCCCATAAAATAACAGGATGGTGATCGCTCAAATATAATTAAATGCATAGCAGCAATAAAAAGTGTTTAATTTTAGAAACCTGCCGTAAAACTCTAGATACATAAATATTTCTTGTCAAAATAGCTTTCGCATAGGCCACTAAATTTAAAGAGGTGTTATCTGCATTGTACTGACTTTCATATGAACCTAGGAAGATGGTCAGATACGCATATGGATAAATGTGTGCGGCTTATGTTGCTGCTAATTCGCTTGAATATTTTGACAATGGGATAGTCTACTAAAACTTAGAGTGTCATTTTCAGAAGATTTGTTGTTCTTTCAAATTTAGAACAGTAAGAAGGTTAATCTTGCCTGCTACAATGTGCAGCTTTTAAAACTATGGGAGAGACAGGCTCCCTTGCTCTTACGGGTTTGTGGTCCCCGCATCCCTGGACCTGCTCTGCATCCCACTCAAGTTCTTTATCCTGCTTGGAATGTGTCCTTGAAGTGTGATGAAGGTGATGCCTCTTGCTTGCCTGGATGGAGAGTGAGTTTGTGGGTGGGTGGAAACCTCTGACCTTGGCATGGTTGGAATGTAGCTTACTGTACAAAGATAAATGTCTCACCCATTGTCCTACCCACTTTTGTCTCTGATCCCACCTGCCACTGGCATGGGTAGTGCTTACAGAAGGCTACCCGCAAGCGAACAACACCTTTGGGCTGAAAAAAGGCACCTCTCTCCTGGAAACTCTGCATTATGTAATATCTCCGTAAAAAGAGCAAAGGATCAAGTGTTGATGACATTTGTGTTAGGTTTCCATTCTGTCTTCCCTTATAAAGTTGATTTTTAAACACTGAGTTGTACTATTAAATGATTTGTCACTTTGAATTGGATGCTGCTTTGTTGTCTTGTTGTCAATCACAAGGATTTCTGCTATGAACAAATGCAGTGGAATAAATGGTTATTTCTGTAATCTATAGCAGCGTTTATAATATCTCCAGATACTTAAAGTTTTAATAGTTGGATTAATAACCGTCTGTGACAAGCAAAAGATGAGCCACGGGTTAAAAAATTTACTTGGGGTGTTACATTGTTAGGAAGGCTATGATCTAATTTCTCGGGGAAAGTTTTCTTTCAGGAGAGTTGGGTGCTTTATTTGTGATTCTGTGTTTACGGTTCTTTCTAGATATTCCGCAGAGGTGAATGGATTCCTATTTGCTTAAGACTAGAACTGGATAGGAAGTGGGAGATGCAAAGCTGCTAGGGTAAGGTTGATGAAGTCTCTCACAAGGCTGTGTTAGCTGTTGAATAGGTCCTTCAATTTTCAGAATATTATTGTTACTGCATTTTCCTTCCACCCAATTGTACTCTGAAAATAGCTGGGAAATGAAATTCTCTGTAAGTTAAAACTCCAAATGGCTCAGCTGATTTATAAATCTAAGATTTTAAATCTTCCCTCCATCCCCTTCCACCATTCCATTCACACTGCCTTTATTCCAGATTAGGATAAAGATTAGTTTGAAGACTGGTAGTGTAAGGACACGGTTGGCCCTGCAGGTTAAACCACAGAGCCTAGGACTTGCCGATCAGAAGGTTGGCGGTTTGAATCCCCACAACAGGGTGAGCTCCCATTGTTCGGTCCCTGCTCCTGCCAACCTAGCAGTTCGAAAGCACATCAAGTGCAAGTAGATAAATAGGTACCGCTCCGGCGGTAAGGTAAACGGCATTTCCGTGTGCTGCTCTGGTTCGCCAGAAGTGGCTTAGTCATGCTGGCCACATGACCCGAAAGCTGTACGCCAGCTCCCTCGGCCAATAAAGCGAGATGAGCACCGCAACCCCAGAGTCAGCCACGACTGGACCTAATGGTCAGGGGTCCCTTTACCTTTACCTTAGTGTAAGGATGAAAAGAACTGCAATGGTGAGATGACAGTGACAGAGAAATGCATGGAATATAGAAGCCCAGTCTGGCCACAGGAAGAGCAATGAACAATGCTGGACTTGTGTGCACTGTGTTAATAAACACAATGCACTGCCTTGAACATTTCACAGCTTTTTTTTTTTACTTCAAAACGCCTAGCCCTTATTCCAGGATGCTCCTTAGATTCCTATATAGTATATGAAGACTTTCTTTCTTGGCCATTATACTTCACTCCATGTAACTACTGCTATGTAGACACTCAAATGTTTGTGTGTCCCAGTAGCAATCCACAACACTGCAGACTAAAAATGTGTTAAAATTCTAGTGAGTACACTATCACTTTTTAAAATGCAGCTGAGGGAAAAGTGATGGTTGTGGATTGGTACTCCTCCACCCGGTCTTCATCCACCTCCCCCGGAAACTGCTTAACTGGATTTTTAACCTTGCATAGTTACTTGATAATTACATGCTTCCCATGCTGACAAGCTGCCCAGTATTCGAATTCCGTAGTTTTGACTTTTCAAAGATGATAAGTTGACTCTTCAGTGCACGTGTATCATTGACAACTGGCGTGCCATTTTAGGTAATGCAGCTGGTTGCTGTGAAATGATTCAGGGTTCAGTTTTAATTGAAACTCTTGAATTAAAATCTATGCAAGGCTTGTGAAGTTTGCCCACAAGCATAAATGTTCATATTTAGTTGGAAAGCTGGGTTGAAATAGAAACAATGTTTTGGTAAAGGTAAAGGGACCCCTGACCGTGGCCGACTCTGGGGTTGCGGCGCTCATCTCGCTTTATTAGACAAGGGAGCCGGCATACAGCTTCCGGGTCATGTGGCCAGCATGACTAAGCCGCTTCTGGCAAACCAGAGCAGCCACAGAAACGCCGTTTACCTTCCCGCCGGAGCGGAACCTATTTATCTACTTGCACTTTGACGTGCTTTTGAACTGCTAGGTTGGCAGGAGCAGGGACCGAGCAACAGGAGCTCACCCCGTTGCCGGGATTCAAACTGCCAACCTTCTGATCGGCAAGTCCTAGGCTCTGTGGTTTAACCCACAGCGCCACCCGTGTCCCTAATGTTTTGGTAAGGCTCCAGTATTACACTTCTGTTTTCCCCCAGGTTACGCCAGCATTTGTAACTGCCTTCCTTTCTCTTTGGACACATTTTCATATTAAGGGAAATATAAAAGTATCTAGCTGTATAGAATCTAAACACAAATATACACTACCTATTGAGATTAATCATGCAGAGTTCCACAATTCCAGAGTAGCATGAAATCCAATAAGAATAACCAGTCAGTGCAAAAGGAAAAATGGATGGGAATGGAGGGAAAAAAGAAGCAAACCCAGGTATCAAATACTTAATACTATATTTTCTTTTTTTTATCAGTGGCTTGGTTGGAAACAAACTGCTTTCAGTTCAAAACTTATGCCTTGGTGCCTCCTGAGACATATCCTGCTGACTGAGCCTTTGTGGAAGTGACAGTAATGTAGCCAGAAGGGTGGGATCTGGTGGCTTCTTGTCACTCGCACTGCAGCAAGTAGGCAGGCGGCTCACAGGATCCTGTTGATAACTACCATCCCCAGGAAATATTGTCTTGTTCCAGTTCTGCACAGGGCTGTTGTACCTCAGGATCTCTGCAAGGGGAGAGGAGGAGCCCAGCCCAGCTGATGAGAGCAGCAGTGTTTGGAGCCAACAGCAGTTCCTTGCCATCTGTTGCTTTCAAAAGTTGGCAACAATATAGCAATAACAAACTGCTTGACCAAAACTCTCCAAGCAGGGATGTGGCTCTTTCCAGGTGTGATGCAAGGGGCAATTACCCACCCCCAGTGCACCGCCTATAAAGGGCCTGCTTATGTGGAATTATTCATTTGTTGATAGAAAGCCTATGGCATTGCTGGCTTCTTGCAAGGGTGTTGAGGCCCAGATGACCATGAGATAAACCAGGGGTACCTGGGGGAATAGTGAAGCAAAATATTTTATTTACTACAAAGTGTGTTTATTGAAAAATACTAGGCAGTTAATGTGGTACCATGCATTTGACGAGACCAGCATGCAAGAGTCTGACTAACCAAAACATCTTAAATGGACAAGTACATCCAAATATTAATATTTTTTTATCAGTGAGGTGCTTCTGTGGAGAGAAACGACAGCCTCTAAGATTGATGGTAAGATTAGCTGTCTTCCCCTGGCAGGCAAGTTAACGAAATGCATCACTAGTTCCTAGCATAAGGATGGATCTGTGTATATAGTGGTCGGTTCCCCCTTGTGTAAGGCAAGTGAAATATCAGCTGTGCTCTTCTACAATCAGAGGGGAAGTCAAAGTATACACATCTGTTATATTGGGGATGAGCTCTTATGTTATCTTGTTATACTAATGCATCAAAGCACCCTTACTAGTATGAGCAGTTTTATCCCTTGAAGCACCCTTCTTGAAATCTATTGCCAGGCTATTTCCGAGTGTTTGCAACACCACTATACTTAAAAACAATTATGGGAGGGATGGCTAACAGGAGCTGATCAATACAGTGGATAAATGAGCAGTGAACCTTGAGCACTGTGACAATGAGCTTCTAAGGGAGTTACCCTGGGCCATAGTTAATTAAAAGCAAAATAAGCAGCTTCCTTCGGCTGGAACTGCAGCTTTTGAGACATAATCGTATTCCTCACTCACAATCACTTACCATTAGGAGATGCAAGAGCCATGAAATTATATACTAGAGATTATGTTTAATAGCTTTGTGATTATTCTTTTACTGCCTTGTGTCCTCTGTTTAACTTAGACTTTTAACAATTTAATATTGGTGTGGCTGAAATGAGTAAACAGTGAAAGCAGGATAATCTAATGTCATTTGACAAGGGGCTACAGAGTTGAGAATTGTTTTCCCTGCTCTGAGAATCTTTCCATTTAAGTAAAAATCAGCAAGTCTCTTCCCTCCCTCTTTGGAGTGTGTCTCCATTTGTTACCAGGTTCACTAGGTTCATAGCAATAGAAATAAGTTGTTTACTTGATTTACGGCAGCTTTCTTACACTTGTCTTCATGGGAGATCCGACGTAGAACATCTCTTTGTAGTGGGTGGGGACATGTGAAAATTCGTGATGATGCATGGGAATAATGAATGATTGAGGGAACAGGGATATTACATCCATTGGCTTGCCTCCCTCTCCACACACCTGTTGTAGGCGTTTTGAGGACTTGAAACCTGAAGGGTGGGTAAGTTGATGGTGAGGACAAAAAGGGCATTCCTCTTCTCTCTTTGATACTTTACCTATAATGAGCCCAAATGATCACATTCACACAGATCATTATACAAAGGGTATTATAGAATTTTAAGAGTTAGAGGGGACTTCTGAAGTCATTTGGTTCAACCCTTTTCTCAGTGCAGGGAGCAAGGACAGCAGACCCAACAACAGCCCATCCAGCATCTGCTTAAAAATGCATACCTCCAATGGCAGACTGCTTTTACTTCTGCACAGCTTTTCTTAGGGAGTTTTTCCTAATGTTTAGCAAGAGTCTTCTTCCCTTCCATTTCCACCCATTGACTTGGTTTTTGTTCTGGAGTAGTAGAGAACAAGTCTGGTCCTTCTGTGTGACATCTCTCCAGGTATTTGAAGACTGCAATTAAATGCCTCCTTTAATTATCTCTAGGCAAAACATGCCAAGCAATTGCTATGGTTCTCCATAGATCTTGCTCGTTCAGTGGGCATGGAGGAAAAAATAATAATCTAAAAAGGCGTATAGGAATTACTTACTGTGTGGTGAGATTTTCCTTTGGGGCTTTATTTTATTGGAATGTGAACTTTTAAATAAAACAGCAATAATGAATTCTCTCCATCCTTTTTATTGAAAATTTTGGTTCAGTTCCCTAGTGCCCATTCCCCATGGGCTGTAGTGGTTGACAGGGTGGTGGTGTTCACCAGGCTTCCCAGTACTGTTAATGTCAGTGACCAAAAGGGAGAGCAACAGGGAGCTCAGCACTGATTGGCCACTCTGCCTGTGCAACTGTGCTGCCCGCTATTGCCATGTTGTTGTTGTTTAGTCATTTAGTCGTGTCCGACTCTTTGTGACCCCATGGACCAGAGCACGCCAGGCACTTCTGTCTTCCACTGCCTCGCGCAGTTTGGTCAGACTCATGTTTGTAGCTTCGAGAACACTGTCTAACCATCTCATCCTCTGTCGTCCCCTTCTTCTTGTGCCCTCAATCTTTCCCAACATCAGGGTCTTTTCCAGGGAGTCGTCTCTTCTCATGAGGTGGCCAAAGTATTGGAGCCTCAGCTTCACGATCTGTCCTTCCAGTGAGCACTCAGGGCTGATTTCCTTCAGAATGGATACGTTTGATCTTCTTGCAGTCCATGGGACTCTCAAGAGTCTCCTCCAGCACCATAATTCAAAAGCATCAATTCTTCGGCGATCAGCCTTCTTTATGGTCCAGCTCTCACTTCCATACATCACTACTGGGAAAGCCATGGCTTTTACAATACGGACCTTTGTTGGCAAGGTGATGTCTCTGCTTTTTAAGATGTTGTCTAGGTTTGCCATCGCCTTTCTCCCAAGGAGCAGGCGTCTTTTAATTTCGTGGCTGCTGTCACCATCTGCAGTGATCATGGAGCCCAAGAAAGTAAAATCTCTCACTGCCTCCATTTCTTCCCCTTCTATTTGCCAGGAGGTAATGGGCCCAGTGGCCATGATCTTCGTTTTTTTGATGTTGAGCTTCAGACCATATTTTGCGCTCTCCTCTTTCACCCTCATTAAAAGGTTCTTTAATTCCTCCTCACTTTCTGCCATCAAGGTTGTGTCATCTGTATATCTGAGGTTGTTGGTATTTCTTTCGGTGATCTTAATTCTGGCTTGGGATTCATCCAGCCCAGCCTTTCGCATGATGAATTCTGCATATAAGTTAAATAAGCAGGGAGACAATATACAGCCTTGCCGTACTCCTTTCCCAATTTTGAACCAATCAGTTGTTCCATATCCAGTTCTAACTGTAGCTTCTTGTCCCACATAGAGATTTCTCAGGAGACAGATGAGGTGATCAGGCACTCCCATTTCTTTAAGAACTTGCCACAGTTTGCTGTGGTCGACACAGTCAAAGGCTTTTGCATAGTCAATGAAGCAGAAGTAGATGCCTTTCGGGAACTCTCTAGCTTTCTCCATAATCCAGCGCATGTTTGCAATTTGGTCTCTGGTTCCTCTGCCCCTTCGAAATCCAGCTTGCACTTCTGGGAGTTCTCAGTCCACATACTGCTTAAGCCTGCCTTGTAGAATTTTAAGCATAACCTTGCTAGCGTGTGAAATGAGTGCAATTGTGCGGTAGTTGGAGCATTCTTTGGCACTGCCCTTCTTTGGGATTGGGATGTAGACTGATCTTCTCCAATCCTCTGGCCACTGCTGAGTTTTCCAAATTTGATGGCATATTGAGTGTAGCACCTTAACAGCATCATCTTTTAAAATTTTAAATAGTTCAGCTGGAATATCATCACTTCCACTGGCCTTGTTATTAGCAGTGCTTTCTAAGGCCCATTTGACTTCACTCTCCAGGATGTCTGGCTCAAGGTCGGCAACCACACTACCTGGGGTATACGAGACATCCATTTATTTCTGGTATAGTTCCTCTGTGTATTCTTGCCACCTCTTCTTGATGTCTTCTGCTTCTGTTAGATCCTTTCCACTTTTGTCTTTTATTATGGTAATCTTTGTATGAAATGTTCCTTTCATATCTCCAATTTTCTTGAACAGATCTCTGGTTTTTCCCATTCTGTTGTTTTCCTCTATTTCTTTGCATTGCTCGTTTAAGAAGGCCTTCTTGTCTCTCCTTGCTATTTTTTGCAAATCTGCATTCAATTTCCTGTATCTTTCACTATCTCCCTCGCATTTTGCTTGCCTTCTCTCCCCCGCTATTTGTAAGGCCTCGTTGGACAGCCACTTTGCTCTCTTGCATTTTCTTTTCATTGGGATGGGTTTAGTTGCTGCCTCCTGTATAATGTTACGAGCCTCCATCCATAGTTCTTCAGGCACTCTGTCCACCAAATCTAAATCCTTAAACCTGTTCCCCACTTCCACTGTGTATTCATAAGGGATTTGACTTAGATTGTATCTTACCGGCCCGGTGGTTTTCCCCACTTTCTTCAGTTTAAGCTTGAATTTTGCTATAAGAAGCTGATGATCTGAGCCACAGTCAGCTCCAGGTCTTGTTTTTGCTGACTGTATAGAGCTGCTCCATCTTTGGCTGCAGAGAATATAATCAATCTGATTTCGATGCTGCCCATCTGGTGATGTCCATGTGTAGAGTCGTCTCTTGTGTTGTTGGAAAAGAGTGTTTGTGATGACCAGCTTGTTCTCTTGGCAGAACTCTATTAGCCTTTGCCCTGCTTCGTTTTGAACTCCAAGACCAAACTTGCCAGTTGTTCCTTTTATCTCTTGACTCCCTACTTTAGCATTCCAATCGCCTATAATGAGAAGAACATCCTTCCTTGGTGTCATTTCTATAAGGTGTTGTAAGTCTTCATAGAATTGGTCAATTTCAGTTTCTTCAGCACCAGTGGTTGGTGCATAAACTTGGATTACTGTGATGTTAAAAGGTCTGCCTTGGATTCGTATTGAGATCATTCTATCATTTTTGAGATTGCATCCCAGTACAGCTTTTGCCACTCTTTTGTTGACTATGAGGGCCACTCCATTTCTTTTACGGGATTCTTGCCCACAGTAGTAGATATGATGGTCGTCCGAACTGAATTCGCCCTTTCCCGTCCATTTTAGTTCACTGATGCCCAGGATGTCAATATTTATTCTTGCCATCTCATTTTTTACCACCTCCAACTTACCCATGTTCATGGTTCTTACATTCCAGGTTCCTATGCAATATTTTTCTTTACAGCATTGGACTTTCCTTTCGCTTCCAGGCATATCTGCAACTGAGCGTCCTTTTGGCTTTGGCCCAGCCGCTTCATCAGCTCTGAATCTACTTGTACTTGTCCTCCACTCTTCCTCAGTAGCATGTTGGATGCCTTCCGACCTGAGGGGCTCATCTTCCAGCGTCATAACTTTTAAATGCCTGTTGTCTTTGTCCATGGAGTTTTCTTGGCAGGTATACTGGAGTGGCTTGCTGGTTCCTGCTCCAGGTGGATCACGTTTGGTCAAAACTCTCCACTATGACCTGTCCATATTGGGTGGCCCTGCACGGCATAGCTCATAGCTTCTCTGAGTTATTCAAGCCTCTTCGCCACAACAAGGCAGTGATCCATGAAGGGGCGCTATTGCCATACCCTCCAACATTTCTTCATATGACTGGGTTGCCATCCACTCTGGGCAGCTTCCAACATATGTAAAAACATAATAAAACATTAAACGTTTAAAAACTTCCCTATACAGGGCTGCCTTCAGATATCTTCTAAAGTAACTTGTAACTTGTATAGTTACCTTTCTCCTTGGCTCAGGGGCCACATAACTCCATACCCTCCAACATTTCTCTGGTGAAAATAGGAATGTTCTAAGGAAAAGCAGTAAATTCCAAATCAGAAACTGGGATGGCTTCTGTAAATCCAGGACTGTCCCTGGAAAATAGGGACACTTGGAGGGTCTGTGCTGCCTACAGGCAACTAACTCTGTAACCAAGCCCTAAGTGTGTGCGTATATAAAAGAGTCATGTATAACTGATAACTCATTTCCCCATTTCTCCCTGCCTCCACATTCCTCCTCTTCCTTTGTTTTCTCTGTGCCATTTTTTTACATTGTAAGCTCCGCAAGGCAGGGGCCTCTCCTCTGTCCTCCTCTTCAATGCACATTCACGGTGTTATAAAAATAAAAGAAGTATTGAACCTTCCAAATTGGTGCCTGTCCAGTTTTTAAACATGTTTCTCACTTGCCAATGCCTAAGAGGGGATAGCCTATTGGGGGATGCCCAGAGCAAAATATGCAATATATTCCCTCCTTCTCAAAGATCCTTTCCACATGTGGAATGTAAAGGTACACTTTCTCCTTCAACAGGCATGCAAATCTTCTGGGCTCTCTGCCATTGTACTGAAACAATGACATTCTCTGAACTGCACTAAGCTATTGTTGCTGCTAGCTAAAAAGGATCAAAGAAGGTGTGTGGGCAGGAAATCTGAAGTGGGTGGCATTGCGACCTCTTATCAGTTTGCTTTTATGGAATCCTTTAAAGTCCTAGGTGAAGTTTAGCTCTCTGGGTACCTGCTGCATGGTTAGCATAACCAGAAATACATCTACAAATACATTTTTAAAAGATGCTGCTGGAACATCTGTACTGAACAAGAGCAACTGAAATGTCACCTTTTTGAAATAAAATATTTATTTAGAATAATCTGCCAGGAATTTTAGATTCCATCACTATCCATTTATAGTGCCAGCCTTATGAATCCCCAGGTTGCAAGTTTACCAGCTACACTTGACAGACACACTTTAACAAAGTATAACCTATATTTGTTGTGGGTTCAGTTCAGGCTTTGTACAACAATAATTGTAGAAAGGGATAAACTTTTATTTCATTCTCTGTTATTATCAATAACCCTATACTTCTGCTAATGCTTACATATAGCCCAAGGAAATGTAAACATCTCTTGTTACAAAATCTAGATCTTGAGATTTCAGTAGTTCACAATACGACATTTTTCCATCTCCTCTTGGATATCAAGGGGGGAAATCTGTGTTTCTAATTACCGGTAGTTGCAGGTCCCTTCTGGAGTCTGTCCAGAAGAGCCAATCCCTTAGTTGACACTTAACCTCTAATATTAGTTTTAAGATTCAACATTTTTTCCTCCTAATCCTTGTGAATGAAGGCTGGTATAAGTTACCTAAAAAAACCCCATTCTTCTGGAATAGCTAAGAATGGTTACTGAAAATAGTATTGATTTATTGCTAGATAACAAATTATGTTTATTTTTAGCACAAGCAACCTGTAGCCCATTTGCTCATTATTGTTCCAGTTCTTTTTGCTGTTGCACGTAAGAGCTATATCTGTGTTTTGTTGTGCATGCTGGGTCTTCCTTTTATGTACCCTGCTCTGGGCAATAAATAGTTGAAATAAATGTCAACTTTTCATTGTTCATCTTGGGAATCAGAAATTCCGAACAGAACTGTGCTTCTTGGCTTAATTAGAATTATCCATATGTAGCAGTTAGCAATGCATATTTAAATGTGAACTTGGCTTACCAGCTGGCTAGCTCCTTTGCATATGCATGCCAGATTATTTAAATTTCTCACTATTTGAATGAGATCATTAAAGTTACACTTCTGCTAGACATTGTTCTTCTGCTCAAAATCTAGCTTATTTGTCAAAAAGCAGTCATTTGAACTATATACAGAGAGGTATAGAAAGCTTAGAAATTCTGTAGTCCCTGTCCAGAGTGACTGTGTATGATATGTGTGGCTGTCTTCTCCAGTTTCGCAGGAGAGAAGTGGATAATTCTTTAGTGACGAAACTGGAATATGGATCCTTCTTCCTTCTATTCCCTGGGAGGTTTGAGCTACTCTTGCCACAGAGTTGTTGTTTAGTTGTTTAGTCGTGTCCGACTCTTGTGACCCCATGGATAGCAAGTTGGAGATGGCATTCTTCAGGTGTCTTGCATCTCCTCTGATCCTATGCACTAAAAATATTTTCTTAATAACGGGAAATGATCTAGCAACTATTCACAGCACAGAACTTGATTTTCCCTCATTGCAGAAGGTCCCATGTTCAATCCCCAGCAGCTCCAGTTAAGGCTGCGGATGTCCTCTGTCTGAAATCCTGTAGAGCTGCTGCTGGCCTGTGCAGACTGTACTAAGCTAGATGGGCTGATGGTACTGACTGGGTATAAATACAGATACACTATTGGCAAAACCTATTGGTGTTTTGCAACTTTCTGACTAGTTGCAGGACCTTAGCCAGACCTAGCAGAGTAAACGCAGAATCCACGGAAGCAATTGGCAACTTGGCTGCAGACAGGATAGACGAAGTAGGAACCAGGAACTTATAGTTAGGTGTTTATTATATACAGTGGACTATTTACAGGAACAGAACACGGATCTTTAGCTAGCTCTCTCATACACGACTCACAACTCCTACACTGACACAGAACAACTGAACTCCTGAACTACCAGTTAGTAGACCATTAATTATCACTCCCTTGGGAGAGCTTGACCAGTCAGGGAGCTGTCTCCATGCCTCTGTTATCTCCAGGCAGACTTACTCCTTCAGATTGCCTTCTGGCTGTCTGCCAAACCTTAATTGACTCTGTGTGAGTAGCTGTACGTACACAGTTTCCCAACATACACCTGTGGCTTGCTAGCAATATCATTGCATATCTTGGAAAAGGTAGCCAAATTCCAGGAACACGTTAGTTTTTTCTCTGCTTGTACAATCCTTATCTGTTTAGGAATATGGGCTTGCACCGAATGCATATGCAGTCAGTCTGAGAGAAGGGGCACCTAATCCGGCATATTCAGAACTCTGTTTTGGAGAGAAATACATACGATCTGATTTAGTACTGCTGTTGACTTGGGCACAGTGACACTTGCTATAGCTGCCTCAGTGACTGAGATGACCAAGATAGGACAATGTCGGAGTTATGTTGTGTCAGTGTCTCAGGATTTATCCTCTGATCACAACCTATAGATGTTAGCTATCAATAGGCTCATACTTTGTGGGTTAAAATTCTCTTCTTGCTCCAGAGTGCCTGACATAGTGAGTAATACAGCCTGGGTAGATGTCAAGCTCAGGTTCTCGTAACCCCTGCCACTACAGGGTCCACCATCATTGACTGAGAGGTCCCCATTGCAGAAGCTTCTGCTGTTGTGTCTTGATGCCCTTGGTGAGCACTTGGCCCAAGCGTGTCATCATTCTCTTTCCGTACCCCACTCCCTGGCTTGAAGTTGAAACAAACGCCTTTGGTGACAGCAGCATAAGTTCTGTTTGAGTTGGCTGTTGAGTTAATCTATGATAAACCTCTTTTGGAGGAAGCAGGACATTTGGCTGGAGCAGGTCAGTAAACTGCCATTCTCTCTCACCATCACAGGCCCGATTCCCCTTGGTGTCTGATCACACCACCACCACCACCTCTTCCCTATACATTTATATGCGCATGCAAACTGAGATCTGCCAAATGCTCAATATTAGAAGGGAGTATGGGAATATTAATTTGGTGCCTGGGTTCATCCAGTTAAAGGAAATATCCTAAAAGAAACACGACTCCAAAACAGAACCAAGGCATGAAATACAGCTGTGCATCAACAGATTAACTAATCACACTAATTCTGGAAGAATCTGGAGGTGGGGAGGGGAAACGAGATGCAAGCAAAATAATGCTCCCAAGTGTCTCATAGCTCTAGGCTGAGGCATGGGAAGAAAAATAATCGTAAGGTAAATCCACCCAACTTTAGCTGTTATGTTTGGTGTTCTATATATGATGCAATTTGCTAAATCTAGGGGGAAAAGATTTGCATAGCTAATGTCCCTAGTGTATAGCCTCCTAATTTCCTGTTTTCCTAGTTTAATCTTTTTATTTCCAATTGTCCCCCCTTCCCCACAATCTGGTCCCATCTCTGACTGGTAGAACTGCGGCTATGCTTTTTTTGTAAGTATATTTTGCAAGCCACGAGTCTAGCCATCACAATATCTCCCAACTACTCTGAAATAAAGGTTGAGAAAACACTTTTCTTTGAAATCTGATAGAGAGCCAGCAACTACAATGTGAAGCAAATGTGTCTTGTTTTCCATTATCTGGCTAGAAAGGTGATGATCTTCTTCCCTTGAATTTTGGACTTGTGTGGCTCCCAATTGAACTGCAGCAGCTAGAGAAATTTGAGATCTTCCAATCCTTGTTTAATGGCAACTAAGGACTCATTCCATGATGCTGATTGTGTTTCTGTTAAATGGTTGTGAACTAATAGTTTTATAGGTCTGTTCTGGTTACTGTCAATGTTTGATGCTACTTGATGCTTTTCTGATTCCTTGGTCACCTCATGAGAGCAAGAGCCCTTCCTGAATTTGTTTCAGTTACTACCAGCTTGATTTAAATTACACAACAATGGAGGGAAACCTTAATGCTCAGATTTCAATATTGGTTCCATAACTGCTTTCAATTGAATAATGGGTTGGTTAGAGGAACAAGAACTGTCACTCTCCCTGCAACTGTCTCGTTCTCAAAAGGTCTGCTGTGGCCAGTCAATATTTTTTGTGGCCTGAATCTTGATAGCAGATTGAGCAAGAAAGGCAAGAAAGATGCAGGGTGAGTCCAGTTCAGCAACAGAGCAATAGAGCAATAGAGCCCCCATCTTCTTCCCGCCTTAAAGACTGCAACTCGATCACCGTAAGGTGGTAGCAAAGCTATCAAAAAAGAAGTGGAAACCCAGCTTAACATATGTATATATCCCCCCCATAGCTGAATGATGATGCCATAATCCAGTCATCCAATAAGTAGATACTTTCCCCCAGGATTGCAGTTTTCATCCAACTTTGAAGCATTTTCAGAAATAAAAACTACACAAATTAATGATTAGAATAACAGCTGACAGTACAGTATTTTGAATTCTGAAATTTAGGAGAAATCGTGACTGGCAACTTGAAGAAGTTCTTTATTCTATCATTGCCGGCTGAGCTCTGTTTGCCTTAAAGTAGTTGCCCCGCTGTTCCTGTCTTTTTGTATGTTTTTTGCAGGGTGTGAGTAAGGGATCTCTGCATTCTTACCACAAGATGGAGCTCCAGGAACTAGGTTTTTCAAACAGATAAGGACACTTAATGGATTTTCCATTGACTGCTTTTATATATTCAGTGGTCCAAACTGTGGAAGTATTCTAATGAAGGATTCTTTCAGAATGCCTAAGACCACCGAAGTTGTTGTTTGGTGGTTGCAAAAGGTCACTAAGCTTTTTAGGGAACATGGTTGTCTGACTTGCTCAGTACCACATAGTGTTTCCACTGAGATTACTTTATTTTAGAAAGCAACCAAAACATTTGTGGACCTTGCTTTGATTATGGCTTGGTGTGCGTGTGCAGTATTAAAACATAGTTTAAAAGAACCTATGTTCTTTTTCTCCAAACAAACCATGAATGGTAACCCAAGAACAAACTTTAGTTTCTACTCATGATTTGTTTGGAGAGAAACAAACCATTAGCCCAGGTTTGCAATTAAGAATAAACCAGATTCTGGCTTCCTCCTGGCTTGGCTTGATTCTAAGTGTGTTAGGAGCAGGGGAGCAGCAACTCTCTGGAAAAGAAACAAACCCTTTGGCATCTTTCTTGGGGAATGGGTAGGGGATTCATAGAAGCATGCAACTTACTTTGACCTCCCTGCATACAATGTATCAATACATTTTAAAATCCATTCTTCAATACTGAACAGTGTTGTTGTTTTTTTTAAGTTTTTAAATGAGCCAAGTGTGCTTCGTGTGGCTGTCACCCAGGCTGCCATCTAAAGTCAAATGATTATTACAGTCAAGAAATGTACATTTGATGCTTGCTTCAGATCTTTGTTGAGTGGGGTAATTTATCCAGAGATTAATTGCACTTAATTATATTGTCAAAATGAGTTAGTTGTGTGTGCCGTGCTCAATTTGAACGAATTTGTACTTGTCTCATCTATTTGATGGCATTGCATTGTGATGGCATCCCACTGCTACTCACACAGCGTCTTTTATTCTTGCTTGCATAGTTTCATTTTGCTGTATTTGCTCATCTTCGAAATACACATTCAAAACATCTTCTGTTATTCAGTATTGCGAGGGAGCATTGTGATGCCTGAAACCAGTGTGACTGGGTCTCATTTCTGCTTACATGAGCATATGCTATGTATTTCAGGCTGGTTAGAATTCCCCACTCACTCCTTATTTACTTTTCCTTCAGTCAGGACACATTCTGAGCCCTCATCAAACCTTTTGGAAATCCACAAATTGAGTTAGGAAGTTTAAAAGCATCATAAACTGGTTTGAGTAAAAGGATTGAATAAACAGAAGACAGAACTTCTAACCTGACATTTGTTTAGGCTCTCAACAGCTGTTGAACCTTTAACACTTCAAGACTTCCAGAAAACCTTGCTGAATAAGGTCCACCAAGAAACCCTCCTATGTGGGAATGTTACAGACTGAGATGCCCTATGAGAATGACAGGAAACTGAGTGTTTGCAAACTACACAATGCTCTGTGGAAGAGACGGGGAACCTCTGGCCCTCCAGATGTTGTTGCACTCCAACTAGCCGCAACCATCATGGCTAACAAACAGAGATGATGAGAGCTGTTGTTGGCATCCGTTGTCTTGGGAGACAGTGGAGAAGTGCACTTGGGGTAGGGGATGAAGTCCAGCTGTTGGAAGGTTGCAGTGTCTGCTGTGGCTGCAGAGACCAATACGGAAGAGACATGTTTTGTTGCAGCTGGGGCAGATGAAGGTATCCAGTAGTGCTGCTGCAGATGCAGCATAGCGTTTCTTTTCTCTTCACTCCTCCCAGTGGTCATTCCTCCTCTGGTCACTGCTATGAATTCACAACCTGACTGTCGGTCTCCAGGCACTGCAAGGGATTCCCACACAGTGTGGTTGATGTTGCCAGCTTGCAGACATCTTTGTAACGCGCAGTTGGTCTGCACACAAGCCAGATGTTGGAAGCCTGCTCCCCGTAGAGCACGTCCTTGGGGATCCTGCTATATTCCCTTCTGTGGAAATGACCAAGCCAGTGCAAACAGTGCTAAGACAGGAGTGTGAACATGCTGGGAGAGCACATCTCTGTTTGAAACTCTGTCCTGTCCTGAAGAAGAAGAAGAAGAAGAGTTTGGATTTGATATCCCGCCTTTCACTCCCTTTAAGGAGTCTCAAAGCGGCTAACATTCTCCTTTCCCTTCCTCCCCCACAACAAACACTCTGTGAGGTGAGTGGGGCTGAGAGACTTCAAAGAAGTGTGACTGGCCCAAGGTCACCCAGCAGCTGCATGTGGAGGAGCGGAGACACGAACCCGGTTCCCCAGATTACGAGACTACCGCTCTTAACCACTACACCACACTGGCTCATGCCATGTGATATACAAAATCTTCAAGTCACAGTGCATGTGGAAGGCTGAGGTTGCATATATCCCATCACTGCATTTGAAGAGAACAGGAAACTACAAGGTATTAGCTGTGTATAAATTTTATAACCAGTGAAGCAACCTTTCATAGATGGTTGAGTTACCAGATTATACATCTCTGCCAGTGCCAAATGTATTTAAAATATGATGTTTGTATGTACTTAGCACAGCATGAATTATTATTTTTTTAATCTTCCATGCAATGATTTGATTGATTTGTATTTTTTGTAATCTGCTTATTTCTCCAGATATACAGTGTGGCTACCATGCAGTAGTAAAAACTAGAATAAAACACAAAGTTGTATCCAGCTTAAGTTATACTTGGAACAGACCCACTGAAATCAGTGCACTTAAGCCATGCCCATTAATTTCAATGGCACTACCCATGAGTCACACTTAATTTGCTACAAACTCATAATCCCTTTCAAAGGCCAATTTACATTGAAATAAGTTAACAATATCTAACCTGCTTAACGAATGCCAGCAAATTAGGTAAATAGTTTGCACTCTATTAGAAATCTTTCAGGGCCTTCCATAGTTTCACTGACAGTGAGCTTCTGTCAGTAAGAACCCACTTAAGCAATGCTCATCAGATTTGTTGATAATTTGGGATTTATTTATAAATCATTGGAATATAATGAAAATGTATCTCCCTCATTGTCTCTCTCCTCCATCCTGTATGAAGTAGTGTCTATTATATGTTTTGTCTTTTATATATTTCAATATAAAAGTTTAAAACATTGGATTTTAACATCTGTATAGTGTCTGAAAGCATTATATCAAGTGCACATGTGGTTAAGTCAATAAATTCTGGTCCCTTTGGGTTTCATTTGTCTGTCTTACTGGAACAGGATGTTTTTATTTAAATCAAATCCCACAAATTAGACATTCTTACAAGAGAACATGTCTGATTATTTTCTTATTACAGTTTGCTAATAACTTTTCCAAAACCTGCCTTGTCGTAGTATATAAAAGCTGCTACAAATATGGTATCTAATTCTGATTAGTAGGTGGACAGACTTGCCATATGAAGTATTCTTTAAAGAAAAAAATGTACAAAAAATTAAAACTGTCTATTATAAATTAAGGAGATAATAAGCATTCATTTTATTTCTTAAAGGTAGCACTGTATTTTGAAAGAGAAAAACTAGCAAAGCTTATCACTTTGTGCAATGGGTCTCAATTAATGAGATGTCAATAATGCCAACGAGAGAGCAAAAAAGGGAGGAGAACGGGCTACTTACTATGAGTTACTCATTTAGCATGAGGAGTGCTATGCAGATAGTTGCTCAAAATTGCATTCTGCAATGTACATTTGAAATGAATACTTCCGCTTTAGCTCGTATAATAGTTAATGGAAATCTGGTAGACTTTTAAACATTAGAAGGGGATTGCATGCCATTGTTTCCACAAGTGGTGTTCATAGTGGTACTGCATGTTTGAGTAACATCAAAGTGATCCAAGTGTGGTTCCCTGCATATAAAAAATACCTACTTAAAAGTGTCCGGGAGAATGACTTGGATTTAAAAATAAAAATTCGAGTATCACAATTCAAGTAGTCCATAGTAGGTATTAAAAACACCTATCCTGAGTGGAAGACTACTTTCACCAATTCGTTTAAATTAAAATAAATAAATATATCCCTACACTAAAATGATTTCATGCAGTTGCATCCATGTCAGGGCGCTTTAATGAGTAGCAGGGCTGTGTTTTATTCCCAGACAAGCTAAGCCTGCACACAAATTTTGTACATAAATCTACACTTATTGAATTTTAATTCCTGAGTTGGATCTGTGGGTGAAATACAGGTGCCAGCAGAAGCTATTCTGCCAAGGATTAGATTTAGACCAGGGAGCTTTGCATCGACAAGATAAAGGCTGTAATTAACATTAAAAACTGCAGAAATAAAGGCAGTTAATAAACATGTGTGTTGTGTGCAGGCAAGTTGGTTGCAATCCCTTTTATGATTCCCAGAGAGCATATTTGTGATTGAACATAATGGTTTATAATGCCATTGGCTTGCTTTTCACACAAGGGCAGCCCCCCCATCTTTTCTCCATTAGGTGTCTCAAATAACTGCTCCTTTTTTCCTGACTTCCCCCTCTGCCTCTGACTTGCGTTGGAAAATATAACACCACACAGCAAAAAAAGAAGTATGTTCAAATTATTTGGCTTTAATGGTTCTTAATTCCTTAAGTCCTGGCTTGAGTGCATCATTGCATTCTTCCATTTTATTAGCATACTGCACTATGTAGAATATGGTGGGTCTTGCTTTTGAGTAAATGTGCATAGGATTGGGCTTCATGCCTAAAATTCCAACTATGCGTGTTCCTATTTATTACATTCACACCCTCCTTTTCAATATACTCTCAAAAGAAATCATAATAACTTATTGGTAGTGAATGCAGAACAGGGAATCCAACAAAGATCAAAGAATTAGGCTTGGAGTGGAGGAGGCAGTTCTCAAGTTAGCCACATAGCAAGGTGTTCAGTGCTTGAAAGATCAGAATCAGTATGGTTTGGAAATGGATCAGTATCCCTTGGAAATGCTTTTGACAGTGGTGGTAGAATCTAGCCATCATAACTAGTAGCCATTTACAGTATAGTCTTTTGCTCCATGAACTTGTCTAATCCTTGTTTAAAGTCATACAAGTTGGTGGCCATCACAATCTCTTGTAACTAGCTTCTCTTAGTAGCTTGAAAAATAATTTACTAGAATGCTAAGAGGCTGGCAGCAAGGAAAGGTACTACCTTGTAGAAGGGTACTAATAAATTACGTTCTATCATGCAAACAAGGAATGGAGCAATCTGTGCCTCCATTGCCATCCTGATCACCCCCTGCTCATGTATTGCTACCAGACAAAGAGTTAAGTACAAGGTTGATATAAGTTTTGATAGTAAGAACAGCAGTAATGGAAGAGAATGAGGGCAGCAAGAGATGAATGCGTATGTTACGCACTTTGGCATGAAATTTAGAGAATTATGCTTGAGCCTTCATGGAGGTCTTTGAGATTTTGGGACCTGGTGTATGTTTATATATGAATACAAATGTCTGGAACCAAACGTAAATGTGTGTAATTACATACAAAGAATGTGGGATTTTTATTCCACCAAATACCCTCCCCACTCTTTCCTGCCAAAAGGAGAATATGGATATGCAGACAGAGTATTCCCCAAACTTTCAATTCAAACTGCTAAAATAAAACTACAAGGGCTGTTAATCCTTCTGCTTGCGGGTATAGACTTGTATCAACAACTGTGGTCAAGAGACATTTCAGCAGCTTTGTGGTAGATTTTGCAAAATTAGGTTCCTGCTGATGGTTTTATGACTTCTTCTTAAGTATCCAGCCTAGACTACTGAAGATGGTTTGGATGGGCCATTAGTTATTTAAAGGATGGTAAATTTTTAAGTTCATAATTTAGTTTTATGGACGTTTGTTTTAGATGGTACATGAGAAGGCAGCAAAATGTACCAAAATGTGTTCATACCTACCAAACTTCTTTAAACATTTATATTTTATTTACCTTGCTCCTCAGATGTAAAAGCTTACATATCAATAATTTAAAATTTAAAAAGACAACCCCTGCCTTCAAGCTCACAGTTTAAAAGTCATTACACAAAAGGAAAAAGGGGGATGGGGAGGTAGGAGCAAGACAAAAAAACCTCTAGTCCATGGAATGTGTCTTAATGTTAGGAATGTCTAACTGGGAAGGTTTGTTCTGTCACCCTGTGTTTCCTCGTCTACTGCCAGGGTTACTAGAGACTGTTAAATAGAGATTAGGCACAAATCTGGCTAGTCACACCTTCAATAGTATATGTCCCTCTTCAGCCTTCTTCTCCCTTTCCTGATCTTTCCTCATTGCCGTTGCAAATGAGAATTTTATTTGTTTCTTCAAGGCTCCTTCTCCTCTTACCAACGTTAGAAAACTCCAGCTGTTTGCTGCTCATTCTTCATCAATACTTCATCAAGCCCTGACCAAGCCTTCACCTATGTCTTGAAGGTGCAAGATCCCCCAATTAGCAGTACCATATGCTGCAAAGTTTTGCTAAGATGTACCCACTCAGATTACAAGTAAGGAATAGCATGTTTGAATACTCTCTCATATAAAAAGCCTTCTCCATACAGAACAATTGCAAGTTAGGGACACAATTGCTTTTTAAATTCAGTTGTAGTGGAGCGATGGAGACAAGTTTTTCCTACTGTCTGGTGATGGGCAATGGTCTTTTTTATAGTATACTTAAAACCATTTGCTTTTTAGGGGCTACCCCACATTTTCTTCAAAAAATTGCTTTGCATAGGTAAATACCACAGAGTGAGCAACATTTTCAAAAGTAGGGGGTCCATGGCTTGGCTTTTGAAAAATAGGAGGGTTCTCAGTAATTAGCTAATTGGGAACCACTGCTCTACATGGATGAACACAGTGGCTTGCTTCTGTTTATACTCAGGCTTCTACTTTCATGGAGTCATGACCCAATAAGTTCCCAAGCATTGAGGCATAAGCTGCTTCTCCTGCACAGTGTCTCAGCCAGAGGCCTCTCCACCTTCACTAATTTGGCGTGGAGGGGTGTTGGGGTATCTGACTGTCTGTGTAGGCAGGAGCCTGGCAATGGGGAAGGGGTTGTCTTCAATGTCTGGGGCTAGTGATAACCAGTGATCTTGGATGAGGGCCCTCGTGCCATTGTCAGTGAGCAGGTTGGTATTGGCATTGTTGTGGGTTCACAACAAGCATATCTTGCTAGAGAGTGATTTTGAAAGGACAGCTCATTTGTTACAGAAGATTGAAGGCCTTATGTGATGAAAACAATGTATAATTCTCATAAATCCTGCCAGATGTCGACAAGGAATAATGTGTCAAGCAACAGAGCATTGAGGGTTGTTATGAGGGAGGCCAGTATGGGCATTGGTTTAAGTGGTTGCCAGTGTCATCTTGATTCTAAAAGCAGGAAAAGGGGGGCTTGTAGTTTACTGTATAGCAAAAATGCAAAATATTTCAGTGAATATCTGTCTCCTGGTTGGTCTCTTTACATGCTAGTTCCTAACGCCTGGGAGCTGTTGCTCGTTTGGGGAGTTTGATCCCATAATGTAAAGTTGTTTACTATGTTTTAATGCACAGGGAAAGGTAAAGGTAAAGGGACCCCTGACCATTAGGTCCAGTCGTGGCCGACTCCGGGGTTGCGGCGCTCATCTCGCTTTATTGGCTGAGGGAGCTAGCATACAGCTTCCGGGTCATGTGGCCAGCATGATTAAGCTGCTTCTGGCAAACCAGAGCAGTGCATGGAAACGCCGTTTACCTTCCCACCGGAGTAGTACCTATTTATCTACTTGCATTTTGATGTGCTTTCAAACTGCTAGGTTGGCAGGAGCAGGGACCGAGCAACAGGAGCTCACCCCGTCGCGGGGATTTAAACCGCCGACCTTCTGATTGGCAAGTCCTAGGCTCTGTGGTTTAACCCACAGCACCACCCGCGTCCCAGGAAACCCATCACTAAATAACTGGATTTGGTTAACAACATATCTGAGATGCTATTTTCTTTCCTTCCAGAGACCCCAGCTCTCCTTTCCTTCACTGAAGCAGAAATGGGAAGAATATCGGCTTCAGTGTTTGGAGTATCTCCATGAAACACCCCCTCTTATGGCAGGTAAGGCTGCTCAGCACAAATGGCATTCACAAAGAGCATCCTAACTGCATACTGCTACAGTTCTCATAGGCCATAATGTATTTTCCATCATCTCTCCTTCTTATTAGTTTCTGCAACCTGGTCTACAGTGTCTTGAAGGGCCAAGTTCCTAACGATAGAAGGAAATGAATTTTGCTAAGTTATAGAGTGTGCGCCTCACCCAGCTAGAAGAGAAGGATTGTAGCTCAGTGGTAGAGCTTGCTTTGCATACAAAAGGTTCCATGTTCCATCCCTGTTATCTTCAGCTGGTGGTGGAACAGATGTCTTTCTGAAACCTTGGAGACTCACTGTTGGTCTAAATGAACAGTACTGAGCTACATGGGTCAATAGTCTGATTAAAATTAGGGGATATTGTGTGGGATGTGGGAGGGAGTCAGAAACAAAAACAATAGTGGGCGTCAAGTGCACCCCCCCCCGTTCCATATTTGATAAACTAATTGTGAAGTGGCTCCACCTAGGCATGTACTTGTAACTTTTGCTGCTGGGTGCTCCAGTGCAGTGTGTGCCATAATTATTATGGGGGTGCCGGTCCATGTACAAGGGAGGAATTCCCCTACCTCACATTACAATGTTCAGTAAGCTGTCCCCCCCTTTTTTGCTATCTGCATTCAGAAGGGAAATGATTGTGTTTTAAGACAACATTTTATATATTTTTTAAAAAACACACGTATTGGTATTGTATTAATTAAAGGCATTTAGGATAGCTTACATTAAAAGTTTAAATGTTCAAATATTAAACATATATATTACTGTAAGTATACAGTATCAGTGCATCATAGTGGTAGGAGTAATTTAGTCAGCTAAAATTACTTGGTAAAACAAATATGTATTAACAGGCTTTCTAAAACCCAGCCAGATGGGCGGGGTACAAATAATAAATTTAATAAATAATAAAAAATAAAGGTGTCTATCAGAAAAGGGTTGCAGATTGGGACACTCTTGCTGAATATGTACCTGTTCCACTATAATAACCTTGATGAAATAAGGCAGATGGAAGAAGGCTGTATTGGATTGTTTTAAATGTGTGTGTGCCCATATCAGGAGGAGGCAGCCTAAGATCCAAATTATTCAAGATTGATTGTCTTTTTTAAAAATTTTATTTTACAAATTATTTTCATCATGCCCTTGCTTTATCACTTACACATCACCAAATGTTGGGTTGTTTTGACTATATGACGGTATCAAAACCTGTACCAACCAACTGAATGAAAACACAACCTACTGTAACAAGTTCAGGTTTCTGGTCATTTGGTTCCTAGTAATTTGAAAAAGAAAGCCTGCAGCATTAAAATGTTCTGGTCCCAACCCACTGGAATGGATAAGACTCGATTTGTAGCCCCCCCATATATATTAAAGCATTAGATTTTTCCATTGCTTCTTCTTAGAATTGCCCTGTAACATTAGAGAATGACACTCGCTGGTAGCAATAATAGTAAGAAGGTATTAATCTCTCTTTGCTCTGCTAGGCAGCCAACACTACACTCCTAGGCTGATGGTTTAATAAATCTGAAACTGAGCCTTTAGTGTGTTGAATAAGCTATAATGCTGATTGGTGGGCTTTTGTGTGAGTATTTCAGCAATGTGTCAGTGTGTATAGTGTGGAATTAAGAGCATGACAGCAGATCATTTGTATTGAGAAAAATACATAAGGTATGTTGAGTTATTGAACTAGCAAATGCAATGCCAGAGACGTGTGTTGCAAACCAGACAAAGCAGGATATCTGGTACCAGGATAGTACCTTCAATGGCAGCTGCTCCTCTTCCATAGGCTACAGTGATAATCTTATCAATTCAAGACCAAGTTGCTGGTCAGCTGAGACAGGTGGAGAACCACTGAGGTCATACTTAGCCATTTAGCAAGTAGAATTGGAGCTGATGGTGAAGCACAATCACCTTATGCCAGGGATTCAATGAGGAAAGCGACAAGGACCCAAGAAACGAGCTGAGGGCACATGACACAGCTGCCTTGCTGAAGCTAAGTAGATTAGGGTCTGGTCAGTATCTGGATGGGAGACCACCTAGGAACCCCATGAGTTTCAAGATAGACGATAAAGGGGATAGAAGTATATTGAATTAATAAACAGAATGGCAAGAACTTCACTAACAAATGCTGTGAATTGTTTGTGCAGTCTGTATTGAGTCATGCTATTAAATTACAATTGTAGCTGTCTAGCAGCTTGAAGTAAATTGTAAAGATAGAATGGTTATTTTTCCTACCTCCTTCCCCCCCAATGTTTGTGTCTATGTGTTGTGGGGTGTTATTAGGGAACGGGCTGTCATTATTACAACACTCGGTTCTGGATTGGGTTTCTGTTCAGTCTTAGTTGCTGAACAGGGCTGTAGAAGCATTGAGACTGATGATTGGTGTAAGACACAAATAATGGATTTAGATCTTTTTTGGGGTGGGGGTACCTATCTAATATTAAATCCTCCCAACCTGGACTCTTGCAATGCAACCTCATAAAGCTGCATCTTCATTTTCTTCCAATTTCTCTCCAAATATTCTCTATCTGTAGAAGGCAAGTTCTGCAACAGGACATTTGATGAATATGCATGCTGGCCTGATGGTCTGCCTGGCACCTACGTGAACATGAGCTGCCCTTGGTATCTTCCATCACCTAGCCCAGGTAAGTATGTTTTCCTATCTTTGAAGAACATCTAGTATACACAATTTCTCTCCCACCAGCCTGCTAATTTTATTTATATGTTTGTTGAGTGTGTATATTCTGCCACTCCTTTAAAGAACTCAAGGTGGAAGACATGATTCTCACTTCCCATCTTATCCTCAAAAACAGGTAGATTAGGCTAAGAGAGAGCCCAAGGTCACCCACTGAGCCTCATGGTCAAGGGGAGACTTGAATATTGCGCTTCTTGGTTGTGGTTCGACACTCTTAGCCACTAACTTGCTAAATTTGCTAAAGTTCATCTGGAACTCTGCATGTGCCCAACAGCTATGTGTGTAGTCTGACTTCTCTCTGAACAATGAGTGCAAGCATCACTGTGGTATAATAGTAAATGCATGTGCAGTGTAAACCCAACTTGATCATGAAAATATAAGTGGCAAGCAATAGGGCCTTGCAAGCCAGAAACATGAGCAGGTCTGCATGAACTTAATTAATCACACCCACACTCACACACACTAACTCCTTTTTGTAGTTACCACTTAGGTGCTGGGTCATGTAGGGTGGGAAATACATTGGGACTTGGTGCTACTGGAACAAAGAGGTAATTGACATATGGACTGGTTCAGGACTGTCAGTTTTAATTCCAAAGATCCCTTCGGTATAAATGGGGGGTGGGGTGGGGCGGGCGCTATGCTGAGTATGGGTGGGAAAGAAATTTCTTTCTTGAAGTCCTTTTTTCTGACATACCTCTCTCTCTCTCTTGCATGAGTATTCATATTGTATTATGTTTGGTTGCTAGCGACTGTTATCTTAGGGTCATCTGAAAATTAATTTACAAGCTCTTTATCAGTTTCTCAATCATTAATAAACATATACATTATTTACAGCTACTTAAAAATTTGCTTGTATTAATGTGCAAAATTGTTGACTTCCCAATTAATTGATATAAGAGCCCATCAAACATTCTATAACTCCTTTCAATAATTCTTTCCCCCCTTTATCTAATAACCTACATGCAGGATTAAATGCCTTCCCTTCAGCAAACCTATTTATTTTCCAACTTAGGACTCGGTGGCAGTCATTTGGCTGCTAACAGCACTAAAAATCATCACTGCAGGAGAGAGCCAAGATTTACCATAATCCTGTACCTCAATAAATTACCAGAATGTGCTGCATCTTTCATGTACTTTTGCAAATAAGCAAAAGCTGAATTATCTTGGGGTAGAATACAATTTTCACTTAAAACACATTAACATTTGGATCTCTTCAGAAATTTTCATTAAAGGATTGCAAACCACTTTGGAAACAAATTAAGCTTTATAATCCTCTCATTCCTGTTGCTATAGTATATCCTAATTTTTCTTTGTTGTCCCAATAGACTTGATGATGGGCTGTGGCAGTCCTTGGTCTCCTCCATTATAAATGGACATGTAGTTGTGTGTGTGTGCTGTTAATCTCGTCATACTTTTACTTTAAAGTGGATTACTACAGTGCAGTCTATGTGGGGCTGCCCTTGGGTTTATAAACTCCAGCTGGTGCAGAATGCTGATCAGGGGCATCTTGCTGACAACACATGAGACTTTTGTTGAAACATCTGCACCGGCTGCCCATCCACTACCAAGTCAGGTTCAAGGTCCGTGTATTAATTTACAAAGCCCTGAACAACATAGGTAGAGGGTACCTCAGGGACTGCTTGAACCCTTATATTCCAGCCCAGCCGCTGAGATAATCTGCAGCGGCATTGTTGATCATTCCCCAAGTTGGCGAGACTCATTTGATAACTACAAGCAAACCAAGTCTTTTGTGTCATTGGCTCTGTATTAGGAGAGGGGTAGTACATCTGCTGGGAGAAATGTCACATTCCTTCTGGGGTAGCTTGTCCACCTTTGATCTCCACCCAGTACTCAGCTCCCACCTGTGGCTCCTAGAAGCTATCAGCATACAACAGCGGCCACCTCCTAGGAAACAGCTTTAACTGGCCAGATAAACCAGGTGAGGCTAGCTGATAGGTCTCAAATCCTCAGTGAGTTAGGGACTTTCCCTGCATTTGAACACATACTCTTGTGGATTGAGTGGATGAAACCAATTGCGTGTCAAGGCCCCCAAGCCAGCTCCCGTTAGAATAAAAATTCACACTGACACAGAATTTTGGTTTAAGGTTAATGGGCAAAAAATTAGGCCACAACTTTATTGATTACAGCAAATGTGAGTGGGATTGGCTTAGGTATTGACAAAGGACTATATTGGACTCCTGCCCCCTTTGCAGGAAGTCAGTAATGGTAAACCACTAAAAGAGGAAGCTACATCGGGGGAACCCGCCTGTAGCTCTCCTTGGTGTTCCCAGAGGCCTGGCATGGCCCTAGCCCCTCAAGTGGACTTCGGACAGGATCCAGGCCCCGGATTCCTTCAACAGAATACCCTTGGTCAATGGAGGGGCAGGCGATGGTCGACCTCCCCTCCTCCACAAATCAATGAGCCAATGCCTAACCGCCAAACCTTACAAAGTTGTGATGAGGTAGGCGAAAACCAAGTGGCCAGGGCCAATCTGCCAAATGGAAAAATTCCTACCTGGCCCCCGTCCCAAGAGAGAAGTGAGGGGCAGATGGGGCTCGCCAACCTACAAAGGTAGCCCATCTAGGAGAAGGAAAACTCTGATCCTAAACCTATGCTTCCTTGCATAATAGCTTTGGGGAAAAGAAAAGGTTAAGGAGTAAACCCTGCACAAATCCAGAGTGTATTCCCTAAGACAGTTGGATGGCACCTTGCATGCCTGCTTCCGGCAACTCCTGCAGCCAAGCTGGTGCCCAACACATTGCTTTCCTTTCCTTTGGACCGCGCCAGTGAGGCCAAGAGTCTTTTCATCTGAGCAGCCCAGGATCTCCATACACACTGCCCATGCTTGTACCCTAGAGAGGTCACTTTGGTGCTGCTAATTGCAGTGGTTTGACTTCACCCCCGAAGGCACACTCCATTGTCCCCTGAGACAGACGAATGTCAACAAGGGATTCAGCAGGCACCTTCTATCCCAACTTTTCAAGGCCTGCTGAAAACTTGTGTATCCCGTCAGACTTAAACAAACAATTAAGAATATATATTTCCATAATAGTTAATTTATTTCTGATTTTAACTTTTTATATAGTTTTATTGTATAGCTTTATGTGTAATTATTGTAAATGCTCTGATTTTTAAAATAAATAAATAAATAAATAAATAAATAAATAACAGTATATGAATATTGTTATAAATAAAAAAATGAATAAACTTAACTTCCCAAAACCTCACCACAGCAGCAATGTGATGGGTCTTCCTCCTTGGGCCTTAATTATGTACTAAAACCTAATCAGCATATGGGAAAAAATCCTTTTGAGTTTCCTTTGCTAATCTGGACATTAAATCCTTTTCCAGAAATTATGTAACCAGATAAGCTAGGTTAGGTTTTTTATTAAGTGAGGGTGCATAATGGATTCCCTTTTAGACAGAACTCTTACTAAAACTGTTGTAAATAAGAATTTGTTTAAGTTAGCAAAAGTCAGGCCATTTCACGTAGCCCAAGATGGCAGCAGCTGCGTAATTCTAAAGCCACCTACTTCTCTTATTTCTGCCTTTATGTAGAATAATAGTGCAAAGAGAGAGCTAATGGTTCTGCCACTCCTTAAAATTTAATTAATTAATTAATTAATACCCTGCCTTTTTTCCTGACAGGGATTCAAGGCAGCTTATAGATAAAAACTGTAGAGTCTTCTCTTCAAGTATTTTGGCCAATTAGAGCTGGCCAAAAATGAATACATGTACTAAAGCTTCATAGCTGAACTTCTGTCAAGTATCAAGATTATTAGCATCTAAACCGGTAATTTTATGAGGGCAAGCAGACCTAGGAAGGCTTGAACTCGTAAAATGTGTAACAAACCATTAATTGCCTATGTGCAACAAAGGCTTCAAAAATAAATTTACCATGATGCATACTTTGTTAGAACTGGCTACTTTTGTCAACTTTGGCTCCCAGCACCTGAGTTTTCCTCTGTCAAGTGGAGCCCAACTAAGACTGTCAATTTGGCCAAAGAAGCTGTGGTCAAAATTAGTCAGGTGTCTCACAGTTCCTTAAGGGGTGAAAGTCATGAACTATTTCGTGTTGTATTCATCAGCTTTCATTGTCCATGCAGATGAAGAGGTTTGTAGCTCTCTCAGGTTAGAGTTTAGTTACAGCTATCACTATTGATAATAATGCAACATGATCACTTGCTTTTAAAAAGAACAGCAATCTGTGTAGTTGTTACTGGCAGTTAATTTAGTGGGCCTAGACATCTGGCAGCAGGAGTGAAGCCTGTCTTGCATGGCCCACTGGTGAGCGCTTGGCTTTAGAGAGTTTTACGATGTGGGCATTTACCTTATCTGCACTGCCCATATTCATATTTGCTGTGAACGAGAACATTTGCGCTGTTTCTCCTGAATCACAGATTTTGTTCACCCTCAGTGTACTTCACACTCCAAGATAGAAACTACAGGGCCCCCCTGCCCCCCTCCTGCCCCCCAAAATGAGCTTTGCTGGCAGATGACACATCAAGGAAGAGGACAGTGAGATGAAAATTTATTTATCCGTATTGCAGCCAAGCGAGAGTATCATTTGCTTTTTCATCTCTTCAGGGCCTTGGTTTTCGCAGGCTTTTGTTCTCCCTACAACTCCCTTTTGTCCTTAAATAATAGCTGGCTTGCTCTCCTGCTCCTTTTTTAAAAAATGAAGATCTCTATGAAGCCTATAAACAGCTTTTAATTTCTTAGAGAGAACATCCAACCTTATCAATATCCAGGATACTTTCATTTCTGCTCTTCCTCGAGTGAGTAGGAAGAATATTCAGGGGCTCACTTTTTCAGGTCTTTTTAGGTGGGGGATTTTTCCTGAGCTAAATGTAAAAAACTTGCCCAGTGGTAAATTTACCTTCCCTTTTTCAACCATGCTGAGGCAATTTCTGGCATTCAGTGGAATCACTGCAACTGCAAAGGAGCATAAGAATATCGTGTCCTCAGGAAAATAGAGCTTTCTCTTTTAGAGAGGGTATCTATCTCTTGTTACTGTCACTGGGAATGTAATCTCATTTTTGTTACCGTTTTATAATTTAAGCCCTGCTGCCAATAACACTGTGTAGACCAAGAAAGCTTGGAGTTGCTACGGTAATCCATTTTACATTTTATGACTCCTTCAGGGTCCTAATATTTATTGTCTAATGGCCCTAAATCCTCTTAAATAGAAAATCTTCCAGGGACGCAAGTTCCAAACAAGAGTTATAGGTGCAGTAACCACATTTGTTTTTCTTATGCCCTCTGGAGTACACAGGGTTTTGCTGCAGACTGGTGCAGCATAGTTATGCCTCAGGAGCACTGATACGATGTGTCCTTATGGCTTGGTCATAAGAGCCAGGGGCAAGAATGTGTTGCTTCAAACTATAGCCTTACTTCTGAACAAAATGCATGGCAGGTCAAGGCTTTACTAGATGTACAGGATGCAAGAAGCACAGTTGTTTCAACTGGGTGTTTAGTGATGCATTCCTTCAATACAAAGATAAATTTGATTCTAACCCATTTAATTATTATTATTTTCTGAACTGTGTCCACAGGACTTATTATTGTGGATTGAGGGAAGCAGACATGGTGATATACTGGTTGCACACTTATCTAGTTCCAAAGAAAGCGTTGGTGGATGAGGTTGCTTTTGAACATTTGAAGCTGCTAGGTGAGATCATACAGGGATTTGGAGTGTGGTGTCATCAATGAGTTTTACCTGAGAAAGCAGGTAGTTAGCTTGATCGAGATCCAGATGGCTTGTTTGACTTGGAGTGACTCTTCCCCTCTTCAGCTGCTTCACCAGCTATGACGGTTCCTGGTTGAGGATAGCCTGGCCACAGTGGTCCATGATCTGGGAGCCCCCAACTGGGTTACAATCATGCATTGTGCATGGACCTGTGCTTGAAGACAACTCAGAAGCTTCAGTTAGTGCAGAACACAGCAGCCACATCTGGTGTGGCTGGATAGGATGCTTTTTACACTGATCCCTAGGAGGCTGTGCTGCCTGCCTGTTTGCTTCCAGGCCCAATTGAAGATGTTGGTTTCAACCTTTTAGTGTCCTGAACAACTTAAGGTCCAAATACCTGAAGGGATGTCTCCCGTATACATACCTGCCCATGTCTTAAGATCTGCTGCTTTATGTGCAATACGTTTTTGCATGTTATGTGTCAACAAGGGAGAGCGCTTTCTCTGTTATGGTGCCCCAACAGGAAACCATCTCTGTTAGCTTTTTGGTGCCAAGTTAAAAAAAACAACAAAAAAACTGTTTGCCCAGACTTATGTCCTATTTTTTAAATCCATCATGTTATGCATCACTGCATTTTAAAGTTGGTTTGATAGTTTTACAGCTTTATGACAGCTTTTTGGTCTTGTTTTGTACATTGGCCTGATACATATTTGATGAACAGTGGTTTTCATATATTTTAATAAATTAAATGGAACAGCCATTGGGTTCCCTGATCCCACTTACTGCCTAAGCCTTTACTATATGGCACAGGATAGATGAATACTGAACTACATCACCTTTTCTTTTTATGTAAGCCCCCATATTAAGTTTGTTTATTTATATATATACCATCCTTTTGCAAAACATCAGGGCAGTTTACAACTACAGAAAAACATTTAAAAGCAATACAAGCTAGACATTCCTGCATGTTATGTCCTGAGTGTGGAGATGGCGTTGAGAGCCAAACTCCATGTAATTACTTTTAAGGTGTTTGACATCACTACCACGATACGCTTGCAGACTCGGTTAGACAGAGACCGAGAAGGCTTATTTTGCTCCCAGTGGTCTGCCATGCATAGCTGGCATTCTGCGCTTAGTTTGGTGAACCAGATTATTCTGTGTTATGTTAAATAAAGATTTGGTTTGAAGCATGGAGCTTGGGCACCTGACACGCTTGAGTTGAATTATCAGCATAGATGAGTATCTCAGCATGTTTCTCATATTTTAAATGGTACTAATTTAAGTCTGCCTGAGAAGGTAAATGTTGCAAAGAAGATAAAGAACATAAAATATGTAAATACTTTATAAATTATTAATAATTTCATTTCTGCAAAATAGTCTTAAGTTGCAAAGTGCTAAGCTTGTGAAATGGAGTCATTTGCCTCTCATCAAGCACACAGGCTGTTTAATTTTGCACAATGACTCATATTTGCATTGTTACCCTTTCACATTCCTGCATTTTATTGACGACGATCCTCCAGGGAGCTTTTCTGTTATAGGCCAAATGGTCCCCAAGAGGCACAGGTCCCTACTACTTATTTTGAAAGTGCTGCAGATAAAAGTTTTATCCCCCAAACATGTTCCAAATGTTGACTTTTAGAATTTCTATTCATCACCTTAAATTTTATTTGAGCGAGAGCAAAATCCTTAATGGCGTCATGTTTATGAGGGAACCCACTTTTTATAGCTTTTCCTTGAAGATAATGACAGCAGATTCTGGCTTATTTCCAGAGTCATTTTACACTTCTGGGGATAATTTACTTTGCTTCCTGACAATTGGAGTAACCTGAAGTGAGTTAGGGAAGAGCAGGAACAAGTGCTCAATCAGCATAATTGCTTTTGCAAGAAACAACCTGGCTTTGCATATATGAAAGCAGCTTGATTATCACCATCCCTGGAGTCAAATTAAGCAAGGGGAATGTCCCTATTGAATGAATACAAATGCAGAGCCTTATTTGAACTTCTATTCTCCCACAGTGTGCTGGGTGGGTGAGAGTCACTAGGCTGTGAACTGCAAATCAGCCCTGAGTGCTCACTGGAAGGATAGATCCTGAAGAGGAGGGTCGAATATTTTGTCCACTTCATGAGAAGAGAGGACTCCCTGGAAAAGACACTGATGTTGGGAAAGTTTGAGGGCACAAGGAGAAGGAATGGCAGAGGACGAGATGGTTGGACAGTGTTCTTGAAGCTACTAACATGAGTTTGACCAAACTGCGGGAGGCAATGGAAGACAGAAGTGCCTGGCATACTCGGGTCCATGGGGTCACGAAGAGTCGGACACGACTAAATGACTAAACAACAACAACAGACCTATTTGGATTTAGACACAGGAAGGAACCCACTTTCTGTGCATTTTGATTTTTTAAAATGGGAAGTAAGTAGAAACAGTAACTAGATAGTAATCTCCAGAGATAAAAATATCACTTGAATGCTTTGGAACAGGTGGTTAAGGAGATGGAGTTGCTGGATATGTTGAAGCCTCCCTGAGGAATCCTGCTTTAGAAGAGAAATCCAAGGGAAGATACTGTTAAGGGATTTGGATTGGGCTGGGTGTCATTGTGGGATCCTCTTCAACCCTGTGATTCTAGAGATGAAAGACTGGGATATGGAGAAGGGAAGACTGCTAATATGGGCAGACTAGTTCCTTGGTCAAGTCTTCTCTTTTGTAATATAAGCTAGGACAATATGTTTCCATTGGAACTAGAGAGCTGGAAACATAAGTAAGGCAAAAGTGGCCATACATTTCTTCCTTCCTCACCTGGTTGGATGTGATATCATTGAAGGATGCATGTCTGTGTGTGCAGGTCTGGCAGTATAAAAGAACAGTAGACAACTGGTGCTGGTGACTTGCAGTCTGTGAAGATCCAAATGCTAAAGTGCTGGGGTTCCCCTGGAAATCTGATGGGAATCAATACCTTTTGGAGCTAATGCTGTTAACCCCCATCTTATTCTCAGCCTGTATGTATAGCACTAAAATGTAATATATTTGCAGTGACGTTATTTAAAGGAATCCAATCCAAGGTACAGACTGAAACCTCTGAAATGTCTTCCTGATTGAATATGGGGCATGTATAATGGTACATTTACAGAAGTTCCACAGAAGTATAGCCACACAAAATAATGGTTTATTTCCACAATGGAAAAAATACTGTATCCATGAAATATTGCACTAACAGAGATGCCATGGCATAGGTCTGGTGTGACAACAGGAGTCAGATTCACTTGAATAAAAGTTTGATACTGAGTTCCGTGTTGAATATTATCATTGTGCATTATACCTACCTCAGAAATGGCAGCTTCAATACTTTTTCCATGCCTATAGAAGAAATTTGAAATGAACACTACTGTGCCTTAGTATTTACCTATAGAAGCTGGCTTCTTTCACATTGGTACAGGTGTGTTCTAAAGTGCTTCATATTATTTTCAAGATCATTTTTAGAGGACTTTGTTATAAATTATTCTGCCATCATTGTGCAAAGGGAACTAAGGGTGGAAATAAAAGGTAATTGTAGACTATTTTTGTTGTTTTCCATGGGGAGTTTTTATGAATAGAAACTTGCTTTGTGTTGAATGGTTTCTTTAAATGTAAAGGTTCATCATTGTTCCACTCCATGTGTATGTCTTTAAGGGGCCGGAGCAAGGGCCAGAGCAAACTAACGAGACCCAGCTTTACAGCTGTGAAATGTAGCAGGTGCTGCTGAGTTGTATTTGATTGAGGCGTGTCAGCATCTGGGTGTAGTATATAAGGAGCAGCACCTAGCTCTCCCATTACCCTGGGGGATGGGTTGGTGGTTGGGTCATGTTTGTTTGTTGATGTATTTAGTTTAAATGGAGTTTTTGTTTTTCTTATTAAAACCTTCTTTAAGTTATTTTTGAGTCCTTTCTTTTTAATGCATGATCTCCCCAGCAAGCTCTCTGCAGCGTCACTATACTGCAAAAAGCCAACATCTTTGGTTATGGGCCCAGCTGCTGAGTGGATGACTGCATATTTTTGGACTCTGAGAAAGGTTTGAAAACTCCTTCTCCTGTTAGCGTAGTTTTTGTGGGTCTGGAAGAGTTCCAGAATGGTTGACCGGGTTCCTGAAGCTGAGAAGGCTCTGGTCTTCCCACAGCTAACAGATGAGAACTATAGTTTATGGTCTTTTCAGGTGGAGGCGCTTTTGACCTCTAGAGAAGTATGGACCTATGTAACTGATGACCCTCCTGACCCTGTAACTAATGCTTGGTCGAAAGGAGATGCAAAAGCCAGGGCGATAATTAATTTGGCAGTCAGCGACCAGCAAGTAGTCTATATAAGAAATAAGAAAACTGCCAAAGAAATGTGGGACAGTCTTGCAGCAGTGCATGTTAGAAAAGAGTCAGCGTCTGCATTGACGTTTTTCAAGCAGTTGTACCAGACGAAGTTGCAACCTGGTGGTGATTTGGCAGCACACTTGAGACGTCTGGAGGCAATACGCGGCGAGTTAATTCGAAGGGACATGGAGATACCTGATATTCAGTATGTTTTTATCATTCTATGTTCCCTTAATGAGGACTTTGATGGTATAGCTAGCCAGATATCTGCCGTTCCACCAGCACAATTAACTGTGGAAGGGGTAACGGCAAGATTAATGGGCGAGTTGGATAGAAGGGAGGCTTGTGCCATAAGCACTCCTGTTTCCAGAAAGAATGAGGAATGCCATATGCAAACCTGTGGTGATACAACTGCATTTAAAGCTGCAAAGCGTTGTTGGTTCTGCAATAAGCAAGGACATTTTGCAATGGACTGCAGATCCAAAAGAAAGCAAAGTACTCCCAAGTCTGTTTCTGTTCGTCAATCACTGTCGTCAGCCCAGCAGCCGGCATCGTATAGTAGAGACAGAAACGAGCCACGAGCTTTTCACGCTCGGACTAAATATCGTAAAAGAATTAAAGGTGCCAAGTGGAATTCTTTTATTGTGGACTCAGCCGCATCTCAGCATATCTGCAACAATCGAAGCTTGTTTATTTCTTTCGAAGAGGAAATTGGTAATGTACATTTAGCCAATTCACAAGTCCTGCAGTCGCTTGGCAGGGGTACCGTTAAACTTGACTCTTTAAACATTACAATAGCGAACTGCATTTACTGCCCGTCAGTGGACAATTTATTATCAGTAAGGTGCTTTGCTCATCAAGGGATAACTGTGCGTTTCTTAAAGTCTATGTGTGAGTTTTTCGAGGGGAACAAACGTCTATTGTATGCCCGGGAATCTGATGGTTTATATAGACTGTATTTTCGCACCTACTCCCAATCGCCTATAAACTGCACAGTAGCACAGTCAAGCCAGGGGTTGAGGAATGTAAGGCCACATTCTGGGTGTATCCACATGGCGCACAGAATTCTGGGACACCTGAATTTTGCTGATGTAATTAAGACACAGAATATTGTCAATGGCCTCAACTTAAAACCATGTAAATTCTTTATGCAATGTCTATCCTGTTGCAAGAATAAGATTAAGGTTGCACGCAAGGGTAGATGCTCAGATAGGAAAGTAACTGAGCCATTTGAGCGTGTACATTGTGATTTAGTTGGGCCACTCCCACCATCATTAGGAGGTTCAAAGTACTGACTTACTCTCATAGACCAGTATAGTAGATATTGTTGGACTTATGCAATAGCTGAGAAGTCCCAAGCATTTGAGAAGTACAAGGTTTTTTGCAACTGGGTAAAAACACACTTTAACAAACCAATTAAGAACCTGTTTTCTGACCGGGGTGGGGAATTTGTTTCTGAAGATTTTGAGAAATTCCTGGAAGCGCAGGGGACTACTCAAGAGTTATCTTGCCCCCGAAGTCCCTGGCAAAATGGGCTTGTTGAAGTTGTGCAGCGTGACCTGCAGGCAGGGGTTAAAACTTATCTGCACGATGCTAATCTGCCCAAAGACTTTTGGGCTGAAGCGCTCCATGCGTTTTGTTATGTTAGAAATCGCAGTTATCATTCTGGTTTAGATGTCACCCCCTATGAGAAGCTGTTTAAAAAACGCCCTAATCTGAAATACCTACGCATTTGGGGTTCAGATGTAATTATGCATTATCCCGCTAAGCAGAAATTGGGTGAACGTAGTGTTCAGGGAAAATTAATGGGCTACCAGCAGGGGGTGTACAGAATTTACATACCAGCAACTGGCAAATTTCATATTACCAGAAGCATGATACAAACTGTAAATTGGAATGGAGTTGCTGTTTTCCAAGATACTGATGGTATAAATGATACTGAGGAAGAAGAGGAAGCAGCAGCAGCAGGAGGAGAAAATGGTGCTTCTGAATTAGTGGGGAAAGACAAAAAGCCTGTTGAATCTGATAATTTGTTTGATTTAAAGTCACAGGCACCCGAGGGGAGGTTAGATTCTCTTGAGTTTTCTGACCGTGAGCTTAGCCTACAGGCACCTCTTCAGTCTGACAATGATGATTTTCAACCTGAAACTAGTAGTTCACTGAGTCCCATTAAGTCTGAGGAGTCTGACTCTCCTTCCGGACTGAGACGTTCAGATAGAAAGAGGCAGAAGCCACAACGTTTCGCAGATGAACATTTTAATACTGTGTATGCCAATAAGGCGGTTTTTGAACCAAAAAGCTACAGTGACGTTCAGAATTTACCTAAGCACCAAGCTGTAAATTGGTATAAAGCTATGAACTCTGAGATAGCTTCTTTAAAAGAGCACAACACTTGGTCTCTTGTACCACAAACCCCAGATATGAGACTTATTGATTCAAAATGGGTTTATAGAGTTAAAATGAATGACAAAAATGAAGTTGTAAGGTACAAGGCAAGACTAGTTGCTAGAGGTTTTCAACAAATTCCAGGCGAAGATTATGATTTGTGCTATTCACCAAGTGTAAAATATGAAACAGTTAAGCTTTTGTTAAAAGATGCATCACAATGTGGAAAAGCCCACTACACAATGTTTCTCTGCTCTTAAGAGAGTGGTAATGTACCTTAAACATACCAAACATAATAGGTTGCAGTTTACATCCAGTATTGATAAAGGTTTTGAAATTTTCTGCGATGCATCTCATGCAGTGGAACAAAATAATTGCAGGGGTGTGTCTGGTATGGTGTTTTGTTATAACGGTTGTCCATTTGAATGGAAGTCCCAGACACAAACCATTATTTGTCTCTCTACATCAGAGAGTGAATTATGTGCATGCGTTCAGGCCACTCGTGATGTAGAATGGTATCTGCAAGTATTTGCAGACCTACAGATGCAAGTAACACTACCAGTAAAAGTTTACCTTGATTCCCAGAGTGGGCTTGCTATCCTGTGTTCAGAGACCAATACGCAGCGCACTAGAGTCTTAAGATTACGTTTAGAATTTGTAAAGAAACTAATTGCTGATGAAATGGTTGTATTTAAATATGTTCCAGGTGACAACCAAATTGCGGACGTTTTTACTAAAGCACTTCCAAAGGTTACACATGAAAAACATGTACAAAGTATGCTTTATGTTTTTGTTCCACAATGATGAACCGCAGGGGAAATGTTGAATGGTTTCTTTAAATGTAAAGGTTCATCATTGTTCCACTCCATGTGTATGTCTTTAAGGGGCCGGAGCAAGGGCCAGAGCAAACTAACGAGACCCAGCTTTACAGCTGTGAAACGTAGCAGGTGCTGCTGAGTTGTATTTGATTGAGGCGTGTCAGCATCTGGGTGTAGTATATAAGGAGCAGCACCTAGCTCTCCCATTACCCTGGGGGATGGGTTGGTGGTTGGGTCATGTTTGTTTGTTGATGTATTTAGTTTAAATGGAGTTTTTGTTTTTCTTATTAAAACCTTCTTTAAGTTATTTTTGAGTCCTTTCTTTTTAATGCATGATCTCCCCAGCAAGCTCTCTGCAGCGTCACTATACTGCAAAAAGCCATGAAACACCCATGAAACAAAGGTTGCTGAAAGTCGATGTGCTGCCTGTGTGATTGATAAATTTAGGTTGTGCTGGTTGAGTGGAACTGTTCAAAGAACAAAGTCTTGTGCTAGGATATATTATCTTTTGCCATCAAAGGGCAAACCACTCTGTCAAGGAGCAGCAAGTCAATCTACCACAGCAAATAATTTGGCTATTACTCATAAACAGCAGATTCACCACTGCCTTCTGAAAAAAAACTGTTACCTTTTCCAGAGCATTTCCCCTGTCGAGAATTAAGAAGAGTTATTAAATTTGGGACAACTTACGATGCTCAACACGTGTGCAGAGCGCACTGAGGGGAAACTCTACTCTCTGCCTCCTCTCCCTCAGCTTGTCTTTCCCTGTCTGGGTAAAATGTGATAGGCTAGGACATGATGTAATTTGTTTCAAAGATAAATTATGTGGCAATTTATTCCAAAGTACAATTGGGTGACTAATCTTCCACCATTCCTGACACACAGCTGTAGTAAAATGCAGATCAGGTTGGTTGTTTTAAAGGGGGAAGCATTTAATTTGTTTTTTTATTTCCAGCATAAGTGAGCTAGCTAATGAAATATTTGTGAGCCTCCTGGCATGTGATAACATATTTCCTATATCTAAAAGTGTTTTGCCAGATGTAGTATTTGATTTGATTTACAAGCTCATCCAAGAACAAGATAAATGATGACATTAACTCCAGTTCTAACTATTGGCCTCTCCTCTCAGTCTTTTATCAGCAAACAGGGACTGTTAGGATTCTGGGCACCAATCCATATCTTTAAACATTTAATACTAATAAGGTGTAATTGACATGGAATTCAAGCAAACAGGCTCTATTAAGGCTATCGCTTCTAAGAAACTAACTTTTTGTGTGAAAGCATCTTACATAGAATGTGAAATAAATCAAAGCCCTGGCCTAATTGTGCAGCTTTACAGCATCATTTTTAGAATATTGGTCTCTTTTGTGTAAGCTTTAAATGCTTATTGATTTCTTCCAGTTTGAGGCAACTTCCATGGAAAAATAAGATCCCACATGAAGAAGAAAGGTGATGGCAATTGGACATTAACATAAAGCTGTTTTGATCAAAGCAGAGTAATAGCTGGTGCAGCACATTGTCTCACCTATAAAAACACTTTCATAAAGACAAGTATACACTGTGTCATTTTGTACAACTCTATGGCCTGTGTGCGACATTGTTTTTTTGTCTTTGTTGCACCTTATGAAACACATCCTTGCCACTGCAACCTAATATAGCATTCAGACATGCCTTTTGAATTCCTGTGTTCTAAATAACTCCCGTCTTGTTAAATCCTGGCCACTTTTGACATGCCAAAACCAACTCAGCATGTGTCCCCTCCCCACAAAACACGGAAGACTCTGGTGACTGGTGAAATTCAGGACATTTGTTTTAAAGCAAAAAACAATTGCTTTTAGGTGTTTTGCACAAGTTAAAATGTATTTAAATACAAGCTAAAGAAATGCGTATTTTAAAATAAAGACGTAGTCATAGCATAGAACATAGTATGAAATTGGCTGGAACCAGAGTTGCACTTAGCAGAGTTCCTGAGGAGGTGATTTTTTTTCTCCAAGGCGTTGGGGGCCACAGGAATTGCACAGGGGAATTGGGGAAGATTACTTCTTCCTCCAGCGAGGAGTCATTGCTGGATCTTAGTGCCTTCCATGAATGGAAGGAGTCCTTTCATTTGTGGTTCAGTCAGTCTAGATAAACATTTTGATTTACTGATTCAGATTTCTGAAGCTCCTGTGGAATGTCTGGGCTTGTATGAATGCAAAACTTGCATATTCCTGGCCAAAGGGAGATTTCAACTGGGAGAAGCATTAACAATTTTTATGAATAGCGGTATATAAATATTTTTATAAATAAAAATAAATGAACTTCAAATTCTGGTAATGCCACTTTTAAAAAGTAAACTCTTAAGTTTTCTTAAGTAAATTATCTGAGATTATTTCTGTGTTTACTATGGCAGCAACAAACTTTAGTATCTTTTGGTTACCTCTTGGCTTCTGAGAGTGCCTTGTTCATTGTCCATAGAGAACATTTAGATTGTAACATATTTGCTGACATGGATGCCAACCAAATGCTAATTTCTATTGAGTGGGATGTAAATTATTCTAAGAGAAAAGCCATGTGGTTCAGGAAATAGGTTCACTCTCAAGTTACAGAGTTCAGATCCATGGAGTTGTCACTTGCCGATTTTCTGAAAAACGTACAATGAACTTGCTTCACTTTTCTAGTAGAAAAACAATCAGTGTCAAAATTCATTAAACTTGAAGCCTCAGAGGCTGGGTTCAGATGTAAAGCAAATCCATGGTTTGTGCAAACCATTGTTAAGAACCATATCATTGTTTGATCATCTACATGTATAACAGACAACCAGTGCTTGTCTGCTTTTGTTTCCCATCTATTCAGGACTCAGCTTAATAAGTCCACTTGAATCTCCAAGAAGGGAGGAGAGATGAGGCACAACAGACACAAGGCTTGTTCATATCTCAGCTTGATAAGCCAAGATATATGTTTGTGAAAACTGAGCCATTAAAAGAATCCATAGTTTACCTAAACAAGCCATGGTTTCATGTTACATTTTTGTAACATGATATGTAACATGAGATATGTAACATGATACAGATATGTAACATGAGAATCCTAAAATGTCTTAGAAGCAGCTTGAACTGCTTCTATGTCAGTACTATGGTTTAAATATACATTACTGAAAGCTGTCGGGGGAAGTACCAGGCTAGGGCTTTCTGCTGGTTGATACTAATAATGGATTAGATTTTGCTTTTGTTTTATGTCATCTTCCATCATTATGTGCTTTCTGGTCTTGGATAGGGCAAGTTTACCGCTTCTGCACACTGGAGGGCACGTGGCTGCTGGAGGAAAATTCCACCATTCCATGGAGGAACATATCTGAGTGTATGGCTACTGATGAAGTAAGTGCCTAAGATTTTGCTGGAATAATCACTAGCCTGTATGCCACATCCTCTGTCCCCAGAGACTGTTACAGCAGTAGTAATGGTAGTGATGTTTTTTAAATGTAAGTTTTCTGTTAGGTAATAAAGCATGCTACCCACTGCTGGTTGCTCGAATTCAGATTGTTTCAAAACTTCAGTGGAATTGAAACAAGTAGCATGGGCACGGCATTCTTTAGTCCCAATGTTTATCAGGGCTGATACTAATTAGTGCAACCAGTATAGAAGCTGCAAATGTTGAAGGAAATTGCTTGCATGTGTGACCATAGGGGGGAGAAAGCAAGAAAATACACTGACAATGTGGTATAATTTCTAGTGGTTTCTCCCTTTACAAGATACTTGTGAAAGGCAATGGGAAATGGATGGGGTTGCAAAACTCATCTTTTTAGCAGTTTTGTATTTTCATTTACATTGCCTTCAGCTGGGCAGTACCGACTTAGACTATTATAATAACCACATGGACTTTTTTGGAGGAACTCTGTGAACACGCACCAGCTTAAACCATGGGTAGGCAAACTAAGCAAACTTGGGGCCCTCTGTGAACACGCACCAGCTTAAACCATGGGTAGGCAAACTAAGCAAACTTGGGACCCAGATCTGGCCCAATCGCCTTCTAAATCTGGCCCACGGACGGTCTAGGAATCAGTGTGTTTTTACATGAGTAGAATGTGTCCTTTTATTTAAAATGCATCTCTGGGTTATTTGTGGGGTATAGGAATTCATTCACCCCCCCAAACAAATATATAGTCTGCCCCCCCCACAAGGTGTGAGGGACAATGGACCAGCCCCCTGCTGAAAAGTTTGCTGACTCCTGCCTTAAACCAAAGGATTTCAGTGCTCAGAGGTTTCTGAAGTAGTCTGTGTTGCCCCACAAAGTTTTGCAACAAGCCAAAGTACTTGCAAGCAATTTGTTGGAAACTTAAGACTTTAGAAAGCTGAATGCAAAGCTGTGTAAATGTTCCTCATCACATGAAATTAATTGGGGGCAGTTCAGCGGAAGTCAGACTACCATAATTACTATTGAACCTAAATATAGCACTTTAGAGTTTGTAGCACAGTAATCTTCACAGCAACTCTCTGTGAGGTAAGGTTATATTGGGCTGAGGTTAAGAGATGGAGGGTTGCTTAGAACCACCTTGTGATCCTCCATGACAAAGGTGAGATTGAAAGTGGTGGTTTTCAAGCTCATTTTAGACATCATGCTACATCAGCTTTTGTCTACAATTGTTTACTATAGGGGTGAAGTGCATGCTCTCAGGGATAATCTTCTGGAGGTCAGAAACAAACATTATAAGGGTCACTTTTCTTTCTTTCTGACATTCCCTTCTCTCTTTCTCCCCATGCATTGGGCTGCTGGGGGAGAGATAAGCCATTTCTACTGCAGGTCTGAAGGGCTTTTGTCCCTCCTCCTCCCTCCAGTTCTCCAAATGTTTAAACTCCCATTCTCTCTCTCCCCTCCCCCACTACCTTCTTGTCCACCTCTCCCTCTGGGCTCTTCCAGCCAGCATGAAATTATTCTAAGGGTCACATGTTACCGACCGCAGTCTACATTGCCATGTTACGATTATTCAGCAGAAGTGGGAAGAATACAAATAGAGAACAGGGCAGGAGAGAAATTCTGCAAGTTTGAAGTGAGGTTAATTAAAATGCAGGAAATCCCCAAGCTTGCTTCCCCATCTATTTCCTCATTCTTTTGAATGCCTGTGACATAGCTGAAGATGATGTTCGGAGAAGCTGAATTGCTGTAATACAAACCACATGCAGGGACATTTTTTGTCTCCATTGGCTGTTTAAAAGATTATTTCACAGTTGTGTAGAAAGCTGCCAACAAGACAGATGCTTAACGACAGTGCTTGGTCGTTTGGCACCTGTCTCATTTCCATAAAATAGAGTGCTTTGGGGGGTAATGATTTAGAAACCCTGAATACTGTGTTGTGTCCTGAAATGTAAATACTGATTTTTATTTTCAATTTTCGACAACCCCACCAACTTATTCTCACACTGTTTAGAGCCATAGATAAAAATAGAACTCAGAACAACCTTTAGATTTGGGTAGGGTGAAGGTCATCATGTGGCTTGGCTGCAGCTGTCCTTGAGCATGAAATCCAACTGGAAAGATTGAAGCTCAGAGGAATGGTCACAGACTAACAATTGGTCCAGGCAGAGCTCATTAAAATAAATGGAAGTTCTGCCAGTGACTTATGAATTTCACCTATAGTTCTGCTGCTCCTGTCTTAAGTTTGTGCCCTTTGCAATTTCAAACTAACTCCATGCATTGGTTATTAATTTAAAGTTGGCTGACACATGTAGTTACTGCTCTCCCTTCTGTTCTGAATTCTTCTTTCCTTTTCCAAATCAGTCTTCCCTTTCAAAACAGCAACACCCTTCCACAGAATCCAAATCACTCACAAGACATTTGGGTGGCATATCTCATATACCGCCAGCTCACGTGGTCCTGGAGAATTTCCCCTTTCCTGTGTGAGAGGAGGCAGCACTCTGTTTGTACAGGGGACAAAACACCACTCCAGTATCAAGATACAAAATATAAGGGGCAAATTAGGCTCAATAACAGACTTCCATATTTGGGTTTGAGTTTCATTTTATTATTTTCATGTAATGAGTTTTTAAGCTTTCAGGATAAGTTATGCTCCCAGGGCACATTGTCCCGAACAAAAAAAGAACACATGGTTTTGGGATTCCTGATATATTGGACTTGACGTTTGTGATCTGTACTACTTGCCTATGTTTTTGTATAAGATTGTTGGCTTTGCAGTTCTGTTTATCCACTCAGCTATGCCTTGCATTGACCATCTGCTCATCTTAGAGGATTTTGAGGAAGCTGGGTTCGTCCAATAACTATATCCTTCCATTGCGTTCTTATGTTATCTTCTTTTAGGACTCACCAGAAGGCCATATGCTATTCCTTTCTGCCATCTATACCACTGGATATGCTCTTTCCTTCTCGGCCCTTGTCATAGCCACTGGCATCCTCCTGGGGTTCAGGTAACCTTGATATGCCTACAAAGAGTCATGAACTCCAAATTGCAAATAGCATTTGACTAGTACTTGTGTGCACTAATGATGCCTGTTGCAAAATTTCAAAAACCTCAAACGTTTAAATGCAATAAAATGGGAAGTCAAAGGCAGCATAAAGGTGAGTTTCACATAAACGGTGGAAGAGTTTAAAGAGTTTGTTGTCAACTATTACATACATATAGTGGGGGAACTGCAATGCGAGAATAGAGTGCCCAAGTTCACTGTGTTATAACCAATAGTGATAATATTTTGCCTTCATCAGTCAGAACCATACTGGGCTATCGCTTGTTCTTGGTGTGCTGCACATCGGAAGCAGCTGATATTTGTGCTTAATAGAGAGACATAAACTCTCCTGCCCCCCTCCCCCAAAGAGGTATTAGTTTGATGCTATAGTAACAGATGTAAACCCTGAAATCACTATTAACTCAGATATGGCTGAACTATTGTATAGGAACATTTTGCTTTGTATCATAGACAGAGCATTTTTATTTTGATGGAGGGACAAAACTGCCTTGCTCTACTGCACATTTCTTTTCAGATGGGGTTTGTTATTAGGTGGCAGAAAGGCAAGGGAGAAGAAATGTTTGAGATTCTGGAATAAAGGATTGCTGTTACATTGATACTGGGTTCTAGCTACTGAGTTGATTTTTTTTTCTTTTTGACAGGTTGTGATTTCTGTTCTCCTAGAGCATGACTGAGATTCATAATGAATGTTCATTGTTACTTATTGTGAGCCTAGAGGGGAAATCATGCTCCCACAATAGTCCATATAGTTCTTAAGTGGCATATTTTGCTTTTCAAACAATAGGTAGTAAATATCAGAACTCTTGATAGAAGCTGATGCTTCTGCCACAGCCCCCTGCAGATTTTCCCAGTGCACAGAAAGCTAAGGCATGCCTCACAAAATGCATTTCTTTATCTAAAGAGATTTGAAGATCAGTTCTTCAAATCCCTCTCCTGTGGCCACTTTAGTAAAAATTCAAAATAGTTCTCCACTTCTACACATCTTTTTTAGTCTAAACACGGTTTGGAGCTTTTCAGGGTGAAGGCATTATAAGTTTTCCTTTGCCTTCAACATAAGAAGAAATCCCTGCAGCTCTTCCTGAATTATATGCCAAGTGACTCATTTGCCCACTTCAGTTTTGAGCGGAGTCCCCTTGTTGCCCTGTTCGACAATTGTTACAGCCTACACGTTTGAGTAACTTAAACTTGATTATTTTTCAGGCATCTGCACTGCACCAGGAACTACATTCACTTGAACCTTTTCACCTCATTTATCCTCCGTGCTATATCCATCTTCATTAAAGACTCCGTGATAACTTGGATGTATAGGACAGCCCCTCGTGAACAGCAGTGGGAGAGTTTATTCTCTTATCAGGTAGGGGGATGAGGCCAAAACACCTTCAGTACCAGTGATCCTGTGACTCAATATATTTGTATTTAACTTTCCATCTTCATTTGAAGGAAAAGGTGCCCTGGGATGCCTTGTTAGATTTGCACGCTTCTAGAGGTTTGCTCTCAGTGCTAGTCTTCCAACTGTCACAATTTCAGTTGTGAATGATTTTTCTGATACAGTTGAACTCTCCCTTGGTGCTCTTGTTGTATAAAACTTTTCCTCTGTGCTCCATTTTATTTGTCATTTTCTTTCCCTGAGATGAGAAGGAAGCAACCAATTCTTTTTCTGACAAGTGTCTGTTGAACTATGTCTCTTTAGCTACTATTCCAATATCCCAACAAACATCTAGAAATATTACCTCAAAAAACCAAAGACTACGTCGGGAAAGATACCAGAGTTTTCCCAAAGCAGAAGGTCTGGGATTCCTGAACAGTTCTGCCCTGTCCCATTATTATACTTGGTAAACAATTCCACTTTGGTTTGATATTTGAACTGTGTCACCCAAAAAAGTGGGAATTCAGTCATCTCTGTTCCCTGATTTTGTGAGGACTGACCATCCCTGCTTTTACACTGATTGGTAGCTGTGAGAAATGGCCTTGGATCCTGAGAGACTCAAACAGTAGGAAGATTGCCAAAGAGGACTTGCCTGCCTCCCGCACTCCCTGAAAGCCTCTCTGAAGAGTTGGAGAGACTCTTGGATAGTGTGGGATGGGGCATGCAATGAGAAAAGAGGAAATTGCCAAAATTGAGCAGAGGTCCCTTATACAGGTGGCCTCCACTTGAACAAGGTGCCTCTGTCTAATTTTAGATTACTTCCTCACGAGCCCATCCTGCCATGTTTAACAGGGCCCTCCGACCTTCTGAATAAGCTTTTCATAGACAGATACATAGGTATACGTGCACACATACTTGGGGGGTGTGGTGGAAAAGCTATTCTCCTGTTGAATTTGTTCTCTTTTGTTCAAAATACAATTGACACTCTCAAAAGGTTTTTTTTTTAATGCCATTTCTAGCCAAGTACTGGCTGGGGGAATCTGGTATTTGTCGTGTCACATACACTCCTGCTATTGCTTACTTGTCTTTCACAAGGCATCCTGTATTCACTAATTTCTCTGTTCTTCTGTTTCAGGAGTCACTTAGTTGTCGCTTGGTCTTTGTGATGATGCAGTATTGTGTGATTGCCAACTACTATTGGCTGTTGGTGGAGGGAATGTACTTGTATACGCTGCTGGCACTATCTGTTTTTTCTGAGCAGAGAATCTTTCGGCTCTACCTTTTTGTTGGCTGGGGTAAGTGAGTCTCTCCTCTCTCCCCACCTGCCACCGTTTTTAATGAAAAAGTGCATTTCTCTGCTTGAGTGCCCTAGAATAAATGAAATTGAAGCAGGAGCAGGGGTAGCATTGTCTTTTGCAGTAAAAGAAATACTAACCATTTGATCTACTTTCTTTTCTCTTTTTGCCGCTAAACTCAGATGCCTCTTTAAGACAACAACATAGCCATCATTTTAATACTTGTGTTAGGATCTTCTTCTGCTAGGCTTGGGCTTGCTACTCTACCACCCATCAGTGGTGAGGATGGTCTTCTTTTAAGAAGCATGCAAAGGGGCAGGGATGAAGCTGCTCTCAAGTGGGCCACAATGATAGCCTTTCTTGTAGCGTACATGGCATGCTCTATTTATGCCTTTACTTTCAAAGAGAAAATAATAGGATTCTTTGTGGAAGAGAGTGCTCAGCTGAGCATTTCACAATACTCATTTCCAAGGGAATGTATGAAGACCAGCAAAACAAATCTCTATTAACCGCACTATGATTTTGCCAACCAATTGTAGTTCAAGTGGCTTTTGCCATGAAAAGGCTATCTGCCTGGTAGTTATATACATTGCAAAATTGGGACTGACCAGGCAAGAAGTGTATCACATATTTCAGGCACATTCTTAATATCTGCTTGTCAAACTATTATGAAGTCTCTGTGATAAATTCTTGAAATTTGATTATTATAATATGACGCCTAGCACAGAGCTCAGTCGCAAATGCAAAACTTTGGTAATGATCTTGCTGCTTTATTTTAATATTCCTAGCATTTGTGGTTGTGCCAGCAATGTTTGCTAAGAGCTCTGGAAACAGAAGGCAGTGCTTAAAGAATAGGACTTCCTGTGCTTCTTTCATATCTCTCCCCCTCCCATCCTGAACCTGATCAATAATTTCATAAAGCATCTGATTGCTTGCTACTAGATTGAATTAGGAAAAATAAGGACAGTGTCTGCTAATTTTTCTTATTTGTATCATTCTAGCTTATACCATGTTGATTCTAGTTTATACTGCGACACCAATTTTCTGCATGGCTACTTAAATGTTTTAAATGTATTTTGACTGAATCATATGTATGAAATAATCAATACACATTGAAGATTATGTTGAACAATAAACCACATAGGGTTGCCATGTGTCCTATTTTTCCAGGATACATCTCTCAGCCCCACTCACCTCACAGAGTGTTTGTTGTGGGGGAGGAAGGGAAAGGAGAATGTTAGCCGCTTTGAGACTCCTTCAGGTAGTGATAAAGTGGGATATCAAATCCAAACTCTTCTAAATGACAGACAGCCATCCAACCTCTGCTTAAAAACCTCCAAGGAAGGAGAATCCACCACCTCTTGTGGGAGTCTGGTCCACTGTCAAACAGCTCTTACTGTCAGAAAGTTCTTTCTGATGTTTAGTTGGAATCTCTTTTATTGTAACTTGAATCCATTGGTTCAGGTCCTAGCCTCCAGAACAGGAGAAAACCAGCTTGCTCCATCTTCCATGTGACAGCGCTTTATATATATGAGGATGATTGCCACATCTCCCCTGTCTCCTCTGTACCAGGCTAACATAGTCAGTTCTCTCAACTGTTCCTCATAAAGCTTGGTTTCCAGACCCTTGATCATCTGGGTTGCCCTCCTCCCGCATTCCAGCTTGTCAATATCCTTCTTAAACTGTGGCACCCAGAACTGGACACGGTACTCAGGTTGTGGTCCGACCAAGGCAGAATAGAGGGGAACTATTACTTTCCTTGATCATGAAACTATACCTGTGTTAGTTTGGTGTCATCTGTAAATTTCTTGAACCTTCAGTACTTCACCCCACTTGTCACTTTTTTCCAGGATGACGAGGAACCATTAGTGAGCACTCTTTGGGTTTGACGAGTTAACCAGCCACAAATCCACCTAACAGTTACCTTGTCCAGTCTACATCCAGCATGCATCCTTTTATAGTCAGGTCGTTTAATCATAATTGCAACAGTTCATCTATGAATAACCAATCTGAGATTAAAGGAGCTGTATTGGTTCTTGCCCTACCGCCCAATTACATTCTCTGCATAACCTGGCAGCAGTGAGTAGATTGGCCACTATCTCTGAATCAGTCTTATCAACCAGACTTTTTAAAATAATAAAACAATATATAAATACAATAATAAAACAATGCTACCTTTAGGTCATGTGGTATCATGTCATTTCAGTAATCGAGAATAGTTAGCATAGTTGTCCAAACATTTGTATTGTTGAGATGTCTAGAATATATGGGGGATGGGGAACCAGCATGCATTGAGTTGCAACAATAACAGCAGATTAATACAGCTTAACCTACATGGTGTCCAATACCACTGAAATTGTATTTCACAGATATTTGCATTTTTAATGTCTAAATTGCTTTGGCAAGTTTTTGCTCTTCTGCTGGTTCACCTTGTGGTCTGAACATTCTGGCAAATGAGCTTATTGGCAAAATTCAAAATTCATACAAATGATCAGTTGTAAATTATTCACCTAGCTCTACCAAATGCACAGTGATATATTGATGATGAAAATATTGTGCTCTGTTGAAGCCAATAAATAAATATAAATAATAAAGAGCTCAGATAGATAGAAATGTCTAAAGCAATTCTGCCGGGGGTGTTCTAATGGAACTTTACAACCTACAAATTGTACAATTATTTAAAATCCTACAAAGCAGAGAGCTGACAAAATGTTTTACCCTTTATAAAAAAAATTGTCTGACTTTAGACATTTATCTAAATAAATGGAAATGGGGGGAATTAATAGTCTGTCCAAACCTAGACAGACCTAAAAATCTATTATGAGGAATACAGCAGAGCTCTGTCTGTCTTGCTGCCTGAAATATTTCTGATTGCAGGCTCAACGTAGCAATACTTGAAGACAATGGTTGCAATGCGGGAAGGGATCCAATATGCACTCTGAGCAAATGCAGTCTAGTTCTCCTCTGAGAGCTGAGAACAGCACATTAAAATGGAGGTCTGTGTATGGGTTTAAAAGAGAGAATGTGAAATTATCCTTGTCTTCATGGGACGTTGAATCATGCCCAGTTACATATTTTTCTGTTCAGCAGTAGAGTTCTTGTGAATTTTTCTTACTATGATAGTGCTATAAAAATGTTTTCTTTCTCCAAACCTTTATTAGATATATTACAGATATAGACCATCTTAAAACATCCATATACAAAAAATTATCTCTCTTTCCCTGAATCTAATAGCTGAACTTGATTGGCTATTTTAAAAAAATTGCATCTTTCTTATCTCTACTTATTTTGTAGATGTGGAGGTTTGCTGCAGTGGGATTAAGGAATTGTGACTTGGTTCAAGGAAACAGTAGATTTTGTTCCTCTTCTTTAGTTCTAGCACTGACTCCCAGATCAAACTTACACTCACCTCAACACCATACATTTAAATCACTCTTGTATCGCTTTTAAACTCATGGCATCCCCAAAATAATTCTCAGCACTCTTATGGACTACAGTCCTAGGATTGTTTGGGGAAAGCTATGGTTGTTAAAGTGGTATATGACAGCTTTGAAGGCATGCCCTGAATGTGTCATGAAGCTTATTCACACATTGCAGATTTAGTAATACTGGCTTGTGTTCCAGAACATGGATACATGCATTTAATCCATATGAGACCACAGAAAAAACCACACTCTGGCTCTCTTGTCTTGCAGCACATTTATGCACTGTGTGTATAGATACTAAAATGTGTTTAGTTGCATCACACATTGCATTGTACAAGCGGGTATAGACAAAAACTATAATGAGTACTTAATGTACTATAGTGTGAAAAGTGACTCTTGGCTAGTTTTTAATATAGAAAATAAGATTTTTTTTACACCTTCATGTCTTCCCTCAGTTTTTAGTGAGTGACTAGATAAAGAACATGCTTGGGCAGTTATAACCAGGTGAAGAGCAAGATGTTTACTTTGTTTTTTTAAGATATTCTTGTGAATGTGTTTTGTATGTGGGAAAATGAAAAGTGACAGTGTTTTTTGCTGCTATGGCAACTACCCCAGTGGAGGAAGACCTTGCACAATAGCCAGCAGGTTGATCTTAGAAGTGCAGCTCCTCTACAGTGTTGATGGATTTCTTCTGGTTTGGCTTACACGACTACTGGTGCTAATCAGAACTACCTGAGTAATTTATTATGTCCTAGGTCTCCCTTTCTGTTATCTCCCCTAGCTTGTTAACTAATGCAAATTACTTCCTGAATGAATTGCTTAAACAAGCAGCAATCCATACGTCACTTCGAAAGGTTTTATTGCTCATTGCCTAATCATTATGGCTTGTAATCATAACTTTGTGCTTAAGTTGTGCACTTTTGTTCACTCTCCAGATAATGCAGAGCACTGATGTGCCATCCTATTAAATTTTAGGGATAAGAGTGGCAGGAAATTGTGTTGTCTTAACCTTCCATTATTTCTCAGATTCTTAAATAGAGTGGACTTCCAGGTTATGCAAAGGATAGTAGGATGGAATTGAATGAAATATTTTTCTTATGCCTCTTAGAGACAGTTTCTCAAGGTTCATTATTATCCAAGTGCTCCATGCTTTCCCTCTTATTCCCTCTTATTGCCCTATTCTGTAGTTTAAATAGAATGCTTCTGCATGGGCAGTCATTGACATATTCCTGACTGGGTCATGCAGGTAACTTCCAGAATTATTGCATGAACAAATGACAAATCAGTTGAGAGAATTGCTGGATAAAGTTACATGGGCAATCTATTATGGTGCAACTGTTATTGTTCTTTATTAAATTTGTATACTGCTCTATACCCATAGAACTTAGGGCAGTATACAGCACAAACTCTTACACATCTATACTCAGGGATTCCATTCAGTAAGGCTTGACCAGGAAGTCTCTTGAACATAAATCATGGTTTCCAAATATTTAGCATTTCAGCTAATGTTAGGTAAAGTTCTGGAGTTCTACATGTAATCAGATTTAATTTTTATTAGTTCAAATAGCATTGTGTAATTTTGCTTATGATGAATTTGGATTTTTTGGCATCTTGAGGTTAGGATTCTACCTTTGGACCTATTGAGGAAAATGGGTGAAATAGCATATTTCTGAATAATAACTTTGTTTAGGGCTACTTAACTGAGACATCTTCATTAATATTTTCCTAGAGTACACACACGCTCTGTCCTTCTGTAGCTATGGAGGTAAATGTAACAGAGCACTATTCCCAGTGTTCTCCTGTAAAGTACTAGTGGTGAGTATTCCACAACTATGAAGTCTAAAGAAATGAGATGAAAAGAGGAGTCTTAAGCCCAGAACAGAGACTACAATTTAATTTTGATTCAAAACACATTTGAAATAGTTTCCCACAAGGAGAGAAATGGCATACTCAGTGACTGTCCTTTTTCTGGTGCCTGTGAAAACCTGGACTGCTAAACAGCAAACTGTTTTTAAAGATACTTCAGCTAAATGTTAATAAACAGTTGGTGGGTGGGTATTAGCTTTTATGTGCATATTTACTGGGCTATGTTGCATAAATGCCAGTTTGGATTTGAGCTTCTTTTTTTTTTTTTTTTTGCTTTTTTTGCTTTCAGCATAAATTTAAGTCTATGGGTTTTAAGAAAAACATACTTCAAAATTCTTTACATCACTTCTGGATTGTAAGAGTACGTGTTTCCATTCACAAAGCTAGAGGGTTAGTGAGTTTTCTAGCTAACAAAGGTGTATAATGAATTAAGCAGAATGGAAATTGTGGGGGAACTGTTTGCTGCATCTCCCTTTGCTGGATTGTTTTCTTATTCCATTCTTCCTTAAGACAGGGCACACTTTTGAAAATGGACAAAAATGCATTGCACAATACAAAAGGCAATGAGGATAGGGAAGGATGAGGAAAATAAGCAAATTCAGGTACAACTACTGTGAATATTAACTCATCGTTAATTAGTACTCACTATTTGGTTGAAGTATCTTTACAAGCAATCTCTTTTTATCTATTTTACTCCATTATTCCTGTTTTCATAGATACAGTGATAGCATCAAGGCAGTGTCATATATGGAGTACAAAGAAACATATTCTGGAACTACTGCCCTCCAAGAATTTCACTGTGATGCTGTATATATTTACTTATATTTGTATGGTTACCCATACATTCTCTCAGCAACTCACACAAATTAAAAGAATAAATCTTTAAAATATTATACAAAACAATAAAAGCAGCGGCTACAAGAGCCAGTGTGGTGTAGTGGTTAAGAGCGGTAGTCTCCTAATCTGGGGAACCGGGTTCGCGTCTCCGCTCTTCCACCTGCAGCTGCTGGGTGACCTTGGGCCAGTCACACTTCTCTGAAGTCTCTCAGCCCCACTCACCTCACAGAGTGTTTGTTGTGGGGGAGGAAGGGAAAGGAGAATGTTAGCCGCTTTGAGACTCCTTAAAGGGAGTGAAAGGCGGGATATCAAATCCAAACTCTTCTTCTTCTTCTTCTACAAAAAAATTCTAACTTCATAGTCTTGTATGAATACAACTCAGATTACATGCATGGTATCTCTGTGATCAGTTAGATACAACAGCAATGGTAACGCCATTGGCCTTTGACCCTTTCGTTCCTGCAAACTTCTGTTTGACCTTGATTACCTTGGTGCCACTGGCTGATCTGTGTTGTCCCTTTACTTGGGCTGGATCTATACACATAAAAAACCACCATGGTGAAACACTTTATAAAAGCTCTTAATAGAAAATCCCATTGGCGATGGATCACAGTTCTATAGCTCCAGCTGGTGTTGCATGTTTATAATGCAGTTATAGTGATATAATAATTGATGAATGTAGCTGAGTCCCTAAGTACTTAGTTGTCTGTTTTTCATATGTCAAGCTCATTTTTAATTTCTATTTGCAGTTTATTTTAGCTTTTATAATTCTTTCTTCCCTTTTCTTCAAATAACCGTTGTTGTTGTTTAGTTGTGTCCGACTCTTCGTGCCCCCATGGACCAGAGCACACCAGGCACTCCTGTCTTCCACTGCCTCCCGCAGTTTGGTCAAACTCATGCTGGTAGCTTCAAGAACACTGTCCAACCATCTTGTCCTCTGTCGTCCCCTTCTCCTTGTGCCCCCAGTCTTTCCCAATATCAGGGTCTTTTCCAGGGAGTCTTCTCTTCTCATGAGATGGTCAAAGTACTGGAGCCTCATCTTCAGGATCTGTTCTTCCAGTGAGCACTCAGGGCTGATTTCCTTAAGAATGGTTATTATAAAATAACCGTTACAGTACCATAATTTCTTAGCTGCACTCCCACCCTCAGGTTCATTCTTTAAAGGTAATGTTACATTGGTATATAAATTGCAGCTACTAGGAAGCTGTCTTTGGCTACTGATAATTTTCATTATAAGATTCTGAGACCTCTCAGCTGAGCTGCACCAGCTAGCCATCACTTTAAGGCCCATCTGTAGGCAAAGAAAGACTATGGCTACCTGCAAACAGAATGAAACCTGACTTGGAGAACCAGGTGATGCTTTACTGTAGCACAACATAGAACAGTTCATCTGCAAAGAGTTCTCAAAGAATCTCTCTCTCACCAGGGAACAGAGCAGTAGATGAAACTTGGTGTTAATAAGTGCAAATTAATACACATTAAAGCAAATACGTTCAATGCCACACATACACTGATGTGTTCTGAATGCCTGAAACTACTGAGAAAAAGGCACCATGGCTATTGTAGAAACCTCATTGAACCATTAGCACAGTGTGTGTCTGCACTGCAATGAAATAGGCAAACATAATGTTAGGAATTAGTAGCAAGGTTGAAAATACTACTATGATTATGGAAATCTATCGTATGTGTGCTTCTAAGATAGGGGTATACAAGCAGAGATTTTTATCCATTAAAGGGGCTGCAGTTTTCCCCCTTCAATTTTAACACTGTGCTAAACCCTCCCTTTGGTCTCTCTGTGATTCATTTTGTGTTTCCAAGTGTACTTTTAACAATGCACAGTTTTTTCAAGCCTGTGACAGCCACCAGCTGACTGGTTATTCTCTGAGTATACTTATCCATTGTTAAATTGTCTAAATTTATCACCTTTCAACAAATCAATATAGATTATTGGAACTACTCTTTTTTGATCAGTCAACATTTCTAATTAAATTGTCCCTTTCAGATCTTTCATAAACATAACTCCTGACAACGCAGCTGTGTTTGGACCTAATTGTTTTAATTTCCACTTTTTTCAGACCCTTGGAAAGCTTTCAGTCACAATACTATTTTCAACCTTAATGCTGAATTTATTGCATTGGTCCATATTCTCTCAGAGTATGTTTTGAAATAAACTTCTCAATTTCTCCACTATATATGATCTCTTCCAGAATCTCATTGTTCAAAAAAATGTATTTGGCAGGCAAAATAATATAAGGGAATATTACAGTGTCAGGGAAACATAAACCTCCTGCTTTAGAGAATCTAATAAGAATAGTTTTTGCTTTCCTTGGTTGCTTTTCATGCCATATGAAATCTAAAACCTTTTCACTGTTCCCTGGCTTTAACTTGTAGGTAAATTCTAGAATAGAAACATCAACTGTAGCACAATTATGCCCATCCACTTCACTGTATTCATTTCATTAATTACAATTTTTATAATGTATCAGAGATCTCTTTGTAACTGTGAATCTGATCCCAGTTGTTTTAACTAACAGGATTATAAAAATAAAAATTAACACCACATCAGGCAGTTAGTTATAAGATATATGTAATTTAAGTGAGCTAGTTTAGATGCAATGCTAAACTATTGTTTGGTGTTACAAGAGCAAATGTTGGTGAGCTTTGGACTATGTGGGGGAAAGGTTTTTTAAAAAATTGAGTACCTTCTGTAGCATTTTTTACATCCAGCTGAAGAGGCAGAAATGAACATGCCATTCAAAAAGGGGAAATGAAACGAAAGGGTGAGAAAATTAAGCTTCCTTCCCCCCTTTGAGCTAAATTTATTCTCTCTGTTGTCCCTTACTAGTGACAAGGAGCTATTATAGCATGTTGGCAACCACAATAGACTCTGACTAGGAAGGAGCAAAAGGGCCTTGTGTCATAGGAGAGGAATTATGGGAGATGGGCTCTTTCTATTAGTCTATTATCACTCTATTCTTCTTATAAGAAACTTGCAAATAGAATATTAACATCTTTATTAGGACATACTACACTGTTCTTCACTAGTTACCAGTTCTTTAGTAGGGAACCAAGTTTTCTTATATGTGTTGCTGCTTTTTGAATTATCCCTTTTTACAAGGGCTACTAGAGAATAGTCCCGGCTATTTTTCCATCTGATGTCAGATGTTAGCAAGTAAACTGTGTTTTGGAAAGGATTTGAGTCTACTATGTTTCCTACTAAAGAATCATTCTTCAGTTGTGGCTCCAGTTTTCATTGCCTTTGGCTTTCTCCTATATGAATAGGGGCAGATGTTAGCAATATGTATTCCACAGATTGATTAAAACACTGCTAGGCTGCATTCACAGGGTGGTTTATTCCATTTCCCCAACATTTCTCTCAGTGTTGATTTACAAGATGTAAAAGAAACTTCTAGAAAAATAGTGGAATATAGCACAAGCTTAGCATTCATTTCTGTGTTACTTGCAAACTTTTCCTGGAAACAAATAACATGGAAATGAGCACTAAAATTATTCTGTTTTCCAATATATTTCTGGAAGTGAGTTGTATGTCGTGTGAAAGCTCAGATATCATGCAGAAATTAACAGTTAGGGGAATGTTGGGGAACTGGAATAAACTGCTATCTGAATGCAGCCGCGGTGTGAGCTGAAGAGAAACTAGGAAATATAGATCTGTACTTAACTTAATATGATGTTTTCCCTATTACTTGACATACAGTGGTGCCTCGCAAGACGAAATTAATTCGTTCCGCAATTCTCTTCGTCTTGCGGGTTTTTCGTCTTGCGATGCACGGTTTCCCATAGGAATGCATTGAAAATCAATTAATGCGTTCCTAGGGAAACCACCTTCAGGCCAGGTCCGGGGACAGTCTGTCCCCGGACCTCTTCTGAAGGCTGGGGGGCGGGACAAGGGCTTTTCTTCCCACCCCCAGCATTTTAAAAAACCCTGGGACAGCGGAGGACTTCTCCGCTGTCCGGGGGATCTTAAAATGCTGGCGGGCGGCATTTTAAAATCGCCCCGGACAGCGGAGGACTTCTCCGCTGTCCGGGGCGATTTAAAAGCCCCTGGGAAGGCAGGCAGGGGGGAGCAAAGACTTTCGCCCCCTGCCCGCCTTCAGAAGGTGTTCCCACCCCCCCGCCCGGCTTCGCAGCAGCGCTACGAAGCCCGGCAGCTGGGGCAGCTGTTCCCGCCCCCCTCCCCCCTTCGGAACATCGTTCCGAAGTGGGGCGGCTGGGGCAGCTGTTCCCGCCCCACCTCCCCACTTCGGAACAGCGTTCGGAAGTGGGGCGGATGGGGCAGCTGTTCCTGCCCCCCTCCCCCCTTCGGAACATCGTTCCGAAGAGGGGCGGATGGGGCAGATGTTCCCGCCCCCCTTCGGAACATCGTTCCGAAGTGGGGCGGCTGGGGCAGCTGTTCCCGCCCCCTCCCCCCTTCGGAACATCGTTCCGAAGGGGGGCGGATGGGGCAGATGTTCCCGCCCCCCCGCCCCCCTTCGGAACATCGTTCCGAAGTGGGGCGGATGGGGCAGCTGTTCCCGCCCCACCTCCCCCCTTCGGAACATCGTTCCGAAGTGGGGCGGATGGGGCAGCTGTTCCCGCCCCACCTCCCCCCTTCGGAACATCGTTCTGAAGAGGGGCGGCTGGGGCAGCTGTTCCCGCCCCACCCCCCCACTTCGGAACATCGTTCCGAAGTGGGGCGGCTGGGGCAGCTGTTCCCGCCCCCCCTCCCCCCTTCGGAACATCATTCTGAAGTGGGGCGGATGGGGCAGCTGTTCCCGCCCCACCTCCCCCCTTCGGAACATCGTTCCGAAGAGGGGCGGATGGGGCAGCTGTTCCCGCCCCACCCCCCCACTTCGGAACATCGTTCCGAAGTGGGGCGGATTGGGCAGCTGTTCCCGCCCCCCTCCCCCCTTCGGAACATCGTTCTGAAGTGGGGCGGCTGGGGCAGATGTTCCCGCCCCACCTCCCCCCTTCGGAACATCGTTCCGAAGTGGGGCGGCTGGGGCAGCTGTTCCCGCCCCACCTCCCCACTTCAGAACAGCGTTCCGAAGTGGGGCGGATGGGGCAGCTGTTCCCGCCCCACCTCCCCCCTTCGGAACATCGTTCCGAAGTGGGGCGGCTGGGGCAGCTGTTCCCGCCCCCCCTCCCCCCTTCGGAACATCGTTCCGAAGTGGGGCGGATGGGGCAGCTGTTCCCGCCCCACCTCCCCCCTTCGGAACATCGTTCCGAAGTGGGGCGGCTGGGGCAGCTGTTCCCGCCCCCCCTCCCCCCTTCGGAACATCGTTCCGAAGAGGGGCGGCTGGGGCAGCTGTTCCCGCCCCACCCCCCCACTTCGGAACATCGTTTTAAAATGCTGGGGGTCGGCAGCGAACGCTCCCGACCCCCAGCATTTTAAAACCTCCCCGGGACAGAGACTTCTCTGCTGTCCCTTGGAGATTTTAAAATGCTGGGGGTCGGCAGCGAACGCTTCGCTCCCGCCCGCCAGCATTTTAAGATCGCCCGGGGCAGGTGGGGGGAAGGCAGGCGGGGGGGGGAGCAAAGACTTTTGCCCCCCGCCGGCCTTCAGAAGAGGTCCTCTTCTGAAGGCCGGCTGTGGGCGAAAGTCTTTGCTCCCGACCGCCAGCATTTCCCTATGGGCTTTCGTCTTGCGATGCAAGCCCATAGGGAAATTCGTCTTGCGAAGCGCCTCCAAAACAGAAAACCCTTTCGTCTTGCGGGTTTTCCGTCTTGCGAGGCATTCGTCTTGCGGGGTACCACTGTATCTCTAAGCCTGAAGCATCACCATTCTGAAGCTGTATATCCTGCAAATGCTGCTCTCCGCTCCCTACAAAATACTTGACAGAGTTCAGTTCCATAAATGTAGCAAACAATCAACCAGTTTTGACAGAGTATTGTTAACCTTTTTACGACTATAGGTTTGCTTATGAAAGCACGGAAAGTAGTTGTTGCCTGGCAACCATCTGAAACTCAGTGCAGAAACAGAGCATTCAAATTTCAGGAAAATATTAAGGACCAAAAGGACTTGAAATTAAGATTTCATTAATTAGTCTGTTGCAAAGCTTGGAATATAGTAGATGTTTGTGTAGACCAAAGTTGCATACTTAGCTCCACTTACCTGAGAGTAACAATCACTTGAATTCAGTAGGAGTTTAATCAGATCATGTTATAACAAGGAATTCTGCAGCTGCAGGCTATGGTACCTTGTCAGAGATCTGTGATAAAGTTTATCTAATTAAAACAGAAAAATTAACTTCAGTGCACACAAAGCAAGCTGGTGTTCATTTCCTAAAGTAGTGGTCCTATCTCTGGCATTCTTCTGAGAATGGCTTCTGAAAGGCTTTCTTTTGGAAATTTGATACAGAAAACGGACTATTTCAGTTCTTTTTTTTATCTCTCTTCATTAAGTTGACTTCTTGCCCTTCTATAATATAATTAGTTCAAACAGAACTAATTTAAAGCTGTAACTGCAGCTGTGCAAATTAGCAGCTGCTTTAACAGCAGAATTCATTGCAAACTATCCTTTGGAGTGCTGTATTTCAGGCTGGCACGAGAATGGTAGCAGCTACTCTCAGACTCTAAATAGACATAGTGAAGGCATTGCTGTAGAGCTGTCTTGTGCACGCCATCCCATTTAAGATGTAAAAACTACCTTCTCCTGTTGAATCTAGGTGGCAGTAGCAGGAGATGCCGGAATCTGCTTAATGGCTGATTAAGTAGTGGTAGTTTCAATATGCATTAACTTCCAAAGGTCAGTCAGAGGGCTCAATCTAGGCTGAAGCAGGCAGTAACCGAAGACTAAGACAAGACAATCTGACTGCAAAATCTATTTTCGGGGAAGCCTTAGGGAGTTTTAAAATCAAATTACATGAGCGGTAACAACTTTTTTGACTTTGCTATAAATCACAAGTGCCAATACAAATTGCACTGAGAACATATTGCGTATAATTAGTTTTAGAAGGATTAAACGGCCTGAGGCAGTCGATTTTGGATTGTGAAGCAGGGGTTTTGGAAAACAAAACATACCTGTTCTCCTGTTGGGGAGCCTGCGCCACATTTTAATACTATGAAAAACTTAGTCCTGAAGAAGATTCTAGTTGCAGTTGGGAATATGCAGTTGCCATCTCTTTGCGGGGATAGTATTTCACTTATCCCATTTCTAAGCTGTGAAAAGTTCCAGGAATAATTTTACAGGTTTCAGTTTTCTTTGCATAAGAGAGCGGTGGAAGCATATGATATCTTTTGCATAATTGTAAGTGAAACAAACCTTTCTGAAGAGCACACATATTTGGGTCTTTAGCTAACCGGGAGAAGGAAGCTGCTTGGTCTGTTGTTGCTGTTCTTCTTGTTGCTCCTGATGCAGGTGGGGAGGGGGGGTTAGATAAAAAAGATGGAAGAGGGCACATCTTTTTAATTCTCTTCTTCCCCTTCATATTTTTCTGTGTGATACTACTGCCAGCCAGAGTAGATAATACAGGACTTATGTTGTATGTTGTTTATTTATAATATCTCTTACCTGCACTTCATTTTCAAGGCACTGCCAGAGCAGGTTACATTAAAATCAATACTAAATACATATTAAAACAGGATGCCCAAACAACGTACATAAATCAATGAGATAAGCAATTCAGCAGACTTCTGTAAAGGCCTAGATGAATAAGAGTGTCTTTAGCTGGCACTGAAAACTCAATAGATTTGGTGCCAGCTGTACCTGAGAGGAGAAGGGGCTCCATTATCGGGACACTGATCCCCCAAAGGCCTCATCTCACACGAAGGATAGCTGGATGAATAGTAGCTTACCATGAGGCAACTGCATGTAGTGCTAGAGGTCTCAGGCTTAGAGCTGCCATCCTTGAACCTGAGCATTTTATAGCTATTTGGACAGAGGAGTGTAGAATTCAAAACACTCATTTTTCTCTGCTATTCTTTCATTGGGAATGGAAAACTATGATTCAGGTAGGTACAATTGTACTTCTGGCTTTTAACTTGCAGGTGGATATACTTGGATGCACCTAGGGAGTCTCCTGAGTATATAGAAATCACTGTTTTGCTTTTCAGTGCTCCGCTTCAAAACTGCTAGGCACCTGAGTTCTGGCTATGGCAAACATGGCAGTTTGGTAGCAAATAGCCACCCAGTCAGCAAGCACATCCCTGTATCTGACCTGCAGTGTGCAACCTGACCACCTTGTCTCATCCTTTCCACCTTTATATACCCAAGGGATTTATTGCCCAGTACTGGCAGTAAAACATGCATGCATACACCTGACCAGATTTATAACTTCTAATTAGATGTTGGTAACTTTGTGTACAGTATATCCGTGCAAAGCACAGGCTGTCAGCTCATAGGTATGCAAATTGCTTTCAGGTCTCAGGGTTGTGTTTTAAACTACTGACAAGAACAGAATCGTTCAAATTTAGCAGCAGCAACTGTTTTTGTCTGGTTTGTACGTATTAAAATACATCGCTCGTTTCAAAAACCAGGTAACCCAATAAAATATGACGGTCTTTCTGAGGCATCCAGGCCCTCTGCAAATCACAGGGGCTATTGCTCCGCTCAGCTGTTTGTTTGCTCTAAAGAAATAAAGCCTGTTTTCTTCAAGCATTCATATCTCATCTAACCAGTGTTATGGTTTGAGGCTTTTATTAATACAATTTACCTTCTTCGCTTTTCAAGAAATTAAACATTTGAAATAATTAAATAGGTTTCATTAGATTAAAGGAAACACCTGGTGTCAGGGGTTCAGGGACAGAGGCACAGGTGAGGGGGGAGACGGAGAGCGATGGGGAAGAATCCCAGGACTGTGAGGAAGAGGAGGACAATGACTTGAGGTCTTCCATGAGTCTCTCAAGTGAATCGGAGGATTCCCAGAAGGGGGCGCCCCTAGTCAGGCCAAGGGGGTTCACAGGGGGGACATGCCAGGGGCAGGGAAGCAGCAGGGAAACCCCGAGTGGGAGTGGGAGATCGGGGCCGGCTTCCCAGCAGGAACGAAGTGAAGAGAGTGGAGTTCCCAGTGTGACACACGGAGCAGAGCAGGAAGGAGACAGGGGAAGGAGATCGGGGCAGAACGTCCTACCGGAAGAGGTGGAGAGTAGTACAGGGAGTAGTGTAAGTGTCAAGAGGAAGGTCAGGGGTAGCGAACGCGCGCCAAGTTCAAATGTGGAGGCGCGCGGAAATGGAGAGAGCCCGGAGGAGGAGCCTGGCCCCAAAGCACGAAGGAGGGGGGAACAGGCATCTGAGGAATCCGCTTCAGGAGAGAGCAGGAGAGAAGGGACCCAGGGGGGCAGAAAGACCCTGCGGAAAAGGAAAGACAGGAAGAGGTGGACTAGCACAAGCCTCTTAAGCTGGTGTAGGGGCGGGACCGATTCAGAGGGGACTTAATACGTCTAGGCTAAGAGACGCGGGGCTGCGCGCCTCGGTTGTGAAAGCAATAATGAACTGCAATAAACATCCTTGTATATAAGAAGAACCTGGCGTTGGTCTTTTGTGAGCTGAGACCTGAGGCAGCCCTGACACCTGGGTTTGGAAATGATCTGTGGTGGGACACCCAATGAGTGTCTTCAATATTGCAGCTGGACTCTTCTTGCTCATCTGTCTTGGTAAACAGATGTTGGGTATCTGTTGAACAACTTCAAGGATGGCACTTCACTGGTCTCACTGGCCCTCATCATCTTCTCCAATCTACTACTGTTCTTGTTTTAATTTATTTTCTTTAAAAAATGACTCCAGAAGTGAAGATAGCTTCTAGCAATCTCTGCCATTTATCTGGACTTCAGGCTATCTAATGAAACTGCCATGATGTATTAATATTAGCACTGGCATTCCATAGTTCTATTGAATAAATTTCAGATTAAATTCAGTACTTCCACCTTATGGATTTTGTAATGTGAAAACGTCTTCAGGAAAGGGTGTTTGTGTTTAATTCATTTAAGTATAATGGGCTCAACTTACTGTCTGCAACCTCTTCTTGACTAAAATTGTTCTGTGTTATATAAAAAACTTTGTGTCGCCTTCCTGTTTCCTTTTTCTTGTTTCTCATTTTCTGTGCATATCTTGTTCCCTCTTTTTTTCCAGGTGTGCCAATGCTGTTTGTTATCCCCTGGGGAATTGTCAAGTACCTTTATGAAGATGTGGGGTTGGTTCAGTTCTGATTCATAGCTGATCGCTTTTGAGGGTTGTGTTTGCTGTGGGGAGGGGAGAGGTGCCCATTTTCCTTTGGCTTGATTGCTTTGGCAGTGGCTGTTCCATTGACTGACATCTTATCCATTTGCTCGTGTTGCAGCCTGGTTAGAGCAGATCACGTTTTATGATAGAAAAGTATCTCATTAAGAAAAAAGAAGAGTTCTGATGACATTTTGGCAAAAATAAATAAATAAGCACAAGCTTTTGCTGGCCAATCATTTTCTGCATCATTAAATACGTGTGTCTTTGGAAAGGTATTCTATTCTATATCCTGGCCCTTTCCTCTCGCTGCCCCTAATAACTCACCACACTGGTCAGAATGTCTCAAAACTTCTATTTCCAGTAGTGGCTGTTATGGACAAGCATAATCTGTTAACCAATCTTGATTCTGAAGTTAATCTCCATGATGGGGAAAGTGTGTGTCCTATAATGGTGTGGCTGTTGAGGGAAAAGGTTGTGTTTTTACTCAAGGTTACATGACCTGGGGATCTTATATTTCCAATGGATCATTTTCAAGCACCAGAAGAAAAACACTTTTGTCACAAGATGTGGTGATGCCTACTTGCTTAGATTACTCTAATACAGAATAAGACTTTACCAGTGGCTGCTGGTTATGATGCCCATATACAAAAGTGTTTTCCTTCTGGTGCTTGAAAATGATCCATTTTTTTAAATTATAATTTTACTGGTGTTAGCCGCCCTGAGCCTGGCTCTGGCCAGGGCGGGCGGGGTATAAATAAAAATGTATTATTATATTATTATTATTATACTGCCTCCAAGATTAGAGGCAGCGTGCTTCTGAATACCAGCTGTCCTGCCTATACAGTTTTCCCATGAGCAGCTGTCTGGCCACTGTGGGAAATGGGAAACTGGGCTAGATAGTTCTATTCATCTGATCCAGCAAGACTCTACTTACTATCTTACATTCAGTGATGCTGCCAATAATATATTCTGCTTCCAGAGGCTGGCAAAAATTTCCAACTGTGTGTGTTGTGTCTCTAAACAACATTCCTCTGATGAAAATATGTTATTCTCAATATGTGTCTGATTTCCTATTTGCCTTTACTTGAGTTATTCAGACTTGTTTATAAATACACACCCCTATTTTCTGTGTGGGTGGCCTCTTGTTACATCAAACTATATCACACAAAAGAAATAAAAAGACATTACCATGTACTTCTTGTTCTTTTACCTTTTACTGTTTAAATTTGAGCGAAAATAAAATAGCTTCAAAAAACATAATTTAGCACTCAGTTCCTCATCAGGTTAATAAACCTTTTCATCAAACACATGCAGCTGGGCAACAGGGATTGCAGTAGGGCAGCCTGGCCTGATTGTTCCTGCCACAGTGGCAATCACACTGCCTGTGATAGTGAGGTGGTATTCTCATTCAGCACCAGCAGCCCACGAATCATGCAGGAACAACAAATGCAGCAGGTATTACTACTTGTAAGCCTCTTTCAAATGTCACAGCCGCACTCTGTGAATGTTAAGAGTGGTAGGCTGTGCCAACCAACATAAAAGTGGTTGTGGTCGTTTGCACATCCGCAACATGCCTACCTAGAAGTGATGTGGGTGGGGGCAGAGCTTGCCACCATGATGCCCACTTCCTGACACGTTCTTCTAGAGTGCCAAGGAAAAGCCTGAACATGTGAAAATAAGATTTTAAAAAATGTACCACTTCCTCTCTTCTGTAACTGGTGGTGGTGTTCAAATGTTTTGGGCTCCCAGTTCTGTTTTAGGAGAATTTACTCAGTGGGTGTGTGAATTAGCTACTGAATGCTCCCCTTTTGTGCTATTTGTCCTTCCATCATTATTTCCTCTTCCTCCTCAGTTCCCTTTCTTTCCCTCTTGTGCTCAGGGATCATAAGTGTGGGGGGAAGTAATGGTTCTTTATGTTATGCATCTTGATACATATACTGCACCCCCCAGTTTTCACATACATATACACCTGATATGCTGCTGAGCTGCTTACAACCCTTTCATCTAATCTACCTAGTCATAGGGCAGGGACATTGCCCTCCGGGGTAGTTTGTTAAATGGAGTCATGTATTAATGCTCATGACTTGGGTACAAAATGTTTGACTGGTACAAGGAGCAGTCCCAGTCTTGGAAAGGTTGGTAGCGTGCTGACCCAGGCTACTTCCTCCCCTAATCCCCTGCCACAATCACCCTTTCATGGCTGCCTGCCACTTATTCACAGTCCATTTACATACCACATTTTCAGCAGAGCTGTGCTTAAAAAAACAAGTCTAAACATAATAATAATAATACATAGCTTAAATACAATAATAACAGCAGTTCTTTAAAGACATATCAAAGAAAATTTAGTGGGCATAAACCAAAGGGAGGTGGGTGGGGCTGTAGTCTAAACCACTGAGCCTAGGGCTTGCTGATCAGAAGGTCAGTGATTTGAATCCCCACAACGGGGTGAGCTTCCGTTGCTTGGTTCCTGCTCCTACCAACCTAGCAGTTCGAAAGCATGCCCCAAAGTGCAAGTAGATAAATAGGTACCGCTCCGGCGGGAAGGTAAACAGCGTTTCCGTGCGCTGCTCTGGTTTCGCCAAAAGCGGCTTAGTCATGCTGGCCACATGACCCGGAAAAACTGTCTGCGGACAAACGTCGGCTCCCTTGGCCAGTAAAGCGAGATGAGCGCCGCAACCCCAGAGTCATTCACAACTGGACTTAACTGTCAGGGGGTCCTTTACCTTTTATAAACCTTACCAACAGGACAATTAATGTAGTGTAGCCCCTAAACTAATGGCAGTAATAACTAGCAACTCCTCCAACTCTTATTCCTAGACTCAAAGGTCAAAAGTCCCCATAGAGTTTTGAGCACAGGGTGGGTGAGGCATGACAACTGGAAGCAGCTATGTATGTCTTATGCTGGTTATTATTTTTTCTTTAGCTACAAGAGCACAAGTTTATGCCCTGGGTAAAAGTTATGTATAGCCAGTTCAGAGTTTGGCACAGGCACTTCACACATTAACCTTAAAGAGTTGGCGTAAAGTGTATGAGCATAGTGGGTAATGCACATGCTAAGGACCAGTCCTGGTTTCCAGCATGCAGCCCTAAGTATTTGAAGAATTATATCTCCACAGTGTTTGGTACTGCAAGCTCCTGTGCATGCAAAAGTGTGAAATGACTCTTAAGAACCAGCTCCAGTGTTGCACTAAGTGCCCCCCCCTAAAATAATGTGCTGTCATTGTGGAGTGTACGTATAATGAATTATTAGGCATTGGAAATTGTACTGACTATTAAAATTGTTTTGATTACATAATTCATTTTTGTAATGAACCTGTTAACGTTGTATCTGTTTTGAACCCACTCTGAACGCATTAATTTCAGAAAAATGAATGTATAAATAGACTGGATGTTTGTGTGACAGTCACGCTACCAGCTGCGCTGGGTGCCATGCCATCTGAGGGAGGGTGTATTCAACTAACACAAAATGTACCCTTCTTCTCAGCCTACTCTCCCACTTTTAAAGCACACCAGACAAGATGTTAATTACTCTGAGAGAGTTCTTATGGATGTGAATTGTACACCTGGCTCATAAGTCATGTAACACTTTTGTGTGCGTCAAATTGCCCATCAAAAATATTCCTAGCATTTTCTGAAGTTCTTGTCTAAAGCCAGATCAAACTAAGCAAGACCTTGACTAGGACCATTTTTGTTCTGATGATCAGTATACAGTACCTTAAAAAACCAGACATCTTCCAATCCCTGCTTCTAAGCATGCTGCAAACTCAGTAGTTTTTTTGGCAATGTAAAAATGTGTCAGGAAATGTTCATGTTGAATTGCTTGCCTTTTGTATTACTCAAAGCTGGCTTATGATTTCTATTAAACAAAACCCACTGTCTGATGCATTAGCAGGCCCTAATGGACAATTTGGGTAAACTAAAACTTGTATAAATATTTCTAAAATGGTATAATAACTAACCTTGTGCCTTTTCTTCTCTATAAAGTGCAAGGTTTCTGTGCCTTAGGCTCAACACTTACCCTTTGTCTCTGTGATGCTACAGTAGATGTGCAGCAGATTGTAAATTGCATTTGTGTCTGGAATAACTCCTTGCTTAGGAGGGATATTAAGAAATGAATAATGTCCAGACCACAGTGGTTCAAAGCAACTGACAGTTCTAAGTCTGTACGGTACTGAAAATCAATAATTTTAAACAGTAAAGACAGAGAACCCCATCATAAGTGGGCAGCTCTTTTACATAAATGGTACAAGTTAGCTTTTATAAAACAGGTTGTTAGAAAGGGTGGAATTTTTATTTAGTTGCAATTCAGTGGATGAGTCTTGTTTACCAAGCAAGGCCAAATGTAAATAAAATTGGAAAGGAATCCTCTCCTTTCCCAGTTCTGCTCATTTAATACTTTGTTTTTTAAAAAAAATAAAATATTTATTGAATTTTCACAAATTATAAAAACACACACAATACACAATACAAACATACACACACAAAAACAAACATGTATAATTTCAAATCCTTTTTTTCTTAAAACTTACTTCACCGACCTCCCCATACCTCCCCTTTCTGCATTCCAATTTCAAAATTTATTTCAGCAAATCCTCCCCCTTAATTTTATCTAATTGTTTCCTTTCCTTTCCTTTTCTTTTACTTAATCTTTACCGCTGTAATCCACTTACTTTCTATAACCACAACATTTTAACACTTGTTAATTTTACAATATTTCTTAAGATAAATTTTAAATTTCTTCCAATCTTCTTCCGCCGTCTCTTTCCCCTGGTCTCGGATTCTGCCAGTCATCTCAGCCAAACCCATATAGTCTATCACTGCTCACTTAATACTTTGGCAGGTGACCAGGGTTTTTTGTTTGTGTGTTTGTTTTTTGCCTCCTTGTGGTAATATGTTGGCTGTTCACTTGCCTCAGTTGTTAGTCAGTCTTGCAAAATGTATTTCTGTTGTATGGTGCCCTTTGGCTGCTGCTTAGGTACTGTGGTAAAGACTGATCACATTGAACCATTATGATGATCTATTTTGGGATAGAATAGCCCGAATTTTAAAAAACAAAAAAGGGAGACTACATTTCTATGTAGTGCTTGGGGCCATATGTAAGATACCCAATTCAGAATGTGCATACTGTCTTAGCTTTCTGCAGTACTGGTGTAACATCATAAACCACCAAATTCTGGTGTAGCAATTTCATTCTTAAGCCCTTGTTTACTCATGCGTGCAGTTATAAAATATATTTGAAATTCTGCTTGCTAAGGACCATCTGGCCCAGGAATGTTTGCACTGCTTGTGCTGAACAGTGAGCAGTCCTCAGAATGATGGCAGAGTCCGGTGCGGAATTTAGGAATTTAGGAAGTGCAGACTTAGCTGCTCTTGTTCAGCCTCTTATTTTCACTCTGATCTGCTGTGGATTTGCAGCACTTGAGGATTAGAAAAGATGAATAAGTGTATTTGATCCCAAATATTTCCCAGCACACACACACACTTAATGTATACCCCATGGCATGTACAGAAATGTAATTTGATCTTCAATAAAGATTCCACTTATATGGTAAACCTGTGTCTGCAGGGTCTCCTTTCAGGCTGCAAGTGGAAATTTTGCATAACTGAATGTTAGAATCATAGAATCATAGAATGATAGAATGATAGAGTTGAAAGAGACCACAAGGGCCATTGAGTCCAACCCCCTGCCAAGCAGGAAACACCATCAGAGCACTCCTGACATATGGTTGTCAAGCCTCTGCTTAAAGACCTCCAAAGAAGGAGACTCCACCACACTCCTTGGCAGCAAATCCCACTGTCGAACAGCTCTTACTGTCAGGAAGTTCTTCCTAATGTTTAGGTGGAATCTTCTTTCTTGTAGTTTGGATCCATTGCTCCGTGTCCGCTTCTCTGTTCTTCTATATAGAAAATTCTCTGTACATAGAAAACATAACTAGGCTAAGAATCCCTTTCCCTGATGTTTTCCATGAAGAGGCAATTTTCTGAATGGAGTAAGATTTAGTTGTTACCCGCAGGGAAGTGGTACAGGCCAGACAAAAGCTTACCACCTCAATGAGAATCTGGCCTCTCTGACAAAGATATAAAAAAGAAGACATCTGAAGGCAGCCCTGTACAGGGAGGTTTTTAACGTTTGAGGTTTTCTGTGTTTCAATATTTTGTTGGAAGCAACCCAGTCAGATGGGCAGCTGCTAACAACAACAACAGAGTTGGCATCCTTGAACATATGAGTCTTTCTCAGTGTGAATGTGATCTAGTGAAATTCTAAATACTACTCTGAGAAGTGGTAACTGTGCTCTGCTGTCTTTGACTCCTCAACTTAGATTTAGATCTTACTGAAGCATTTATAATGGATGCTGATGATTGCATTAAGCTTTGGGATTTAATAACATAGGCTTGGGAAAGTACAAAGGAACTAGGCAGTGTGTGCAGATAAGTTACTTACATTTTCCTACCACTTTTTGTTTTTCTGGCATTTTAATTTTACTGTAATGATGTTTTGATTGCACATTGGTATACATTTAAAAGCAGTTAAAGCTGTGGTGTGCTGTAAGAAGCCAATTAATGCATAAGGAAGTCTAGCAGAATTTAATGCACAGCACCATTACTCAACCTATATCATTATACCAGAAAACATTTAAATTTGTTCTAGTGCTATTCAGAGGAAAGCAAACCTTTTCCCCAGCACACTTATTATCCAGCAATAATTCTTAAGTCGGACCAAATAATATGCCATAAAACTGTTCCTTGGTCACATGTATCCCTGAAGTGACTTTCCTGCGACCAAGTCCTTCCTCAGAGAACTACTGGTAATAATGTCATAAACACACTTTTCCTATGCTTTAGTAGCCATGTTCACACATTACAGAAACCCATAAACCATGGCTTGGTGTGAACTAGGACCACGCTAATGCATGTGAATAAATTGCTCCTGTTTTGTTGCTGCTTTTCTTGAGTGGTTGGTTTACCATGTCGTCTAAAGTAGCAGTTGTGGTTCATTTCTCCCAAACAAACCCTGAATGGTAAGCCAAGAAAAAAGCTTGGATTAACATATTTTGTTGCTCTCAGCTCAGCATAGGGAAGAGCAAAAGGAGAGCAGTTCTGCAGTGTGCACTGGCCCTCAACTGGTTCGTGGTAATCCATGGTATATACATGTGAATGTGGCCAGTGGCTAAAACGTCATTGAAAGTTATCTAGGAAAAAACTGATATTTAAAAATAATTTTGCGATGAAAAGTCCACTGGAAAACGGTAAAACCACCTGAAACTGAGGGGACCATTCTGGAACTAAAACTACCACTCCACCTTTTTCCATGCTTTGAGAGTGTTTACTTGTTAGCTCATGTGTTTGGATGCATGTTAGCAGGCTTTCTATATGCTGCAGAGTGGGTAACATAAATGATGCCCCAATGGAGCTATAATATCCCATCCCCACGTCATAGCCTGTGCATTTGTTGCAGCGTGGTGCATATATGTTTGTCTGTAATGCCCATGGTGAGGTTGATAATTCACGATGCATAACCCATACGTCTCACAACTGGTTTAACCTTTTATCAGTCAGTTTTCACGAGCCCCGGTACCTCTCCATCTAGCCAACGTTCTGTCACACTCTTGTGGGAACAAGAAACCATACAGGATGGGGCTAGGCAGGCCTTGTTGGCATTGGCTGAGGAGCAGTTCATATCTTTACTCCATTCCATATAAGGTGGATCACAACTTACGAGGAAAAGGAAATAATTGCATTCAGGGACACCATTGCAGTAAAGGGTAAATCATCTCACTCCACCCTAACACTGGGTGCCCTGACCTCACTGCCAGGAATTTTGCAGGGGGTGGGGAGGGATGCACACTACAATACCATGGGTCCCTGCTACATACAAGACACCTCTGTGGGCACACACACAGATACACACATCATGAGAATGCATATATTTCTAGTCTTCAGTACTGCTGAATGCCTTAGTTACAAAATGATCAATTTATCAAGTATTCTTCTCAAACAAGAGGAGGCACTCTGCATGTTACTGGGAGAACATGCTTGGCTTTTCTTAACTGCAGAGAATTTCTAAACAAAAATAGGCTATTTTTGAGGAGGAAGCCTACACCAATAAACTACTGTGGATGCCATAGGCTTGTTTCCTTTCTGTCATCTTCATAAAATAATTCAGATGGGATGGAGAAGGTAATCACTGAAAGTCCAAACAAGCTGGGTGTTTGAACCGATAACTGAGAGCAGGAAAATTGTGGCAAACCTAGAATTCTGACCAAAATGACACACTGTGAAGAAAGAAGAGTTGGTACAAGGATTTTATAATGGGAGTTAAAACATTGCTAGCTTCAAGCTCAGACTCTCTAGTATGTGGGAGGAGACTGACTAACAAAATTCACAGTGGCTTGTATTCTGACTTCTAATAAACTAATTCTCCATAATCATTTACTGATAATTCATGACAAATTGTGCTGGAGAAATTTGTCATACAAAAGCAGAAAGAGAGGCTTAAGAGCACCCAGTTTAGCAGTGATCGTTGCAGATTAGCCTAAAGCTTTCTCTTCGGCAAGCAAGCAGTTACATCCATCTGTGCAATGTACCGTGCTGGTTTGCTAGCACTTGCTGTTGTTTTCCATCTACGCTGCCGAGACGTGTGATGATGAGGAAATTATTGCATGTATGTACTAAAGTTTCCCCCTGCCTGTCTTGTTCTACTTCTCTAGCTGCTGGAACAAGAATCTTAACATGAACTACTGGCTGATCATCAGGGTGCCCATCCTTATTGCTATAGGGGTGAGTGATCAGGAATCTTTGCAGAAAATTTAGTGTGTTCCAGAGACAAAAGAAAGAGATGGAAATATCATTGTACTGGTGTGCACCTCCACTAACAAATGTATTTTGTACTGAAGTAGAGAATATGGTAGGTAATGCCCTTGTTTTTTAACTATCATGTTTGTAGAGGATGAGTTTGTGGGGACACTTTACTTATTCTTGACCTTGGTGTCCATCACATAAACAAGTCACTTATTATTCTTATTATTCAAAAAATGAACACCTATTCACGTGGAGGAAGCCTAAAAGGCCATTAACTGTTAATAACTCATTCTCGAATTTCCCCCTTAAAAATCAAATTGCCCCTGTGTTGGGAACCACTGGTCTAAAAGAAACCTTTCAATGTACATTGCCAAGTATAAATTAACCTATTTATTACATCTGTATACCACCCTATTGCAGAACTCTCAGGGCGGTTTACAAGCACATTCATTAAAACAGTGAAAGGCAATCATAAACAGAGGATCATTAAAAGCAACAATAAATTAACCAACACCACGTCTACATCTTGACTCTAGAATAATTACTGTCAAGGTACATGGATTATCCTGATGATTTCCTTAAAAAATATTGGTTCCATCAACAACATACCTGAAAAACAGTGCACTCCCCACAAGATACCAACAAAACTGTAATTTGTAGCAGTGAGCTACAAACTCATCTGATATAAATTTTATACATCTGGAGAGAGAGACTGGACAGATGAAACCATTATTTGTAAGGTCTATTTTGTTTACAAGATGAACTCCAGTTGTGGATCACTAGCTACTCCAGGACACAAATCATGTGGGCGCAGCCTTCTTTCTTGAACTTAGTGAACAAATATTCATTTTATGTATTACTCTTCAAGTTTGAGTAGCATACGCCAGATACTTGGCTCCTGCAGATTGCAGGTTAGGTGACTTCTTGCAGAGGACCATGTTTTCAAGTATAGAGAGATGGATGGAACCTGGCAAAGGAAATCAGCAGGGCAGTCTGTATATGTCAACAATAATCTTTCTAGTTTCCAAAAAACTTTACCCCATGAATTTACACTTGGTATTTGCATTTAAAAATAATTGTCTGTCAGTGGTTTGTGCTTTTTCAGAGTGTGAGGCACTCTGAAAAGGGCTGAACTACCTGGCAGATGATACTTCTGTAGTGTCTTAGAATTAATAGAAGTTTGCTTTAAAAGATGCACCGTGTAATCCTTTACTTTTTGTTTTATCCAGGTAAATTTCCTGATCTTTATCAGGGTTATTTGCATTATCATTTCTAAGCTGCAAGCCAACCTGTTGCGCAAAACTGACATAAAATGCAGGTGAGTCATCTTGGCAGCAAACCTATTCAGTGCTTATCTTAGGAGAAAGTGCTTGCAGGAACGGATTAAATGACATCATTTCAGATTGCAGCTAGTAGGTGGCACTGAGCAGAAACTATCACAGTTTGAGTGCATATGGGGAGCTTCTATTTGTTTTTAAATAAGAGGAAGTCTTCAGCTTTTTTCAATTCAATACGAAAACCAAAGGATTAGACAAGTGTTTGGGGAGTAATGATGCAGAGAAAAACTGGCAATATGAGCCGATACCCATAACAAAGGGCAGAGGTGGGAAACCTCTGGCCCACTTGCCTCTCCACAATCCCCAGCTGATCAAGAAATTGTGGCAGGGAAGGACTGCGGCTAAGTCCTGCTGCTGAGCTGCTGATGGATGAAAACATGACTACGTTTCTATGCTGTGTGGTGATAAAAGGGAGCCCCTTCCTCAGTGCACAGCACAGAAGCTGCGAAAGCTGAAGGTATGTGTCAGAAGGAATGCGGTGTGTTTAAGAACCTGAGCAAGGCATTATGTGTGTGTGCGCATGCTTTGGCCCTGACCACTTTCCTCTCAAGGGAATACAGACATTGGGGCAGAGGGGCAGTTTCCCAACCCTACTCAACAGTAAACATTGAGTCAGATGCTTGAACAGGTAGCTAGTTCTATTTCTTTTGCACATCCCTTAGCAGCACACAGGGTCATGGTAACGCAGTTACAAATCCTTTCCTAGCACAGGTCCTGCAGTGACATCTCTGTCCTGCTGTATCAGCTTGTCCTTGACTTCCCACGTCATATATGTTCGAACATTGTGTTTATGCAGAGCCTGTTTTCCAACATCAGAATCAAGAATTCTAGTTTCTCCTGCTTCCTTTTCATTCAGTTCTTTTTAATCATTGGTCTCTCGGAAGTGTAAAGTAAAATATATTGACATTAATAAATTATTATTATTATTATTATTATTATTATTATTATTATTATTATTATTATTATTATTTATTATTTATTTTATTATGGTTTTACTAGCCATTTCCTTGGGGTTTGGAGCATATGTCCAGTAAATATATATTCTTATTGCATCACAGTAGTTCTCTTCATTTTCTCAAAGTTAGTTATCAACGAATGTGTTGATGGTGCCTTGAAGATGTCACACATTATAGAATACTAATACAAATCCTTCAGCAGGACTTTTGCCTAATGATTGCCAAGAACTTGATGGCCTCTGTGAGAATATTTTTTAGTAGCTAGAGTGCATTTGATCTCCAAAAGCCATGCAGCACATGGTGATCTCACAGAGGGGAGGCAATTCTGGAGCCTAGTACAGATGGTATAGTCTGGGGTGCAATGTATTGCTCCCTATGCTTCACCATTTATTGTTTTTATGCTACTACCTCTACATTTTTAATATTCTGTTATTGTACCAATAATTAATTAATAGGAACAGTTCAATCCAGGTGAGCAAGTACTCACTATTTACAAATGGGGGAAAACTGACACTCAAGAATGCCCAAGTTTGTGAACAAGAAATATAATGGTGCTTGAGAGAGGAACATAGGGGGTTTGAAAGAAGGTGATAAATGGTACACATGAAACTGAAAGGGACACTGGGAAAGTAAAAGTATACAAACATATGAATTAGTCCATATAAGCTGCATCTATTTATTATTTGAGCATTAGAATATTAAAAGTGTGATTTGCTTAAGATAACCCAAACAAGTACATGTTTGAGCTGGGACCAGTTCATAAGGGTCTTCCAAAGTCTTTGTTTTCTGTTCTGATACTGCCCTTTTGCTAAAGTTTCCTATGCTTTCTATTCTCTAGATTGGCCAAATCTACACTGACTCTGATTCCACTGTTGGGGACCCACGAGATTGTATTTGCTTACATTACTGATGAGCATGCCCAAGGAACATTGCGCTTTGTGAAGCTCCTTTTTGAACTCTCCTCCTCTTCCTTTCAGGTAGTACCCAGCAATTGTGTGTTCAGAACAACATTTATCATCAGTGCTTCAAGCAAAACAGACCAGTTTCGAAAATAAAATGATGCACAATTATAAAAATCAATTGAGCACCCTGCATTTAGAACCCTTCTCAATGCAGATGCATCAATTAATACTTAGCAGAATAACTGGGAAAGAGATCTAGGACATCAGATCCGAACCGCCATCTGGAATTGGATATGGCCAAATATTTTCCAATCAACACAAATTTAAATGAAAGCTTTTATAAGTTCATTTTTCATTGGCACTCAGTGCCTGTAAGGCTTAATTGTATTTACGCCACAGCATGCTGAAGAATTGTATTTGCTGAAGAAAACAAATACAAACATGGGCTATATTTTTTTGGTCTTCCTTAAAATTAGAATTTTTTGGACAAGTATATAAAAAGAAATTGAAATTATAATGGGGTTATTTTATGGTAACCCAACCTAGTGTTTTGAACTACAACTCTTTGCTCGCTGGGGCTACTGGGAGCCTAATCCAGTAGGCTATTCTTTTGTTTTTATCACATTTCCATCAGAGCATTAGAAAGGTTTCTGCTTCCTCCCACAATAGTCGCTAAACAAGGAAGTCGGGGGACATGAGTACCAAGCACTGGCACTGATTTTTGCAGAATGGTAAATGAACTATCAGCCCTGAGCCTGCTAATCTATTTGAACTAGCAGTGATCAGCATGAAGATGTCCATCTGCATAAGAGGTGTCACTGGTGCTGTCACTCACAAATCTGGATTTCAGTTGTGAAAGTCCTGATTGCCCATCTATTTCATGGGTAGGCAAACTAAGGCCCGGGGGCCGGATCCGGTCCAATCGCCTTCTCAATCCAGCCCGCAGACGGTTCGGGAATCAGCATGTTTTAACATGAGTAGAATGTGTCCTTTTATTTAAAATGCATCTCTGGGTTATTTGTGGGGCATAGGAATTCCTTCATATTTTTTTTAAAAAAAAATAGTCCGGCCCCCCACAAGGTCTGAGGGACAGTGAACCGGCCCCCTGCTGAAAAAGTTTGTTGACCCCTGATCTATTTGTTGTATCTGCTGCTTTTTTATGCTGAAACAGTCACTGTTCCGTTGCATCTGTTTATGTATTTATTATTACATGTATATCCTTCTCTTCCTCTGTGGAGCATAAGGTTCTCCCCTTCCAAGTTATCATCACAACAACCTAAGGTCATCTAGTGAGGATCATAGCTGAGCAGGGATTTGAACCCAGGTCTCCCAGGTCGGAGTCCAACACTAACCAATACAACACACTGACTCCTCCATCACTTTTATGGAGAAAAAGGCACACTCTTAAATTGCAAATAAATTGAATTTAAGTGCCACATTATAGGAGCTGCTTCTTCAAGTCCTGAGTCAGCAGGGTATTACTCAGTTTACAGGGATGAAGTCTTTTGCATTCTTTTCTCAAGATGTACTTGTAGCAGGATTAGATATAGTTTCCTCTCCTAGTTTGGCTAATGAAGTTTAATGCAAGAATGAGTATGAATTATCTAACTCATATTTGTTGTTGTACTGATCCCCCCCAGGGTCTTCTGGTTGCAATTCTCTACTGTTTTAACAACAGTGAGGTAAGAGGCATGTATTTTGCAGTATTACCTTCCATACAAAAAGAGAGAGAGAGAGAAAAGAATGTTTTCAAGTAATTTAGTTGACAGAAAACTAAAGCATTCAGATAGCGTTCTCTATGAATATATCAAAGTAGGAGTATGGAGAATTAGAAGGTCATTGTATTGATTTTTGAGTAAATAAAGTGGTAAATTATAATAAAGCCATGATATGTTGAGGGTTGTAGTTGAAGACCTGTATGAAGACATCCCTTTGCTTGTTAACTTGAAATGTGTCTCGGGATTGGAGGAATTTTTGTTGTACAGCCTTATTATCTTGTTGCCAAGTTGGATTTTGTTGACCCTGCCAGAATAAAATTTAAAAGGATTACGTTACTTGAATGAAAACAAGGACTCTGAAAAGCTTAAATAGTTCGGTCACCATTTTATAAGCCTCCTCCCCCTTCTCTCTCTGTGTGTAGATCTGTCTCCCCCCTCATTACGTTCCCAATTTTCTCCTCCTCAGCCTTGAATTCCCCGCCAATTCTCCCCTCACCCCTTTGCTTTCTCTCACACACTTCTTCCCACAACCCTATACTTCCTTATGTGTTGCTGGCTGCTTTCTTTTTCTTTGTTCCCTTCCCACCCACCCTCACCAGTGGGGAAAAAGAGGAAGGGTTTTTCCCCCTAGTGTTTTTGTGTTTGGTTCCCCTTATATAGTTTCCCTCCCTATTTTAGAGAAAACACACTAATTTAAAAATTAGCTGAACTATAAAATAACAGTTGTAACAATATGTTAAAGATAAGTAAAAAATTATCAGTTTTAGACCCCTAAGTAATAGCAGTTGCCAGGACATCACGCGGTTTGCATCTACATAGTTCCATCCTTATTTGAGACATCATGATATATTGGCATATCACGATGTTTAGCTGGTATCATGATGCTGAAAACAGCAAAGAATCCTGTGGCACATATTATCCTGAGGCACATATCGCCCAGCCCTAGTAGGCGATAATCTGGGTTGGTTTCTCTATTTTGTGTGAAATTTTGATCAGAACAGAGAGATATCTTCAAGGCAGTGTTATAGAACTTGCATGTCTTCGCAGTGGGTGCCAGATCCCTGTGCCTGAACTTTTACAGAAAGGGGGTCTTGGAAACTTCATTTCAGGGACTCAGGGACTGGCCACCTGTCAGATTTGGCCCACCAGGGATGCGGAGATTAAGATCTGGACCACCTGCTTTAATATGTGCCACAGGATTCTTTGCTGTTGCTTTCTGCAACAGGCTAATATGACTAGCCTTTGAAAAAGATCATAAACAGTAAGAGACCTCATAATGGATCCCCCCCCCCCCTTAACAGTAGTATCTACAGTACAAGAGCTACTGAGATGAATTAGCTGGCTTATGCTTGCACAATTATCCACTTACAAGAGGCACATAGTATTTCCTTATTAAGTATCCTCTATTTTTGTGCAAAAAGCTAATTCTAGCTGATGTGATAAGTGGCTTTTGCTGCAGTTTCTAATTTTGCTGCTACCGTGATGGATCAAATCCTAGTGTACACATTGTGCAGCTCTGAATAAAAAATTAACTATTTAAATCAGCACCCTTTTTACTCTTGTAACTGGACCACACACATTTTGCTTAACAGATGATTAGTGCAGATCCATGTTCAGAGATGGAACCTAAAGTTACTTAGTTGGTAGAGCATGAGACTCTTCACCTCAGGGTCACTGGTTTGGGCACCACGTTGGGCAAAAGATTCCTGCATTGCAGGCAGTTGAATTAGATGACCCTCATAGTCCCTTCCAACTCTACGATTCTCTTGCATTGCATTTGGATCTGTAGTTCTGGTTTAAGATAAGTACTACTGTATAAGGCCTAGTGGTGAGCTGTCCTTAATCAGTACAGTTTTGGAGCTTTCAGTTCATAGGTACTTGAGAAAGCGGCTTATGGGGCAGCCAAGGAAGCTCCTGGGGGCTGGGGGAGAAACCAGAGAGTAGTACATCATTGACACCCTTGTCCAAGCTTACAGGCTTATTTGTGGCCATGACAACCAAACTACGAACATTATGGGGTGGGGGGAATGCTACAGACCTGGATCTCTAATAGCTTTAAAAAATAATAATTTGCTTTATACAAATGCTATTTCCCCCTTACCAATAGCCTAAGAACAGAAATCTCTAATAGATTTGACCATGTTGTACCAACTTTGCTGCCTGCTTATATTCTAAGTTTCTTTCACATGTCAATAGACTTGGTCTTGCAGTGACAATTGGATTTAAACGCTACTTTCCCCCATTAAATTTTTTTAGGAAATGAGAAAACGAGATGGGGTGAACCTACTTTTGCGGCTTTCCCAATTTGTATCCACACCCAACCATAGTAACTTAAAATACCTTACTCTCCTTTCACTTACATTTTGTGTGTGTGTGTGTGTATTCTTAGCACTCCAATCCTCCCCCCCTTTTTTTTGTTGGTGTGGATCTCAAAGTCAGCAGAACGGCATTTGCCAGGTGATTCCCCCCTCAGTCCAGTCCTATGCAACTTTACCCAGCAGTAAGTCCCTCTCACTTCAAGGGCACTCCCAAGTACAGTAACAGCACAATCCTAGCCATGTCTATTCAGAAGTATGTCAGTGTGGTTCAACAGGGGTAGGATTGCAGCCTATGCATGCCTAGAATTTCAGTCTTATTCAAGATTTTACAACTGTTGAATTAACATTCTATAAATTGTGGTTTTTAGCTCTATCTGTATGCAGAAATACACTTGTTGACAGTCACAGTGAGTATCTTGGATTCTCAAAATGGTGTTGAAGCAGGAAATTCAGACTAGTTTGAACCATGTGCCCTCTTAACTTTAGATCAACGGGTTGCTGCAAGGAGTTCGGTTAAGGCATATTGTTCCCAACTGTTGCACTGACATACATCTATTTATAGAATAAGGAGAGAGTGCTGCTATTATTTTGGTTATGAAACTACCTATGAAGGACTGATTAAGTAATTACAGAAATTATCTGAAACAATAACAAGGGCGGTTTTAGAACCTTGCCACTGTTTAATTATATGGGATATTTCATCTTTTCTTAGTGCTACAATAGAAGTGGCTCAAAATTGGATTATTCCCCTTTCTCTCTCTCTCATGCCTTTTTGTTTCCTTATGCAAGGTTCGGACAGAATTTCAGAAAAGCTGGGAGCGCTGGCGACTAGAGCACTTTTATGTCCGCAGAGACAGCAACATGAAGCCTCTCAAGTACCCAGCCAACAGTATAAGCAGCGGAGGTACCCTGGGGAGCACAGTCTATGCTGCCACTTTCCAGGCTACATTCAGCTAAGATTTCTGTGGAGGCTAGTGCAGAGGAGTCTGACCAGCTGACATGAACTGTAGGAGGTACAATCGAATCCCCTTGAATATCCAGCCAGCCAGATTGCATGAGGCCTTTGGAAGACTTGAACCTCCCTCGTTCATGGCTGCAGGCAGCTGGACAAGCTTTCAAAATAAAGCGGCCACCTAATATAATCAATACATTTGAGGGGAGGACATGCTCTTTAAAGTAAGCTTAAAGCATTTCTTCTCAATATCAGAGGCCTCCAGGTGCCCAAAGCCTATAAACACTGTGTTGATGCTGTCACAAAGCGTAAAGGTAATCATTTATTGGCGTGGGTAGACAGGTTGACAGCTTTACTGATTAAATTACAAGGATGCAGCTGATCATTACAAACAAGAAAATACTCCCATTGGGAAAAGGGGGAGATTAAACTTTTGCATGGTTACAAAGAAACAGTCACCATAATCTGTAGAAGCATTTCAAGCCTTTCCAAGTGGTAGCTTTCTTAAACACCCAATATGCAGTCATTTGACTTGGGTGTTCCAGGCATTTCCACAAATGGGACTTTTGTGCCCCCCTCTAATCACACTGCAAGAATAGTATATTCACTGCAGTTTTGAAGGTCACATGTGGTGTCATGGACACCTAATGGCCAGTGCCAGTGATGTTATTTGCAATGAACGGTTATTCATCTCTTCACTCCTATGGCACAGTAAGACATAGTTTACTTTTTGTTGCGTGAGGTGTCCTCTGTTTTATGGTAATGTGTACAATTAAAAATGGGAAAGATTATTTAACAAATAACCATTTTACACCCTTATGCTTTCACATACCTCTTTTTTTAAAAATAGTGCATGCTGTACATTTCTTCTCTGCAGCATTGGATTCTATCCCTCATTTTTGTAAAAAACAGCAGCATAGTAAACCTGATAAACAGGCAATTTCTATATGGCAGAGCAATCCTCTACTGACCCCAGCAGGACTATTCTACTCATCCACTGCATGGGGACAGCATATAGTACTGGTGACTGGAGCCACCTACTATTTCATCATTTGAAAAGGCTTGAATTGTTCTTGTGCCATTCAGATCAATTTTTGCTGGTACGTCCATGATTGAAGTATATGAATACTGGATATTTGATGTTGCCTTTGGTTGCCTGCTCCCAAACATGTTAAAGAGTAATTTCTCTCTCGGAGAAACTTAAATCTATGTGCAGATGATGGTTCTTTTCCATGTGATGAATGCACACCCTTTCTGCTGTCATTAGTGTGTGTTTTTAAATGCCCAGTCTTACCACTCTCATAGCCCTTTACTGCTTCAGAAGGCTGCACAAATATTACTATGAACCAAAGTAGTTAGTGGCTTTCTGGAATTGAGTATTTGACAGGGAACAACGTATTATTCTCTGCCCTCTGTAGGTATAGAAGCGGATAAACAGGAACATGGAGAAAATAATACCCTTTATAACATCTATGGAGACACAAATGTAGAATTTAGTATTTTAGAACTTTAATCATTTGTTCACAGGAGTCCTTAACTTTAGCATAGGTTTTTCTATGCCTTGCTTTTTTTCATTCCTTTTCAAGTGTCTTATAGCTACAGGGCTCTTTTATGCTAGATGTTGAAAACAAAAACAAGCTGATTCAGGAGCTATATTTTCAGCACTTTGGCCAGCTCACTCTTCTATGCTACAGCCAGCCGGATTTCTTGCTTGTCAATAAGCCTTTAGAATCTTAAAAATTATGTAGACTGCTCAGCAGGAATGAATTAAAAATATATAAATCCAATTTGCCTTTTCAGTAAATCCAATTCAAGTTGCCAGTCATTCCTAGAACTTTTGATTGCATACAGAGAAACTCTGGTTTCAGAGATCATCATATATTAATTACCGTATTGGTAGTAATGGTGTGCGCTGCAGCACCGAGTTGCAGTACATTTGAAACTTGTCATCTCCTCTAAAAACATATTGCATGATACTATTGTGGCCGTTCTGGACTGGACCTTGGATTTACCAGAATCTGAAAGGTTCTGCTGTGGGCCCAGGAGACTGTCCCTGTGTTGTGTAGTGCATGCATAGAAATCTCTATGGCTGTGTACTGTGATGCCATAATTGGGCCTTGCAAGCTGCATCCGTATATACTGTGTGCACCTAACAGTAAAGAAACCTTCAGCAACGTGGTAATCCAGGGCAGTCAATGTGGTAGCTTCCAGATGTTGTGGACTGCACCTTCCGGCAACCTCAGCCAGCATACAAATGGTCGGGGGGAAATGCAATTGTAGCCCAACAACTTCTAAGAGCAGCACATTGGCTGCCCCTGCTCTAAGCCATGCTGGACATGCCACCTTTGCTGGAGTGATGCTTTTATACTGTTACACTAGCATATTAGGATTCTGTCCATGCCAGATGTGAGCTACAACGTATTAGTTTCTTGAGAACCCGAGGCTACCAAAATCCACTGGACTCAAGTAGGTTTGCTAGCATAATTCAGTGATGTGGGCTGCTCAGTGATCTGGAATACCAAACCCTTTTAAGGAGTTGAATCGGCTGGCTTTGACAGAAATCCTACACATCAGACACAGCAACTGTAGCTGCCACAAGTTTAAAATTGGCTATAGAGCCGGTCATATAGACTGTCTCCACTGGCCTCCTTCAAGCCACTTTCCTGGTTTTAAAAGCTGACAACTGCAAGCTTTCCCCCATTATACTTTTCACAATTTACTCCAACACAATCCCCATTGGTGGGAAATAGTTGTGCTACAGATGTCTATTTACAGGCAAGCATGGTTGAGATCTGTGAATGCTTATTGTGCAGTTATTACTAGAGAATGCTTTGAAAATGGGACTTCAGAAGATTAGCAGTGTCTAAGCCACGCCTGTAGAGTTCCCAGGGCCAACTAGAGTCCTGGAAGGTTGCATCTCACCCCACTGGCTGAGGTCCCCACCCGATTTACACAAAGGAAGGGGGAGCATGTGGAAGAGAGACAAGCTCAGTGTTATATGAGAGGAGAGCAGACACATGAGTGACATGCTCCACCATGTATCTGAAGAAGTGTGCATGCACACGAAAGCTCATACCAAGAACTAACTTAGTTGGTCTTTAAGGTGCTACTGGAAGGGATTTTTTTATTTTGACTATGGCAGACCAACACGGCTACCTATCTGTAACATGCTCCACCATGTTTAATTTGCCCTTTAGTCAACATTGGAATTCCTGTAGCATAATAGAGCTTGTCATATGGGAAACAACGTCACATGCTTCACCAAACAGCAAGAAAAAAGGCAGTAGACAAGGTTATTGAATGATGTGTCCCAAGAGACATTTTCTAAATTTTAGTATATTTTGTCTTGGTGTGTAAATTGAGCCTTCACTTATTTATCTTTCATTTTCGCCAAAATTCTAGGCTAGGCAGCCATTTAAATTCATGGCTTTTAAAAACTTTCACTAACTGTTCCCTTGTTCTTAAAATCACTTTGTGTTTCCCTTGATTTTTAACCTCTCCTCTTTTGAAGACCTTTGCAAATAAAATAAAATTAAACATGGGCCCCCACCTTATTTTGGTCTTGCCCCAGACCCATCTTGGCAGGTTATGGAAACCATACTGGCAGAGCTTGGTTCAATGGGGCTTTCAAGGAGCAGAATTACAGGAGCATTCTGACCATGGAAGGAGATGGGTAGAGCCCACCCAAATCTCAAAGAGCCCTTTTGCAACTGGCAAGATATTTTCCAGTTTACTCTAACCAAGGAAACAATTGCTGCCAAAAAAACCACCCATACACAATCCTCTCTTCCTACTGATTATGTAGAGTTGGTGTTGTTAAATTTGTTTGTTCTATTGTATTGCTATTCCTCTTTCAGCCAGCTATTTTTCATTTCCGGAATGTGTTCCTAGTAAATTGATGATGGATGCAGTATATGCAACTCCTTTAAAGGCTTGTTTAGTCTTGGGAGAAGATCACAGATGCAGAAAAGAGCACTCAAGACCTCTCTTCAGCAATGTCTGTGGGCTGGTGGAAGCAGCCTTGGGAAACAAGAAATGCCCTCTCGTTACCAGCAGCCTGTTTATAACGTTCCCAATAAAACTAGTACCGATGAATAGAGGAGATGTGCATGAGCCTCAGTGTTCAAGCTGCCTTTGCTTTGGAATTCATAGTATGCTTTAAGACTGCTCTTCATACGGGGCTCAAAAACAGTTTGAGCAACCCAAGACGCACCAGCAACCTGCTCACTCACTGTGATTCTACTTAAGTTTCATTCCACAGTTATGCACACAAGTCTTGTTAAATTAATACAACTTGTGAGGCACCTAAGTGGAGGCACGTATTGCAAATGTACCAAAATGGTGAATATATATATATATCAAGCATTAAAAATGAGTGAATGTCATATTTCTATCCTTACTGTTTTGATCCTTTTTAAAAAAAAATAATTGCATGTATTTATTTTTTAATGTTATAAAAATGGATAACAAATTATGAATTATGTTCCTTTGTCCACGTGCGAATTCATCCTTGTCTTGCAAAAGCAATGTAATTTACCATATAAAGGTTTGCTGCAATTGATGTTAACTGTGTAATTCTCTCCTCATGGTTTCCAAGATGTGTCAGACATAAATTTATTTGTATCTCAGTTTATTTTAGATCTACTTGAGCAGAATCAATTCAGTTTTTTTCCTTCATGCATTTTTAAAATATCAGGCCTTGAATCCACACATACCAATGAATGAATTGAATAAATCTTCAAAAAGTAAGCAACCAAAAAAAGTAAAATTTGCACACCTAGCATCTCTTGTACAGTGGTACCTCGGGTTACATATGCTTCAGGTTACATACGCTTCAGGTTACACACTCCACTAAACCAGAAATAGTGCTTCAGGTTAAGAACAGAAATCGGGCTCTGGCAGTGCGGCGGCAGCAGGAGGCCCCATTAGCTAAAGTGGTGCTTCAGGTTAAGAACAGTTTCAGGTTAAGAATGGACCTCCAGAACGAATTAAGTACTTAACCCGAGGTACCACTGTGTCCCTAATACAAGATAATGCTGATCTTTATGGAATCAAATCAGGTGCCTGACATTGTAAAAACACACACACACACACACACAGTGAAATGTAATAAATTCAGTAAGAGAGTTGAAAATAGGCTTTAATAGTCTCTACTGACTCAGATGGCACCACTATCCTATGGCCCCCAAGTATGGGAGTGGGGAATCTGTCTGCAGAACTGCACACAGGTTATCTGGCCTGGGGAATTTCTCTTCATCCATATCCAACATCCAGGGTCCCGGGGAATTAGAGTAGCGGAGCTACTCTTCTGAGGGACAGGAGTTAACACTCCAACCATGCTGATGGATTCCATTTTAACAGTATGCTATGTGTTTATACATTGTCTGCTAAAAGGTACTAAATTCATTTAAAACATACTGTACCTCAACTGGTAGACTGGTCAACCTGCTTGTTTTCAAAAAGTAAAATATGTGGCATTCTGCACATATACAACACACCAGTAAAATCTGCTTGCCTTTTCCAACCCTTTGTAACACATTCTCATATTTTGTTAGTTTATTCATCACACCTTACTATTAACCTATTAGGTGGTGATTTGAAGCACAATCCTATGAATGTTCAATATCACTTGCTTCCAGGCAAGTGCCTTAAATTCCCGCACTGGGAATGCGGAAGTTTGAGCTGAGATGTCATTTGTATGCTGATGGTACATAGCTCTACCACTTCTGCACATGATATCTGCTATTTCCCCCCTGCAAATTTAATGCAGCTGTTTTGTTCATATGTGGTGGTGTGAGTACAGTTTAACTTTTTGTGCAAGCTGACTTTTGTTAAAAGTGGGGTGTAGATCCAAATTTTTAAGTTCAATGAGCATTAATTAAACACACATACAGTAGAAATACAAACCTAATGTATATATTACTGTCACATTATCCTTTCCACAAATGTGGCTCTTCTGCTTTTGATACTGGAGTGGATCAAATTTTTAAAAGAAGTTATAAGCAGACTTGGAGGTTATTGCTCAATGAAAGGTAAGGTCCCCCTGCCCCTCCAGCTGGTTCTGTTGAGGTCTCCAAATTCAACTTAGGTGAGGAGAGAAACCCCAAGGAAAAGAATAGGTGTATATATTAATGTTTGGCATTGGTCTAAATATATATGCATATTTGTACATGCATTCCTGGATCTTTTAATATAAAGCTGGCCAAGATATTTTGCTTTCATTTGAAAGGGATGTCTATGAAAATAACAGCTTCAATGGTGAGAACCATATAGCCTAGAAAAGGAGCCTTTGGGGGGAGGGAGGCTGAATATGGATGTTTAATATCCTGTCTTTAGTTGTTTATTGTATAAGAAACAGTAACTGCAGCTCAAGTCTTTAATTACAATATTGTAAACATTTCTAAAGATGAAAAATCTCACAGGAAACAGTTCCCATTTTGCTCAAGCAGAGGGGAGAGACCTAGTGATACTGGTATAGGCACTAGTTACCTCTGGGCTAAGGGCCGATACTGTAGTTCTCTCTCAAACTGTTCTGCTGTAAGTGTTCCATCAATGGCTTCACATCCTGGGTTAAAGACAGAATAGGCACTTCTTTCTCCAGTCTGTCTTTCTCCAGGGCCGCGGGTTCCTACATAGATCCAGTAAAACATAGACAGGACAAAATAAGGCAAACCAAACTCTAGTTCCACAAACAGTCCCAGTAAGACAAGCCAGATGAGAAACTTGAGAAAGGTGACATTCAGAAGAAAGCAACTGGTCCACCATGGTGCAGGGCATGTAACAGCTTCAATTTGTGGCTTTTCTGGCCTTTGACTGGATTCCTGCAAAATAAAACAAAAAGCCACCCGGGTTATTTATGCAATGGACAAATAATTAAGGCCAGAACAGCAATTGTTTCTAAGATCAATTTTGTGATGGAATATTGATTTCCAAAAAAGACCACTTTTTTCACACGCTGCAGAAGATTGAGCAATAGGTCGGAAGTAGGTAAGAAGCAAGAGGAGTCAGGCTGTGCTGGGCAAAGGCCATGTCACCATGTTGCAGGAAATATATGCTTGGTAGAATCGCAGAATGCAATTACCTGAAGATGTTCTGTGCTCTGCAGCATTCGAAAATACCTTTCCAACAAGAAGTCTAACGTTTGCTGCTTCTTTTGTATTCCACTCAAATACAGAAGCAGTGCTATCATCACTTACATTTCTGCCTTTGAATCTTGGATCTGACAGATTTGCAGCAGCATGAACTGGGTGGCAACAAAATTATGGGGTTCTGCACTTTCTCCCACTCCCAGTCCTTTGAGGCCTAGTCAAGAGAACAAACAGATCCACCAACTATGCCAACAATCAGAAGGACACAATGGCAGGAACTGAATCCTCCTCTTGTTTCAATGGCAGTGCCTTCCTAGAAGCAGAAATGCATCTTGCTCTTGCATTTGCAAGTTTTACTCTCATTGCACAGCTCAGGAATTGTTTGTCACAGTGTGCAGAAATTGTAATGATCTGTACACAGTCTTACATAAAAGTCTTCCTGATACAGTTTTAGTAATCATTTCGGGGGACTGAATCATAGAATTATAGAATTGGAAGGGAGCATGAGGGACATCTAGTCCAGTGTAGGAATCTTTTGTCCACTATGTCCCATGACCCTGAGATTAAGAATCTCATGCTCTACTGACTGAAGTATCCTAGCTCCATCTTCTTTTAAACATTCTGTTCATATTTCTAAAATAAAGTATTTCATAATCCTTTGGGGTTATTAATTTGGAGGTGGGGGACGGCTTTGGAGAAAAATGTTTTCCCTCAGTTTTTTTCCAACCGTTCACTCACACCTATAATGATGACCAGTGTTTTTAGTTCCCACCCCCCAAAATAATAATAACAACAATAATAATCCAGAGGCATGGCTCACTAGCTACCAGTACTGAGGTAGGCAAAGAAAACTGAAATTTCAGCAAAATATCTCCAAACAGGAAAACCATGGGCAAAGCCATAATAGATGGGATTCAGCTTTTATAAAATATAAAACAGCAAATAATGAATAATGGTATGTCTATAGACTCATGCTCAATTCTTCTGAAAAAAGAACTTGGGACCAGAGCAGAAAGCTCATTAAACTATATTCTCAGTAAGTAGTAGCTAAAATATCCATTCAGCCCATGCCCTCTAGCCTTCCTATTAGAACAGTGGTTCTCAAACTTTTCTCTGGGCCACACTTTCAGAATAAAAAATTGTGCCAATTTAAAAAAAATAAATTGGAAAACAAAAAGAAACAACTAGCAGCGCTTCATTTATAACATGGAACACAACTAATTTATAATATGATCATGGGACATCTAGAAAGTATAAAACAAAGCAGCTATGTAAGAACATGACTCACTCCCAAAATATAATTATAAATGTGCCTCTTACAACATATGTACCTTAAGTATGTATACAAATTCAATGAGAGGTATGAGATTGCTTTTGCTGGGTAATCTTGTTTATATTAAGTCTAATTTGAGACAAACTCTCATCTCCTTATCCAACACAAAGAAGCCCTTCTCTTTTCTGATCTTTCATATTTGTCAGAGTTGAAAATCCCTGTACACCACAATATGTCATGGAGAACTGTAGTGGAAAAGCCTGTGTTCCTGTTCTCATTTTGAAAAGATACCTATCCATATTCTACAAATAAAAATATTTTTTTTAATACCAATCTATACTACATTGAAACATTTACATTTTTCTTTGATTGTCCTTGAATCTTCCTGCCACACATGCCACCCTCTTCTGCCATGTTTGTTTTCATGCTGTCTTAAACCCCTATTTCTAACGCTTACTCTTCAGCCTTACTCTTGTTTCCTTTTCTTAACAAAGTTTACCAATTTAACTCTCTATATAACATGTAGTAACATGTAGTTTCTCCCAACTACTCTACTGTCAATCCCTTGGAACACCTCACCAGATGGTAAAATGATGAACTTCAAGGCAACTGTTGCCATGAAAACAAAACTTGTCCTCCATCCCTAATAAAAGATGGACCGACCATGTATGGCTAAATTCCTGAAGGACGCTGGACCACATCTCCACGATATGGTGCAAATGGTGTTACACTGTCGCCCCAACAGGTTTCACGAGCACACATGCCCACTCCCAATCATAAGGAACATTTTGATCAGTATGAACTGTAAAACAGAAAGCATCACCACCAGGCACACTTGGGTTCAAATCATTGCTTGGCTGTGCATCTTGCCCTGACAAAGCTACAGAAGAAACATGAAGATCATCGGCCTATCCTATTCCTACCTCACAGGGATGGTGTGGAGATGAGAAAGCCCTGAGGATCTTGGTTAGAAAACTGTAGTGATTAAAATGTATGAGATAACAGTAGAGCCCAGGGAGAGAGAGAAGGCTCTCTGAGGATAAATAAATCAGTATGGGAAGAGCAGAGCCAAGTGCTAAAGTTCTTCCTGAGTGCTCAAGGCAGGGGCTTCATTTGTGAATGCTCCAACACGGCGGGGTGGAGGAAGGAGATAACCTTAGAACAGCAGAGATGGAAGGGACCCCATGGGTCATCTAGTCCAACCCCCTGCGATGCAGGAATGAATGAACCTGTACACGCAGGAAATCAGTACGTTAGAAAGGCGGCCAGGCTAACAACTTTCGCCAGACGTTTGGCCCTGGAGCCCTGAACACACAACACTCGTGCAGCGGTACCGCGCAGCATAAGCATCGCCTTGAGTTGCAATACCGCACGCGGCAGCTCCGACGGGAGAGCAGCTGCAGCGGCAGAAGAACCTGCAAGGAGAGCGGCGGCGAGGCCAAGCGGGTGAAAACGCGGCCTTCCCCTCCCCGCAACGCGCCTCGGGAGGCGGAGCCGCCTCGCGCCGAAGCTAACCAACCTCACTCGGCAGCGGGGGCCGGGCTTGGGCCTGCTCCTTCACCGTCTCCACCTCCGCCGCCTTTCCTGGGGGCTTTGCCGAGGGAGCGGTGTGGCGGGTGCCGCGGCGGGCAGCCCGGAACTCGGCCAGCCTCTGCTCCATGCACGCCCGCCTCCGCCCGGTGCCACGTCCAGCACAAGCGCCCAAGAGCCGGCGCCCAGCGCGCTCGGCACGGCTGGCCGGGATCTGGCCCGGCGGGGAGAGCCGCCCCTGGGGCGGGACCGGAGGAGGGGCAGGAAGGCCCGCACCAAGTCAGAAGGTTGAAGTGGAAGGAGGAGTAGCTGTTTCCACCCCGCTAAGTTTTATTTAGGTTTTTGTTTTGTGTCATTCATGGCCTCAATTTTCAGCTACGGTTAGAAATGCTAGCCAGACGGAAACGCTTTCCCCTGCAAGCCACTGCCTGTTCCTGCTTCCAGCGGGTCTGGGAGCTTGCACGGGAACGAGCCCCTTAAAGCTGCTGGATGGTCACCGCTTCGTTTCCCACTTGCAGGAGTTAAATGCAGAGACAAATAAAGAAAGTGGTGGTGGGAAAGGACATTTGTAGCAGAGCATTTCTACACCTTGACATAAATAACTAGGATCGTTGTCATTTCTGCACTCCCCACCCCAACGTGGCTTTGCCCATCTTCCCTTGTAGAGTTTCAGGTGCGAGATTGTATTTGCTGGATTGGGGAGGGGGGAGGAAACTGGAACACGGTTGGTAGTAGCCCCCTCCTGAAGTAGGAACATGAGAGTCTGTTCTGTCCCATCTAGTATATCCCGACTTGTGATGTCTAGCAGCTGAAATTCACAGGCATACTACCTCCAACAATTGAGGCAGAGGTCTGGCCAGTAGCCTTTGATATGCTTGTCCTCTATGAAAGCCATCTTACAGCCAGCCAGGTTTATGACAATCACTATGACAATCAATAATTCAGCTTTTCTTAAAAAGTAGGGCCTTTGTGTACAGATGAGTTTGTGTGTAATATTAACACCACAGACTGGGTATATTTCTGGATTTCGTACTCAATGCAAAAAGTATTAGAAAGTGGGTCATGCAAGGACAAAGGGAAGGTGAGAAAGTGCTCTCTCTTCTTTTTAACATGATTCACCTTTCTGAATGGCCCTAATTATCTGGTTTGTAAAATTACATTTCCAAGTAATTTTACAAGCAGCTATCACCATTATCATCTTTATCTGGCCAATTGGAATCCCCATCTGCTTTTATGTTAAGAAATTATGTGACTAGGTGTTACCCTATTGCAGAATTTAATATGCTGAGCTAACCAATTTTAATATAATGCTAAGTTTGCCGGAGGTTATTTCACTGGAACTTCCTTCATTTACCATATAGGCTGTCTGAAGATGTTTGCTCACTTGAATGTATTTGCAATAGCTTTTCAGGGTTTTAATTCCTTTCATCAACATTGAATGGCAATATATCAAGAGACCGTACTGTGTCTGAGAGCAGAGGAATAGCTATCCTGTTGTTTTCTCATCCTTCCCTCTGTATTTGTGGTTCAGAATCCTGGGAACTTCACCCTTTGTTAAGGGTGCTGGGAACTGTAGCTCTGTGAGGGTAATCTAGAGCTCCCAAGATACTTTGGTGTTTGAATACTTTAAATGTATGGTTTGTTCACAGCCAAAGCATTTTACGTAAATGGAGGGGAAGTTGATCTTTATGAAATGGAGTTGGGAATTCATCTAGCTGTTCTGTTGAAGCTGTTCTCAAATGATGGGGTGGACAGCCCCCTTTGGGATGTGTAAAATCCCTAGAAGGAACATGCATAACATGCATAACATAGAGAAGTTCCAGTGATGGACAGCATCCTGAGACAGGTGCGTCTTTCTGTCAGGGCCTGGGCCATCAAGAAAATAATTTTTGATGGGCCGTCATATCAATTTTATAAGTAAGAGACTGGAGGTCAGATATCAGGAAAGCAAGACCCAATGCTAGATGCAGAAGATGTTGCCATGGGCAGGCTGGAGGTCAACTACCAGAAATGCCCGTCATAGTTCCTAGATGTGATAAAGTGCTAGACTAGCTCTAAAGGAAGGACTTCTTGGAGCTTGAGGCCCTTCCATTGGTTTTGGAGGTCATTTGATCATCCTCAAGCTGTTGGATCAAGACATAGATCTCAGACCAGCACTGGAGCTTTGAAGGACCCTTTCCCAGTAGAACCTAACTGGGCCTGCCTTTTGAAGGCACAGACAGCACAGGAGATAAGGCACCAAAGGCTACCTACTGGAGGTTTAGGTTTGAGATCTCTCTCTGGGCTAGACCCCTGAACAGCACAAGCAGAAGCCAAGACACAGATGGGTTGAATGAAGAGATTTAATGAGCCAACTTGGATTTATGAAAATATCTCCTCTGTGACCTGCTCCATCTCTGCATACCCTGCTGTGAAATGGAGTAAATCTAGAAGGGGACTCTGAGCACAAAATATTTGAGAAACACTATCTTGGAGAGAGCGTGACAATTTCTTTCTTGCGAATGCAGAGTTGCTTAGTGATGAACCTGTTCACATCTTGAATAGCAACCGAGTACATAGAAGCCTAGCAGCCTTTATGGCATATTCAGAGCTTAGTTCCTCCGAAATGTATTTGTCAAGAGCTTAGGATCTCTTGCCATCAGACAAGGTTAGGGTTTTTCTCCTGCTCTGTATATCACTGTACAGTCATACCTCGGGTTAAAGTAGCTTCAGGTTGAGCGTTTTTTGGTTGCATTCCGCGGCGACCCGGAAGTAACGGAACGGGTTATTTCCGGGTTTCGCCGCTCGCGCAGGCACTAAAAATGATGTCACGTGCATGCCCAGAAGCGGCGAATTGCAAGACGCGCAGACGCGGGTTGCGTTCTGCTCAGGATGCAAAAGGGGCTCCGGAACAGAACCCGTTCGAATCCAAAGGTACCACTGTATAGACCAGGGATGCGGAACCTGTCTTACTCCAGATGTTGCCAGATTGTAACTTTGGCCATCCCTAACCATTGGTCATGCTGGCTGGATTGAAGGAAGCTGGAGTCCAACTCTGGCTTCTTATCACTGTTTCTGTAATCAACAGCTTGGTTACCATAAACATCATTCTTCATATGCCAGGTGGAATGGAAGCACCAGATATTTCATACATCCACAACCCTTTGCAAAATTCCCTGCTTCTTTTAAGCTGACCAAGCAATAAGAGATTCAGTCAAATCCCCAGGTTTATATTTGAACCAAATCAACTGCTGCTGGTCGATCACTATGACTGTACTGGTGTATTTATTCACTTCTGTGTACAGCTTCATCCAGAGGTTTAGTCCAATCAAAGCCCAATCATTTAGGACACTGCTGCTCTACAGCTCTGCTGGCCACACATTTTATCTGCTCCGGCCAATTTTGTGCATGTCAAACTGTTCCGAAATAATATTAATGATGAACAAATCTCATTTGTTTTCTTGAGCACAGACGGATTCATCTAATTTATTGAGAAACTGTCTCCTATGTGAAATGTATATGTATGCACTCTGACTTACTAAATGCTCAAATAAAAAGAGAGGGCCAGCTGATTATTAAATTAATGATCGAGTTTCATTACTGCAGTGGAGCCAAGGGAGCAAAGTCTGTATTAGCAGATGTTGGCAAAGGCTGTTTTGACAAAGGATTGTGCCTGTGTGTGTACAGCTCTTTACTGAGGTTTTGCAGATTTGGAACTCTGTGAATCAGTGAAGATATGCATGAAGCTATTACTTCATTTTAATGAGTGTGCATTTTATGTATACTTACTTGGGAATACGGCCCTTTGAATACGGCCCTTTGATACTTATAGGTAAAGGTAAAGGGAACCCTGACCATTAGGTCCAGTTGTGACCAACTCTGGGGTTGCGCGCTCATCTCGCTCTATAGGTCGAGGGAGCTGGCGTTTGTCCGCAGACAGCTTCCGGGTCATGTGGCCAGCATGACTAAGCCGCTTCTGGCGAACCAGAGCAGCACACAGAAACGCCGTTTACCTTCCTGCCGGAGCTGTACCTACTTATCTACTTGCACTTTGACATGCTTTCGAACTGCTAGGTTGGCAGGAGCAGGGACCGAGCAACGGGAGCTCACCCCGTCATGGGGATTCGAACCGCCGACCTTCTGATCAGCAAGTCCTAGGCTCTGTGGTTTAACCCACAGCGCCACCCACGTCCCATAGCGATACTTATAGGAAAGCACAATTGCTGGCTGCACAAGTTCCACAAAATACCCCAAACTATGAACTGAATTTATTTCATGAAACTAAGTTTTACAATGACCTTGTAGGTGGCATTGTCTTCACAAGTTTCATGCATAGGTTCAATAGTACTTTTGTGACGCTCCGGTTCATTTCAGTGGGGCTTATAATGTGTCTTTTCGTCTTGCTTTTCAAAATATATCTTTATGTTGTCGCAGCCTCTTCTCACATCTAACATTTTGTTTGGATTGGAGCCACTGATTGGGGGTAATACATGGGGTAGGATGCTTCACCAACTCCTGTGCACTGAAATGTTACACTTTCCACCAAAGGACAAGTCAGAAATATCAGTGGTTTAATGAAGCTGATTTAGCATGAAAAGATTCGGTTGGAGTTTATTTTTACAAGGAAAGTGTTGAGAAATATGTTCTTTTTAGTACAGCTGTCAGCTGTAAATGTCATATAATCTGCTAAATCTGGTGAAGCAAAAGAACATGATTAAACCATAGGGTTATTTCTTAAGTGATGACATTCTACAAACACATTGGAATTTTTGTTCCACTTTGATGCAGTTAAAATAGCAAAACGCTGCTATGCGTTATAAATATTGGTGCTCAGAATATTGTTTTCATTCCTTTTGGATGGAACTGTAATAGTGTGAAATAATGCCCATATATCAATTTTTGACTTGAAGTCATTAGTTCCTTATTCTCATATGAATCTTTGGGCAAGAAAACCTGCAGAATGGTATTTGCTTCTTGCCTGCTACTTATCTATCATCTGCCTCTAGCAGGGTGGTGATGGTTCAAATGCCTCTACTAACAGTTTGTACTGATGCAGAGATCGGTGGGGCTATTAAGACAACCATTATAGCAATTCATTTCCCCCAAAAGGCAGACACATACTTTGTTTTCAGAGCTGCTTACACAGGGGGATTTTGCTGAGGTGAGAATAGCTAAATGAGAGGCCCACAGAGTGAGGTGTCTGTACCTGTTTTAATCTCCTGGTATACAGTTGCCACCAGAGGCAGATTTAGGAGACCACAATCAGTTTGGTCACAGTGGGCATGAAGTGCAGCAGATGCCACAACTATTATTTAGCTAGAGAGGAAGTGGGGGCGGGGACACACACACCAAATTTTGGTGTTGCACAGGAATTTGAGACCCCAAGGTCGCCTGCTGATTGCGGAACCAGCAGCAGAACTGTCTGAAGAATGCAGGGGTCAGAAGATTCAGCGTACTGTAGTTACCCTCTCTCCTGTCTAATAATAATAATAATAATAATAATAATAATAATAATAATAATAATAATAATATTTATACCCCGCCCATCTGGCTGGGTTTCCCCAGCCGCTCTGGGTGGTTCCCAACAGAATAATAATAATAATAATAATAATAATAATAATAATAATAAAGCGATAAAGCATCAAACATTAAAAACTTGCCTAAATAGGGCTGTCTTCAGATGTCTTCTAGGAGTCAGAAACACATCTACTGGACAGATGCTCTAACACTGAATGGTCACTCTGCAGAACTTTTGCATCTTTTTGCAGAATGAACCACTATAGTGAGGCAGTGACTCACAGGTGAAGCCTGGTATAAAAGGCTCTTTTAACAGTGACGCACCATTGGCCCAGTGCTGGTGTTTCACATCCTGTCCCTGCACGTCACAGCATTATGGCATAATGGACTTTCAAGGCTCTGCAAGGGAGTGATGTGCTTTCTGACCTCGCAAAAGGAACACAGGAAGCTGCTTTCTACAAGTAAGCCCACCGGTCCATCTCACACAGTGTTGTTGATACTGACTGACAGAATCTCTCTGCAGTTTCAAACCGGAAGTCTTTCCCAGCCCTTCCTAGAGACAGCAGGGATTGAACCAGGGAGCTTCTGTATGTGGAGCATAAGATCTGTCACTGAGCTAAGGTCCTGCCCCCACCGCCTGTTGCTTCAAGAATATCTTTCGTGTGTATTTCTGCTTTGTGGGAGTAACAGCAGTTGTGAGAGAGGGAATGTTTCTGGCGCACAAGGCAAATTCAAGATCCAGGATTTGCCTTTGTTTTCAGTTGTGGTCACTAGGAGATAGGCACATCTGTCAATCCTGGTTTCTCTCACTTTCTCCAATCTTTTCCAGTCCTACCGTCAGTTTTCCACATCAATTTGCAATTATATATAACTATTTGCAAGTATAAATAACATGAAACTATTGAGATTATTAATATTGTGCATTTGGAAGCAAATTGGATGTACAAAAAACTCTTCAAATAAAAATTGTCCACTCCAAAAATATGGTTCAGAAGCTTTTCTTCAGAACTTAACTCCAAAACAAACTTAAAACAATCAAGTTGCATTCAGATAGATGCATAATAGCATGTCCTGGTCCCAGCATCGATAAAATATCTTGGGATTATGAATACCACCCAGAGCTGAAATCAAAGCTCTGCCTCACTTGCAAATTGCCTCCATTAGCCTGAGGCTGGAGAGAGAATCACATCCTTTCTCTTCAGTGGCTTCAGAACAAAGAACTCGCACACCCAAGATGGATGCCTATAGATTAGCATAGGCATAGACCTGCAATACAATTCTTTTCATGTGATTTAAGTTAAACACCTAGTCACAGAGCTAGCAGAGATACAGTCTCACTTAATCGTTAAGTGGTAGGCTCTCTACAGCTTTTGCTTAGTTCAATGGAAGTTTCCATGCCATGCTACACAGACATATTACAGTTATTTTCCATTTCAATGTACAATTAAACAATTATACTTAACAGAAACGCCATTAGCATTTTAGTGTGAATTATTCCCAATTTACTTTCTAAGGCAATTTTGCCTAATATACACATTTCGTAAAAGCACATTTTATGTAATATTCATATTTTCAACAATATATGCATTTTATGTGCACAATGCATGGCTAGAAAAGTGTGAAATGTGAAAGATGGCTGTGTTTTGTTTCACTTATTGTTTCAGAAAGTGTGAATTGCCTTTAAATGAGGACTGAATCAAATCTCTCCCCTGTACCTAATGGTAGCTGAAGCATGTTTGTAGGACCGGACTACTAAGGATTGCCTTTCTTTCTTTCTTTCTTTCTTTCTTTCTTTCTTTCTTTCTTTCTTTCTTTCTTTCTTCCTTCCTTCCTTCCTTCCTTCCTTCCTTCCTTCCTTCCTTCCTTCCTTCCTTCCTTCCAGAAAGCTGTTCTAAGGGAGCACATTTGTGTTTCTTTGAAAGTTACAGAAATAGAAAGATAGCCTCTTTGCAGAGCAGATCATGCTAAATTCAGCATTGCAAGCAAGACACACAAACACAAAAAGCATTATTACCAAGGGGCAAGAGGTTATTTTTTTGCAGACATATATAAAGCTGAGAGGTGCTCAAGAGTATGCATAGAATTTTGGTGGGTTTTTATAGCTAAAACCTCACCCCCTGGATTTAAGTTGGGAATATCAAATGCAATCCTATAAACCATAGAATTGATATCAACTCAACAGTTGGTTTTAGCAGAGACAAAATGTTACCAGTACATAACTAACAACTTCTAAAAGGAATTGTTTAAGCATTTGTTAATATTAACTGCATACAGATATTTTTGGCAAATAAATATTCAAGACTTGCAGATGGGAAACAATTATGGTAAAATGTCAGATGATTTCCAAAAATTAAGAAATCTCTGTCAGCCAAATGAGGATTCTGATCAGGGAATTCTGCCCATCTTTTTATCTTCTTCTTTTGCCATTGTCAGGGAACTGACATCGGAGCGAGAGGCGAAGGGGAGGCTCCCAGATGATGCTGGCGAAGGACCCAGCAGCAGGGGGAGAAACAGCTCAGTAGAGGGGGAAGCCAATCAGCGCAACACCAGGGATGAAGGGGGGCAGACGGGGGAAGTGGAGAGAGGGCTCCAGGACTCTTCACTGGACATCAGTGAGGAGAGCCCAGGTCCTCCGCTACCCACGCCTTCCCTGCGCAGAAGACTCCCGCGCAGTGAGAGGAGGAGGAGACTGGGTGTCAAACAACTTTTATGTTGGAAGAGGTTCAAGAAACGCCCACTGGCAGATTCTGCCAATGACTGAGGCAGCCACCATGAGGAGAGGCTGTGCAGTCAGAAAGGTTTAACAAGGTAAATTAACCAAGAAAGGCACCAGTTTACGCACGAGTAACTCATACCCATTACAGCCATGAAAAGGCATTATGGAAATTATTTCCTGCTTGCTTTTCACAAAAGCTTTCCTAGGTATTCAGTTAAAAGGAATCACATTCGTTTGAAAAATGTGATTATTTTTATTTGATAATGTATCTGTATTTTCCCATAAATACATTGTATATATAAATACAAGTGAATAACTTTAAACATTTTACTTTGTTCCATCCAGAAGGTGTGTGATAGATCACAAAAGTTAAAAAGATTGGGCAGGGGGCAGTTCCATTTTTACATTAAAGAACTAATGTTTCATGGCTTGAACTCTGTCCATCCAGTGACTTTATGACTGAGCTGAAAATACAATAGGCTCACCTGTAAAAGCAACCAAAGGGATCCCTGGACAGCAATCTTTTTAGGGGTATGAATGAAGCTGCCTGAATATATTTATTCCAGCTTTTTCTGCAACATCCTAAGGGATCCTGGAACGTAACTGCTACAATAGATAGTGCAATCTGCTTGGCGACAAAATGCCTTTGGTATTTTATCTTATAATAACATTCAATTAATGCAAAATATTAATATGTACAACGGCAATAAGCAATGTGGTTTGGCAACTGCAAATCCAGATCTCCCCCATTGTACATAAGACTATCAACAAAACGGAGGGCATCCATTTTTGCCACAGCACCCTGAAACTCTGTCCCAATCCTCCGGACCCGATTTAGGAAAAAGTGGGAGACTGCGTGGGGGAGGGGACATCACCAAATTGCCCCCCTTCCCATTCCACTGATGGGTGCCTTCCATTGATAGATGACTTCCATCAATGTCACTATTGGTTGCCACTCAATATCTGCATAAGTCCTTCACTGTGCTGAACCTGTACCTAAGAGCAGTGAATGCAGATATCAGGCATGTCCAGCTCCCAAGAGACTGCGATCTACTCCCAGTATACAATATCTGGCAGTGATCTACCCATTGTCATTGGAGAGAGGAGGAGAATGAGTTTTTCAGGGGGGAGTGACCAGAGTTGTTGAGCTGTTTTGGAGGGGGGTTGGCCAAAATTGCTGGGCTTTTTTTAAAGGGGAGTAACCAGAAAATATGTGCAGCGCTGCCTATCACACACAGCATCAGACGGACATTGCGGGCAGGAGGCGGGGATATTGCTTCCCCACGGTCATCCAAGAGCCCCCACGATCTACCATGGACACACTGGCGATCTACCTGTTGATCACGGTCAACCGGTTGGACATCACTGAATATACCATACCATACGAAGGCTAGGACTTGAGACAAACACTTTGTGGGAGATGATATTTGCAAAATGCGCCTGTTTTAGCTTTAAAAGTTTTCTAAACCCTCCCCCCCCCCCCAATGTTGACCTTGTTTGCACCTGTGTCCTTGAAATTACAGTCCTGTCAAGGCATTCTTCTCTGTTTAGCCCTCTCTGCACAGATTGTTGGGGTGGGCAGTTTTATTGGAGCAAGCACATTTCTGCTTATACATAAAAGGTAATGTTCTGATGGGGGAAATACTTCAATTGCATTATTATGGCAGCCTGAGCAGATTTCTGCCAAATCCAACAAATGTTTGTGGCAGCTTTGCACAGCTGCTATAAGGAGTAGATAACAGTTGTCTGAGTTAATACATGCTGTTATAAATGATCCTTTTCCCCCCCTTCACGGGTCCAAAAAGGAAATAGGGAAGGATCGATGAGCAAGTGGGAAGATGCTTTGCTTCAGCCACCCTGGCTACCATTATGCTTCTGATGCAACCCAATTTATCATGGTGTTAAATATGTTCCTGCCTAACTATAAACATAGAATGGGCCCTGTTGACTTCATAAAAACTGGACAGGGGTCTTTGATGTATAGTGGGTACTTTGCAATACAGAATTCCAAACAATGGTTGAATCGTTCACATTTTAAAACTCCTCGCCAAACATCCCTTTGTTTAGAGGATTATCAGTTGTTGTAACATTTTTACTTCTCTATTTGCCTTTTGGTGGGTTTTTATAGGGTACTTTTCCCCCCACAGTCAGGAAAATGTTTGACATGTCTGTTCCTTCTTTGAACATCCAAATGAGTGGCTCTGCAAGCGTAATGAAAGCAAGTGATAAGGACATTAATTGATAAAGGAGAAACATTTTGTGCATATTTAAAAGGAACGAACAAAAAAATCCCTTAAATGCCATCTGCTACCCAAAAATCTTTTTTATAAAGTGGCTCATCCTATTTTGTAATGTCTACCTTTGCATTGTAGTTAAAGGCGATATGAATATTGCACTTAAACAGGGGTTATTTATATTGGATATGTATATATTTAGCTATATCTTCTCATTCTTTGCTCCTCAGAGGATCTCGTCATGGCTGAAAGAATGTGCATTACAATATACGTAATATATAGTTCAAGCTTTCTGGGTTTGTCACTGCCACATTCTGGAATGACCAAGAAATTAAACATAACAGATGAGGGTACTTGTTGATACAGTGGTACCTTGGGTTACAGATGCTTCAGGTTACAGACGCTTTAGGTTACAGACTCTGCTAACCCAGAAATAGTACCTCGGGTTAAGAACTTTGCTTCAGGATGAGAACAGAAATCACACGGCGGCAGCAGGAGGCCCCAGTTAGCTAAAATGGTACATCAGGTTAAGAAGAGTTTCAGGTTAAGAATGGACCTCCAGAACGAATTAAGTTCTTAACCCGAGATACCACTGTATTCCAATCCTGATCCATGTTCTAGGGAACAATGTAAATGGAGTGAGATCCAGATTAAGAACCGAGCAAAGCCCAAACAACCTGGGTCAAGGGTCAACTTAAGAGTTTCTGAGTACACTCATTTTCTATATGCTGTAAGTGAATGGCTACCATTCTCTCCCAGAGACATCTCTCCCACTACACATTTGATTTTAAGCTGCCTCTCCTGTGTTCTGCTCTGCATTAGCATACACATGTACACAAACAACATAAGAAAGGCTTCCAAGACAGGACTGTGGTCTTATGGAAGGACAATCTGGTGGGGTCCTTCTTTGAATCTTTCTTTCTTTCTTTCTTTCTTTCTTTCTTTCTTTCTTTCTTTCTTTCTTTCTTAAAATATTAAGAAGAGCCTCAATGTCCTTTCTTTTTGTAGATATGTGTGGGATGTATGGATAGCATTGCCTCTATTTCCAGTGTTCAGAAGTGAGTGTTTGTAGTGCTTATGTAGCCAAAACATCACTTTCCATGTCAAAGAGGAAGGTATCAGCAGGCTAGAATGTTTGCAGAAGTACCAAAAAGGGTTCTTGGAGCATCCATGCTGATAGACTGTTGCTATGGGGATGGGGGGAAATGGTGTGGGAACTACAGTGTCCAGAAACCTGTATAGAAGAACGCCATGCTGCAACATTTTGTTGCTGTTCCCACTTATATGAATCTTTTGGGAAACAGGCAGGCAATATTCTACCCGGTTGTTCAGTAACAGGCAAGTCTACTTCTGCATGGAGGGTTTTGTCCAAGGAAAGGAAAATGAGCCCAAAGGAGTGAAGTGACAAGCACTTGGTATAAGGTTATACTCTAATTTTTTGCTGATACGGAGTTAATTTTACACACAGAGAGACCATGTACCTTTAGCCCTTTGCAGCATGAAATATCTGACTCTAATGTTTGGAGACTGGGTTTATTGAAGCCAAGTCTGACCTACTTTATCGCTTTATGATAGTTCTAGCTATGGACAAAGAAGGAACAGACATTACTTGAACAGTAAATCTTCTTCAAGGGTAATATTACATTTGACATGTTTAGTCAAGCAGTATGGGTCTTTAAGTCTTTCCTCCTCTCACTTTGTAATAAATTTAATGTAGTTCTCTGTGTCCTTAAAAAGAAAAACTTTTTATATAAGAAGTTTAAATGCTAGTTCTAAGATTAGTTTCTTAGAAAGTTGAAGTGATGCTGCTTCTGTTTCAAAGTGATTTTGAAATACACTTCATCAGTATTCCAGAAAACAAATTGTTGTCCTCAAAAACAGAACTGACTCTGAGGTTAATATTAAAGTAATACAAGAGAGAATGGAGGGGGAAAATAGAACAGTTCCCACCAGTATTTCTACTGCTAGCAAACTCCTAGTTTTCATTTATTGACAGTGAAGTATTAGCAGAATTCTACTCGCTAGTTTATTAAATTGCGAGGGCCAAAGAAGCAGATGGTACAATAGATTCTGGGAAAATGTGCTGGATAAGATCATTTGAGAATTTGGCCCTGATGTTCCAGTTTAACTTTGGAGCAGACTGAAAGTAACACCCTGAACCAAAAGTATTTTCCCCTGCCCTCACCCACTTGATGTCTTAAAGGAATTCTGCGGACCCAACAGCACAGCTTCTGTTTTTGCTATGTTGCTCAAATTCACCTAGGACCCAAAGATAAGGGCAAACACTCATTCAAGCTTTATTTTTTTACTATGAATACAGGCAGTGAAAGTGGGGCCTCGTGATCTTTCTAACTTTTTAGGTTTTGACTAGGAGTAGTAAAAAGAAAAAAGAAAATAAATCACCATAGAAATCATTGGCTTGTGGTGGCCAAGCACTCAGAGCGACGTCACTTTTTAAAGCCTTTGATTTTCTATTTCTTTATTATTATTACATTTATATATCACCTTCCTCCAAGTTGGGGCACATGGTTCTAGTCTCACAATGACCCTATGAGGTAGACCAGGCTGAGAAACAGTGACTGGCCCAAAGGGCTCCTTGTGAGCTTTGTGGCTGAGTGAGGATTTGAACCCTAGTCTTCCAGCACTCTTAACCACTTCACGCCAAACTGGCTTTCTAATGCCAGCTGTTCCTATAAAATTGTAGCAGAGTTCATCCACAACTTCGCAATAATAGAATCATTCAGTTGGAAGGTACCTGAGAGTTTATTTAGTCCAGTCCTCAATAGATAAAGTTTTCATATATAAATGAAGAATAGGGTACAGAATACGTACCTCTGCTTAAAATGGCATAAATCTGTCGGGTAGTAGAGGTTCTGTATGTTTAATTCTGGAGCAGGAGAGAGAATTTTTATAGATGTGGTTTGTCATGCAGGAATGAGAAGGAAATAAAACCGTTTTTCCCATTGAAAGTAGTGAATCAATGGCTTGTGTTTCTGTCACAGTTTTTGAAGACCAGAAAATCGTATGATAATTTTCTGCAGTGTCAGAACTGGAGCAGCCAGGCAAAATACAAGGAAAGATGCAGTAGGATGCAGTTCAGGACAGACAGAAAAGAGCAGAAGGAAAAGGCACCTGAAAAAGTATAGCAAACAGCTCACGTACTGAAAAATGCAGAGATCAGTCAGAGCCAGTAAAACTGCAGGCAATGGGTGTTAATCAGACCTGCTCTTCTGTTAGAGAAGAGACTGAAAGCTCAAAACTGGGAGGTTGCAGTCAATGAGGAGGACACAGAGCACCAAATCAGTTGCAGGTGAGGGAACAAGTTCTGGCTGCCCACTTGTCAGTCACCTGACACCACCATGATTTCCGGTGACCCAACTTCAAAGGAAAGAACTACACAAAGGAAATATCCTTTCCTTACTTCCTTTGCAGACCAGCTTGAGTTCCAGCCATTGGTGAAAAGGAAGATCCCTACAGCCAATCTAAAAATGACCAGTAGCACAACTGCATTCTGGCTATAAGGAACTGGACAGGAGGGCAGCACAGCTGAATTGACACACTCTTCTGTAGACCACGAGGCAGCAACTTTGCAAAGCTAGCAAGCTCTTCACTATATTTAAAACAAAAAGGGATGTGGGTGATGCTGTGATCTAAACCACTGAACCTCTTCGGCTCACCAATCAGAAGGTTGGCAGTTCGAATCCCCGCAACAGAGTGCGCTCCCGTTGCTCTGCCCCAACTTCTGCCAACCTGGCAGTTTGAAAGCACACCAGTGCAAGCAGATAAATAGGTACCGCTTCAGCAGGAAGGTAAATGGCATTTCCGTGCGCTCTGGTTTCCGTCACGGTGTCCCGTTGCACCAGAAGCAGTTTAGTTGTGCAGGCCACAGGACTCGGAAAGCTGTCTGTGGACAGATGCTGACTCCCTTGGCCTGAAAGTGAGATGAGCATCCCATAGTCACCATTGACTGGACTTAACTGTCCAGGAGTCCTTTACCTTTTACCTTTATATTTAAAACAATTTTTTTTACAGTGTATCAAAACTGCCCACAAGGTGGCAGTGGTAGGATGCAGTAGGAGTGCAAAGGCTTATTTAAATCACCCCGGCTGAAGTGAGCTTTGCTTTCCACAGCAACCCCTTTCTTGCTAGTTCATTTAATAATGCCAGCGGAGGAAACATTTCTGGATTGCCATCCCCAGTCATCCCCTTTGTACGATATCTCTCTGTACAGTGATCTCTTTCTCATTCAGATGGGCTGCTCCTGTTCTCCTTTCCTCTTTTATGGTCTGTACGGTGTCACTGCTCTAACTTTTTAAAGGCTGCTTTTGTTTTGTAGCTGGGCTAAAAACACACACCATATTATGGTTGCCTACACATTTCGCAGTGTGTATGGAGATCCTGGGCTGCCCAGGCGACAAGACCCACCTCCTGTCCTCACTGAAGTGGTCCAAAGGAGAGGGAAGTGATACATTTGGCACCAATTTGGCTGCAAGAGTTGGTGGAAGGAGGCGTACAAGGCACCATCCAACCATCTTAGAGACTCCATTCCTGATTTGTGTCGGGTTTACTCCTTAGACCTTTCTTCTTCCAAAAATATCCCACAAAGCAGTGAGTAAGGATTGTTCCTTAAGGTTTACTCCTGAGGCCTTTCTTGCAAATGTGTATAGCTGCAAAACAGTGGAGGTTTAGGATTAGAGTTTTCCTTCTCCTAGATGGGCCACTTTCCCAGACTGACAATCCCCATCTGCCACTCACTTCCCTCTACAGCACGTGCAGAAACCGCCTTCTTGACCGTTGTACCCACTATTGGACTTATCCACTCAACCCACCAAAGCCTGTCTTCTCATGCAGGGGACAGACCAGTCCCTAACTCACTGAAGGTTTAGCTACAAGTAGCTTATCTGTGGAGCCTTCCAGTCTGGTGGTGCTGTTACTGAATGCCTGGTCAGTTCATCATACGACCAATGCTCATCTACGACTTGCTCATGGAAGAAGGGTTTGACTTGGCAGGCATTGATAAGACTTGGTTGGAGGAGCCTCTTCTTAGGGACTTGCACTGGTTGCCAATTTGCTCCTGAGCCAAATTAAAGGTGTTCATATTATTACACAAAGCCCTAAAAGCTTGGGGCATGATCTTGTGGCATGATGTATTCCTCTTTAACAACGACATCAAAAGCCTCCTGGAAATCTCATAAAATTACATAATTACATAATGTTGGGGTCCAGCTCCTGAAAAGAAAGGAAAAGACTTGTACCAATGGCCTGGGGTCTTCATCAGCCTTCTCCAATATGGTACCCTGCAGATGATGTTGGATTCCAACTGCCATCAGTCCCAGTCAGCATGGCCAATGGCAAGGGGTAATGGGAGTTGTCCCTGCCCCAAAAATAAAAACCTGAAAGTCACCAAATTAGTGGGATGCTGCTCTGCATTATTGGTCTGATTCCAGCTTCTCCAGCATTTGCTTTACATTGGAGAGGAAACTGGGTATTTTATTTATGTATTACATTTTAATAGTCTGCCTTCAGACACTGGGTGATTAAAGGCACAATGTTATGCCTACTTCCTTACCTAACAGTAAGCCATGCTGAGCATCATGGGGTTTATTTCTGAGCAGGATTGTGCTCTCAGGTTCCACACAACAAAGCTCTGACGGACCCAGTTAATAAATTTCTTACACTTACTTATTACTGCCTGGTAAGCACAATTGTGAGTTTCCATCAAGTGCATCAAAGGTGAAATGGAAAAACAGCACGTTAAGGATGCTATATTTCTGCCTCTAGAGATGCGAAGTATTGATAAGGTAACATTTATGAGGAGCTTGTATTTCAGTTTTCCATGCTAAAGCAGCAGCTCTCTGATTAAACAGAGGAGTTTTATCCTCTGTGGCTTACAGTCCAGTGACTTTTCCCAGTGGCAATAAATTTTAACATATTCTACTTAAGCTTCCTAAATCTGCATCCTTTTTGAGGTACCTAGTGGCAGATTTGTGTTGCCTTGTTTTGACCCATATTAAACTGTTGCTGCACAGAGCTTGAAACTTTGTCCTAGGGATCTACCGTCCATAAGTCAAAGGGGGAATGTGTTTGAGCCTCCTCATCTGTAACTAAAATGAAACCAAGGCAGACTGCTTATCTGGGAATGCTTTCTCTTGTCGGAAGCCTGGCTTTAGGCAAATCCACCTGGGCTATTTGGACCTGTGCCAGGATCTCAAGGAAGCAAAACAAGAGTCGTTTCACTTGGTTCAAAGCACAATCCATCATGTTGATGCAAAAGGAGGACCAGCAGGATCACGAAGCAAACAGCTCATATATCTGCCCACATGAAAGCACTGTGCTTTCCTTCTTGGTCTAAAGAAGACATTGCATGCCTGCAGTCAAGGTGCGATGGGTTTCTTCTAGGGTGACCAGCTGTAAAGAAAGATGGGCATACAGTACCATTAGAGCATGGGTAGGCAAACTAAGGCTCATGTGCCGGATCAGGCCCAATTGCCTTCTGGATCCAGCCCACGGACGGTCTGAGAATTGCTGCATGGATCGCCAGTGTGTGTGTGTTCTTTCCCTCTCCCTCCCTCTCGCTCACATGGCGGCGCCACCTCTGCCTCCTCCCTCCCTCCTCCTGGCTTCTCCCTGACCTGCCTAGAGGAGGAAGAGGGCTGGGCTTTGTTGGTGCCAGCAGCAGCAGCATTCGAGTGGCCACCATTTTAAGCAGCTCCCCTCCAGAGCCCTTTCATGCGCCGCTCATCGTCCCTCTGCCACTGCCACTGCTGCCAGTCCCTGCCACTCCCAAGACACAGGTAAGCAGCCACCGGGGCTTGTGGTGCTCTTGCATCATATTTTTGTTCCAAAATATAGTCTGGTCCCCCACTGAGGGGCAGTGGACTAGCCCCCTGCTGAAAAAGTTTGCTGAACCCTGCCTTAGACCATCCTCCATCAGCCTGGAGGGCAGCAGGTTGAAGAAGGCAGTGGTAGAGATTCTGCACCTTTAGTAGTAAAACAGCAGAGGACATTTCAGCAGGTACTGTTTTCCCACTCCTGCACAACCTGCCGGACTTTGCAGAATTCCCTTCCCCATCACTTAGCACCCATGCCCTTGCCTCTTTTTCAGTTTCTCCCTAGTCACCTCTCTACTCCAGTCTCTGGTCTTCTCTAGCCCTCTTCTTGATCCTCCTCCTTTCTCACCAGCAGAGCACAGTCTCTCCTACTACCCTTCTGTCTAGGCCTTAATAGAGAGGGATGCAAATCAACAGGCAGGGAAACTTAACAGCATTTCAAAGGCAAAAGGTATCACAAAGCAAGATTAGTGTCATGCTGGAGATGGTGCTTAAATGAGCACACAAACTATTTGTCTCTCTAAGCCTCTTCGAGTGTTCTGAAGCAGAAACCAGCAGCAGAGAACACAGGGCGTCTTCCCAGTGTCATGCAGAGCGGCCACTGATGCGTCACCAAATCACGGATCTGCACAAGATTTGCATGTGTGACTTTTATAGCTGGATGCAACTTTAGAAATAGTAAGCTGGAGATGTGGTTACCACCTGTAGTGGGTGGGGAAAAGACAGACCCAGGGCTTGCCCACATGTGGGTTTACACTGGCCTGTCTCTCTATAAATCTTTCTTTGGTGATCACTCGTAGCTGAGTAAGATTGTCTTCAATAAACATGGTTTTAACAATGAGTCTGTAAGTGACTGTGGAGGCCAATTCTGGATCCACATGTCCTTCCACAGTGGGGACATTGGTTTCCAGGCAGGAGTTGATCACGGTGTGGATGTGCCAAGTTTGCCTTCCTCCTCGCACATTTCTCCCTTTCATCCTGAGTTTGAGTGTCTTCAAAGCCCATGACACCTTTGGTAGAGGCTGTTCTCCAACTGGAGCGCTCGCAGGCCAGTGTTTCCCAGTTGTCAGTTTATACTACATTTTTTAAGATTTGCCTTGAGACAGTCTTTCGACACGGTAAATTGTAATGCCCTGTGGACTGTCCTTCTGAAAATTGGCTGCCCAGATAAATTTGTAAACATCATTCGGCTCCTCCATGATAATATGACAGCAACAATCGCAGATAACAATGACTCTCAAAGTGAACCTTCCCTCCTTTAAATGTGGAGTTTTTCCCCAGTTCTTGGTACTTCTGAAATAGCCCAGATGCTGTTGTTGCTATCATTTACTTCATGTGTTAATTGCTTCCTATGGAACATACTTCTGTTGGTTAGGGCATGGTGCTAATAACACCAAGGTCGCAGGTTCAATCCCTGTTAGGGAAAGCTGCAAATTCCTGCAATGTGAGTGGACAGACTAGATGATCCTCAGGGTCCCCTCCAACTCTATGATTCTTTGATCTCCTAAATAGAGACTATTATTTGTTTGTATTTATTTTTGCTTCAGGTTTGTTATGGCCAATGGTTAGTATAATAAAGTTATTTGGGTATTGGGTTCTATGATCTCAAAATGATTTCACACAGCAATAAAGCATACACAGAACAGTTACAGAACATATTTTAAAAAACCACTTTCAACTCCAGTACAGACACCAACATTATACTTCAGTGAAGTTAGGGAACTTTGCTGCTTCTGGTCAACCTTTTCCGCTTCGTGTTTTAAGAGCGAAGGATGGAAACCATCTTATATCGCTCTGGTTCATTTTCAGCTTTAGCTATTCAATTTTAGTTTTGTTTTTTTATCTGCTAACCTTGGAAAATTCTCTTTGCCTGAAAAAAACCCTTTTTTTCCTGAAGACCACTGTTATTAACATGTTGGTACATGTGCCATTGTTCCAAACAAACTGTATCTGAACTTGTTAACCATACAGTGAAAGGAATGGGCTTTCTCATCGCGCTCTGTTCTCCCATGACTAAGATGACTTTTATTTTGCCCCAGCAAGGTCCCATAGGACATTTATTCCTGACATAATTGCAAATTCCTTTGTTTTTCTTCATATCTCACGAACAATTCCACTATTGGGCTCTTTGATCGTTGTCTTCCTTTTTTAAACCTTAACCTTCTGACGATGTTCCCCATTTTTGGCTTCGGCTTTTTCCCATCTCCCAAATTGGTCCTTCGCGCACCAAACAGTTCTTTCTTGGTGATAAACAATTTTTTTCCATAATTTGCAATTTGCTTTTGCTGCGGTCCTCATTTAGCTTCGATTCACTCAAAGGACTAGAGGCCTCCCCTAGAATCAGTGGCAATTATGCCTCATGTATTTGAAGGAAGGCAGAGCCTGGCAATGATATACACATTTTCCATATTATCTTTTTTGAAATCTTACAATATTTCTATTTTGGACCATTTGCTGTGATCCCAGTTTGAAACCTAATTAGATTATGCACACTTATTATGTTAGGGTTAGGAGAATTCCGATTTCATGTGGTATTCTTCCAAAATATTGTTGTTGTTTTTTCAATGTGAGAGCCAGATGTGCTCCTCTTGAGAGCTTTGCCATGGGCTTTTATGGGGAGCAGAAGGAGTGGAAAGTTAAACATCTGAGGATGTGACTCCTAAGAGCAATTTGGGTTTTAACTACTGCAGAACCTTTGAATTTAGTGGTCTGCCTTGTACCAACAGGACCACAGTCACACCATATATTTTAAAGTCTGTGATGATGCCACTTTATACAGTCATGGCTTCCCCCAAGGAATTCTGGTAGATGTGGTTTGTTAAGGGTGCTGAGAGGTATTCAGAGATTCCTATTCTCCTCATGGAGCTAACATTCCCAAAGTTCCCTCTGCAAAGGGATGGATTGTAGCTCTGAAACCTGGATGGCTTAGGGTGCAAATTGGCGTGACTTCCATCTTGTAACAGTACCACAGCATTTCGCCATCAATTTCTTGAGTTAATGAAGGAAATACTTTATAAATACAATCATTTTCACATAGTCAGCAAACAAAGTATGACTAAAAGAAACAGAAAAAATTATACTTATCCCCACCTAATGTAACATAGTCTTATCCCTGAACCAGCCTGATTTGACCGGAACATCCGTGGCTTCTGACTGGATCCTGGAATGTCTCATTTTGTGGTTCCATGCTCTTGTACAAGTCAGTTGGCATCCCTGGAGGTGAGTCCTGGCTGGTGCTTTTGCCTGGGGGAGAGGGAACCTGCCCCGTCACCTATCCAGCCTCCCTGCTGCTTTTGCCCCTGGCTGGCAGGGTGGGGGTGGGGGGTTGTGAGTGCCTCTGTGACCTGAATTTGGGCGTCAAATGCCACAATTTTTATCAGCAGGATATTGGAAGGCATGCAAAGGTTTCCAAAATGCAATGGAACAAAAGCACATTCCATCCATTCCCAGGTGTTGTTTTTTTTTTTTTTTGAATCAATTACATGAGTGGAAAGACATCAAAGGGGCCAGAAAGATCCAAGTGGTATACCCAGTCCCATGTACTCTGCATCCAGTGCTCTCCCACGTCTGGTTCTGGAAGCGATGTACACACAACATTAGCCACAATCCATATCTATTCTGCATCCATCCTGTCATTTCTTATGAAACACAGTTCTGCGTTTTAATGCATTTCCTGGCCCCAAGAGCTTTGATCCCAGTTGAGATAAAGGATATGTTAAGCCTTATGAAATATACTTGGAGTCGAGTGTGAATCTCATGCTCTTTATTCAGCTCATAGTAGCAACGAATGAAACTTTCCCCAAAACGTCTTGCTATATATACATTATTTACATAATGCCCCCCCCCCCGTGATTGACTAATTCTGGGCTGATCCTGTAGGCCAATCAGGTTGCGGATTCACTTCCACCTGGAGCTGGGTTGGGTGGCTCCTGCGGACCAGACTGCTGCATTCTGGATCCTATTGTTCTAGGATTCAGCTCAGTACATAACACTTTACAACTTCACTGTGCATGTACACAGGGGACTGTACCGACCCATTCTGTCTTCCTGCTTCCCTTCCTGCTCCCTGCTTCCTTTCCTTTCCACTGTTGCAGCTTCAGATTCAGAGGATGAGACTGCAAAGGGTCAGCACCAACACTGGCACAACTCGCAGTGCTCTTTTGCACAATCAAGAGCAGTACTAAAAGCCTATGTTTAGGCTTTGTGCAGGCAGTTTATAGAACAGGTCATCTGACACATGGCATTTAGGGAGGTGGAGATGTTTCACTTTGATATTGGGGTGTAAGTGTCTGGTTTGATGCTCATGCTACTGAAACCTGCTATTAGTATTTTCTTCCTCTTCCTTGGTGAGCTGTAATTGTTATCACCCCAAAACACAGTAACGAGGGCAGCACTGCCATTTGGGAAGCCTTATAGTTATTCTGTACTCTGTGCTGCTGTAGAGATGCTTGAATGAATGGAAAAGGAGTGGCGGCCCACACTTCAATGCTTGAGCAGGGCAAGCAAATATTTTACAGTGAAATGCAAAAATCAACATACAGTATTCCTTGTAAATTCTTATGTTGTGGTTTCACTGCCTCCCCTCAATAAATCAATACATGTTAAGCCATAGCATTTTAAAACAGCTTCCCACAGCTTTGTAAAATTGATTAAGATCACAAAATCCATCCAGTTTATTGGCAAATTAACAAATTTCTGCTTCCCCCTTCTGTGGAAATAGTTATTTTTGCCATCAGAGCTTGTTGCCACATTTCATCTAGCTATTATTTAATAGCAGATCCAAAACACACCTTTAAACCACATTATCCCCCCCCGCCAAAGAATCCTGGGAATGGTAGTTGCCCCCCAGTAGAGCTACAATTCCCAGCACCCTTAACAAGCTACAGTTCCCAGAATTCCTTGGGGGAAATAATGTGCCTTAAATGTACATTAGGTGAACTTTAAATGTATGGTGTGGGTCTGCCCTAAGTGTCAGGAGTCATTTGTCTCTAATAGGTTGCATATAAAATTCTTGTGGCAGCTACTGTGTAGTGGATATCGGCGCTTCATCATGGCTAAGCAGCTGTAGCTTCAATACCAGTCAGAAGGAATAATAAGAAATACATTCGTATATTAAAATCTATAATCCTTATATGGATGTGTTCAAAGGGCTTGAATACATCTTCCTTCCTTCCTTCCTTCCTTCCTTCCTTCCTTCCTTCCTTCCTTCCTTTCCTTTGATTTATTATCCACCCTTTATCCTTAGGTCCCAGTACATCAGTGCAACAAGTAATACAGTTTAAATGGTTCCTTCCCCACTCTTCCCATGCAGTCAATGGGAGGGAAGAATTTATGCTGGACTTAAATGAGAACTTCTTTGTGTTTGAAGGAGAGATGTCAGGGGAATGAGGGACTCAGGAGCCTGTGGGTCCATGCATACCAGCAGTTTAACAAACAAATGTCCACTGAAATACGGACATAAAGAACATCCTGTGTGTTTCCACTTGCTTCTAAATAAACTGCTTTTAATCAGAACCTGGAGATAACGTTTCCCTCCCTTCCTCTCCAGAGACTATGTGCTTCTTAGATTAATCTAGTTGACCACTAGTTGTCGCCACTAGTTCAGAAACCTACTCCGGGAGTATAGCTTTTTAATTCGGGCAGAAGAAACAACCTTACAAAAACCCTTATTCCCTTCGTGACATCTGCAATGGGAAGAAGTGTGTGGGTGTGTGATCTTCTCCCACCCTTTCAATTAACTAATCAAATGTAACTGTCAGGTCACAAGCGATGGAGGGTGGGAGAGAGAGAAACTATCATTTCTCTGACACGCATTTGGCAGGGATTGCTAAGAAAAGTGCAAAGGAAAGATAGAGACCGGATTGCGGATGCAGGATAGCCTAATTTGTCTTGGATGCTTTGCCTTTGAATCGCCATTCAGGGACCTGAACAAATTAGGAATAAATTAGGATAAAGAATCATCAGCATCATCAGCATCATTTTTAATTTTTATACCATCTTTCTTACAATACTCAAGGCAGTCTACAAGCTGAAGAAACAAAAAAATGTATATCTTATAACAATCTAATGCAATACAAAAATGTGATGGTAAAACATAATTTTAAAATAGGCAACCTACATCAAAAAAGTAACATTCAACAATCATTAGAATAGTATTAAATAATAATAACATATAAAAGTTAAACGGAAATCCACTCAACAGTTACAATAAATAATAAATAAAACAATGGCAAGCCACAGTACATAAAATAATACAATACAAATTGAGAAGCAGAGACTAGAGGGTAGAGCAAGGCAAGCGGAAGGAGGCATTGCCTGATGGAGTCTCTCTCCTCACAGTTCTTCCTCCAAGACCAGCTCCCTTGTGATGACTCCTAGGGTCAGAGGGTGGGGCAAGGCAGGTGGAAGGAGGCCTTGCCTGATGGAGTCTCTCCCCTCAGATTTAGGCTGAGAAGCAGTGACTGGTCCAAAGTCACCCAGTGAGCTTCATGGCTGGGTAGTGGTTTAAACCCTGGTTGTCCAGATCCCAGTCTGATACTCTTAACCAGTAGGTCGCAATCTACTGGTAGATCCAGATCCCCGGCTGATCCTGGTAGATTGCAGGATCCTTATCGTGTACGGGGGGGGGAGCCAAAAAACTCTGTGCAATCCTACCCCCAAAAAAGCTCAACAACTCTGGGCACTTCCCTCCTAAAAAAAGCTCAACACGCCCCCCACACTCCCTCCAGTGTTAGATCACTGCCAGCTTTTTTATACTGGGAGTAGATCACAGTCTCTTGGGATTTGGACATGCCTGCTCTTAACCATTGTGAGGAAGTTAACCTTGTTTTAAGCCTATTATTTATCTTTGTGTCTCCCTCTCCCCATCCCTCAAGCAGGGCGTCTTCAACGCCATTTTTATTCCTCAAATTACTGCACCCTCCCTGGTTAAATCACATGGTCGATCCCAGCTACCTGGCACGAGATAGCCAGTCAGATCTGCCTCAGTGCTGGTGTCACTGGTCCTTGCTCTGCATGGCTAAACACTCCAAAATGCTTTTTGACATTGCCAAAAATATTCACACTTTTGGCTTAGCCCCTCTGCAGATGCTCCAGGTATCTCAGCACCGGCCGTGCAAGACACCTGCCGTGTCTTACTTGACAATGAGAACTTGCTTTCGATGGACGATATTCCATCATGTACAGTTGCTTTCTATATTAAATACTATGGGAGAGAATGCTTGTTTCTCCCCCTCTTCCCACCACTCTGCAGCCAATCATGACTTGCCTAAGCTCTGCAAAGACTTAGTGCATGGCACACCACACCAAATCAAGATAAGCTGCTTCGTAAAGGTTGATGTTACTCTCCTGCCCCTCAAAATAAAATGCCCCTTTGGAACAGGTGCCTATTTATCTAGCTTCTGCAAACTACAAGAGCCATAGCTCACTGGTAGAACATCTGCCTTGCATGCAGAAGGTCCCAGTTTTAGTACCTGGCATTTCCAGGTAAGTCTGAAAGAGACTCCCTGTCTGAAACCCTGGAGAGTAGACAATACTGAGCTCAGTGGACCAATGGCCTGGCTTGGTGTAAGGCATTTTCCTATGCTCCTAAAGTAGAAGCCAGAATCAATTATAATGATTATAAATGCTAATGACTGTAAAAGGTAAAAAAGGCAAAGGACCCCTGGACGGTTAAGTCCAGTCAAAGGCAACTATGGGTTGAGGTGCTCATCTCACTTTCAGGCCGAGGGAGCCGGCGTTTGTCCACAGACAGCTTTCCAGGTCATGTGGCCAGCATGACTAAACCATTTCTGGTGCAACTGAGCACCGTGACAAAAACCAGAGTGCACAGAAACGCCGTTTACCTTCCCGCCGCAGCGGTACCTATTTATCTACTTGCAATGGCATGCTTTCAAACTGCTAGGTTGGCAGGAGCTGGGACTTAGCTGCGGGAGCTCACTCCATCATGGGGATTTGAACCGCCGGTCTTCTGATCGGCAAGCCCAGTGGCTCTCTGTGGTTTGGACCAAAATGAAAGTACTCAGTTTTCTTTCTCTTTCATTCTTATTTATTTATTAAATTTTTATACTGCTCTTCATCCAAAGAACACCTGGCGGTTTACAATATAAAAACACAAAAACACACAACATTGCAACAAACAAAAACAATTACACACATACACCTTTAAAAGGCCATAGATTAATTAGCCAATGATCTGGGAGAAGAGGAATGTTTTTGCCTGGCACCTAAAGATATGTAACAAAGGCACTAGGTGAGCCTTCTTGGGGAGAGCATTCCACAAACGGAGACACCTTAGAAAAATAGGCAGAAAAGGTCCATTCTCAGATGATGAGTGCCAGGGTCTGGGTCACTTTATATGGAGAGAGGCAGCCCTTGGGCTCTTGCTGTCCTGAGCTGTTTAATACAGGGAAGGATTTTATTTTTAATGCGACTTAGCATAAACTGCAAGAGAAATTAAATTTCACAGATTGGCCAAATCCTAATGTTTCTGAACAGCTATTTAAAAAGATAATACGGGTCACTAACAAGAATGAAATAATATTATTTTCAGATGGATTTTTTTTAATCACTGGTTTAAATGCTCCACAACAGCAACTCATTCCAGTGCATCAACTGCCATTTCAGAAATCATTTTGCCTTTTCAAATTATTAGCTGTTATGTCACATTGGTCCCCAAAGCCCTCCATGATTGCTTGCAAAGGAAATATTTGGTAAATCATGTAAACTGGAGATGGTGAGGGCTAATTAATGGGCAGACGGAAAGAGGTGGAAGTCAAACAGCCAAAAGATGAAAAGTTGCTATAGAAACAACTTCTTACAACATTGCAAGCCACTGAAGCTTGAATGACATATTCCAGTTTACAGCCCAGATTGACTTCTGGTATTTGGTTCACTTTAGTGTCAGGATCTGAAAAGGGGGGGGGGGGGAGAGAACCAGTCTGCCTAAACTGCATGGAAAATGTTTCCATCCTTTGAAGATAAACAAGTTAGCAAGCTTTTCTCTCAAAGAAAAAAAGAGTTAATGAAGTAAGGCTTGAGGAATATCCCTCTGTCCAGCATAAACAATGATTATGCTAATATCTCAGGCCATTGCAGAATACAGACCAGGAACAGACCTCGGCCAGGATGCTGTGGGAAAAAAGAGAAGACAACAACAGCTGGAAATGTTTGGCTCCTACAATTAAGATTTTAAACCCCTCGGATGATGGGTTTCAAAGCTGATGCTTCCTGCAAGCCCATTTGCGTGGGAATCGGAAAGGCTTCTCTCAAGGTAGTCAACAAATATCGCAACTGCACATACGCACAATTTGTTTGCAATATGGCTGCAATATTTGTTGTTGGGCACCAACCCAGTCTCCAGGCAGTGCAAGATTCCAGGGGTTCCAGGCACTTACTCCAGGTTAGGTTTTCTTGGAATGAGGGGCAGTGGAGACTGTGGTGTTTTTATGATATATGGTTTATTTACACATATATTTTCAACCTGAGCTGAAGATGGAGCATTAACACCCCAAAAGGTCTTGCTTCTCCCATAGCCAAAACGTTGAATTCAAGCAGGAATTAGGCATGTCTCTCACTCTTAGGCTATTGCCTAAGCCCAGCTCTCTCACTCTTACACCCAACTCTAGCTGATATCCTTTTAACTACCAGCCAGGTGAGGAAGGGGACCCACCCATTTGCCCTCTGGCATTGAGCCACTGCTTTTCTTATGCTACCAACCCACACTTAGGGCCATTATAGCCCTGCCCAGTTAACTCAACAATGGGATGACCCCACCCCACAAACTCACAACAATACACACACACACACTTGGAAGAAACTTATCAATAAAAAATAAAATGCCTTCATATAAACAGTCCTATTAAATTCCACCTCCGTTTACCGATGCAAACTTGAACCATCTCAAATAGAGAGGTCTTAAAACACTCCCAGTGTTGTTCAGACTTGGGATGTCTGCAGAAGCAAAGGCACTTTGCTCAGTGGCAGACCCTGTGCTTCATAATATATGTTTGAAAGATCTCAGAGCGTGAAGCTTGGGAAGACTCCTCCTAGACAACTTGGAGATCTGCTGCCAGTGAAGACCAGACAAGGCAAGGCTACATGGACCTAAATGGAAGCTTCTTATGTTTATGTATGTCATGTTTAGATTGATAATAAACATATACCTTATGTATTGTACATAGTGCTTCCAGGATTGTTAATCAGGAGACCACCTGCTACATAGCAGTAAAAAAAACCTACGATTGGGGAGCTTTGGTCACCATCCACTGAAAGATCTATTGCTGCACATAGCAGAGCACCTATATGTGCACCTAATCCGCTTTAAAAAGGTATCATTATCACTCCAAGAATGCTACCTGGAAAAAGAACAACTCTCTATTGGTTATCCCTAGGATGATATAGAATGGTAGTGCTTTTCAAGCTTGGAAAGGATAATGAAGGCCATTGTGAGCCTTCCTAATACAATGTTTCCTAGAATGATACAAAAAAGCAGAATACAAAATTGACTAAGGAAGAAAACCCTTTGAAATGCCTACCTACATTGTATTTACTATGGCTAATTATCATGATCAGCACAGCCATTGCAGTTCATCACAGTGCTGCCTTCACAGCTATGTCCTCTAGGAAGCCACTGATATGTAAGGAATCCTGACTAGGTTCCTCTCCCATGATATCATCTGATGATGAGGCCTTTTCATAGGCTGTAAGGGAGGAAGAATGAAACAAAACAGCTATTGAGATGCATTTGGCACAATATGCAAATGGGTAAACTCATGCCCCGACCTCTTTTTGAATAAACTGTGATGTGCCTTATGAAATGTTCTGAGCAATAAAATAAATAGTCTTTTAAGAAACAAATTGTCTATATAAACAGGGAATGGAATGGAAAGCCTTGGCCATTTGCCAGTTGCCTTCCAGAGATAAGTAAAAGGAAATACAGGACAAGAAGTGGAGTTGCTCACTTGTTCCACTCCAAATGGGCAAACGCCAGTAAGTGTCTGAAAGCAGAGATGACGATACTGAATTGTTACCAAAGTTCTCATCTCCTGGTATTTTAATACCTTTTGCTTCCCTTATTGCGCACGGGGTGGGGGGACAGCAGCAACACATTGCAAGGGGATGTTCTGTGACCTTTAAATCAGAAGATTTAAATTCTGTGATTCTTTACCCAAGTCATGAGTGCAGGCACCAGTGGACCTGAGACTGTAAAAGGTGCTGTTTGCAAGACGTTAGCTGTTGCCTTTTTCTATTCAAAGCCTCAAACTGCAGCAAGAAGGCCCAAACCAGCATGAGGATCCTTTCAGGAAAAATTGGGGGAGAGTATGTCCTCAGTATGTTCTGGGACTCATTGTCGGTCTTGGGGTGCTTCCAAACTGTCGTTATTTTAGGTTGGAGGCATACTGGTAAATTCAAGGTGCACAGTTATAGTTGATTGAGAGGTCTTGCGCAACACAATGGTTTTCCCAATTCAGGATAATTTTTGCATTCGGGATAATAATATAATATAATATAATATAATATAATATAATATAATATAATATAATATAATATAATATAATATAATATAATATAATATAATATAATATAATATAATATAATATAATATAATATAATATAATATAATATAAATTTGTACCCCACACATTTGACTGGGTTGCCCCAGCCACTGGAAAGTATGGAATAGTGCTTAATTTCATGAAACATCATTGAATCTCCCTGCAAACAAATCAGGATGGATGTTCACTAAGCAGCTCACCTGTAAGAGAGTGTCAGATGGAATGCAAGGGACTTTTATCTTCTGCCAGTTCCTGAAAGGACAAACCACAGACATATAGAAAAGTAGAGTTGTTTGTGACCCCTGGGACATGGCATAAATGCAAGAAGCAAATGAATGAAACGGGGCAATCCTGTGCTCTGAAACATCTCTGACAGATTTTGTGAAAACATCCAAGGATTTCAGAACTTCCTTGGGAAGCTTAGTTCTCAAAACAAATACGATGCACATGGTGAGAAATCCATGTAAATCAAACTTCCCCAGTGTGGTAACTTTCAGATGTTTTGGACTACAACTTCCATCCGCCCCAGGTGGTGTAGTTAAAAGGTCAGAGATTATGGGAGTTGTGGTCTAAAACACCTGGTGGGGAATGCTCATGTACAACATGCACCCCGTCACATTTAAATGCACTTTCTACATGGGTTGGCAGTCAGGGGTGACAACTTGAATAAAATATTGAGGGTGGGGAGGTAAGCCCCGCCCTGTGTAATCGATCACAAGACACGGCACACACACACACACCATTTCAGTGGCAATGCCCATCAACTGGGGGTGGGGGTGTCCCAGCCTCCTCTAATATTTTATTGGGGGAGGCCAAAGGGACCTCAGCCCCTAGGAACTGTCTCCGAAGGGTTGGCTCATTCATGTATAGCCTTACACCAGCAATCAGTAGCCCACTCTGATGCCATTACTGCAATGCTACATTTGAACTAATTCACCATAGTAAGTGCATTAAACATAACAGGGCACATGTGGAGTGCCAACATAAGCTAGTTCATCACATCTTTTTCAGCACTTAAAGGTAAAGGGACCCCTGACCATTAGGTCCAGTCGTGACCGACTCTGGGGTTGCGGCGCTCATCTCGCTTTATTGGCCGAGGGAGCTGGCGTACAGCTTCGAGGTCAAGTGGCCAGCATGACTAAGTCGCTTCTGGCGAACCAGAGCAGCACATGGAAACGCTGTTTACCTTCCCGCTGGAGTGGTACCTATTTATCTACTTGCACTTTGACATGCTTTTGAATTGCTTGATTGGCAGGAGCAGAGACTGAGCAATGGGAGCTCACCCGTCCCGGGGATTCTGATCAACTTACTCCTCCACTAATGAGGTGGCTAGGAATGAAGGCTTATTGTTGCTAGTCTGCAGTCCTAAAAACTCCTGATGAGCTGAATAACACCCCCCCCCCGGTGAATCATGCTGCTTATGTCCTTACTGCATGTAAAAAAACAACAGCCCAAAATACACTAAATGAGATGTTCAGTTATTACTGCTCCATTGTGATTGTCTCAATGTAGCAAATATAAAACAAAGCAGGATCCAGAGGTTTTAAGAAGCTGATACCTCCTATTGTAGACTAAATAGGTCACATGCATTTGTATTATTTTGGCTGCTATGGAAAGCCTTCAAAGATAAGAAAAGAAATCTATTTTCCGAAAAATCTGAAATGTTGTGTTAATGTAATATAATGTAAAGTACGGAGTGGCTGTCTCCAACATTATTAATGTTCGGAAGGAATCTGAAAACATTCCTGTTTACCCCGGTGTTTGGTGTCTGAAAAATACTATTCCTGGCAGCCCTGAGATAATTGGATGGAAGAATGTTTTTAACTGTAGCTGCTTTTAGATGTTTTTAATAGTAATTATTTTTAGAACATTTTGACTGCTTAGATTGTTTTTGCTTTGTTTGTTTTCAAATGGCCTGCCTCTGTTTGTATCTGTACCTGTGTATCTGTTTGCCACCCTGAGCTCCTTAGGAAGGAGGGGTGGGTTTTAAATTAATTAAATAAAAATATGTATGTACTCCCATGGACAGGGACTGTATGGTGAAAAGAGGGTTATAGGTTTTCATAATTAATAAATAAAAGTGTGCCAGGAAAGATGGGGGTGTGGGGGACCTCAGTGAATGAAGACTGCCAAACACATGCTAAAAAAATGCCTCCTTTGTTCTGCACTCGCCTATTCATTTCAAAGACTTGGGAAACATTTCTGGTCAATTCGCACCCTTTTTGCTCAGCAAGTATTAGGTGGTAATTAATGCAAACAATTAGCAAGCATTTTCCCAAGAATCTTCTTCAGCAGGTTTCAACAGAGTTGACAGGCCCAGACACCAGTGTATGCCCTCAGAGGCACAGTGGTACTGTGATCTAAGCCACCAAGCCTCTTGGGCTTGCCGATTGGAAGGTTGGCAGTTCGAATCCCCGTGATGGGGTGAGCTCCCATTGCTCTGTCCCAGCTCCTGCCAACCAGGCAGTTTGAAAGCATGCCAGTGCAAGTAGATAAATAGGTACGACTGTGGTGGGAAGGTAAATGGCATTTCCGTGCACTCTGGTTTCCATCATGGTGTCCCATTGCACCAGAAGTGGTTTAGTCATGCTGGCCACATGACCCAGAAAGCTGCCTATGGACAAACACCGGTTCCCTCAGCCTGAAAGTGAGATGAGCGCCACACCCCATAGTCGCCTTTGACTGGACTTAACCATCCAGGGGTCCTTTACCTACCTCAGAGCATGCAAAGAACACAGACATCTTTGAAAAGCACTGTGAAGTTTGTTACATAATAAAATTAACAAGGCACAAAACTCTAAGCATTTCTCCCAAATATCCATGTATTGGATCTTAATAGGACCTTCCTCACTGGCAAGGCCTATGGCTGCATTTTGTCATGTGTGCTTTTATTCTCAGTGCCAGGCTAAGGAAGTCCCAGGCAAGTAGGTTCCTACTGTCCAGAGCTGTCTCTCCCATAGGGCTTACTAGTGCGTTGCACCAGGGCTCTGGCCTCTCAGGAGTGCCCCAGCAAGTGGGGGAGCTGTGTGGCTATGCCGGCGGCCTCCCCTTTCCCTGCACACCCGCCAGCTGCGCTCCACCAACCATATGCCTGGCGGGCGTGCAGCTTCCCTCCCAAGCCTCCTTGGGAGGAAAGTGATCCCTGCAGAGGCTTAGGATGGAAGCTGCACTCCACCAATCATATGGCTGGCACATCCTTGGGAGGCGCTCTCCTTGGGAGCTTCCCTCCAAAGCCTTCCAAGCCTCTGTGGGAATCGCTCTCCTCCCCTGGAGGTTTCAGAGGGAATCTGCGCGCTCCTCCTGTGGATGCTTGGGAGGGGCGCAATTTCACTCTCAAGCCTCTGCAAGGATCGCTCTCCCGCAGCGGCTTGGGGGAGAGTTGCGCCCCTCCTGGATGGCTGGCAGTGCACAGCTATGGCCACCCCAACACTATCCGTGGTAATTTGGGGGCACCACATCTGCTAAAGATAGCCCTGCTACTGTCCCACCCTGTCCTTCCCATGGGCTGTCATGCCACCCATCTCCTGGTAATCTTAATTGGGAAGCAGACTATTACTGAGCCCCCGCCTAAGAGAATGGGGAGGGTGAGGCTCAGGGCCCTTCAAATGTGCCACTGACCATGCTCAGAAGTAAGTCCCTTCAACTTCCATGGGGCTCGTGCCAACTTCTGAGCAAAGGCGATCTCACAGTTCCTACAAGGATTGTATAAATGTTAAACTGGAGGAGGATCAGGAAGCAAAATGGCCCAGAATCGAAAGGGATGATAGAATAAGATATATTGGATTAGGGTGGGAGATCAATGGAAGAGAGAAGAACAGCAGTGTAGTTGTGCGAATGCATGTGTTAAGTGTGTGTGATTGTATGGATGCCTGGCCTGCCTTGTGACATCACTAGGCAAATCATTTCTTTTCAGTCTGGCTTTTGGCCATTATTATTATTATTAATTGAATTTATATACTGCCCTATATACTGCCACTGTCTCAGGATGGTTGACAACAGTGGCGTAGCGTGGGTTGCCAGCACCCGGGGCAAGGCAAGTAATTTGCACCCCCTAACCCGGTAGGGGCAGAGAGCTGCGAGTGCGAGCGCGCCCCCCAGATGTTGCGCCCGGTGCGGCTGGCCCCCCCTGCACCCCCCACGCTACGCCACTGGTTCACAAAAAAGATCAAGATCACAATATAGAAAATCAAAAAACCAACCAATAACCCAATAATACCCCCCTCCCCAAAAGAGCCACATTTTAAATGGGTATAGGATGTTGATCAGGATGTTAAAAAGGAACATTTTTGTTTGACACCTAAAGGTGTATAATGATGGCACCAGGCGAATTTCCCTGGGGAGAGTTCGATAATGGGGACTATTAGACACTGCGGCCTCCTTTAGTGGCTGGGATGTGTTTGACCTCCTTTTATGTATATACAGGTGTTTAGCTTTTATTTTCTCTTAGTGTTTTTTTTATAGGGGACCTTTCTCAGCCCGAGTCCTCTCACCTCCTTCTCAAAGCCTAGTTAGCACTTGCCCATCTTTGGGAAGAAGGTGGGAGAGTTTTAGGATCCTGCCAGTGCCTTATACCTCCTTCCCAAAGCACAGCACCTCCCTTACCTGGCTTTGGGAAGGCAGTTTTGGGCACCATATTACCAAGGTATGGCCCTGCACATGCCAGTGGTGACTGAGGCCAGAGGCCAAAAGTGAGTGGAGCAACTCTTACCTTTGGAGTTGTCAGGGGTTGGGAGGGCCACATTTGGCCCCCAGGTCTGCTCTTAAGCTACTGGGACTAAATTCTTTTCAGAGGAAGGAACCAAGAACCTTTTTTTAAAAAAAAGAAGTGTTTTGCAACACATTTAGAAATATTGTGGAACTATCCTAGCCCTAGCAAAAAGGTTGCAAAACACCCTTCACTGTCATACCCAAGGCTCCTTGATGCCTTGGCTCCCCCTGCCCTTTAAACATTTGAGGTTGTACAAAGCAACACAAGATGTACGGATCATCTGTGAGCTTCTGCACAACTCCCCCTTTTTCCTTAGGATCCAAAGTGGGTTTCAAAAAGCTGTTTGGAACATGCCTGGCTATTTCTGTTCTCTGACAATTCAGTCATGGAAAGTTTTCCGTGTCGCACAACAAGGCCAGAGAGCTAAAAGTTTATCACTGAACCAAAGGAACTTCCACGAGAAAGACAAACAAACAAAAGGCGAAAAACAGAGCAAAACCTTGAAGGCAGCAGCTTGGCACTCAGTTACCTGGCCAGGAGTTCTCTGTGTCCTTCAGCTAGTGTGCAAACTGACTCTGAAGACAGTTAATTCATTTGCTCAAACAGACACAGTAAGTGGAGTTCTGTGATTTCTTTCTTTTTAACCCAAAGCAGGTTAAAAGTCAAAATATAGCAAAGACACAGAGGAAAAGCTGCTTAACCCATTTCCTTCTGGTACCTTTTCACTGCAATATCAACCTCCCCAAAGCCTCCCGTGCTTTCTCCCTGAAGGCAGAAAGGTTTAAAACAATTGCACAAGCCGAGAGCTTTGAGTGGAGTTAAAACTATCCCGGTTGATTGCTCCAGAACATACTGTATTAATACTGTTTACATTCAGTTCTGTTCCCATAGCCTACTTCTATGTATTTAGGTTTGGCAATGTGCAGGGAAGTTGAGGCTAGACAGAGGCCATGAGGAACGGGATCTTCCATCTGCATCTGGACAACAGACTTATGCATAGTCCCAGAATAGACACAACGCAAGGTCCCTGTCTCCCAGTCCTCCATTGATCCTGGCTCAAACATGCAGAGAAAGGGAGTAGCATAGCCTTTAAGTCTCAGCAGCTGAAATGTACATGTGGCATTTAAAAATCTTTCCATGCATTCTTTCAGAATTTTGTCATCACACCCTTTCTGAAATATCCACATTTTTCACCTCATCATAAACACTATCTGAATATTTCTTCAAAGAAGCAGGCACATTGGAACAAACTAGAGGTATCCCACCCTTTGGAAAATAGGCCGGAGGAGTGTTTACTGTTGCTGGGATTCTAGTGATATTTTGCTTCCCTCCTGCCACAAAGTGCTGCTTGATAAACTCTGAATGTGCCTTTGAAATCCATCCCCACCCACACTTTCCAGGCCACGGCCGACCCACCCATCAGGCAAGGGGAGGCCAGCGCCTCAGGCATCAGGATCCACAGGGACAGCTGATCTGGCCTCCAAGGAATGCATCGCCCACTGCTGCCACTGTTGTGGTGACAGTGATAGCTGCGGCACACTCCTTAGAGGCCAGATCTGCCACCTCCTCAGCAGCCCCCCTCCATGCCACCTCTGCAGTGGCCTCTCAGTGAACAGAAGGTGCTGCTGACCTCCTCAGGGAGGAAGTAGCAGGGGCTGCCCAACCTGGCATGATTCAGAACGGGCCCCTTTAATTCCCACTTCAACCATTGAGTAAGGTTGATTTGGTGCCCTACACCCCTCCCCATTCCTGATGTAGAGCTTCACTCACCCCATCTTCCCTAGCAAAGGAGTGGGTGTGCTATTTTGTGGTTTACCTCAGGTGCCAAAAAAATGTATTGGGCCAGCCGTGTTCTGTGGAGCTGCCTGGATATTCAAAGAACTGGAGGCTGAAACCCGCCCACACCTATAAGTCGAAACCCACAGGGCAGGTCTGCACACCATCAGGCCTAATACCCACCCACAGGGTGAGTAGGCTAAAACCTACTCATAAATCTTATACCACTCACCTATATAGACTATAAAGCCAACCCACCCCTGTAAACTCTGAATGTGCCTTTAAAACCCGCCCCCTTCCTTCCAAGGAACAGCCTGGATATTTAGGGTGGTGGAGGCTGACGTCCACCCATCACTCAACTCCAGATTAGACTCACGGGAAGCCACAGGCTTGCTCCAGAGTTGGCAGTGTGGTGGAATGCAGCCAAGGATTCCATTCATGCACATGGCTTAAGAACTCTCGGCGGTACATTTAATTACAGCAACTAATAGAGCTGTCTCTACATGCTTGACGGAAGACAGATATGTTTCGTTAGATGCAAATGAAGAGGGATAGAAACAGCCCAGCGTTGGAGCTTAAGCTCAGCCAAGGCAAAGCCCTGAAATCTGTTTTCAGTGCCAGGGTTCACAGCCCAAACATTTTGAAGAAGGAACAAATGCTGGTGGGGGCGCATTGTGCCTCGTCCATAAACAAAATGCCTCCTCTCTAGGATTAGAGGGAAGGGCTTTCCTAGGCTTGTTTTCCAGGCAGGATGAGCCCAGGCAACCATGAAATGTAGTGGTTTGTTGTTGTTGTTTGGTTAAATATGAACTGGAAGGTTGTGTATAGATAGCATTGTGAGAGAAGTTCAGAGACAGAAGGAGATAAACAGATAGGCAAAGTGGTCCAGTCAGTTCTGTACAAGACTTGTTTGTTGAGTCTATTTCAGATACTCATCTTTCCCCATGTGCGAGTAGTAGGCAGGGCTGGCACGCTCATGAGGTGGACTGAGGCAGCCGGCTCAGGCAGCAGAATCTTAAGAGGCAGCATCTCATGTCTTCCCTGCCTGCCCCTGCCACTGAAAAAGCAAGGAGAAGTGGCGGCGGCTTCTGGTTTCTTATGAGTTCCTGCGGACATCTTGTGTCATCTTGCAGAGCTTGCATAAGATCTTGGAGCCACTTCATCTCAATTCTTCTGTGGCAGCAGGGGAGCCCTGCCCACCACCAGAGAAGCAAGAAGTGACTTTGGCTTCTGGGTTCCAGTGAGAAGTCATGGACCTCTTGTGAGATCTCACCAGAACCCAGAAGCTGCAGGTGCGTGACCAGCGTGAGCAAGGCTTTGCAGCGTGAAGGTGGGTTAGTGGCGGGGAGACTGCTCCTTCCTGTTTTACCTCAGGTGACAAAATAGGATGGGCCACCCATGAGAGTATGTAGCATATCCCTCTCTCAGTTGTGAACTTGTACTCATTGCATGATGCAGTAGCCCTAACTCCACAGAATGGAAGTGTATTTTTTCCCCATTAAGTTATGTTGACATTGAGTCTTGACGTTATAAAGGCTAGTACAGGTTGATTGCATTTCTGTCGACCATGACTGGGTAAGGCCAGTAGAAATAGGCTCCATGGATTCTTGGAAGTGGGACAGGATGCCACTAGTTTTAAAAGACATGGATTGTTCATTTATTTACTTAAAACAATGGTGGCAATAACTGCACATTAGAATCAAGGGTGCAATTAAGCCCATATCTAGGTTGCCCCAGGGCTTTTTTCAGCCAGAACTCATCAGAAGAACTCAGTTCTGGCACCTCTCAGATGGGGACCATTGCCATTCTAAGAAAATGAGGGAGGTGTTCATGGTGAGTTCTGGCACCTCTTTTTCTAGAAAAATAGCACTGGTTTTCCCCTAAGACAAATGCAACAAGGGCCACATCTAGCATATGAGTACAGAGCTGGGATAACCCAGTTCAGCTGAGCTTTGCCCTAAAACCACATGAGAGCTAAGGATGCTTTGGAGGTGGAACTCTGCCTAGAAAAGTTTTGAGCAACTTCCAATGAAGCCAGCCTCAGAAACAGAGCCAGTGTGAGGACCAAGCTTCTCAAATGCAAAGTGGTACTTCACACCTTGTTCTCCTGCAGATGAGAGAAAATCAACAATCTGCTTCCTAAATGACTCTGTCATTATTTCAACAAAGGAAGGAGAACCAAGAGGGGAAAAGAAACCCTCCAGAACCACAGAGGCATGTACAATATCAGGAAATAATATTCAGGCAATTGAATCCTCGGGGTGTGGACCTGTTGAGAGACTGTAAGCCATTTTGTTCTGAAGCAGTCTGCCTACACATACAAAGCGTGCAAGTCAAGGAGCCACTTGTGTGTGAGAACGTGCCGTAATGTGTAATGGAATCACACAAAGTCTCTCTAAGCCAGGAGCTTTTCTAATTTCCTACACAGTAAACAGGAACAGCTGCTTTCTGCAAACGCCTGCTGGTTAGGATGGAAAGAGAATGAATGTGCTAGAAACTTGCTGAACTGGGAAATGTGATTTGTTTTAACAAGGATGTCAAACCTTTTTTTTGTGTGTGCCCTTCAGAGTTGCTAGACAGACAGAAATTTGACAGCTGGACCCTTGCTTGCCAAGGAGGTACAGGTATGAAGAAGGCTTCATCAGTTGCATGGCTACCTGTTATGCACCTGTTGAAGATACAGGAGCCTGCCAGGGCAGGAAGCTTCAGGTTTTTTCCCACCTGCTGCTCTCCAAAATTCTGCAAACTGCACTGAACTGATAGTGAGAGGGCAATTAAAAGACAATGATTTATTTGCCAGGAAGGCCTGACAGTAGCTGAGGCCAAAGTCAACACATACTCAGAATGTTATTTAGCCATAAAACTCTTCGGAGTTCTCTTACTTTTCTCGTATTGACAGAGGCTTTTCCAGCAGTCAGTCATTTTGTTGATGAGTGAGCTGCAGCTATGTTTTGGGAGAGTAATGTGAAAGTTAAACACACACACACATACACATACACCTGTGCACACATACACTTGTCTGAAAAAATTGTGGCGCCCTCGAGATGCCACTGGCTTTTAATTAGCATTATCATTTCATTTTCAGTTATGAATTGCTTCCCATGAGGCATCCTGAAGTGATTTACAATATAATAACGTACATAAAAGTAAAGGTAAAGGGACCCCTGACAGTTAAGTCCAGTCACGATTGATTCTGGGGTTGCTGCGCTTACCTCGCTTTACAGGCTGAGGGAGCCGACGTTTGTCCGCTCTGCAGACAGTTTTTCCAGGTCATGTGGCCAGCATGACTAAGCCTCTTCTGGCATAACGGAACACCGGCACCAGAGCAGCTCATGGAAACACCGTTTACCTTCCCACCGGAGCAGTACCTATTAATCTACTTGCACTTTTTGGAGTGCTTTTGAACTGCTAGGTTGGCAGGAGCTGGGACCGAGCAATGGGAGCTCACCATGTCGCGAGGATTCAAACCGCCAACCTTTTGATCGGTAAGCCCAAGGCTCAGTGGTTTAGACCACAGCGCCACCCACGTCCCCCATACATACAGTATTTAAAATAGCATAAAGAAAAACACTTAAAAGAGTTGCATATATAAAAATAATTATGAAAACAGTTATAAATTTTAAAATGTTTAAAACAGCAACAGCATGTGCATAAAATCAGTTCAAATCTGACACAGAGAGCAACTGGGATAAAGATCTTCACTTAGAAGGCTTCTTGAAAGATGAAGATCTTTAGCAAGCACTGGAAAGGCAATGGAGGTGGTGCCTGTCTGATATGCAATAGGGGAACGTTCCAAAGGGTTGGGGCTGCCACACTAAAAGCCCTGATTGCAGCATTGTGGGTAAAGAACCTCTAGATAGGATGGTATCTGCAGGTATCTCTTCAGAAGAGATGGTATCTCTTCTGAAGAATACAGCAATCAGTTGGGTATGTAAGGGATGAGGCAACTGTACAACCAGGTGGTATAGCAAATGGTTGCAATTAGCCGCATCAAGCACTTGGAAGGCCTGCTTCCACATTGCGACCAATTGACAGTATGCTGATAATGGAATGACTAGCAAAGTCTCCACAGAAGATCTTAAAGGTCCGCTTAGTTCTGTACTAAGTGAGGTGACCTGCAAGGTATCCTGGTCCAAAGCTGCTTGAGGCTATAAAAGCCAACAACAAAACCTTGAACTTGGCTCAGTAGCTACCAGTAATAGGCAGCCCCCATGCAGAACTTTCAACACTAGTGAAAGATGTTTTCATCTGGGTGTCCCACTGAGCAGCGTAAACAGCTGCATTTTGTACTAGCAGCAGCTTCCAAATAGAGTATGGGCCACCCTGTCAAGGTTATCCTTCTTCAGGAACGTTTGTAGTCCAAGAACATAACAAAGTCGATACTTTAGAGGTATCGATGCAAATTTATAAATAATAATTGTAATTCAAATAGAAATGCACCTTGCCTTAGCTGAGGAAACTGTGACCAGGTTTCCATCATGCCTGCTCGATCTACTGTCCGGGTGCTTTCCCTTCTTCAAGTATTTTTAAACCTTAAACTTCACTTGGACCATGCAGCCTTTAAGACAGAGGACTGTCTGAACAACTCAATGAGATTATGGTCTAAGAAGTGTCCAAAGGTCCCAAAAGAGAAGTCTGGAAGGCCTTCATTTGGCCTTGAGTCTGAGGTTCTCCACCAAACCAGCTTCATATTCCTTGTTGGTCATGACACCTTCTGTGCATTCCCAAGCTATTCTCTATCTCATGGGCTTTCTCCAAAGGTTGCTACGAAAGCAAGCAAGCAAGCAAACCAACCAACCAACCAACCAGCTCATTTGAATAGATAAAATGGGATTATCCCCACGTTGAGTTCTGTAGAGGAAGTGTGGGAGCCAAATTTGAACATCCACAATGCATGTGCCCATGTTGACCATTTGATGTTCATTGGCTTTGTGACAGATTGCTGAGTAATGTAACAATCTGATGCTCAATAGACCTTTTCCTCATTCCTTTTTAAGAACATCATTATCCCTAATCCATCACTATTTTATCTTTGTAGTACCTTATTACATATAGTAAAATAAAACCCATCACATACTCTTTGCTTACTTTTTATTTTTAAATAATAATCAAACAGCTGCAAAACACCCCTTCTCACCACCATTCCTCAACAGTCCTCAACAGCATTCTTTTTACTTTTTAAATTTTAAAATCCTTTATTATTCAAATAACTTAAAATACATGAATTGTAAACATTGTACATTACTAATAGTCCAACATATTACAAACATACCAAAAAGAAAAGAAAGAACAAAGAACAAAGAAAAGAAAAAGAAGTGAAAAATATAAAGAACCTTCCGGCTACACTCGTCATACTATTTTACAAAATAAAGTTTTTCAATGCAGTCAGCAGCATCACATACTGACCACGAAACAATAATTACACAACTGTATTCAATGGCTGCTGATAGGGTGGTGCTCTGGGACAGGACCATGTTTGTGTACATAGTTGGGAGCCAATGTGTGCGTGTGCGTACGTGTGCGCATGCATGTGTGTGCATTCATTCATCCATTTGTTTAGTTCTTTTACATTTTTGCATCACATTTCTCTTCCTGCTTCTGTGAATCATTTAGCACATGTCTGGTCAGACAGACTCTTGCTGAAGTCTTCATATATTGCAATGCATCAAAGTTTCGTTTGAACATGGATATCTGAACAGCTACCAACTTACTTTTAAACTTTCAGTACAAGCATTTAATAAAAGTATTTACTGTTTTATGAGTTCTGTGAGAATACTGGACGTCCTTTTTAGAAGATGAAGAGGGGAAATGTGAAGCTTCTGTTTTTAGAGCATACTTTATATATATTTTTAAGATTCTTCTACAAATTCGTAATGGTTGGTAAGTAGTTTGTCATGGGGAGATGATTCACCATTGAGTTGGCGTGCTCTGCCTTCAGATTCCTTAGTCTTCTCATACAGTTGTACAATTATCTTGTCTACAACAAAGGAAGAGCTTCTTTTTGCTTTTTAAAGTCAATTGTAGGCAGAACACACATTTTTCCTGAGCTTTTTTATAAACACAAAAAGCCTTGCCTGTTCCCTGGAGTGTGGGCTTTGGCTAAGTATGGCTTTTGGCTAAACGAAAGGGGAAACATGCTAATAGTAACAGTTGTTCAACAGCACAACTGACTGCCGATCTGCTGGAGGGAGATCTGCTGGAGGGAGATTTAAGTGAAGGCTGAGGGACCATTTGTTGGAGATGCTGTTGGAGGTACTGTAGCTGGACTTCATGACCTCCAAGGTCCCCTCCAACTCTTTCGTTTTGCATGTATCATTTTTGTGTTCTTAAATCATGTCCTCCCTAAAAGAGGGCACATGTTGCGGTGAGACCTGGAGACTGACCTCCTGGTTGTGGGTAGGTACAATTGGTCAGCCACAACACCCGATTGGTAGGTCCCTCATTGCTGGGTTTAATCTGGGCCATGGGGTGCAGTCTAAACAGACCGAGGGACCTATATATACCTATGCATGTGACCCAGAGCTTCCTCTTTCGGCACATGCATTCGGAACACTCACCCACCTCTCCCTACTTTTAGGGCTTGTTGCGCTTGACCTTTCTATGCCGTTGTGTGTCGTCTGTCGTTGGGACAGGGGCATGGCAGGAATTTTCCCCACTTGGCTGATTGGCTGTTGCCATTTGGGTTTCGCCTGCCGCATAGCAAATCGTCACAACTTGTAAGGTTTCGGATAGGCTTTGGTTCAGGTGATAGGGATGGGAGGAATCCAGGGACTCAACTTGGTTTGGTCAACCCCTGAAAGGGGGTTGCGCCTGTGCCTGAGTCCAGGGGAGCATCAGGGGAGTGAACAGAGTCTGTTCCCAGGCTTTTCACCTGCCTCAGGTGTTCACCCTTGGCTGACCTATGATAGCGCTCTGGGTCAGCTCTACCTGCAAGGGTGGAGGGAGCTAGTTGAACCAGAGCCTATGCAACCACTCACTTTCCTGTAATCAATAAAGTTGTGGACTAAATTCTGCCAAAAACCAAAACTAAAAGTTGAGTCAATTGTGTTTATTTAGGGGGGGAGGTCTCTGGGTCTGAACACACAACTACTTTTAAAATGTAAATGTAAATCAACTCGAGATGGTGGTTTAGAAGGCAATTAATAAATTAATTGTAGTCATCATCATCATCATCATCATCATCATCACACAGGCTCTCTCAGTTGCATGGTTTTTTATGTGCTGGAAACCCATAAAGAGTTGAGCATTGCCAGTTCCACATTTCCCACCTGTGTATGATGGCTTCTGCATTTCAAAGATGTGCCTCTCTGAGCATGTTCTGGCTCTTTCCTTACATCCATTTTTAAAATGCAAATAGGAAAATTAAATGTTGACTTCCTGCCCCCCTTTTTCTTTTATTGTTGAATCACTGGGTGGAGAACAATTCCAACTAATTTTCCCTGATGGTGCAACTCCTTTGTCCCTTTGCTTCTACATGAAATATGAGTAATTATATTTACTCTCAGGTGTGTGAGAGCGTGCCTGTAAAGCACTTGGTAATCTTTAGAGAGAACATTGTCAGAGCCTGGCTACAGATAAAGGGTGAGTGAAGGCAACATCAGTTTAGGCAACGTGCTTCTTAAGCAATGGTTTGCAAAATATGATGGATTATTTTCAGTGAAATCATTTCACTCGGCAAAATATATTTCTGCTTGCATTTACTAGCATTTGCAGACCTTATTTCAACCTGTAAATATTTCTAAAATCAGAAGGAACTATGTACCATTCAAACTCTTTAAAGGGCACTAGAATGTATCTACTGATCATAAGTTTTGTGGATCTAGGTTTGCATGCTATCCTAACAAAACATGAGACTATATTGCAGAGACGAAAGGTTTAACTAAAGAAAGCAAATAAATTTAGACTGTTTTCTTCCTCATGTGTCTTTGAAAATTAATATGTATTATCCTGAATTGTAGGGTGGCTTCTTTAGACGTATACACACTTTTTTTTCACTCCACATTCAGTGTGCTCCCACTGCTGGTTTGGAAAATGGCGTACACATGACACCAGCCGCAATCCATATCTATCCTGTGTCTCTTATGCCATTTTTAAACGTATTACATCATTTTTATAGGTTTACACCCAAACTAGCTTCTGTCCTGTCAGCCAATTGGAAGCCACACCTCAGAATTTGAACATTTCAGAAGACGAATGGCCTTCCTGAATGGATTATGTTCGAGTTCCGAGGTTTGACTGTATCAACAAATCAACAAGTGTCTAAATCTAAGGCCCCCTTTGAGTCTGAGGCCCAATCCAAATGATTCTCCTGCCCTTTGACTCTGTTTGGCCCTGGGGAGCCATCATGGCTAGTAACCATTGGTTAGGAAAATAGCTAACTCCCCCATCATCCATCACTTTGGCCTTGACCCACCCTCTACTTCCACCTCCTTAGTTGGTGTGTGGAACAGGAAATATCGGCTGCGTTCACATCATAAGCACATTTAAAGTGCATGACATCCCCCTACCCCAAAGAATAATTGGAACTGTAGTTTGTTAAGGGTGCTGGGAATTGTAGGTCTGTGAGGGGGAAAACACAGCTCTCAGAACTTTTTGTGGAAAGCCAAATATACTGTGTTTGTGAAGCGTCCATCATGGCTCTCCGGCTTCTTGACCAGCTTGGTCCTCTTCCATGTGACTCTGAGGAAAGAGCAAGGGGTTCATCAAGCCATTTCTTCTTACAAATTCACAGCACTTGTACAATTTCTGCAGGCATGGAACAAACCTGAATGCTGTTTTCCACTGATCTCTATGAGCTATTCTGTTAGCAGTTCAGTGCTATTTAAGATAATGGCTCCCAACAACTGGTATACCAGAACAAACATTTACTTCCTCCTCTCTGTCTTTGCCTAAAGATCTCTTTGAGAAGCCAGGGAAAGTGTTCCTATGTAAAGCCAGAGCTAAAAATAATTTTCTGAACACAGTCTGTGGGGGTAACCAGTCTAATTAATGCACAAATGGGTTAATACCATCGAATAGGCTTTCTTGCCCACCTTTGCTATGTCGACTTCCCTGCATGTTGGGAGGAACTAGGTACCAAGAATTATTCTTTTATACTCAACCCCCCCCCCCGAACCAACACAGTCCACACTTCAAAGTGCCCTATTTTCAGGGTTTTTAAAAGAGTTTTGTAGCTTCTTAATCAAGTGGGAGCCAAACTGAAATTATTTCCTAGGAAGAAGCAAAAAAAGGAAAGAAGAAAGTTGCAACAAATTGAGTTAGATTTGCTTCCTCCTTGGTTACCTCCGTGAGTCAGCTCTTCTAAAAGTAGAACAAATATTGGGAATTGCCTTTGAAGAATGGAGGGAACCACTTTGAAGGTTTGCATCACACCTCCATTGAGTCATTTCTTAACTCCCCCTGAAATGTTTACAATGTGGCTTTAAAAAAAGGGATTCTGGAAGTTACGAAGCAATTTAATGGTCTATCAAATCACTAACTACAATAGGATAATAGGCCTGTAATTGCACTAGTTAGCTGGAGGGCTGTTATTTATTTATTTTTAAAGAAGGCTTTCATTACCAGTCACCATAAAATAATATTATTAACATCCTGAGCATAGGAGCCAACTCGAAGGGGCATTGGGGGCTTTGGCCTCCACCAGAAAATATGTGAGGGAGCTGGGCCCCCACAGAGTTGATGGGCATTCCTATTAAAATGGTGTATGTGTGTGTGTGTGCGCGCGTGTGTGTGTGCGCATTGTGTCATGTGATCAATTATATGGTGCAGGGCTTACCTGGGCTCTCACAATATTTTATTCAGCTTGGCATCCCTGAACCTGAGTATTGTAGAAGGTGCCTTGGCCTGAAAATAGCATCAGTTTCTTTATCTGGCAGGCTGCCGTACTGTCAGGCTTTGTGGGAAGTGGGTCTTCCAAGGACCAGTGAGGCATTCTTAGAGCTAAGACTGGTTTTGGTCACCTGGGGTTCCACGTCCAGGGCTGGCCCTACCATTAGACAAACAGCTGCCTCCAGTGGAAGATGCTGAGGGGCATGGAGCAGGGGTAAGGTGCTAGCCTGCTGCCCTCTGGTGTGATGGAGGACACTGTCCCATCATTAGTGTTGCTGTAGCATTTCTGCCAGTCTAGTCAGCTTCTGCACATGAAAAGGAGCACCACCTTGTCCACCTCAGGTGGCCAGATGTTTTGGGCTGGAATTGTCCACATAGATACCTGGACATCATTGAGTGGACATAGGTGGCCACAATATCTCAGCTTTGGCCCTCTATGTGAGGAGATTATAGAGTTGGATTGCTTTGAGCTCTTGGGCTGCAAAATAAGAAGGAAGTACTATTGAATTCTAAATCGACAAGTCTATGATTGCACTGTATTTTTTGTTTTCCACTTTGTGTATGCAATAATGCATTGAGGAAGAGTTGTGGGAAGGTACCATGCAATGAAGACAAAGACTACTGTCAATCTTTCCCAAAATATTGCTTGAATAAAAATTCCATGGTAAAGAAAGGCCATGAAAGCAATATATATATATATTTGTACCATGGTTTGAATGAGTGTGAATGAGCCACAGCATTTTACTTAAACCTGGTAGATTTGATAAAACACCAAGGCTTCCGCTGCCCTCACTTCCAGAGATTTTCTAATGAAGATGATGAAGAAGAAGAAGAGTTTGGATTTGATATCCCACTTTATCACTACCCGAAGGAGTCTCAAAGCGGCTAACATTCTCCTTTCCCTTCCTCCCCCACAACAAACACTCTGTGAGGTGAGTGGGGCTGAGAGACTTCAGAGAAGTGTGACTGGCCCAAGGTCACCCAGCAGCTGCATGTGGAGCAGTGGAGACGTGAACCCGGTTCCCCAGATTACGAGTCTATCACTCTTAACCACTACACCACACTGGTGCACATTTTACACCCATGCAATATAAAACTCTCAAAATGAACGGAACCACAATGACTAATAGTTTTGGGATTAGTTATCTGTACTCTACTCAAATATTTAAAACAAATATAATGTCCTGTTCTGTAGCGTGTGCTTAAAAAAAAGCTGTTTTTTCACATCTGGGAATTATGTCTCACTCTTTAATGTTAGTTTACTTAATGGATTTATAGTTTGCATTTCTAGGTCGTCAAGGCAGCATATGGACATAAGAAGAGTCCGCTGGATCAGGCCAGTGTGGCCCAACCAGTCCAGCTTCCCATTTTCACAGCGGCCAACCAGAGGCCTATGGGAAGCCTGCAAGCAGGACCTGAGCTCCAGAGCCCTGTCATTTCCTGCAGCTTTCTTCTCATGGTACTCAGAAGCACATTGCCTCCAACCATGAAGGCAGAGCTTGGTCATCATGGCTAGTAGTTACCGATAGACAAATCCATGGATTTGTCCTCTGTTAAAGCCACCCAAATTGATAAGACATTGCTGAGTCCTGAGGGAGCAATTGCACAGGTTAACTTTGCACTGTGTGAGGAAGGACTTTTGTCTGTTTTGAATCCTCCGTCATTCAGCTTCATTTAATGTCTACTGGAGTTCTAACCTAATCTATGAGAGACTGAGGGAAAACTGTTCCCTGTCCCCCTTCTCTATGCCATACATAATTTCACACACTCCTGTCAGGTTGCCTTTTACTCCCCCTTTCCCCAAAGAGCCTTAAATGCTGCCAGTTTACTGCCCTTCCACTCAGTTTGGAGAGGCCCTTTTGGAGCTCTTCATAATCCTTTTCGGTTTTGACAACCAATTTAATATAATCAGCCAACCACCCTACTGCTCTCCCCTAACTCTAGATCATTTCTGAACAAGCTAAAAGCATTTAAAAAAAATGTTTTTATTAAATATTTCTTTTGTGTTACAAAACAAACAAACAGGGAAAGGTGATTTATTATATGTATATATGTTGTTGTTGTTTAGTCGTTTAGTCGTGTCTGACTCTTCATGACCCCATGGACCAGAGCGTGCCAGGCACTTCTGTCTTCCACTGCCTCCCGCGGTTTAGTCAAACTCATGCTGGTAGCTTCGAGAACACTATCCAACCATCTCGTCCTCTGTCGTCCCCTTCTCCTTGTGTCCTCCATCTTTCCCAACATCAGGGTCTTTTCCAGGGAGTCTTCTCTTCTCATGAGGTGGCCAAAGTATTGGAGTTTCAGCTTCAGGATCTGTCCTTCCAGTGAGCACTCAGGGCTGATTTCCTTAAGAATGGATAGGTTTGATCTTCTTGCAGTCCATGGGACTCTAAAAAGTCTCCTCCAGCACATACGCTTCAGGTTACAGACTCCACTAACCCAGAAATAGTGCTTCAGGTTAAGAACTTTGCTTCAGGATGAGAACAGAAATCGTGCTCCGGCAGCACGGAAGGAGGAGGAGGCCCCATTAGCTAAAGTGGTGCTTCAGATTAAGAACAGTTTCAGGTTAAGTACGGACCTCCGGAACGAATTAAGTACTTAACCCGAGGTACCACTGTATATTCATTATTAAAATTTCCTGTTATGTAACCAGTTCCTGATCCACAAGAGGACCTTTCCTTGTACGACAGCTTAGCTTACTTAGGCGTCTGTGCTGCAGTACTTTGTTGAAGGCTTTCTGAATGTCCAAGTACACTGTGTCAACCAGCTCAGCTCTTATCTATATGCTTGTTGACACTCTCAAAGAGTGCTCAAATAGAGAGGACTTGCAGATGCAGATGCCTCATTGGTTCTGCTTCAGGAAGGCTTGGTTATTTTAAGCAATACTTTCCACCAATTTTCCAAGGACAGCTATTAACTGACCTGCAATTTCTAGGTCACCCTCCCACCCCACCTGCTACATCACTTTTTTAAAAAAATCGCATTATGTTGGTGACTTTCCAGTGCTCAGGTATGATAGGATTTTGATATCACACCTATCCCAGTGTAATCAGCAGAGTTGTGCTGCGCCAGCAGAGCAGTCCAGAAGAGCTTCAGAGTCTGCTCCTTTTTTCAGTTGTCAGTCTTTCCCAGAGAGGCTGCATGAGTAATACCAGAGGCCTGTGGCCTTGAGCTGTTTCAAAACCCACTACAGCTGGCATCCTTACCCTGAACAGAAATCAGTCATGGACAAAGGGCATAGGGGCCAAGAGGTCTTCAACCCTCCCAATAAAATATTTGAGAGGGCTGCCCACCCCCATTTGATGGACATTGCCATTCAAATAGTGTGCATGCACTGCATCATGCATCATTAGTTATTTTATTAGTTTTTTTTATTCGAGTTGACACCCCTGCTCGAGACACAGACCAAGCACTTAGTGCAATTTCACACATATTCCCAAGTTTCACCAACAAATATGAAGGACAAATTACATACCAGCTATTTCACATTTGAGAACTCTCAGATAGATACCACCCAGACCTGACAATTTGTCAGTTTCCATTTAGTCTATTAGGCCTGGAACTTTGTTTTTCATCACCACTATTTTCTTAGTTACTCAGACTTCCTTCCTGCAAAGATTTGTTCAGGCACTGGGATCTGACCTATATCTTCTGCTATGAAGGCAGGTGCAAATAACCAATTCTGCTTCTCTGCAATCTCCTTATCCACTTTTAGTACATATTTGGCTCCCTTGGCATTCAAGCGTCCAACTGCCTCTCTAGCTGGGAGTTGTAGTCCCAAATGTTTGGAGGGTACCAGGTTGGCAAAGACTGTCCAGAACATCTGAAGCAGCAACACTAAAAGAGGTGGTCATTCACATGGGAGATAAAGTGTTACCATGTTGCATGGAAGTCACTTTTCCCTCAGTAAAGACATATACTGTATATCCAATACATGGAAGTACCACCTCTCTAAAGATCCAGTCTCGGACTTCTTCCAGTATTATGTAACTTCTAAGAAAGCTACAGTCAGTGTCTATATTATTTATAAATATTTTTATTTAATCTTTCCAGTATAGCAACACAAGAGTTCCCCATTTGATTAACATAGCCCCCTAAACCCCCTAAGAGCATGATACAGAGGTCAGCCAAATCTGTCCCACCACAACTGGTCATGTGTTGCTGCGTATTGGAATTAGTTTCTGTTACATATGCTATGAAGGCACACCATATGTCTACAAAAGTTCTGTTTGTCAGTCGTTCAATGCTTTTAACTGTGTAGTCAGCTTTTCCATGACAGTACAAACCTTTTGACTCCAAGCAGACAACTGCTAATTATCCAGTTTGAATCCAGGGTCTATACATTTAACAACCAATGAAATGGTTTAGTAAAGCTGAGCCAGGAGAACTCTCCTCTCCTCTCCCTCCCTCCCCATTCAACCCTCCTCTAGTATTGCATTTTGAACATCTGAAATATACAGTGGTACCTCGGGTTACAGACGCTTCAGGTTACAGACTCCGCTAACCCAGAAATAGTACCTTGGGTTAAGAACTTTGCTTCAGGATGAGAACAGAAATTGTGCAGCGACGGCATGGTGACAGCGGGAGGCTGCATTAGCTAAAGTGGTGTCTCAGGTTAAGAACAGCTTCAGGTTAAGAACGGACCTCCGGAATGAATTTCCGTAAGTTCTTCACCTGAGGTACCACTGTATTGAGATATACAAACTGAAATAATTCTTGCAGTTCCTCCATAGTCCAGTGGAGGTCACTGAGTTCCAAGTGGAGAATATGCACACATGTTAGATTCTAGGCCAAACTACACATTACACATTACAGGATATCCTTTTTAAATTTGTTTTAAAAACTGCTTTGAGAGCAGGTGATTGAAAGAGAAGCAGCAGCAAGGAGGACTTAATACTTTCCTCAACTGTTATTTTCTCCAACTGGTGACCCTGAAATTTCTCTTCCCTGATCCATCTAAAATACGTCTAAAATACGTCTGCAGACACATATTTTAAACCCTGGGAGGGGTGGGGACAGATGAATTAATAAAGGATAAAGTTATCAATGGCTACTAGCGACAACGGTTGTTGCTTCCCCACAAACAAATGCTCAATAAAGAGTGGGCATTGCATTACCTTCAAACCAGCCTTTTGCAAGGAAATCAGGATGAATGCGCAATAAACAAGTCCTCTGGAGCAGCCCTGGTTGGCAACTGTGAGACAAGAATGCTGGACTCGATCAGACTTTGACTTTGTCTGATCCAGCCAGGCTTTTCTTATGTTTTTATGACTGTGTGGACAAAGAAAGTAGCAGAAGTATTTATATGTACACATGGCCTGAGGTTCGTAAGATAAGGACTGAAGATAGAAAAAATGCCAAGAACACACATTCTGGCATGATAAACATGATTGAATATAATACTTCATTGACGGAGCAACAAAACATGAAGTTTCAAAGGGCTTTTCTGACAATAACCGCTCACCTAGGGCTCCAGGTGGGCAGTTTTTGCTGCATGGTGCGGCTGCGGTGGGTCCATGGAGTCTTCCGTCTTCCAGCGTGGCTGGGGGAGGGGGTGGTTATCTGGAGCCAGCCGCCTCTAGCCTCTCAGATATGGGTGGGCAGTGCCCACAAGGCCAATCAGAAGCAGGGGTTTGGGGGCTGTGCCCAGCCCGTCCCTGTCTTATTTAAGGGGGTGCACCCTGTTGGCTGTTTGTTGCTGGTGACCCTGGGCCAGTCAGCATTCCTCTGCCCAACTTACCTCACAGGATTGCTATGAGGATGAAATGGGATGGCAGAGAACCATGCTTGCCCCCTTGAGCTCCTTGGAGGGAAAGTGGGGTATAAATGTAATAATAATAAATTATATTAATAATAATAAATTAATTAATTAACATTTCTCCTGTTGCCTGGAAAGGACCTATAGCACAAAATGGGAGACAGCTGAGAGAGCCATTCATAACGCCTTTTCAATCCCTGAAAAACATGCCCTTTTACTAGATTCTAGTTCAGTCGCTTTTCACTGCAACTGTTCCTTGTATTGACCTTAAGGTTAAAGACACAATGTCCAAGAAGACTGAAATGATCCCAGACTGATTTTGTGTGTTCCAGTTTTATAGCATTCCATTTGGGTCCATTCATTCTCTTTTGTGGGGACTGTGATGATCTTTGGCTGATGCATTATAAACATCTGCAGAGTATTACTATGAAATGGTGATGTTACATAATAAGAAGATGTGTAGGTAAATAAGCCCTTGATAATGTGACTGATGTTATTTAGCCCAGCAATTGAGAGGCGCCATATCTCAGTGGCAGAGCATATATTCTGTATGCAAATGGACCCAGCATCAGTCCCCGGCATCAGTCCCCAGCTCAAAAATATTCCCCATCTCACACTGAGTTATTTGTTTCCCATCCGGACTGCTGATCCACTCCAGTTCTGTTTGGCTTCAGTCATGACACAGCATCAGCTGTTCTCACACCCGCCCCCATTTCAAATCTATGATTAAAAACATTGTGCCAGTTGTTGGCACATTTCCCCTGCCTTTTCTGTTAGTCTATTATGCAAAATGTCTGCATTAATGAAATTGAGAAATGTACTGGCTAAAGGTGCATGTCGCCGAAGCATGGGCTCAGAAACATTTTGTATTTCATTGTCTCAGTGCAGCCATTTGTGGAAGGCTGATTGTCTGCAAGTTCTGTTACTTTTCTAAGATCGGCCGTCAATGAACTGCCGAGCTTAAATTATTTCTCTTTGTAGTTTTTTCATGTTCTTTCCTCCCAAATCCCAGGTGACCAGACGTTGAATGTTGTAATGATTAAAATGAGGACAGCAGCTTGATCACTTCCTAATGAGGACAGGAAATGATAATGAAATGAAATTTCAGCCAGATCCCAACCCCCCCCCCCCACCTTGCCAAAAAGAAAAGAAAAGAAATAGGTTAATGAAAAACTTATGCACGGTTCCCCTTGGAACTGTTTAGCAAGGGAGGGAATGGAAACACTGGTCCCTTCCAGACAACCTGTTGTTCAGCATTCAGTTGAATCTGTCTGCACAAATTTTGCAGAGAGGTTAGGTGATACAATATTGACTATTCATTGAGCATTTGTACTGTTTTGTTTGTGAAAAGGTTATTCAATCTTGCATTAATGCAATAATTATGCAAACATTTCCCCATCGCTTTGTATATTGCAAAAAAGTTCTGTTTGGGGGCAGGTGGAGCTGGTTTGTTGTGCAAGAGTGCCAGACCAGCTTTAATTGTACAACCTGAATTTGCCTGTATGTGATTGAATCCCACCTAAAACCAGTGACAACCTAGAAGTGCCCACCGTTGGTGGAATTAACAGAGGCAAATGAGACAATTGTCAGAACTTTCCCTGTGGGTCCCATTGCTAGTAGCATTAAATCTGCACATACCCTCTCTCTCCCTGTCTGCCCATCCCTACACCATTATCAGGTCTAAAATACTCTGAATGTGCTGTTGTGATTCTGTTTCATAGTTTGCAAGGTATTGTTGTGTGAGGAAAATCAGAAACTCTCGCTGTCATTTCTCCATTGCTGTTGGTCAAACTTCATCAAACAGAGTATTCTATGAAGGTACCAACACTGACCTGTACTGTTATACAATTCTCCAATACAGTGGTGCCTCGCAAGATGAAAATAATCTGTTCCGCGAGTCTCTTCGTCTAGCGGTTTTTTCGTCTTGCGAAGCAACCCTATTAGCAGCTTAGCGGATTAGCGCTATTAGCGGTTTAGCGGTTTAGCGGCTATTAAAGGCTTAGCGGCTTAGCGGCTAAAAGGCTATTAGTGGCTTAGCGGCTTAGAAAAAGGGGGGGAGCAAAAAAAATCGCAAGACTCGCAAGACGTTTTCGTCTTGCGAAGCAAGCCCATAGGGAAATTCGTCTTGCGAAGCGCATCAAAAAATGGAAAACCCTTTCGTCTAGCGGGTTTTTCGTCTTGCGAGGTATTCGTCTTGCGGGGCACCACTGTATGTTTTGGAGAGCAGAATGTAACCTTCCTGACATGGATGTTGTGAGAATAAATGGGAGGAGGTGGCAAATAGTTTTGCTGCCTAAAGCTCATTAAAGGAAAGACACATCATCTCTCTCTCTCTCTCTCTCTCTCTCTCTCTCTCTCTTGATATATAGATCTATAAAACTTGCAGCCCTACTTCTGTCAAGAAAATTCTTGGGAAAAACACAGGGAGCCATCACCGCAAGGATCCCAGCCAGGAAAAAAAATGTGATTGTGTGATTGTATTTAAGGGTGGTATTAAAAGCTAAGTAAACCCCAGATAGCAGCAGATGTTCTCACTCGCAGGTGCTTTGAAAGCAATAAAAATGCTTCTAAGCTTCCTTTCTAAAAAGCATAAATTCTCTCGTGAGAAATCTTCTTTCTGACTGGATTCCCAGACTTCAGAAATGATGATGACATTGTGATCCATCACACTGGGGCAGGAGGAAGGAGAGGTTGCTAGACAGAGCACGGAGAAGGTCAGATACTGTGGAAGAGTCTATTCCCCTCACTGTGAGGACAGACAAGTGGAAGGAAAAACTGTGAAATAACACCAAATTTTGGATATGCAGCATGTGGTTTTTTTAAAAAAATGAATGGAAAAGAATGCACAATCCTAATTACTGCTCTTTGAAATACAAGCCTTCTTATAATCTGCTATCATTGGGCAGCTTCCAGAGCTCAGCACCACAGCAGGGACCACCAGGGCCTCACCAGTGGTACATCACCAAGGCATTGCCCACTGCCCTCCCATTTCTCTCCAAATTCAGACTTTATTCCGGGAAATAAGGGTACAGGCTCAGCAGCAGACACAAGGTTGAGGAGTCACGGTTCAGGACTTCACGAACAGGACAAGAAGTTCAGAACTGGACAGATGCAACAAAGATGTCCCAATCAGTTTCTACACCCTGCCCGCCAAGCTTTGAAAGACGAGGCGTGGTGCACTTACTAGTGAGACCTGCTTGCTCTGCAGGAATGTTGGGATTGCAAACATACACTCCTTTGGGGTGGGTGTGTCTGCTCTCACCTGTGAAAACAGCACCTGGTTCTAGGTGGCAAGACTGCACCTGTTTGGTCTCCTGTTTAGGCATTGCTGCCTTTGGCTCCACCTCCCGTCCCAGCTGCTCCAAGCCCCTGTCCCAAGCCCCCAGAGCGGCTGTCCACTGCACAAGAAAGTCAGGGAGGAGAGCTGGCATCTCTGCTCCCTCTTTCCAAGCGATTCAGGTCAGGGTGGAAAGGGGTGACCCACTCTTCTCACTGGAGCCAGTGTGGTGTAGTGGTTAGGAGCGGCAGTCTTGTAATCTGCTGAACCGGGTTCACTTCCCTGCTCCTCCACATGCAGCTGCTGGGTGAACTAGTCACACTTCTCTGAAGTCTCTCAGCCTCACTCACCTCACAGAGTGTTTGTTGTGGGGGAGGAAGGGAAAGGAGATTGTTAGCTGCTTTGAGACTCCTTAGGGCAGAGGTTGTCGAACTAAGGCCCGTGGGCCGGATATGGCCCACCAGGCTCGTTAATCCAGCCCGCAAACCTTGCGGACCCTGCCGCCCGCTCGGTCAGTCGATGCATTAAACAGGCACGATGCAGAGGCCTCGCTATGCGTAGACTGACTTCTGTGATGGGGCACGGCTTCTGATTGGCTGCAGGAAACTCCTGCAGCCAATCAAAGGCTGCGGGTGCCTCTGGGTGGCCAAGCAGGAGGAAGCGGCAGCGGCATGGGCTCTGTGCCCTGCTGAGACAGAAGACGCTGATGCTGCCAAGGACAAGGCAGTGTCGGCGGCTGCGGCATAAGTGGCATAGGCGGGGGGCCTTTCAGGAGGGGGGCGCTTTTGGGAGGCGGTGGGTCTGGCCCCCCACAAGGTCTGAGGGACAGTGGACTGGCCCCCTCCTGAAAATGTTTGCTGACCCCTGCCTTAGGGAAGTGATAAAGCGAGCTATCAAATCCAAACTCTCCTCCTCCTCCAACTCAGGTTCCCACCATTCAGCTGCCCCTCCTTCTACATCCTGTATTACAGCCTGCCAAACCAATAATGGCAGTGCTGCAGGACTCATGACACATAGGTGTGATGTGATTGTAACATCCAGTTCCAGTTTGCAATCTTATTGTTGTCTTCTGAACTAATGGCAGTTTCCAAACAGCCTTCAAGGGCAGCCCCACTTAAAAAACATTGCAGTTATCTAATTGGCTCCTCTGTGCCATTTTCTAAACTGCCTTCCTGAAACTCCTGTAAGACGGTGTGTGTGTGTGTGTGTGTGTGTGTGTGTGTGTGTGTGTGTGTGTGTATCTGCATAGTTCTGGTGTTTTTCTCTGCTGCTGGTCTGGTAACAGCAGCTTGGTAATGGTGGGGTAAATACTTTCCGCCAGCTGTAATGCTCCAATCGAAATCAGAGCTCCCTGTGACTGGTCACTTTAAAATGATGGAGAGAGGAGGGTCCTCATCAGGACATCTAATCACAGCTATTCTGCGTCATGTCTCTTTCATCTCCGAAAAAAGGTTTGGGGGTGTGCATAAGATAATTTCAATGATGTGTTTTGCAAGAAAAAAATTGAGAAACCCTGACATACCACCTGTCTTGCAAAATAGTATATTTTCGCTTACTGACATCAAAGTGGCAAATACAGAGGCAGTATTTTCAGAGATATTTTAATTTAGTTAAGCCTTGTTAGGCTTATTTTCCCTGCAAAGAGTGCAGACCTCAAATACTTCCACACACGGATGGGATTTTTAAAGCACATGTCACCTTGGTACGAGTAAACATGATACATGGAGAATGCTTATATAGGCTTTTTTTTATAGCTCTCCACATCAATGGGAAACACACCTTACATAAGCTGTGTCACCAAGCCAGCAGTCTTCTGACCCCCTTGTCCTTTCCATTTGTTTTCCTTCTCAGTGACATTGTGTGTTCAGTAAATAGTTGTGCTGTTGACCAAGAGCTGGCTCAAGACCTTTTGCTGTTCAAGCCAAGGACGAGATGATGCCCCTTTCAGTTTCAGACTTAGAAGCTGACTAGGTCACATGACACACACAGTTGGGGATGGGCAAATCTGTCCATTTTGGTTTCTTTCAGTTTCTAATTTTTTCATCTCCAATTCAGTTATCCACATAAATGCAGCCACTTGCAATGTATTTATTTATTCTTTTAAAAGTTCACTTGAAAATTCATCAGCACTTCAGTGTAAATTTCTCCTAATAGGCATATTTTTGCAGTGCAATCTCCCCTAAAATAATGCATTTTTATATGCTGTTTTAAGCCATGTATATATATATGTATGTATATATGTATGTATGTGTGTGTGTGTGTGTGTGTGTGTGTGTGTGTGTGTATATATATATATATATATATGCAGGTTTTGGTGTCTTCGGGTATCTTCCCGTGTAAGAGTTGGGGTGTCTAGGCGACGTTTCGACGAGGTCTCACTCGTCATCTTCAGGCTGGTGCTTTCGGCTTCTTGTTACTAGAACAGAGCCTCTGTTCTAGTAACAAGAAGCCGAAAGCACCAGCCTGAAGATGACGAGTGAGACCTCGCCTAGACACCCCAACTCTTACACGGGAAGATACCCGAAGACACCAAAACCTGCATTCCTGTACCCGTGAAAATCTACGAAAGCATATATATATGTAAGAGTGTAAGAGTTAGACACCCCAACTCTTACACGGGAAGATACCCGAAGACACCAAAACCTGCATATATATATATATATATATATATATATATATATATATATATATATGAATGCTTTATCCCAGTTTGTGCATTTTTGTTCACATTGCTTTGCTGGAGTTCTCCATGTTGTGCGCATGCCTGATGATCGTCTTCCAAAGCAACTACTCTATTCCGAACTTAAAAATGGAAAGCGTAATGCTGGTGGTCAACAAAAGAGGTTTAAATACTGTCTCAAGGCAAATCTTAAAAAATGTAGTATAAACACTGACAACTGGGAAACACTGGCCTGCGAGTGCTCCAGCTGGAGAACAGCCTTTACCAAAGGTGTCATGGACTTTGAAGACACTCAAACTCAGAACGCAAGGGAGGGACGTGCTAAGAGGAAGGCAAGCTTGGCAAATCCAAACCATGATCAACTCCCGCCCAAGAACCAATGTCCCCACTGTGGAAGGACGTGTGGGTCCAGAATTGGCCTCCACAGTCACTTACGGACTCATTTAAAACCGTGTTTATGGAAGACAATCTTACTCGGCTACTAGTGATCGCCAAAGAAGAAGAAGAGTTAGGTAGGTAACTGAATTAGGTAGCTGAATCAAAATCGTCCCCATCCCCTTTGACATGTTGATTGAGAAATTAGGAAGAGCTATAGCTTAGTGGCAGAACATCTGCTTAGCATGCATAAAGTCCCAGGTTCAATCCTCAGCATCTCAAAGTTGGGCTGGGAATGTCACCTGCCTAGAACCCCAGACAGAGTCTGTCTCAGGATAAGGCTGCTTCCTATATACCTAAAATGGCAGCCTCCAATCTGTAACACTTTGGTCACATCCACACCATGCATTTAAAGCACATCTAAAGCACACCTCCCCCAAAAAACTCTGGGAACTGTTCCACCACAGAGCTCTAGTTCCCAGGAACCTTTGAGGAAAGCTTTAAATGCCTGGTGCAGATGCGGCAATACATTGGTTGTGATGTAGGATGTTTCCAGGCCACACAGTAGCTACACAATGCTCAACAGAACACAAGAAAAAAGAAGTCCAGTACTTCTATGGGCTGCTAGGGCTCTGTACCAGAACTGTGTGACATTTCCCCAAACTGTCACTTCCTGCTGTGACTGAAGTGTGGCAAAGGGTTGTCGTCGTCGGTTTTTTTTAAACCCACTTCCTGGCACAAAGAAAACGAACACGAAAGGGGAAAGTGTTCATTACTGAGTTCCAGCACCTGTTTTTCTAGAAAAATTGCTCTGCACATGCCCCACAAGAAACGTGAGCACTATAGTTTACCCCTCGCAGAGCTACATTTCCCAGCACGCTTAACAAACTTCACTTTCAGGGATTCGTGAGACGGGGGGCTTGAAATGTACTTTAAATATATGGTGTGCACACAGCCTGAAGCTATAGGCAATGAAGTAAGATTAGTGTGCACATGCAAAGGGATGTAACCAGTTCTCAGATACCTATAATTTCCTCTGATCCTGACTCATTATAACACATACTCTTTGACTGTCATGGCTTTTAGGTTTTTAAATAGAAAAGAAATTTACAGAACAATCCCATAGCCCTACTGAGTTCAGTGGAATTTATTCCCCAATATAGCACAGCCAGCCCTAGTTACAGATAACAATTCTTAAAAAATATGTAGGGGATCGTTTTTGCTGTCTTTCAAAATTTTGGAACAGGACAGGGGAAATGGATTAAAATCTTCATCTCACTCTTCACTTGCAAATCTATGCCTTCCTGCTCAACCTCTGGTTTTGGCCAAAAGACAGGAGGAAAAGCCTCTGAGGCTGACAGAGATTGTTTATTTTAAATGTTTGTTATTTTAAAAACCAAAGCTAGGGTTGAAATAGCTAATTAAAAGTCTTCCCTCTAAATGTGACAGTCCCAGATTGTTGGTTCAAGGGGGGGGGTATAAAAGGAACATTCTTGGATGCCAAGATCCAAGTTTGGAGGAAGTACCTTTTGGTGTGGGAACCCCAGCAGAGATTTAAAATCAGAGAATAGGCAGCAAAGTGTGGAAATATAGGCTTTAAAATATGTCCCTCCAAGTGAGTTCCAAAATGTTCCCTTAAAAGGTTCCTTTCCAAGATATAGGGAAAAGACCAAATGTTTGGTAAGTCAAAAATGGTTTGTGAATATTCATTGTTGTTCTAAATCAGTTTGATTTTTGTTAAAATGAACAGCAGTATACAATCATTTTTTAATAAGTAGAACACATTTTAAAATGATGCATCCCCTTTCATACTAACCCAACTGCAATGCCTACTTGTATTTCTGCAAGACTACAGTTCAGCAGCAGCAAGTCCCGGGTTCAAATCATTTTGTAAAAATGAAAGGCATTTGCAACCTTCTTCCATGTTAAGGATGCTGGGGAAAGGAGGTGTGATGTCATGCTGCGAGTTTTGAGATGCTAGTGCCTCAGAGAGGCCTTATGTAACATGAAATGAGGAAGGTGGTGTAAGAACATGAATGCCAAAATTCTCGTGCTGTGTGATTTCACTGGGAACTTCAACTGACTTCTCTGAGGTAATAGGTAGCTTTTTTGTTTTCAGCAAAAACGCCTTTTTAAAAAAATCTTCCTCCACTCCATGCTACCACTACACATTCATTTCACTTTGAGCTTGCAAGCTGATGAAATCTCTTAAACCAAACCAACCACGTTTCTTCTGAGCACCATTTTATCAGTCCTTGTCTCTTTTCAGGCATTTTGTTCAGACGGTGATTTTGTCAACACCTACACATTTCTCAATGTTTCCCGGAAACATTGAAAAATGCACTTTCGTACATATTATTGCTTACTATTTTAAACCGAGTGCCCTTTTCTGAGCCTGCATGCACACCATACATAAGAATCATACATTTAAAGCATATGAGTCCCCGCATCCCAGAATCCTGGAAATTGTAGTTTATTAAGGGTGCTGGGCATTGTAACCCTGTGAGAAGTAAACGGCAGTTCTCAGGATCCTTTTGGGGAAGTCATGTGCATCCATTGTGCTTAAAATATATGGTGTATAAGCAGCCTGATAGTAGTAACATTGTTAGCAGGGCATTTTTTCCCAGCCAGAACTCAGTTCCGGCACCTCTCAAGTGGGCACCATTGCCTTTTTAAGAGAACGAGGGAGGTATTCATGCTGAGTTCCGGCACCTCTTTTTCTAGGAAAATAGCACTGATTGTTAGTGATATATCGCTAACTCCTTTTGGGGGCAGTTAGCAGTTGTAGTTAACAGAACTGAGATGAATGAATATTTGTACACCATCTGATTTAATGGGATACAATGATAACTGAATTCTACAGACATTGTATGTAAATTCCAAAATGTCTGCTTCTCATGATGATTCATGGCATACTGCCAATGGTAATCCTTGTATTGTGTCGCAAGAGGAGGTGAAACTCCTTTGTTGTACTCTTCTGGGAGCATATACACAACTGCATGTACTATTGCCTTTACCATACTTCGCCATGTGTGTGGGAGCCCTTGTGTTGAGCAATTTATCCCTTCCACTGTTCCATCCCATTGTAATAAGGACCAAATTTACCTGTTTTAATAAGGACCATCTTGTGAAGGGATTGGGGTTCTCACGTTTTAATGCAGAGATGTTCAGGTTTATGAACGATTTGGAGAACACACACACCAGTTATTAAGATATAATTATAGGTTACTAAATCATATCTCTCTCTCTCATATCATGTTTTCCACCACTGAACTACAGTCCTGTGGAAATACACATGTGGCCATAATCCAGTACAGACTTAGACACAGTTCAACTCACTGAAATAAATGGACTTAAACTTTTGAATTATGGTGTTGGAGGAGACTCTTGAGAGTCCCATGGACTGCAAGAGGATCAAACCTATCCATTCTTAAGGAAATCAGCAATGAGTGATCATTGGAAGGACAGATCCTGAAGCTGAGGCTCCAATACTTTGGCCACCTCATGAGAAGAGAAGACTCTCTGGAAAAGACCCTGGTGTTGGGAAAGATGGAGGGCACAAGGAAAAGGGGACGAGAGAGGATGAGATGGTTGGACAGTGTTCTCGAAGCTACTACGGGAGGCAGTGGAAGACAGGAGTGCCTGGCGTGCTCTGGTCCATGGGGTCATGAAGAGTTGGACACGACTAAATGACTAAACAACAACAAGAACAAAGCATGTCTTGCCTCAAACTGCAAGAGTGTCAGCTGTCTAAACAAATCACACATCTTTTAATTCTCAACATGTTTCAGACACAAACACAAGCCAGTCTTAAGCCACTGTCTCTCTTAAGATAGCAAATGGTTCTGTGGTCTGAGCAGTTGCATTGCCTTGAGTTGTTTGCAGTCTGGAAATATAAGGCAGATGGATTACTCTTGAATGGGTGAGTAGCTCCAACTGCCTTCCTTTACAAGTGAGTTTTTTTGTTGAAAAATGCTGGGAATCAAAAGATACTTCTTTGTCTATGCAGCTGGTGCTCTTGCAGATTTGAGGCGACCCTTTTAAAATCTCCGCTTGCTGCTTCTGACTTATTTATTTCTGAAATAAATATGGACTGAAATAACACTTTTAGTGTCTTATGCACACTTAACTGTGCTGGATTTTGGCTAATGTATTTTCAACCAGAATATAGGATTTATTTATTTATGTGCAACTATTTGTGAAACATGGTTCTCCACACACCCCTCAGGTTACAAGATAATATCCATTGTGCTTATCAGCTAATTTATATATAATTTTAATCAGGGCACATATGTGCTAGCGCAACTGATATACTTGAGATGGCATTCTACTGCCTGATTTTTGTTTACTCATTTATCTGAAAGGTGTTAGCGCTTTTGGAGCCTATCACTTCCTTCATTTGGAAAACACCTTTCAGGAGGTAGGACATAATAGTCACATCTCCCAACCAGCCAATCAGAATTCTCTCATTTATGCAGCATAGTTGTGAGCACCATTGCACATTGTGAATGCATCAATTTTATCAAGACTATGGAAAGGTGTTTGGGGTTTTTTTCTGGCTAAGATAGCATATCTTGCAGGCCTATGAGCTGCTGAGCTCTAACTAATGGACTCTTAGAACTATGGCAGGTCTGTAGATTTAGCACTACACTATACTATAGAATCATAGAATAGAATCATAGAATCATAGAGTTGGAAGAGACCACAAGGGCCATCGAGTCCAACCCCCTGCCAAGCAGGAAACACCATCAGAGCACTCCTGACATATGGTTGTCAAGCCTCTGCTTAAAGACCTCCAAAGTAGGAGACTCCACCACACTCCTTGGCAGCAAATTCCACTGTCGAACAGCTCTTACTGTCAGGAA